>NC_135584.1:38115834-38792501 GCF_965152235.1 Eretmochelys imbricata | reverse complement strand
TCCAACAAGCAGCTCCAGGCAGACGCGGTGCAGCTCGGGGTCGTAGGGGGAGCAGTGGGGGGTGGGAGCAGTAGGGGGGCGCTGCAGGGGGAGCCCCGGGGGAGCATGGGGGGGCGTCTCTCACCGACAAGCAGCTCCAGGCAGACGCGGTGCAGCTCGGGGTCGTAGGGGGAGCAGTGGGGGGTGGGAGCAGTGGGGGGCGCTGGGGAGCAGTGGGGGGAGCATGGGGGGGCGTCTCTCACCGATGAGCAGCTCCAGGCAGACGCGGTGCAGCTCGGGGTCGTAGGGGGAGCAGTGGGGGTGGGGGCAGTGGGGGTGGGAGCAGTAGGGGGCGCTGGGGAGCAGTGGGGGGAGCATGGGGGGGCGTCTCTCACCGACGAGCAGCTCCAGGCAGACGCGGTGCAGCTCGGGGTCGTAGGGGGAGCAGTGGGGGGTGGGAGCAGTGGGGGGTGCTGCAGGGGGCAGCGGGGGGAGCATGGGGGGCGTCTCTCACCGACGAGCAGCTCCAGGCAGACGCGGTGCAGCTCGGGGTCGTAGGGGGAGCAGTGGGGGGTGGGAGCAGTAGGGGGTGCTGCAGGGGGCAGCGGGGGGAGCATGGGGGGGCGTCTCTCACCGACGAGCAGCTCCAGGCAGACGCGGTGCAGCTCGGGGTCGTAGGGGGAGCAGTGGGGGGTGGGAGCAGTAGGGGGCGCTGGGGAGCAGCGGGGGGAGCATGGGGGGGCGTCTCTCACCGACGAGCAGCTCCAGGCAGACGCGGTGCAGCTCGGGGTCGTAGGGGGAGCAGTGGGGGGTGGGAGCAGTGGGGGGCGCTGGGGAGCAGCGGGGGGAGCATGGGGGGCGTCTCTCACCGACGAGCAGCTCCAGGCAGACGCGGTGCAGCTCGGGGTCGTAGGGGGAGCAGTGGGGGGTGGGAGCAGTGGGGGGCGCTGCGGAGCAGCGGGGGGAGCATGGGGGGCGTCTCTCACCGACGAGCAGCTCCAGGCAGACGCGGTGCAGCTCGGGGTCGTAGGGGGAGCAGTGGGGGGTGGGAGCAGTAGGGGGCGCTGGGGAGCAGCGGGGGGAGCATGGGGGGCGTCTCTCACCGACGAGCAGCTCCAGGCAGACGCGGTGCAGCTCGGGGTCGTAGGGGGAGCAGTGCGGGGTGGGAGCAGTAGGGGGCGCTGGGGAGCAGCAGGGGGAGCATGGGGGGGCGTCTCTCACCGACGAGCAGCTCCAGGCAGACGCGGTGCAGCTCGGGGTCGTAGGGGGAGCAGTGGGGGGTGGGAGCAGTGGGGGGCGCTGGGGAGCAGCGGGGGGAGCATGGGGGGACGTCTCTCATCGAGGAGCAGCTCCAGGCAGACGCGGTGCAGCTCGGGGTCGTAGGGGGAGCAGTGGGGGGGTGGGAGCAGTAGGGGGCGCTGGGGAGCAGTGGGGGGAGCATGGGGGGGCGTCTCTCACCGATGAGCAGCTCCAGGCAGACGCGGTGCAGCTCGGGGTCGTAGGGGGAGCAGTGGGGGGCGCTGGGGAGCAGCGGGGGGAGCATGGGGGGGCGTCTCTCACCGACGAGCAGCTCCAGGCAGACGCGGTGCAGCTCGGGGTCGTAGGGGGAGCAGTGGGGGGGTGGGAGCAGTAGGGGGTGCTGCAGGGGGCAGCGGGGGGAGCATGGGGGGCGTCTCTCACCGACGAGCAGCTCCAGGCAGACGCGGTGCAGCTCGGGGTCGTAGGGGGAGCAGTGCGGGGTGGGAGCAGTGGGGGGCGCTGGGGAGCAGCGGGGGGAGCATGGGGGGGCGTCTCTCACCGACGAGCAGCTCCAGGCAGACGCGGTGCAGCTCGGGGTCGTAGGGGGAGCAGTGGGGGGTGGGAGCAGTGGGGGGTGGGAGCAGTAGGGGGCGCTGGGGAGCAGCGGGGGGAGCATGGGGGGGCGTCTCTCACCGACGAGCAGCTCCAGGCAGACGCGGTGCAGCTCGGGGTCGTAGGGGGAGCAGTGGGGGGTGGGAGCAGTGGGGGGTGCTGCAGGGGGCAGCGGGGGGAGCATGGGGGGCGTCTCTCACCGACGAGCAGCTCCAGGCAGACGCGGTGCAGCTCGGGGTCGTAGGGGGAGCAGTGGGGGGTGGGAGCAGTAGGGGGTGCTGCAGGGGGCAGCGGGGGGAGCATGGGGGGCGTCTCTCACCGACGAGCAGCTCCAGGCAGACGCGGTGCAGCTCGGGGTCGTAGGGGGAGCAGTGGGGGGTGGGAGCAGTGGGGGGTGGGAGCAGTAGGGGGTGGGAGCAGTAGGGGGCGCTGCAGGGGGCAGCGGGGGGAGCATGGGGGGGCGTCTCTCACCGACGAGCAGCTCCAGGCAGACGCGGTGCAGCTCGGGGTCGTAGGGCTGCTGCAGCTGCAGGCGGATGTCGAAGGGCTGCCCCCGGCGCACGATCAGCTCGTCGTACTCGAACTCGTCCGTATGGTGGGCTCGGCGCGTTGCCCCCGAGCGCTGCCCCATCAGGTCCACGCCGCTCACCACCAGCATCCCCTCTGCGGGACAGGGCGCCGGTCAGCGGGGAGCCCCAGTGGGGGGGGGGGGTCAGCAGGGGATCCCCCAGACCCAGAAAAGGGAACCCCAGTGGGGGAGGGGTAGGGTCAGCAGAGGACCCCTGAGACCCTTAAAGGGGAACTCCAGAAGGTGGAGGGGCAGGGGACACCCCAAGTCCAGAATGTGGACCACTGGAAATGCAGGGGGAACCCCCGTGGCAGTGGGGGGAGGGGAAGGGGCCAGATGCCCAGAAGTTGTATGAGGGGGGAGCATCAGCAGGGGCCCCCCGGAGCAGGAGGACTGTTCTGGTTGGAAGGGGGACCCTGGGACAGGGGATCAGAGTGGGGCAGGTTGCTCGGGGGGGGAAAGAGGAGTGAGGGGGTCCCACATGGAGGCTGGGGTTCCTGGTGGGGAATTGGGGTGCCATGAGGGGACATGGGGGGCCCCAGGTGGACTCCAGTGGGGAGTAGCATCCAGTTTCTCCTCCACTCCCTGCTGCACTCAACACCCACCTGGGGGACCTCCTGCTCCAGGGGCTGCGAGCTTCCCTGCAGCGGTGCCTGGATCAAGCCCAGCACTGGTTCAGCAGCATGGGGGACCCCTCCCACCCCCAGGGAACCCCCCTCACCCCGGACGACTGGCTGGGCCGGCCGGGACCCCGGCACCTCCCCCGGCGCCGGCCCCCAGTCTGTGTCATCCCTGGGCCCCGCGCAGCATTTGCAGCATCTGCAGAATTTGCTGAAAAAGGATCGCTTCCTCCTTTCGGGCTGGGGATCAGGGGGGCCGGGCTGGCGCACCCGGTAGCTGGCACTCGCCCACCTCCCCACATCCATCCGGGTATTGGGCTCCGGCATCCTGCCTGGGGTGGAAGAGAGACAAGCAGTGAACACAGTTCCCCGGCGCTGTTATATACGGCTGTTCCCCAGCTGCGCCCCAGAGGTGGCTGCGTTTCAGCACTGGGCACATCACTTCTTGACATGTGTCAGGGGGAGAGCTGCCTGGCTGGCGGACCGCACAAACCGAGCGATGGGGAAATCGGCCTCGGGACAGTGAGGAACTAGGTCAGAGATGCTTCACCCTCGTTCTTTGCGTCAGATGCCGAGTCTGAGCTGGGGAGGGAACCCAGGAGTCATGACTCCCCCACTTCCAGCCCTGCTGTAACCACTAGACTGCACTCCTCGTGCAGAGAACCCAGGCATCCTGAGTGGGGCATGCAGAGCTGGGTGCTCGCCTGGCCTTTGGGAGCGGGAGGATGGTTCCTGGAGCCAAATATCAGTTTCCTTCCCTGGCGTGCACCCTGCCCCTGGCCCTAGCTGGAGAGAGTCCAGATGTGAACAGCTGCTGGGAGGGCCAGGGCTGGGAACACAAGAGTGGGGGAGGGGGGCATGGGGAGGGATGGATGGATGGCCGGACAGGGGGCCAGACGGGGGCGTGGATGGACAGACAGACGGAGGGATGTGTGTGAGGACTAGAGAGATGGACGGATGTGGGGACAGATAGAGAGATGGGGGTGTGGGGATGGACAGGCAGTCAGCGAGGGTGTGGGGATGGGGAAGGACGGACAGGCAGAGGTATGTGCATGGGGATGGATGGATGGACAGACGGACATAAGGGTTTGTATGGCAATGGATGGATGGATGGGTGGACGGACAGAAAGAGGGATGTGCATGGGGATGGATGGATGGATGGATGGACAGATGCAGGGCTGTGGGGGAGATGGATGGATAGAGGGGCATGTAAGGGGACAGACGGATGGACAGACAGAAGGCTGTAGGAGGACGGATGGATGGACAGACGGAAGGCTGTGGGAGGGATGGATGACCGGATGGAGAGATGTGCATGGAGACAGACAGACGAAGGGACAGACAGACAGGGCTGTGGGGGGCGTGGGTGGACGAATGGATGGAGGGACGGGTATGGGGACGGAAGGAGGGACAGACAGACAGGGCTGTGGGGGGTATGGATGGATGGAGTGACGTGTATGGGGACGGACAGACAGGGCGGTGGGGGGGATGGATGGATGGACGGACGGAGTGACGTGTATGGGGACGGACAGACAGGGCGGTGGGGGGGGACGGATGGACGGGTATGGGGACGGACAGACAGGGCGGTGGGGGGGATGGATGGACGGAGGGACGGGTATGGGGACGGACAGACAGGGCGGTGTGGGGGATGGATGGACGGACGGACGGAGTGACGTGTATGGGGACGGACAGACAGGGCGGTGGGGGGGACGGATGGACGGGTATGGGGACGGACAGACAGGGCGGTGGGGGGGATGGATGGATGGAGTGACGTGTATGGGGACGGACAGACAGGGCGGTGGGGGGGATGGATGGATGGACGGACGGAGTGACGTGTATGGGGACGGACAGACAGGGCGGTGGGGGGGACGGATGGACGGGTATGGGGACGGACAGACAGGGCGGTGGGGGGGATGGATGGACGGAGGGACGGGTATGGGGACGGACAGACAGGGCGGTGTGGGGGATGGATGGATGGATGGACGGACGGAGTGACGTGTATGGGGACGGACAGACAGGGGGGTGGGGGAGACGGATGGATGGAGGGACGGGTATGGAGATGGAAGGAGGGACAGATAGACAGGGCGGTGGGGGGGATGGATGGATGGACGGACGTGTAAGGGGACGGACAGACAGCCGGGGAGGTGATGTCGTGGTGGCCCTGGGAGGGTTCGGGGGGTCCCCCCGCAGCCGGGGGGCAGGCATGGCAGTGGTGCTGGGTGCGAGGAGAGCCCAGAGGCAGCCAGGCTGCAGTACCCGGCTCGGGCACTGGGGGGGGCTGTGATGTGGGGGCGTGGCCAGGGCCCAGGGAAGCCAATGGGAGCGCAGGGCAGGGTTGGGGCAGAGGGGTCGGAAGGGGTTACCCTCTGCCCCAGGAACCCCACCACGCCCAATGGGAGCCGGTCCCAGTGATGTCATGGCGGGGGGCGGGGCTCCAGTCCCACCTCCTCACGGAGTGGAAATTTAACGGGGATTCGAGGAATTCGATGACGACTCTGGAACCCAGGAGTCCTGCCCCCCACACTGTGCTCTAACCACTAGTCCCCCTCCCCTCTCCGACCCGGGGAGAGAACCCAGGAGTCCTGCCCCCGCATCTAGCCACTAGTCCCCCTCCCCTCCCAGAGCTGGAGATAGAACCCAGGAGTCCTGACACCCAGCCACCCCCTTGCTCGACTTCCATCTAAGGCACTGCACACCCCTCCCCCCCTTCAGTGGCTGAGGACCAGGGCTCTGGGGACAGGACCCGGGAGAGTCTGCCAGGGCCCAACTCACCCCCAGGCTAAGCACCCCACAACCCCAGCTCCCCAAAACGCCCAGCTCCCAAATTCCACCCCATTCCTTCCCCAGTCCGCAAACATCCCAGCCCCCCAAAATCCCCAGCCCCTCGTCCCCCTGCCCCCAAATAACCCAACACCTCTTCCCCCAGCACCCCAAACTTCTCAGCAACTGTTCCCGCAGCACCCGAATATCCCAGCACCTCACCCCCAGCACCCCAAACTTCCCAGCCCCTCTTTTCCCAGCCCCCCAAGCCCCCAGCACCTCTTCTCCCAGCACCCGAATATCCCAGCACCTCACCCCCAGCACCCCAAACTCCCAACATCTCTTCCCCCAGCCCCCTAAACTCTCAGCACCTCTTCCCCCAGCCCCCCGAATATCCCAGCCCCTCTAACTCCCAGCCCCCCAAACTCCCAACATCTCTTCCCCCAGCCCCCTAAACTCCCAACATCTCTTCCCCAGCCCCCTAAATTCTCAGCCCTTCTAACTCCCCGCCAGCCCCCCAAACTCCCAACATCTCTTCCCCCAGCCCCCTAAACTCCCAACATCTCTTCCCCAGCCCCCTAAACTCTCAGCCCCTCTAACTCCCAGCCCCCCAAACTCCCAACATCTCTTCCCCCAGCCCCCTAAACTCCCAACATCTCTTCCCCAGCCCCCTAAACTCTCAGCCCCTCTAACTCCCAGCCCCCCAAACTCCCAACATCTCTTCCCCCAGCCCCCTAAACTCTCAACACCTCTTCCCCCAGTCCCCCGAATATCCCAGCACCTCTTCCCCAGCCCTCCAAACCCCCAGCCCCCCGAATATCCCAGCACCTCTTCCCCAGCCCTCCAAACCCCCAGCCCCCCGAATATCCCAGCACCTCTTCCCCAGCCCTCCAAACCCCCAGCCCCCCGAATATCCCAGCCCCTCTAACTCCCAGCCCCGGAGCCCGCACTCACTGGCCGGGCGCTCGCTGAGCTCTGGGGCCAGGCGCTGCGCGCTCCGGAGCTGGGAGCCGGGGGGAGGGGGCGGGGCCGGGGGCGGGGCCGCAGGGGGGCGGGAGGGTCCGGGAGGGTCCACACCTAGCGACCCGCGAGTCACCCGGGAAGGGGCGGGAGGAGCCGGGTGACCTCAGCTGCCCCCAGGCGCTTCCTCTAGCAGGGGAATACCCTGTCCATCCCCCCTCCCCCAAGACACCCCCTCCCCACGCTGCACCCCCATCCCCACCCTGCAGCCCCATCCATCTCCCCACCCCTGCCCCGAGACACCCCCGGTTCATCCCCACCCCCTACATACCCCACACCCCCGTTCATCCCCGCACTCCCTCCCCAGCCCCACCTCCCCGCCTATCACCTACCTCTGTTCTCCCCCCCCCCCCCCAGTCTCTCTCTCCCGATGGACACCAGCTAATCTAGCTCCATTCCTCCCCCCTCTGTGCATCCACCCCACTCCACTCCGCAGAGGATGTGCTGTAGGGAGCCCCCCAGTCCCCTGGTGGCTGGGGGGACCCCCAAGCCCTTGGCTTCCCTGCTGTAACCAGCTCCCTGAGGGCGAGGCAGTTTCTCCTGCTCCCCCAAAGCTGCCGGGCAGGTAAATGGCCCCCAGTAACCATTCCCCACATTGCCAAGAGAGCTGTGAGAGAACCCAGGAGTCCAGCCTGCCAGGCTCCCTGCTCTCACCACTGGACCTCCCTCCCCTCCCAGAGCAGGGACAGAACCCAGGCATCCAGGACGGAGCTGATGGGGCTGCATTGGGACAGGCCCTGGGAAGAGAGTGAGGCTGGAGGGCGGGCATTGTCTCAGCTGGGGGCAGAGGGGCTTGGGGCATCTCCCCCACCTGGAACCCCCCAGCCTGCCCCTCCTCCAGAAGCCCCAGAGATGCTCATTAGGGCCCCAAACGTCCCCCTCCCTGGTGCATTCGGGCCAACGCTGGAACAGAAAAACCTGCCCAACCTGCCCCATGGAGCCCAGGGATTCTCCCCCTGCGGGGAGGGCTCAGAGCCAGCCCCAGGGTGGGGGCCTGGCTGGCTCAGGGGGGCACAGAATGGGACACAGGGCCTCCGCCCCAGCTCGACCGGTGCCCCTCATTCCTGACCTGCAGCCCGTGCTAGCCCAGCCCTGCCCATGCCCCTCGCTCCCCACCCACAGCCCCTGCTAGCCCAGCCCTGGGCTCCCCCTCCACCCAGTCAGGAATTTGGGAGGAGGCTCTGAAGTGTCTCCCCCTTGAACCTGGCTCCCATCCCAGGGTTCGTGGCACTGTGGGGCTGGGGAGTGGAGTGGGAGGAGGGGCTGGCCGGGTGTTGCCCCATATCACTCAAGGCCTGATGTGCCAGGAAACACCCGGGATGTGGTAACCTCTGCAGTGGCTCCAGTTGCGTACCGGGGTGTCACCGTTCCCACAAAGACCATGAAGCAACCGCGGGCGAGTGGCGGACGTCGTGGCTTCCGCTGGGGTGCAGCAGCCCAGCGGAGCTAGGAGTGCGAGGAATTCGGTGCAACAGCCAGGGCCCCACCCCAGAGAGGGGATGTCAGAGCAAATTCCTTCTGCCCAGGGAGCGGGCCGGCAGCCTGAGGGGCCGGGCTCGTGGGGGCTGCGGGTCGGGAGTGAGGGGCACCGGCAGGGCGCGGGGGGGGCAGGGCTGGGCATGGGGGGGACTGCGGGTCGGGAGTGAGGGGCACCGGCAGGGCAGGGGGGGACAGGGCTGGGCATGGGGGGGCTGTGGGTCGGTAGGGGCACCGGCAGGGCAGGGGGGGCAGGGCTGGGCATGGGGGGGACTGGGGGTCGGGAGTGAGGGGCACCAGCTGGGCAGGGGGGGCTGCGGGTCGGGAGTGAGGGGCACCGGCAGGGCGCGGGGGGGCAGGGCTGGGCATCGGGGGGGCTGCAGGTCGGGAGTGAGGGGCACCGGCAGGGCGGGGGGGCAGGACTGGGCATGGGGGGGACTGGGGGTCGGGAGTGAGGGGCACCAGCTGGGCAGGGGGGGCTGTGGGTCGGGAGTGAGGGGCACCGGCAGGGCGCGGGGGGGCAGGGCTGGGCATGGGGGGGACTGCGGGTCGGGAGTGAGGGGCACCAGCTGGGCATGGGGGGAGGCTGCGGGTCGGGAGTGAGGGGCACCGGCAGGGCGTGGGGGGGCAGGGCTGGGCATGGGGGGGACTGCGGGTCAGGAGTGAGGGGCACCGGCAGGGCGGGGGGGACAGGGCTGGGCATGGGGGGGCTGCGGGTCGGTAGGGGCACCGGCAGGGCGGGGGGGCAGGGCTGGGCATGGGGGGGCTGCGGGTCGGGAGTGAGGGGCACCGGCAGGGCGGGGGGGGCAGGACTGGGCATGGGGGGGCTGGGGGTCAGGAGTGAGGGGCACCAGCTGGGCAGGGGGGGCTGCGGGTTGGGAGTGAGGGGCACCGGCAGGGCTGGGGGGGCAGGACTGGGCATGGGGGGGCTGGGGGTCGGGAGTGAGGGGCACCAGCTGGGCAGGGGGGGCTGCGGGTCAGGAGTGAGGGGCACCGGCAGGGCGCGGGGGCAGGGCTGGGCATTGGGGGGACTGCGGGTCGGGAGTGAGGGGCACCAGCTGGGCATGGGGGGGGGCTGCGGGTCGGGAGTGAGGGGCACCGGCAGGGCCTGGGGGGGGGGGCACAGCCCAGGGCTGGGCTAGCAGGGGCTGCGGGTCAGGAGTGAGGGGCACCGGCAGGGCGGGGGGGCAGGGCTGGGCATGGGGGGGACTGCGGGTCGGTAGGGGCACCGGCAGGGCAGGGGGGGCAGGACTGGGCATGGGGGGGACTGCGGGTCGGGAGTGAGGGGCACCAGCTGGGCATGGGGGGGGGCTGCGGGTCGGGAGTGAGGGGCACCGGCAGGGCAGGGGGGGCAGGGCTGGGCATGGGGGGGCTGCAGGTCGGGAGTGAGGGGCACCGGCAGGGCACGGGGGGGCAGGGCTGGGCATGGGGGGGACTGCGGGTCGGGAGTGAGGGGCACCAGCTGGGCATGGGGGGGGGCTGCAGGTCGGGAGTGAGGGGCACCGGCAGGGCAGGGGGGGCAGGGCTGGGCATGGGGGGGCTGCAGGTCGGGAGTGAGGGGCACCGGCAGGGCACGGGGGGGCAGGGCTGGGCATGGGGGGGACTGCAGGTCGGGAGTGAGGGGCACCGGCAGGGCAGGGGGGGCAGGACTGGGCATGGGGGGGACTGCGGGTCGGGAGTGAGGGGCACCAGCTGGGCATGGGGGGGGGCTGCGGGTCGGGAGTGAGGGGCACCGGCAGGGCACGGGGGGGCAGGGCTGGGCATGGGGGGGACTGCGGGTCGGGAGTGAGGGGCACCGGCAGGGCACGGGGGGGCAGGGCTGGGCATGGGGGGGCTGCAGGTCGGGAGTGAGGGGCACCGGCAGGGCACGGGGGGGCAGGGCTGGGCATGGGGGGGACTGCAGGTCGGGAGTGAGGGGCACCGGCAGGGCAGGGGGGGCAGGACTGGGCATGGGGGGGACTGCGGGTCGGGAGTGAGGGGCACCAGCTGGGCATGGGGGGGGGCTGCGGGTCGGGAGTGAGGGGCACCGGCAGGGCACGGGGGGGCAGGGCTGGGCATGGGGGGGCTGCAGGTCGGGAGTGAGGGGCGCACAATGACTCAATTCACACCAGGGCGTTTTTAACCTTTTATTTCCTCAGGTCCAATAAATTATTGGCGGGCAGGGGAGGGGAAGGGGCGGGGCCAGCCCCTGCTAGCCAATCAGGCGAGGGTGATCTCCACCCGGGGCAGCAGTGCAGCCAGCTGGGATTGGGCGTCGGGGAGGGCGCCCAGGGGGTTCCCCTGCAGGGCCAGCAGGCGGAGCCTGGGGAAGGAGGCCAAAGGTCGGAGGTCGGAAGGTCGCTGGATGCCTGGGGGTGGGGAGTCAAGGAGGGTGCAATGGCTGGAGGGGCCCAACCCCCCGCCCCAGCCCTCCTCTGCCCCGCCCCTGCCCGCTGCCCGCGGGGGCTCCCTGCCCCATGCGGGCGGCTGGAGGATACGGTTGCTGCGGGCTGAGAGCTCCTCCAGGCGGGGGAGGGGAGGCAGCCCCTCCAGGGTCTCGATCTGGTTCCCCTCCAGCTCCAGCACCTGGGGACAGAGAGAGTCAGTGACATGGGCCGCCCCTGGCCCGGACGCCTGGGTCCCTCCACCTGCTCCAGGGCCGTAGGGGGGGGCTAGCAGTGAGACTGGGGTAGGGGGGCTGGGGCCCTCATGGTTCCGGGGGCGGGGATAGTAGTTAGGCTGGTGGAGGGGGTTGGACGCCCGGACGCCTGGGTCCCTCCCCGCTCCGGGATCTCTCACCTCAAGGCAGCGCAGCATGGCCAGGGTGGGAGGGAGGCGGCGCAGCCGGTTCCCCGCCAGGTTCAGGTGGGTGATGAGCGGCAGCTGCTCCAGGTGGCAGAGGACGGTCAGTCCCTGGGGGGCAGAGAGAGCTGGAGGGAGGGGGTCTCTGCTCCTCAGCGCCACCCACCTACGTGGCCCCGCCCTCTCTTCCTCCACCTCATCTGGCTCCACCCACCCCTGCTGCCCCCTCCTGCACATTCAGCCTCCTGGCTCCACTCCCTACATTTCTGGCCCCGCCCCTTCTCCTAGCTCCACCCCATCCCCTGCTCCTTCTCCTCCCCTAGCTCCACCTCTTGTATTAGCCACGCCCCCTGCTCCCTCTCGTCCTGCCCACTTCCCACTTGGCCTCACCCATTCGTGTTTACCCCTCCATCAATCCTCTAGCTCCACCCCCTGCCTCTCCCTCTTCTCAGCTCCGCCCACTAGTCCTCTCTTGACCCCATGCTTTGTTCTCCCGTACCCGGCCGGACAGGTCCACCACCCTGGCCTCGGCGTACTCCATCCGCAGGATGCTGTTCTCCACAAGGAATCTGCTGCGCAGGTCGTCCAGATAGGCCGAGCGCATGGGGTCAGCGGCCTGGGGGTGGGGACAGAGGGACAGGGTGGAGGGGGCTGGGAAGAGCAGCTCAGAGCCCCCTCCCCCCAAGATTCCCCTTTCTCCTCCCCCCGCCCCTCACCTTCAAGGTGTCGAAGTAGCTGAGGGTCTCTCGTTCGTACACCAAGGGGTCCAGGGCCCGCATGAGGAGGATGATGGTGAGGAGACACCCTGTCGAGACAGAGAGAACCCAGGAGTCCTGGCATCCAGCCCTCCCCCCACACTAACCACCAGATCCTGCTCCCCTCCCAGAGCCAGGAGAGAACCCAGGCGTCCGGGAGGTACCTACACTTGTTCTCCGGCTCCAGGGCCTGCAGCTCCTTACAGGACTCCAGTTCTGACTGCAGCACGGTCGACTTCTCCACGGAGAGCTCGCACCTGGGGGGGTGGGGGGGAGGTTAGGGGGCCAGCCAGCACCTGAGATGGGTGGGGGCAGGGCCCATCCTGGGGGCGGGGGGGCTGCTCTGCACTCAAATGGGGGAGGCAGAGCTAGCTCTGACTACACACCTGGGGGGGATGTTTTATTCAAGATACTCAAGGGATGGGGGATACTGCGAAACAGGCACTTAAAGGGGGGAGGCAACCCCCCAGGGGGAGGAGCCTATCCGCCTACACATAATCAGGAGGCGTGGCTTATCTGAGGGGCGGGTCTAGTCTTGAATGGAAAGGGACAGAGCTGCTCTGTAGGGAACGTAACAGGGAGGCAGGGCTACTTAGACAGCCTGGGGTAGGGCCCTTCTGAGTGGGGAGGGCCTGTCTAGAATATGCACACTAGGGAAAGGGGCTACCCTGCGAGGGGAGGAGCTTCTGGGGGAGTAGGCGGGACTTCCTGCCAGGGGGCGGGCCCTCTCAGAGGCAGATGACCCAGGGTGGGGGGAGGGGTCTCCTACCTGAACACCTGCTCCTCGGTGACGGAGTCCCGGCACCAGCCGTCGCTGCGGCCTTGGGGCAGAGGCAGAGTGTCAGGGAGCTGGGGGGAGGATTTTCGGGGGGGGGGGCAGCTGTTGGGGTGGTGTATGGTTACCTTTGAAGAGGACACACTCCTTCTGGGACTCCCCGCCCGCCCACTGCACCCGGAAGGTGTGCTGGGGCCAGTGCTCGTTGAGGGCCGAGGCCGGCAGGTCGCACAGCTGGGTGGGGTGGGGGGGTCAAGGAAAAAGGTTCTAGCCTCCCTCCCCTGCCAGAGAACCCAGGAGTCCTGGCTCCCAGCCCCCACTGCTCTAACCCACTAGACCCCACTCTCCACCCAGAGAGCCCAGGTTCCCGGCCACCATCCTCTTGCTCTAACCCACTAGATCCCACTCCCCGGAGAACCCAGGAGTCCTGGCTCCCAGCCCCCACTGCTCTAACCCACTAGACCCCACTCTCCACCCAGAGAGCCCAGGTTCCCGGCCACCATCCTCTTGCTCTAACCCACTAGATCCCACTCCCCGGAGAACCCAGGAGTCCTGACTCCCAGCCCCTCCTCCCCCGGCTCTAACCCACTTGACTCCACTCCTCTCCTTGAGTGGGACGAGAACCCAGGCATCTGGGAGGATACCCACATGAGGCCGGGGCGGTTTCTCCCGTCGGGTGTGCGCCAATTCACTGCCAGGGGGGCCTCGTCTGCGAAGAGCAGCAGGTCGCAGGATCCTGGTGTCACCTGCCGGAGGAGAAGCTTGTAAGCCTCGGATTAGCACTGCCTCCCTCCGCCCCGGCTCGTGGGTACTCACCACCACGGGCTGGGAGAAAGCCACCGCCAGCGAGGAGTCCTCTCGGCTCACGTAGACACACAGGATGGTTGGCTCCGGCTCAGCTGCAGGGAGAGAAGGGGGGTTAGTGTCATGGGACCAACTCCTGGAGTCACATTACTCAGTGCAGTGAGGTACTCAGGTACCTTCAGGGTATGCTTGAGTGGGGGGGATCCCCATGCATCACTGGATCATATCCTGAAGTAACGTTACTCAGTGCTTGAGTAGCAGCAGTACTTGGGTGCCATCTGGGGGAGATAGCATAGGAGTCTAGTGCCATTGGCCAATTCCCTACAGTAACGTTACTGAGAACTTGAGTATCCTCCGTGCTATCCGGGCCGTGGGGCACTGTTAGGGTATGCTCGGGGAGATCTTAAAGACTCGTATAATACTCCAGTATCATTGCACAATGCCCTGGAGTAACTCAGGGTTACAATGTCACCAGTGCTCTCAGGTTACTCAGGTACCATCTTGGTATACTTTGGGGGAGGAATCTGCATGCATCACACAGCACTTGGGTCAAACAGACTACACCCTGCAGTGACGTTGCTCGCCAGTACTAAACAGTACTCTGGTACCATCAGGAGACATTTTCATGGATCAAGCGGTACTCGAGTACCACTAGAGCAAACTCTGGAGCAATATTACTCAGCACTTGAGTAAAACCAGTACCACACAGTACTCAGATAACATCAAGGGGCGTTTTGAGGAAGCAGCCCTGCTGTACCAAGCAGCATTCAAATACATCACAGCGAACACTCACCTACGCTCTAGGACAATACTACATAGTACTCAGGTATCTCATTGAACTCTGGGGACGTAGCAGATTTCATACAATACTTGTGTAATAGCTGCATTCTCCCCCAGGCTGGTATTACTATTCTGCACGAAGTACTGCGGTATCAATGCAGTATACCAGCCCTGGACAATGTAGTAACACTCTACTATACAGTAACTCCTCGCTTAACGCTGTAGTTATGTTCCTGAAAAATGCGACTTTAAGCGAAATGATGTTAAGCGAATCCAATTTTCCCATAAGAATTAATGTAAATAGGGGGGCTTAGGTTCCACGGACATTTTTTTTGCAGACAAAAGTCTATATATATATACACACACACATACATACACAATATAAGTTTTAAACAAACAACTGAATACTATCCACAGCAGTGCTGATTGTGAAGCTTGGTTGAGGTGGTGAAGTCAGAGGGTGGGATATTTCCCAGGAGATGCCTTGCTGCTAAATGATGAACTAGCACTCGGCTGAGCCGTCAAGGGTTAACATGTTGTTAACGTAGCCTCACACTCTACAAGGCGGCACAAATGGAGGGAGGTGAGACAGCATGGTGGAGAGAGACAGAGTATGTATGTGTGTGTGAGAGAGATGCGCATTGCCCCTTTAAGTAAGTACATTGCCTTTTTAAGTAGATCAGCAAGTTCAGACAGCAACTGCTGCCTGCAAGCTCCCTCTCTCCTGAGCCCTGTCGCATCCCCACCCCCCTGCTCTGTGGAGATGGGATACAGGAGCAGGGGGGAGGGGGACAATGTCAGGGTTCCCTCCTGACTCTGAACTCTAGGGTACAGATGTGGGGACCCCCAAGAAAGACCCCCTAAGCTTATTTCTACCAGCTTAGGGTAAAACTTCCCCAAGGCACAAACTCTTTGCCCTTGGAGGGTACGCTGCCACCATCAAGTGATTTAACAAAGAATCAGGGAAAGGACCACTTGGAGTTCCTATTCCCCCAAAATATCCCCCAAAGCCCTTATACCCCTTTTCTGGGGAGGCTTGAGAATAATATCCTAACCAATTGGTTACAAAGTGATCACAGACCCAAACGCCTGGGTCTTAGGACAATAGAGAAATCAGTTAGGCTCCTAAAAGAAACAGAACTTTATTAGAAAGAAAAAATGTAAAAGAAGCACCTCTGTAAAATTAGAAGGGAAGCTAATCTCACAGGGCAATCAAATTTAAAACACAGAGGATTTCCCTTTGGGCAAAAACTTTAAAGTTACAAAAAGAAAACTAGGAATACAGTGGATGTATTGTATCTTGACTTTAGCAAAGCTTTTGACATGGTCTCCCACAGTATTCTTGTCAGCAAGTTAAAGAAGTATGGGCTGGATGAATGCACTATAAGGTGGGTAGAAAGTTGGCTAGATTGTCGGGCTCAACGGGTAGTGATCAATGGCTCCATGTCTAGTTGGCAGCCGGTGTCAAGTGGAGTGCCCCAGGGGTCGGTCCTGGGGCCGGTTTTGTTCAATATCTTCATAAACGATCTGGAGGATGGTGTGGATTGCACTCTCAGCAAATTTGCGGATGATACTAAACTGGGAGGAGTGGTAGATACGCTGGAGGGCAGGGATAGGATACAGAGGGACCTAGACAAATCGGAGGATTGGGCCAAAAGAAATCTGATGAGGTTCAATAAGGATAAGTGCAGGGTCCTGCACTTAGGACGGAAGAACCCAATGCACAGCTACAGACTAGGGACCGAATGGCTAGGCAGCAGTTCTGCGGAAAAGGACCTAGGGGTGACAGTGGACGAGAAGCTGGATATGAGCCAGCAGTGTGCCCTTGTTGCCAAGAAGGCCAATGGCATTTTGGGATGTATAAGTAGGGGCATAGGGAGCAGATCGAGGGACGTGATCGTCCCCCTCTATTCGACATTGGTGAGGCCTCATCTGGAGTACTGTGTCCAGTTTTGGGCCCCACACTACAAGAAGGATGTGGATAAATTGGAGAGAGTCCAGAGAAGGGCAACAAAAATGATTAGGGGTCTGGAACACATGAGTTATGAGGAGAGGCTGAGGGAACTGGGATTGTTTAGTCTGCAGAAGAGAAGAATGAGGGGGGATTTGATAGCTGCTTTCAACTACCTGAAAGGTGGTTCCAGAGAGGATGGTTCTAGACTATTCTCAGTGGTGGAAGAGGACAGGACAAGGAGTAATGGTCTCAAGTTGCAGTGGGGGAGGTTTAGGTTGGATATTAGGAAAAACTTTTTCACTAGGAGGGTGATGAAACACTGGAATGCCTTCCCTAGGGAGGTGGTAGAATCTCCTTCCTTAGAAGTTTTTAAGGTCAGGCTTGACAAAGCCCTGGCTGGGATGATTTAATTGGGTATGGGTCCTGCTTTTGAGCAGGGGGTTGGACTAGATGACCTCCTGAGGTCCCTTCCAACCCTGATATTCTATGATTCTAATATACCTTGCTCTCAGCACAGAGAAAATCACAAGCCAAAACAAAAGTAAACCAACGCATTTCCTTGCTAGTACTTACTAATTCTAATGGAGTTGGATTGCTTGTTTTCTTGATCTCTCTCCGGCAAGCACACAGAACAGACAGAAAAAAGCCTTCTCCCCCCTCCTCAGATTTGAAAGTATTTTGTCCCTCATTGGTCCTTTTGGTCAGGTGCCCCCCACGTTACCCGAGCTTCTTAACACTTTACAGGTAAAAGGATATTGTGCCTCTGGCCAGGAGGGATTTTATAGTACTGTATACAGGAAGGTTGTTACCCTTCCCTTTATATTTATGACACCCTGACATTAGCCCCCCCCACCCCGCACAGCAAGCAGGAGGCTCCGGGGAGCAGCTCCAAGGCAGAGGGCAGGAGCAGCTCAGGGAAATGGGGGGAGGGACACCTGAACTGCTGGCAATTGGTAGCTTGCTGGGCGGCTGCAGCACAGGGAACTTAGGGGAGCTGATGGGGGGGCTGCCGGCCCCCCCGGCTCCAAGCTCCCACCAGCTCCAATGGCTGCTCTCCCTGCAAGCAGTGGAGAATGCCGGCGGCTGCCAAAGAAGGTTATACAGGAGCATTGTGCAACTTTAAACGAGCCTGTTCCCTAATTGATCAGCAACGTGACAACGAAACATTGTTAACCGGGACGACGTTAAGGGAGGAGTTCCTGTACCTGGATACCACTGGACAATACGCCAGGGAGGGGTCTCCCAAGTACTCAGGCACCATGGGACAATTCTCCCTCATTAAGCAGTACTTGGGTATCAGCGGTCTACCCTTCACAAGGATATTTCCTTACCCCATACAATACTCGGGCATTAGCCGATTGTAATCCAGTGAGGAATTTAGTATTACAAACTACTTGAGTACTGCTGTACTATACTCCCAGGTGGTATTGCCCCAATGCACCCAGTACCTGGGTAACAATAGGAGATGTATACCACAGAATAGTATACTCAGGTATCATCCGGAGTACAGCCTAGTGGATCTCCTATCATCAGACAATACTCTCTCCTCGCTAAACAGGAGTTGTGTCCTGCTGGCCCATTCCCTAAGGGATATGGCTTCCTTGCCCCATGCAGTACTCAGGCATCATGCAATCATACCCCTAGCACAAAAGAATACTCAGGCACCACTGGACTACACTCCAGGGGGGGCGTTATCCTCCAGCACGCAGTAATTGGGCACCAATTACTTTGGGTGCGTAGTTGCGGGCTGTGCCCACAGTGTGAGGTACCACTGGGCTATACCCCAGACTGCTATTGTTGCTCACAGTACTTGGGTACCAATTGAGTATAGTCCAGAGTTGGTCTCTACAGCCAGGTACCCTGGATGATGCTCCAGATGGGATCTCTCAAGTACTCCGGCAGCATCACTCAACCCTCGGCTGGCCAGAAAGCGCCCAGGTATTATGGAATGCATCCCTGCCCCCTCCAGTACCGTTCTGGCCAGCAAGGAGGCGCCTACCTCTGCCCAGCAGCCAGCGATGGTAGAACCAGGCGCTCTGGTCATTGGGGTCGGTGAAGAAAGCATTTTGCACCAGCTCCAGCTCTGGCAGGGCAAGAGAAGAAAGGTGGGGGATGGGGCGTGGGGCCTTTCTCCTCTGGGAGGCGCCGGCCCCGGTCCGGGCCCAGGGCAGGGACAGGCTGGCTCAGGGGGGCCCAGAATGGGACATGGGGCCTGTCCCCCATCGAGGGTGCTGGCCCTCCCCATGAGCTGTCTGAGGCACAGTTGCTGCAGGGCGGGTTCCCAGGTGCCGTCCCTGTCTCTCCGGCTGGCGGCGCTCAGCTGGGGAAGTCGTGCCCAGGGCAGCAGGGAGCCAGGTGGGGCCAGTGCCTCCTCTGGCATGCGGAACCTGTCAGTGATGTCCCAACTGGGTCAAGCTTCCAGGAACGGCATCTCCGCCAAGTTCAGGGCAGGGCTCACTGATCTCTCTGAGCAGGTGAGGGCCTTCGCCATAAATGAATCCACCCCTGGGCTGGGTCACTGACTGGCAAGGAAGTCCTGGCTCGCAGCCCGCCTCACTCTACCTACTAGCCCCACTCCCCTCCCAGAGCCAGGAGAGAAACCAGGAGTTCTGCCTCCCAGCCTCCACCCCAAGACGGCAGAGGACCTAGTAGTCCTTGCTCCCAGGCCCCACGCCGAGATGGAGAGAGCACCCAGGAGTCCTGGCTCCCAGCCCCCGCCCGGCGCCCTGACCTTTGAGCAGCACGGCCTCAGTGGGGCGGCCCGGCTGCCGGGGGTCAGGGTGCAGCTGGGGCAGTAGGCGGCTGCGGTAGTGCCAGGATGAATAGTTGGAGAAGTTGCGGGTGATGAGGTGGTCGGTGAAGTGCAGCTCGTCCGCGGCTGGCACCTGGGCGCGCTGCACCACGAAGCGCCGGTAATCCCAGCAGTGAACTGCGGGGACACCAGAGAGCGGGGGGTGAGAGATGCCGCATGCCCCCATGCCACCCACCACCCCAGCACCCGTGGGTGTGAGCTGGGGGGATGCCAGGGATTGGGGTTTGGGGGTCAAGGTGGGGCTAGAGTTCAGAGGTTGGGGCAGTGGGATTCTGGGGGTTCAGGGGTGGATCCGGGATTAGAGGTAAAGGCAACAGGGTCTGGGGATTGATCTGGGGTCAGAAGTCAGGGGGGTTGGGAGTGGATCTGGGGTTGGAGGATATGTGCGTGGATCTGGGGTCAGAGGTCAGGTGAGGTTCGGGGGTGGATCGGGGGTCAGAGCAGTGGGGTTCGGGGGTGGATCGGGGGTCAGAGGCCAGGGTGGTAGGGTTCAGGGGTGGATCCGGGGTCAGAAGTCTGGGGGTTTTCAGGGGGTGGATCTGGGGTCAAAGGCTGGAGTGGATCTGGGGTGAGGGCAACGGGGTTTGGGGTTGATCCGGGGTCAGGGCAGCAGGGTGGGTCCGGGGTCAGATATCAGAAGTGGATCTGTGGTCAGGGCAGGAGGGTCCGGGATGGATCTGGGGTTCAGGAGGATCCGGGGTCAGAGGTGGACCTGGGGTAAGAGGCTCAGGTGTGGATCTGGGGTCAGTGGCTGTGGGTTCAGGGTGGATTTGGGGTCAAAGGTCGAGGGATTTGGGCGGGATCTGGGGTCAGAGGTCTGGGAGTTTCAGGGGGATCTGGGGGCAGAGGTCGGGGGTTTGAGGGTCAATCTATGGTCAGAGGTTTGGGGGCGGACCCGGGATGGATCCTGGGATAGACATCAGGAGGATCCAGGGGCAGAGGTCGGGTTTTTGGGGTCGGACCGGGGTGAAGGGATTTGGTGGGGATCTGGGGTCAGGGCTCCAGCTCACAGTTGCGCTCGTCACTCTCCAGGAACTTGGCGCACAGCTCCAGCTCGCGGGCCCAGTCGGGGTGGGGGACGTGCCCCATCACCCAGCAGCGGTGGTGCCACGTCCCGTATGACTTGGGGTTCACCCGCAGGCAGGTCTCCAGGAACGAGAGCTCCCCACGGCACAGTGACTGCGTCTCCTCTGGGGACCTGCCACAGGGGGTGGGTCAGAGCCAGGGACTCCCCTGGGGACCTGCCACAGGGGGTGGGTCAGAGCCAGGGACTCCCCCGGGGACCTGCCACTGGGGGGGGTCTGAGTCAAGGATCCCCCCCAACCCGACCCCCCAGGGACTTACCACTGTGGGATCAGAGCCGGGGAGCCACCCGCAACCCCAACCCAACCCCCCTGGGGACCTGCCATGGGGAGGGTCAAAGCCAGGGACCCCCCAAACCACGCTCACTCCCATATGGACCCCAAGACTCCCCCTCTTCCAGGTTCTTTGTGACCCCCTGAACTACCCCCCTTCTCCTCACCTTTCCCCCCACCTCCAACCCCCGCTCTACCCCATATTCTCTATACCCCCCTTCCCCAACTCCCCCATCCCTTCCCCTTCATACCTCCCTTCCCTGCCCCTCTGGCCCCCTCCCCCTAGACTCCCCTCCAGACCCTCCCCCCCTCCATCCTCCCCTCACCCCTCCCCCTCCAGGCGGAGGATGATCTCCCGGCGGAAGTTCCAGAGAGTGGCGAAGTCGGGGTTGACCCCCAAGATCTGATTGGTCAGCTCCAGTGCCTCTTTGTCCAGCTGCCCCATCTTCCTCTGGGGAGAAGAAAGGTCAGGGGTCAAAGGTCATGCCACGACCCTGTCTGGAGCCACTGTATCTCGCCCAGCAAAGGATCAAGAGGTCGGGGTCACCATTCAATGTCCCTCCCGCAGTGGGGGGAAATGTCAGAAGTGCTGAGGTCAGAGGTCAAAGGGCAACTAGTCTACCCACCCATGCCAACAATTGACCAACAGACGGGGTCAAGGGTCACCTGATCACATCTGCCTCTGATCAAGGGTCAAAGGCCAGGAGCCAAAGGGCGTAACGTCATGACTGCTCATGAGCCAGAAGAAGGTCAAGGGTCAGCATTGACCCAATTCTTCAACCTCAGCTATCTCCAGTCACCCAATTGGAGTACAGCAGTGTCAAAAGTCATCCTAGAAAGGTTAAAGGCCACCAAGCACACAACTGCTTCTGGCCCAGAGGGGAACAGTCAGGGGCCAAGAGTCATACACTCATCCAACCATTTCCAACAGAGGTCAAAGGTTGCCATGCACCTTAACTACTCATGCCTCTGAGGGGAAGAGTTTTGGGGGTGACAAACAATATCAATGAGCCAAGGACAAAGGTCAGAGACACCCCACAAACCAGGGAGGAAGATGTCAGGTCAAAGTTCACTCTGACCAGGAGGGATCCAGGCTAAGGGGGCACTGGGTCAAGGGTATCACGCACCCCACCCATTGGGAAAAAGGTCAAGGTTCAAAGGTCAGCATGCTCCCCAATCACCCATGATGGGGAAGGCCAGGGTTCAAGGATCACTGTGCAACCAATCCAAATAAGGCATAGCATAAGGGGTCAAAGGTTACAGCACTGACCACGCAGAGTGAGGGAAAGGCCATGGGATCAGAGGTCAATGTGTAGTGACCGATCATAACGGTCAAGGGTCAAAGCTCATACTGCACTCCAGGAAGCAAGGCTGAGCGCAAGGGTCAGGGGTGAAAGGTCAGCAGGAAGCCGGCTCCCCCCACTCGTGCCCAGCCTTTGGGGCACAGGGCATGCTCCCGACCCATCTCACCTTCTCAAAGATGGCAGTCGTGGCGGCTACATATTGACGTAGCTTCTTCTCCCGCTCCAGGCGCTTGGCCTCAGCCTGCTCCTCCGTTGTCTTCACCTTCAGACGGCCGTGCTGGGGGGGGTCCGGGGGGGACGACTGTGTAAATGGGGAGGGGTGGCTGCTGCCCCAGGCCTTCACGCCATGCTCCCCACCCAGGTGCATTATGGGATTGAGCAAGGGCAGGTGTCGGGGCCACGCGTTTTCACCCACAACCCTGAATATGTAAACCAGATCCCGTGGGGCAATTCTAGGGGGCAGGGACACCCCTGGGGGGGTAGCAGTAATCCCCTGGGAGGTCACTGGGGACTGCCCCTCTATTGGGCACGGGGCCAGGAACCCAGGCATGCAGCGCCCCTGGGGTTGTGTGCACAAGAAGTCCGGTTACCCCAGTAACTGGGGAGTGGGGACTCGGATCACCCCCCGAGGGGGCAACGGGTGGGGGCTGGGGTAGCCGACGGGACCCCACTCACCATGGCGACTCAGCTGTGGGGGGGAGGGGGCCAAAGGCAGGAATCAGGGTCCCGACTCTGAACCTACTGGATCTAAAGGAGAGGAGAGGTGAGGGTTAGGGGGGATCCCCGACCCAGCACTGAGACAGCCCCGTGGTGCCCATCCCAAACTCAGGGAACCCAGGCCCCCAGGGCCGCGTGCACAAGGAGGACCCAGGCGTCCGAGGCTGCGTGCACAAGGACCCAGGTGTCCGGGGAGGCGGGGGGGCAGTGGGTTCACACTACCACTCATGCTAACCCCAGATCATGTCCCCAGGTGCATTCTGGGATTGAGTCAGAGTAGCCACTGGGCCAGGCCATTGCATGCCCCCCACCTCCTGCCCCCACCCGCCTGCTTAGCCCCGCCCCAGGGGCGCTGAACCCGGAGGCGTCCCCCCCTTGATACGGATTCTGAGGTCTCCCCCGCCCAGTACATGGAATGGTCTCTCCCAGGGAAACTGGCCAGGCTCCCAATGCGGCGATACCAACCTGCGGAGGGCCACGGGGGCCGCGCGGGCTGCACCAAGATGCCCCGAAAGTGCGGGCGAGGGGCAGGAGTGAGATGGAACCGTCCGGTGGGCTGCGCGCAGGGCTCCTGCGGGCAATACCAACCACCGCTCACAGAGAGGGGAGAGCCAGCTGGGACTCTACCATCCCTCTTTCCCTGCACAGAGCATAGAGAACAGCCCGCCAAGCGGGAGAGAATGTCTCCATTCTTAAAGGGGCTGCTTCACTCTTAAAGGGGCCGGTTTTGAGTAAATGTTGGGCGGGGAGAAAGTTTCAAAACTTTCATGGGGTCTAGTTGGTTGGTGCATGAAACTAGGGCCCAGGACTTCTGGGTTCTATCCCCAGTTCTGGGAGGGGAGTGGGGTCTAGTGGTTAGAGCAGAGGGCTGGGAGCCAGGACTCCTTGGTTCAATGCCAGCTTGGGGAGGGGAGTGGGGGCCAGTGGGTTGGGGTCCTGGGTTCTGCTCCCCGTCTGGCCCTGTCACTCTGAGCCAGGCTGAGTGTTCAGGCGGAATGCACCCTAATTGCTTTCGGTGGGTGTTGGCGTCCCAGCTGGGAGGGGAATTGTGAGTCACGCACGGCCGGGAAGCCTGTCCCGTTGGCACCAGCCCAGCATTCCCCAGTATCCTCTCATACCCGGACACCTGGGTTCCTCCCCGTCTGCCCCGGGGAATGCCGACTCCCCACGCACAGTCAGTGTTGGTTGCCCAGGTAGGTATGTAGATGTGACGCATTAGCTTTGCACAGCCAATGCAGTAAGGGCTGGGTGATGTCAGAGACCAGAGTCATTCAGGTGCTCCCAGGGCACGGGGCGTGGCTGTGGGTCCCTGTGGGGCTCGGGGTCCCGGCCCTGTCCCGCCTCTCGGCCTGGCCACAGGGGGCACTGTGCCAGGATGAGGCTAGGGTTGCCAGGCGTCCAGTTTTTGACCGGAACGCCTGGTCGAAAAGGGACCCAGGTGGCTCCAAAGGGGGCCCCGGGGCTAAGGCAGGGTCCCTAGCTCCACGTGGCTCCTGGAAGCGGCTGTCAGGTCCCAGCGGCCAGGGAGGCTCCATATGCTGCCCCCTCCCCAAGGGCTCGCTCCACAGCTCCCATTGGCCGGGAACCGTGACCAATGGGAGCTGTGGGGGCGGTGCCTGTGGGTGCGAGGGCAGCATGTGGAGCCTCCCTGGCGGCCACTTCTGGGAGCCGCGGTAAGCGTTGCCTGGACCCTGAACCCCCTCCTGCCCCAGTCCATAGCTCCCTCCTGCACCCAAACTCCCTCCACCCTGCATGCCCAACACCCGCCCCCTGCACGCCAACCCCAGAGCCTGCAGCCGGAGCCCTCACCCCCTGCCCCCCAACCCCCTGCCCCAGTCCATAGCTCCCTCCTGCACCCAAACACCCTTCACGCCCAACACCTGCCCCCTGCACCCCAGTGCCCCTCCTGCACCCCAACCCCCTCATCCCTGGCCCAACCCCAGAGCCTGCACCCACAGCCGAAGCCCTCACCCCCGGCACCCCAACCCCCTGCCTCAGTCCATAGCTCCCTCCTGCACCCAAACTCCCTCCACCCTGCACGCCCAACACCCGCCCCCTGCATCCCAACCCCCTCATCCCCGGCCCGACTCCAGAGCCTGCACCCACAGCCGAAGCCCTCACCCCCGGCACCCCAACCCCCTGCCTCAGTCCATAGCTCCCTCCTGCACCCAAACTCCCTCCACCCTGCACACCCAACACCCGCCCCCTGCATCCCAACCCCCTCATCCCCGGCCCGACTCCAGAGCCTGCACCTGCAGCCGGAGCCCTCACCCCCGGCTCTCCAACCCAGCGCCCCCCCAGCCCAGCGCCCCCTCCTGCACCCTAGCCCCGTCGTCTCTGGCCCGAGCCCAGATCCCGCACCCCTGCCCCAGCCCGGTGAAACTGGGCGAGGGTGGGGGGAGAGCGAAGGCTAGAGGGAGGGCGATGGAGCGGGCGGGGGCGGGGTGGCAGGAAAGGGGCGGGGCGGGGGGCGGGGCCTAGGGCAGGGGGCGGGGCAGCGCTTTCTGGTTTGTCTCACCAGAAAGTTGACAAGCGGAGCTCAGGCCCCGCCCCGAGCCATAGGACATGGGTCTAGCGTGCGGGGCATGCCGGGACAGGGGCGGGGCTGGGCGCGGGGTATGCCGGGACGGGGGTGGGGCTGGGGCTGGGCGCGGGGCATGCCGGGGTAGCCGAGCCCCTCTCGCGGGATCCACGTGCGCTCCGGGCTCGGCTATGGCGGACCCGCCCCGAGGCGGCGGCGATGGGCGCAAGCGGCGGCGGGCCGGGTCGGACCCCTCCGGGCTGGGGGCGCGGCCCCGCCTGGATCCCGACGCCGCGGGCTACTTCCGCCGGGCCGCTGAGAGCCTCCGTGCCGGGCTGGGGCCGGGCAGCGAGCGGGGTGAGTGGGGTCCCTGCGGCGTGCGCGGCGCTGCACGTGTCTCACTGTGCCCCCCCCGGTCTGTTCGTCACCAAGGCGCTGGAGGAGGCGACGGGGGTAGTGGGGTCGCTGCGGGGTGCGCGGCGCTGTACGTCTCACTTTATTCTTCCCCACCTGCTTCCCAGATCTGTTCGTCACCAACGTGTTGGAGGAGGCAGTGGGCTCCGCGCTGCCCCTGGCTCTGGACCCCTCTGGCTCCCTGCTGCTCCAGGCCCTGCTGCCCGAGGCCTCGCCCACCCAGCTGGCCCAGCTCCTGTGCCCCCTGCTGCCCGCTCTGCGCCAGGCCACCTGCCACCCCTGTGGAGCCCACGTTCTGGAGGCTGCCCTGCTCCGGGCTCCCCGGCTGCTGGGACGGGAGGATGCTGGGACGCTGGAGGAGCTGGTGCTGCAGCTGGGGCGGGCTGTGAGAGAGGAGCTGGGGACCTTTGCCCGGGACCCCCATGCCAGCTTTGTGGTGAGGACCCTGCTGCAGGTACTTGGGGGGGTCCGTGTCGGCTCTGATGCGGCCCGGGGGCTCTCGGGGACAGGTGAGTATTGATCAGGGCCGGTGTCATTTCCACACACTACCAGTGGCGGGTACTGTTGGGGGGGACAGGACTGAGGCACTGGGCAGCAGGATGGAGGCACTGGGCAGGGAGGATGAGGAGGCAGGTGGAGAATCAAGAGGAGGTAGAGACTGTAGGAAACAGATTGGGGGATTGTGGGGGAAAGGACCTGGGGGGCAGGGAGAGAGAACAAACGTGGGGGGGGCACATTATGATGGGGCAGGCGACAAGGGACTCAGTAGCGGGGAGATGTACAGCAGCTGCGGGGGACAGTGGAGTCCAGGTGGGAAGGGGAGGTTGTGAGGGGGAAGGTAAGATGGGACCTGTTATGTGTGTGGGGGTTCGAGACTGAGAAGAGGGGTGGCAGGATGCCCCACAGAGATGTGAGGGGTATGAGGGTCCAGCACAAGGGGGTGTAGAAAGAATGGGGGAACTGATCCTCCGCATCCCTGGCCTTTCATTGTTTCTGCCCTCTGAATATCCAGTGGTCGTGAGTTCCACGGGTTAACGACTCACTGTATCGTCCCCTTCGCTGCCTGATGCTCCCATTCATCCTGCTCTTCCTATCTTGCCCCTCCAGGGCTCCCTGCTCCACGGAAGAAACGGGCCGAAGCAGAGAGCGAGGGGCCGGTGGAGTTTGAGGTCCCGGACTCGTTCCTGGTCCTCCTGCAGGAGTTCATTGCTGCTTTCCAGGAGAACATTGCAGGTGAGCTGACCCCAGCGTCCCCCATGGGATTGGGAGCACCCCTGCCACCGCTGGCACTCCTGCCCCGCTCCCCACAGTGCCCCCTGCTGGGAGAGGCCAGGGCTACAGTTGCTGGAGGCGTTTCCCCCCCACCCCCCCACTCACCCCGTCCATCTGTCCCCTGCCCAGAGTTCATCACCCACAGAGTCGCCAGCCTCTGCCTGCAGGTGGCGCTGGAGGTTTTGCACAGGAAGCTGCCCGAGGCCTGCGCTGAGCTGTGCAGCTCTGTGATTGGCTACTTGAGCTCGCGGAATCCCTCTGCTGGATGCAGGTGAGCCTTCTGATTGGCTATGGCCATGAGGGCTCTGATTGGCTATGGGACTATTTGGGTAGGCTCTGATTGGGTGTGGAGGTGGGGATGGTTCTGGGGGGTGCTTAGTGTGGTCGGGGGGGGGGGGTTGGGCAGGTGGCTTGTGATTGGCTGTGGGATGAGTATGTCCTCCCCTCCTCAGAGTAGTGGGTACTTCCTGATTGGCTGGATGGTAGGCTTGGGGACATGCGATTGGCTGTGGGTTGGACCCATTTTGATTGGCCATGGGGGAATGGTGTGTGGCTTGGTAAGGTGGCTGCTTTCTACTTGGGTCGGTGGGTTGTGATTAAGGGCTGAGTTGAGGTCAGGTGCTTTTTGATTGGTCAGGAATGGAGTCCAGCAAGTTGTGATTGGCTACAAGGTGTGTCACGATGGGGCACACAGGCTGCTTTCTCATTGGTCAGCAGCTGTCTTAGGTGGGTTGTGGATGGCTAGAAGCTGGCTGTGTAGTTTTTTGTTTGGTCAGGAGAAGGGCAAGTGGGCTGTGATTGGTGATCCGGTTCTGGTTTGTAATTGTGCCTACCTGGATCATGATTGGCTGAGGCTGTGAGCAGCTGCTTTCACATTCGCCAGAAACTGAGCCGGATGGCTGGTGATTGGCTGTGCGTTGGATGGCAGTACTCTAATTGGTTGTGAGGTGGTTGGGGGTGTGTTCTCACTGGGCTGTCTGATTGGCTAACGCCCCCTCGATCCCTGCAGCCCCCTGCTGGTGTTCCTGAAGGACCCGGTCTGCAGCCGAGTGCTGGACAAGGTGCTGGAGGTGTCGGAGCGGCGGGCGCTGCGGGTGCTGTACCGCCAGCACTTCCGGGGCCAGCTGCGGGCGCTGGCGGCCCACGGCGTGGCCAACTTCACCCTCCAGCGCCTCATCGGGGCTGCGCCCCCCAAGCTGGTCAGTGGGGCCACAGGGGCTGGTGGGGAGTGGGGTGGAGCGGTGGGGGGCCTCGGGTAGGGAGGGGTAGAGGGGAGTGAATGGGGGGTCATATGGAGGGAGGTTGGACCTGATGGGGGGCAGCCAGTGGGTGGGGCTTGACCACGCCCCCTGATGCCCCCTCTGTTCCCTCCCAGCTAGGGAAGGTGCTGGCGGAGTTGGGCCCGGGGCTGGAGGAGGTGCTGGCCCAGGGGCACACGGGCGTGGCCACGGCGCTGCTGGGAGCCTGTCGGCGGTGTGGGGCCGGCCAGCAGGAGGTGCTGCAGCTGCTCATGGAGGTGAGTGGCCGCCCTCCCCCCACTCCTGCTCCTCTCCTCCCTTGCCTGGTTCTCATCTCAGGCTCCCCCTTCCTGCCCACAGGCCTTCCACTGCTGGGAGCCCCCCACCCGGCGGGTGGCCTGCGCCCCCCTCTTGGCTTCCCTGCTGCCCTACGAGGTGTACTATGCCCTGGGGGAGGGGCAGGAGGTACAGCCCCCCCTGGAAGAGCAGGTGAGTATGGGGAAAGATGGGGGGCAGGGGTCACTCCCCTGGGCAGTGATCAAGCAGCAGTGGTGGAGTTGTGGGGGGCTGGGCTGGCTCTCGGAGGGACTGGATTATAAGGGGGAGGAGGGAAACCGGGGAGGGGGTGGATTACTGCTGGAGCAGTGACTGGAGGGCGGGGGCTGGCTGGAATGCTCTCCCCCCTTCTCTCTCAGCCGGATCCCCCACCTGCCCTGGCCTCGGTTTCCCTCCATGGCTCCCTGCTGCTCCAGCACCTGCTGTACTTCGACGACCCCTCCCCCGTGCTGCGAAGCCTGGCCGCCCTCCCCCCCGGTGACCTGGTGACCCTGGCCTGCAGCCCTGCCGGTAGCCATGTCTATGACGCCCTCCTGGCCAGCCCTTCCGTGCCCCGCAAGCCCAGGCGCAAGGTGCTGCGTGGGCTCCAGGTGAGTGCAGGGCTGGGGGCACTGTTGTGGGGAAGCTTGCAGCACCCGGGCTACGCATTTGACTCTCCTCCCTTGTCCTCAGGGTCACTACGTGTCTCTGGCTTGCAACAAACACGGGAGTAGAGTCCTGGACGCCATCTGGAGCCGGGCCACCCTGCCAGCCAAGAGACAGATTGCTCAGGAACTGGGTAGGAGCTCCCTTTCCCTCCCATCACCCCAGTTCCAACCCTAGCTTCTCTCCCCACCCTGGCGTCCCGGTTGAATCCCAGTTTAGGCCAGTCCATCCTAATCCCTGGACTGGATACAGGATCCTTGATCTCTTCCTGTCCTGTTAAAAGCACCCGTGCCCCACCCATCTCTCACCCCAATCCATCTGTTCCCCCAGCCGAGCAGGAGAAGCAACTGCGTAATGACCCCTTTGGGCACCATTTGGTGCGGAACTTCGCCCTGACCCATTTCCTGAAGCGCCGGCGAGACTGGGACCGGCACCAAGAGGCGGAGACCAAACGCAAGGAGCTGTTCGCTGAGATTCTGGAGGACTGAACGCTGGAGGGTGGCAATGGGATTGCTGAAGGAACCCTTCTGGCTCCCGGAGAGACTCGCCTTCCAACCATAGAGATCCTGGAGGACTGAATACCAGAGTGGGTGCTGCCCCCATCTACTTCTACCCACAGAGATTGTGGAAGATGAGTGGGTGCTGTGGCGTTTTTATGCCTTTCTTGGCTCCTAACCATAGAGACTGGGGGGGACTGAATACCAGAAGGAGTGCTGTGTGGGGGTGTTATGCTCTCATCTGCTTCTGACAAGAGGGGCTGGAGGACTGAATACCAGAGGGGATGCTGTAGGCTTCTTTATGTCCCTGTTGACTCCTAACCATAGAGATCCTGGAGCACTGAATGCCAGATGTCCCTGTTGGTGCTTAACCATAGAGAGATTGGAGGACTGACTGGGGGGGGTGTTTGTGTTGGGGTCCTTGCCCCTACCCACCATTTGTTCTGAACCATAGAGATCCTGGAGGACTCACCCCCACTGGGGGCTGCTCTGGACTCCCTTTCTCCCTCTTGTCTGCTCCCAACTGCACGGAGGGGGGTACAGCCCTGATTTTCTAGAAAGGTTTCTCTTTCCCTACATGCTCTGCTGCGTGTTCAGTGTGGGTGGGGGCGGTTAGTCAGTAGGGGGACTCTCATGCCCGAGACAGCCCCCTTCGCCCCACGGTAACCCTCCTATCCCCTTAGCTGCCCCCTCTTCGGCTCCTGTTGATGCCTGGAAAGAGAGGGGGACTAGAAATGGACTAAAATCGCCTTTTTATTGTAATAGCAGCAGCTCCGCGGGTGCACTGAGTTCAGCGGGACGGGGTAGGGATGGGGCCGGGCCCAGGCCTCAGTCTTCATAGTGGCTGAGCCGGGCGGGCTGGTGCCAGGTCTCCACCCCCTCCAGGAGGCGCCGGATGTAACTGGAGGCTCCCAGCAGCAGCTGCCCCATTCCCTGCATCACAGCTGAGGCCACTCGCAACACCTCCCTGTGGGGGGGGAGAAGGGGGTGAGAGGTGGTGCTGCCTGGGGGGGGGGTGGGCGGCTCCAAATTTGTGCAGCCCCTGCCTTGCCCAATGGGGGATGTCCTGGGGTGGGAATGGGGAGCGACCTCACAGGGTGGGAGGCGCGGTGGGGTGGGTGGCCTGCCCTGCCAGCAGAGGGTTGGGGGGGGCAGAGGCAAGGGGGCCCTGTTTGTGGGGGGGGCTGCTGGTGGGGGAGGGAGGAGGGGCAGGTGCCCTGCCAGTGGGGAGTGCAGGGGGAGCAGTGGGGGGTGCTGGGGAGATCGGGCTGGAGGGGGGCTCTCACCCACCTCAGCACCTTCTTGGGGCCCAGGCATTTGAAGTCGCAGCTCATGGAGTAGAGCCCGTAGAACGTGGCCTTCACGTTGAGGCTCCCGAAGAGGTCGCGGGGGCCCAGCTTGTAGACGTCGAAGGTGATGCGGGCGATGTCCTGCCCCTGGCGCGGCCGCTCCCGGCTCCACCTGTAGGCCTGGGCCCTTCCCTGTGGCACAGCGGAGTCAGGGGGCGAGGGGACACCCGGCGGCCCCCCAACTCCCGGCCAGCCACTGGTACTGTGGGGGTGGGGCTAGTGATGTCAGCACTCCCTGCACCCTGGGTGGGCCACTTCCATTAGCTCCACCCCTTAGCTGTAGTGATGTCACCCCCTGAGTTCTGGCCACACCCCTTGGGGTAGTGATGTCAGAATCCCCCCTCCAGCTCTGGCCATGCCCTTTCACTCCCCCCCCCCGCAAAGTCCACTCCATTCCCAGGATCCCTCCCCCCCCTTTGTCCACGTCCCTCTGTGGGGCTCCCCTGCCCCAGGGGGGTGAGCGGTGCCCATCCCCCTTTGCTGCCCCTGGGGCAGGATCCTGGGGTGGGGAGGATCTCACGTGGGGGTGTATGGGAGGGAAGTTGGGTGGGGGTGTGCATATGGGGTGTCTCACCTGTGGGGGCAGATGGGTGCGCTATGGGGTTGGGTATCCCTAGGGTGCTGTATCTAGGGCTTGGGGGTATATGGGGAGGATCTTGGGGAAGGGCATTGTGGGTGGGGGGGCTCAGGTGTCCTGTGGGTGGGGTATCATCTTGGGCAGGTGTGATGTGTGTCTCATGGGGTGGAGGAGGGCCGGGGGGGGTCTCCTGGGGGTGTGTATGTGCATAGGGAGTTTCTCTTTGTAGGGATGTGGGGGATCTCACTTTGGGAGGGGGGTGTCTCTCCTGTGTGCTCTGTATGGGGGGGGTCTCTCCATGGAGAGGGTGAATTGGGGGTTCCCCTGCAGAGCTGTACGGGGGGCAGGATGGGTGGGTGGGTCTGTGTGTGTGTGGTGTGTGGTCAGGGCACGTGGGGGTCTCCCCTGGAGGTGTATGTGGGGGGGTGTCTCCTTAGGGGACGTACTGGGTTGGTGTGTTGAGCATCTCCCCCGTAGGGGGATGGGGGGCCAGGGTGTGTGTGGGGGCTTATGGGGTCTCCATTGTGGGGGTTGGGGTGTGTTTGTGGGGTCTCCCCTGCAGGGTCTGGAGTGCAGGGCTGGGCTCACTCACCCGTGGGGGGCTCCAGCTCTGCCCGGGGCCCAGCAGCATCAGGGCCGTGTCGGGGGGCAGCGCCTGGAAAAAGGCCTCGCTCTCCACTGCCGTCCCGTCCTCCTCCAGCACCAGCCCCGCCAGCCCCGCCACCAGCAGCGCCTCCATTGCCTGGGGGGGCAGAGCGGTGAGGGGGGGCACCCTGAGTGTGGGGGGGAAGCAATGAGGGGTGTAGGGCACAGGAGCAGCTGGTGGATGGGGGAGCAGGAAAGGGGGGGGAGCAGTGAGGAGTCAGTGTGGGGAGCAGGGGATGGGGGAGCAAGGAGCTGTAGGGGGGAGCAGGTGGGGGGAGGGGAGCAGGGAGGTGGGGGTTGCTGAGTGGGGGGGGCGGGAGGAGGAGCAGGTTGGCTGTTGGGGGACAGTGGGGCAGGGCTGGGTGAGCTGCAGCAGGGTGGGCCTGGGGGGTGGTATGGGGGGGCTGGGGGAGTGGGGTTAGGGGAGCATGGGGGGCTGAGGGTGAGCGAGTGGGGGTTGGGGTAGTGAGGGGAGCGAGGAGGTCTGGGGGTAGCAGGGTGGGGGAGTTGGGGTAACAAGGAGTTAGGTGGGGTCAGGGGGAGTGGTGAGGGTCTGGGGGAGCGAGGCAGTCAGGGGTAGCAGTGTGGGATAGTTGGGGGAGGGGAAGCAGGGGGTATCAGTGGGGGTAATATGGCAGGTCGGGGTGGCAGGGTGGGGGAGTTGGGAGTGGAGGGAGTATGGGGAGGTCGGGGGGGGAGAGGGAGGGATGTAGTCAGGGGTACTAGGGGGAGCATGGGGGGGGCTCACCTTGGCCAGCAGCTCCTGCAGGGTCCCGGCCATCAACCCTGTACGGCCCCCCCGCCGGTGGTCACAGACACGGAAGGGCCGCTGTGGGGGGGCACGGGGGGCCAAGACCCGACGGGTCAGCTCCGAGCCAGCGCTGGACACCGACCTGGGGGATGAGGGGGTGAGTGGGGGGCACTGTCCTGGGGGGGACAACATGTGGGGTGAGGGGGTGCTTGGGGTGGGGCTGACAACTGTCATGGTTGAGGGCGTGGGGGACCCACTGTCCTACTGGTGGGATATGGAGGGGGTGGGTGGGGTCCAATGTCCTGTTCTGGGGTACCATTCCTGGGGGGCACAGGCTACCTCTCGGGGTCCTAGAAACCATTCTCCTTGGGGGGGCAGGAGGCGAGAGCTCACCCCCATGGAGGGAGGGGGGAGAAACCATTCCCTTGCTGGGGGCCTTCTTCTGTGGGGGTGGGTCAGGCGGGGACACACCAATGGGGGGTGTCAGGGTGGAATGGCCCATTCCTCGGGGTAGGTGGAGTTGACACCCTATGTCGTGGGGGAGGGGCCCTCCAGTTTGGGGGGGTCTGAGCCCACTCACTGCAGCAGGGAGGAGGGGGCCAGGGCGCTGATGTAGTCCATGGCGTTAGCAGGGTTTGGGGGGGTCCTTGTCCTAGGGGTCAGGGCGTCTGTCCGGCGTTAGGCTCCCCGTCCATCCGCCGCCAGCCAGCCTGGACTCTGGACTCCACAGCTCAGAGGCGGGGAGGGGGGAGGGTGACACATCGCGGGGAGGGGGGCAAACTCCAAGGTCCCCCAGGGCAGAGCGGGGAGGGAGGTGGGTACTGGGACAGGAAGTGAGGTCACCACCACCAGTGATCTGTTAGACCCCACAGCTCCCCCTTGTGCTGTAAGGGGAGAAACTGAGGCACAGCTGGGGATGGAACAGGGGCGTCCTGGCTCCCAGACCCGCCCCCCCTTTAACCACCAGCCCCCACTCCCCTCCCAGAGCCAGGGAGAGAACCCAGGAGTCCTGGCATCCAGTCCTCCCAGTCCCTGCCACTCTAACCACTAGACCCCGCTTCCCTCCCCAAACTAGGGATGCAACCCAGGCATCCTGGCTCCCAGCCCCAACCCCCTGCTCTCTGGACTGCAAGCAGGCAGCTCTATCCCCCAGTGCCGGGACAGGCTGGGTGTGCCCCGTGCGCTGCCCCCCCCCCTTTCATTGAGCTGCGGAAGGAACCAGATCAAATTGCAAAGACACTTTTATTAGTGGCCCCCCAGGCCGGCTTCCGGGGCAGCTGGTGGCGTAGCCGTTTAGTCTGCTCCCGAACCATCGTCGGATCTCTGGGCTCCTTCCTCAGTTACAAGGGGCCTGTGGAGTATGAACGGCTCCCCCAGGAAAGGCAGGGGGTGGGGATAACAACTCAGTTATGCCCCCTTTGGTGGATGAAGAGACCCCAACAGTTCAGACGTCTCCCCTCCCCCCCCCCACTAGATCCCTCTCCCCAAGCTGGGAATAGAACCCAGGAGTCCTGGCCCCTCCACCTGCCCTGCTCTAACCACTAGACCCCAGTCCCCGAGCTGGGAATAGAACCCAGGAGTCCTGACTCCCAGCGCCCCCCCTGCTCTAATCACTAGACCCCACTCCCCTTGCAGAGCCGGGGATAGAACCCAGGAGTCCTGGCCCCCAGCTGCTGTAACCTCTAGGCGGCCGGTGGGGGTGCAGAAGGAAGGTTGCTGGAGAGTGATCCCCAGTGGCAGGGGTCGGGGCTGGGGGGTGCCGTGGTCACAGGTCAGGGGTGCTGCACACGTGCTCCAGGGAGGCCGAGAGCCTCTGGCCCTGGCGGAAGGTGGAGCAGGAGAACGTGAGTTGCGTGTACGTTGGATCGATGTCCTGGAAGGGTGGAGAGAAGGTGGATCTGTTATGGCAGCCAGGGGGCGCTGTGGGGTGGGGGGAGGCAGGAGTGGGGGGCTAGGCAGGGGGCACCAGGGGGTGGGGAATGGGGCAGGGAGCGGGGTGGGGCACTGGGCAGTGTGGGCAGAGGGTGCCGCAGGGCAGGGAGCGGGACAGGGTGGGAGGCTGAGCAGGGAGTTCTGTGGGGTGGGAGTGGGGACTGGCCAGGGGCATTGTGGGATGGGAAGAGGGGTAGGGGTTGGGGGGCTGGGCATGGGGCACCATGAGATGGGGAGCAGGGTGGGGGGTTGGGCCCTGGGCAGGGGTCGCTCTGTGGTGGGGGCTGGGCAGGGAGTGCTGTGTGGTGGGGAGTGGTGTGGGGGGCTGGACAGGGGGGTGCTGTGGGGCAGAGAGCATGGCTGGAGGTGGGGCAGTGGGTAGGGGGCGCTGTGTGGTGGTGAGCAGGCTGAGTGTGGGGCACTGAGCAGGGCTGTGCCATCGGGCAGGGAGTGTGGGGCTGGACAGGGGATGCCATGGGGCAGGGAGCAGGGCTGAGGAGAGGGGTGCTGGGGAGTGGGAGTCTGGCCAAGGGGTGCCATGGGACAAGGAGCAGGGAGTGAGGGGCTGGGCAGAGGGGTGGTGGGGGTGGTCCTTACTGGGAATTCAAACTCAGCCCCGGAGTCTGCGTCGTCTTCCTCCTTCTGGCCTTTAAGGGGCACTGCCCCCCCAGCTGCTCGCCCCGGCCTGGGCCGCTCCGCTGGGAGCTTGGGGAGCAGCCCCCAGTCCTGGGACGCTGCCTGGGGCCAGCCCCCCTTGGTCGTCTGCTGGAGACCTAATCACAAGGGGGGGCCAGAGTGAGCTCCCCCCTGCCCACCCCCATATCGCCCCCTTGGGCCCATCTCTGCCTCCCCATATCAGCCCCTCAGCTCCGTCTCTGCCCCATGGCTCGGCCTCTTGGCCCTGTCTCTCCCCTCCCCCCCATATCGGTCCCTTGGCCCAGCCAGCTTGGTCCCCCCCTTACCCTGGGGTCTCCCCATGGATGTGACACCATGTTCCCTCCTCTGGGTGCAGTTCTCACATTTCACCTCTAGGTGGCAACATCATATCCCACTGAAGCCAGGGCGTGGCTGTCAGAAATTCCCCTCTTAAAGGAGAGGCTGGCGGTGCCTCTTTCCCTCCCCCACCGTGCCCGTCGATGCTGGGATGGGCACCCGACGCCCTGGCACCAGGCCCAGAGGTGAGGGGGCTGCCCTCAGTGAGGGTGGGGCAGTCGTTACTCACATATATTGACTCCGGAGATGTCGGTCGACCTGCAAAGGCAGAAGCGGAGGGTCAGTGGTGGGGCGGGAGGCTGCTGGGGGCCCCTGTCCTCTATGGGGGTGGGGACAGGTCAGCCCATACAACCCCCAATGCCCCACGCTGCTGCAAAGGATTCTGGGTCACTACTTTCTCTTCTGTCCTCCTTTCCTAGCCATTCATCCTTTTTGTCCTCCTCCGTCTCCTTCATTCTCTCTCCTGCCTCTGTCCCCCTTTTCCTCCTCTCCTCCTTTTCCTCTCTATTTCCTCCATCGATTTCTCCTGTCTTCGCTCCATTCCCTTCTCTCGTTCCCTCTGGTCACACTCCAGTTCCCTCCTTCGTTCTCTTTTCCTTATCCTCCCCCCGATTTCCCCCCCAACCTCCCTCTTGTCCTGTGCATTATTTGACCCCCTTCTGCCCCAGCCTGGTCTCCCTGCCCCCCATCTTCCCCTGAGATCCACCCCGGTCTCCCCCACCCTCCAAATGATCCCTGCTCCCCTTGATGTTCCCCACTGAGATCAGCCCCTTGGTGTCTGTAGCCACAGAATCCTAGAATCTCAGGGTTGGAAGGGACCTCAGGAGGTCCCAACCCTCTGCTCAAAGCAGGACCCATACCCAATTAAATCATCCCAGCCAGGGCTCTGTCAAGCCTGACCTTAAAAACCTCTAAGGAAGGAGATTCCACCACCTCCCTAGGGAACCCAGTCCAGTGCTTCACCACCCTCCTAGTGAAATAGGGTTTCCTAATATCCCACCTAGACCTCCCCCACTGCAACTTGAGACCATTACTCCTTGTTCGTCACCTGCCACCACTGAGAACAGTCTAGATCCATCCTCTTTGGAACCCCCTTTCAGGTAGTTGAAAGCAGCTATCAAATCCCCCCTCATTTCTTCTCTTCTGCAGACTAAACAATCCCAGTTCCCTCAGCCTCTCCTCATAAGTCATAGAATCATAGAATATCAGGGTTGGAGGGGACCTCAGGAGGTCATCTAGTCCAACCCCCTGCTCAAAGCAGGACCAGTCCCCAATTTTTGCCCCAGATCCCTAAATGGCCCCATCAAAAATTTAACTCACAACCCTGGGTTTAGCAGGCCAATGCTCAAACCACTGAGCTATCCCACGTGTTCCAGTCCCCTAATCATTTTTGTTGCCCTCCGCTGGACGTTTTCCAATTTTTCCACATCCTTCTTGTCATGTGGGCCCCAAAACTGGACACAATACTCCAGATGAGGCCTCACCTCAGTGTCGAATAGAGGGGGACGATCACGTCCCTCGATCTGCTGGCAATGCCCCTACTTATACAGCCCAAAATGCCATTGGCCTTCTTGGCATAAGGGCACGCTGCCGACTCATATCCAGCTTCTCGTCCACTGTAACCCCTAGGTCCTTTTCCGCAGAACTGCTGCTTAGTCATTCGGTCCCCAGCCTGTAGCGGTGCATTGGGTTCTTCCGTCCTAAGTGCAGGACTCTGCACTTGTCCTTGTTGATCCTCATCAGATTTATTTTGGCCCAATCCTCCAATTTGTCTAGGGCCCTCTGTATCCTATCGCTACCCTCCAGCATATCTACCTCTGCCCTCAGTTTAGTGTCATCTGCAAACTTGCTGAGGGTGCAATCCACACCATCCTCGAGATCATTTATGAAGATATTGAACAAAACCCGGCCCAGATCCAATGCCCCACATGGGCCCCAGCCCCCACTTATCATTCACAGTGTCCCAGCCACAGAAATCCCCCCTTTTATTTTCTATGGGCCATGTACCCCCATAGATTGACCCCCCGGCCACCTGGATCCATGGACCGGAGCCCCTATCACTTGAGTTCAACACCCAGCTCCCATCCAGGCTGTGTGACCCTTACATACCGTCTCATTATCCGTGACCGGCGCAGCTCCTGGCTCTTCCAGTAGGACCTGGAAGGGAAATGGGGGTGTGTGGGGGGGTCAATATGGAGCTTGGCCTGGAGGGGGGGTCACTGCTGGGATTAGCTGGGCGCAGGGGGTGGTGGCTGCAATTCCCAATGTGACCACCAGGGGGCTGCGAGGGACAGGAGGAGAGAATGGGGGGAATTGGAGAATTTTGCCCTATGGGGCGGAGGGTGGGGGGGAAGCCAGGACTCCTGAGTTCTATCTCAGGGGATGGAGGGACCTGTTGGAACAGATTTGCCCTTCCAGGGACAAATGGCTCCCGGCCCCACGGAGGGGCCTGGGGACCCGGAGGAACTTACGTGGAGAGCTGGCGGGTAGCTGGAGAAGGAAGGGAAAGAGACTGAATTAAAGCCAGATTCCACAGAGTCTCTCGTCCCCATCTCTCCCCAGCTGCAGTGCCCCTTAAGGGGGAGCACCCTGCCATCCCGGACGCCTGGGTCCCAGCCCCCCTCCCAGTTTCTCCACCCCCGGGTCTGGGAGGTGAATGGCTCCCCCAGGGGTCAGGTGCCTGTCCTGCTTCTTGGATGCCTGGGTCCCATCCCCCATCCTGCCCCCACCCGAAGTTGGCTGGGTCTCAGCCCCATCCTGGGATTCCCTCCCCCAAAAGCCAAATCACTCACAGTCCTTTGTATCAGGAGTCTGCTGTGCCAAGTTACCCACAGTCCTTTGCACCAGAGTCCTGTGGTACCCAACTACCCATGATCCCTGCTCTAGCCAGATACCCACAGTCCTTTGCAGCTGGCTCTTGCTATCCCACGTCACTCCTTGTGGGGGCTGAGAGCGCTGAAGGCGCCCCCAAGGTGAGACCACTGCCGTCCCGGATGCCTGGGTCCCATTCCCCCACAGGCACTGAGAGCTGCGGTGCCCCCTAGGGGTGAACGCCCTGTGCTGCCGTCCCGGACGCTTGGGTCCCATTCCCCACCCTACGCCTCACGCACCTGCCTTCTTCTTCCTGCAGAGGCAGATGAGCAGCAGCAGCAGAGCCAGAGCCGTGGCAGCCCCCCCACTCCCAGCCACCGTGGGGATGGGCAGAGACCAGGCTGGTAAAAGGAGGGGATGAGTTAACAGCCAGGAACAAGGGAAGGGCAGCGTCTGGGGACCCACTAACTGCTCCAGACCCCAGCTAGGGCAGGGGACAATTTGGGCCCTCCCCTTTAAGGAGGGAATTTTTTTGCCTGCCAGATGCTCCTGGTACTGCCCGTGGTGAAATGCTGCCACCTGGTGTCAGGCTCAGGTACTGCACCCTTGGGGCCGCATGTGATTCTGTCGCCACCCCCCCCGCTAACACATGCAGTGTCTTGGCTCCAGGGTCTCCCTGAGGGGTAGCAGGTGTTGGGGTCCAGGGGTTATTGCGGGGTGCGATTACAGGCCTCACTTGTCACAGTGACGTTCACAGCCTGGCTCCTGGGGGATGGGATCCACCTCCCGCCCATGTTCGCCTCATACCCGCAGCTGAATTCCCCAGCGTTATTGGGACCGGCCCGTGGGATGCTGAGCACAGAGAAGTTCATGGAGCCGGTGCTGGGCTCCATGGTGCTGATCTCAGACCCTGTGTCCCCAGGGATGATCTCAGCTCTGTCCTTGTAGAAGTGAAACCTCCTCTCGCTGGTGTTTCCGGGGGCCATGCAGGTGATGAGCAGGGGGAGCCCTTCGCTCACGACTCTGGACGGGGGAAACATGCTCAGCACTGGCTGGGGAGGGGGATCTGAGGGAAGCAGGACAGGGGAGAGGTCAACAGAGAAACCACAGTGCTGAGTGTGGGAAGGGGCAGCTGTACTGTATAATGGGCACCAGGGGGCAGCAGAGGGTGGGGGGGGGGGGAAGGGGTGGCTATACTGTATAATGGGCACCAGGGGGCAGCAGAGGGTGGGGGCGGGGAAGGGGCGGCTGTACTGTATAATGGGCACTAGGGGGCAGCAGAGGGTGGGGGCGGGGAAGGGGCGGCTGTACTGTATAATGGGCACCAGGGGGCAGCAGAGGGTGGGGGGGGGGGAAGGGGTGGCTATACTGTATAATGGGCACCAGGGGGCAGCAGAGGGTGGGGGCGGGGAAGGGGCGGCTATACTGTATAATGGGCACTAGGGGGCAGCAGAGGGCGGGGGTGGGGAAGGGGCGGCTATACTGTATAATGGGCACCAGGGGGCAGCAGAGGGTGGGGGTGGGGAAGGGGCGGCTATACTGTATAATGGGCACCAGGGGGCAGCAGAGGGTGGGGGTGGGGAAGGGGCGGCTATACTGTATAATGGGCACCAGGGGGCAGCAGAGGGTGGGGTAGGGAAGCGGCGGCTGTACTGTATAATGGGCACCAGGGGACAGCAGAGGGTGGGGTGGGAAAGGGGCGGCTGTACTGTATAATGGGCACCAGGGGGCAGCAGAGGGTGGGGTGGGGAAGCCGCAGCTGTACTGTGTAAGGTTTCAGAGTAACAGCCATGTTAGTCTGTATTCGCAGAAAGAACAGGAGGACTTGTGGCACCTTAGAGACTAACCAATTTATTTGAGCATGAGCTTTCGTGAGCTACATCCGATGCATCCGATAGAGTGAGCTGTAGCTCATGAAAGCTTACGCTCAAACAAATTGGTTAGTCTCTAAGGTGCCACAAGTCCTCCTGTTCTTTTTGTACTGTATAATGGGCACCAGGGGGCAGCAGAGGGTGAGGGTGCGGAAGGGGCGGCTGTACTGTATAATGGGCACTAGGGGGCAGCAGAGGGTGGGGAAGGGGAAGGGGCGGCTATACTGTATAATGGACACCAGGGGGCAGCAGAGGGCGGGGGTGGGGAAGGGGAAGGGGCGGCTATACTGTGTAATGGGCACTAGGGGGCAGCAGAGGGTGGGGGTGGGGAAGGGGAAGGGGCGGCTATACTGTATAATGGGTACTAGGGGGCAGCAGAGGGTGGGGGCGGGGAAGGGGCGGCTGTACTGTATAATGGGCACTAGGGGCAGCAGAGGGTGGGGGTGGGGAAGGGGCGGCTATACTGTATAATGGACACCAGGGGGCAGCAGAGGGTGGGGGTGGGAAGGGGCGGCTATACTGTGTAATGGGCACTAGGGGGCAGCAGAGGGTGGGGGTGGGGAAGGGGAAGGGGCGGCTGTACTGTATAATGGGCACTAGGGGCAGCAGAGGGCGGGGGTGGGGAAGGGGCGGCTGTACTGTATAATGGGCAGTAAGGCAGCAGGGTGCAGGGGAGGGCTGAGTATAATGTAGAACGGGCACTGTGGGGGTCCGTACCAGTCACGCTCAGTGGCACCGGGTTGCTGGGCGGTGAGCGGAGGTGGCGCCCATGGAGCTCTGTGCTGTACCCACACTGGTAGGTCCCGCTGTCGCTGGGGGTGACGTTCAGGGGGAGCTGGGGCTCTGGCGGTTCTGGAAGGGGCTCCCCGTCTCGCAGCACCCAGTGGGCCGAGGGGACATAGGTCCCATTGGGGATGATGCACTCGGCTGACACCGTCTCCCCCGTCACGTAGAGCGGCAGGGACGGGATGAGCCGGAGGGACGGGGAGGCCAGCGCCAGGAACACGGAGACAGAGACGGGGTCGCTGGCATAGGAGGGCACTGCCCTCCCCTGGATCAGCTCCGTGTAGGTGCAGGAGAAGGAGCGGGTGGCGTTTCTGGTGCCATTGACTTGAAGATCCGTCAGCCAAGTCCCAGCGTCTCCCAGCAGGGATCCTACCGGCTCCCCATTCTTGTAGAGCCCGTACTCCACCGGGGAGGCTCCGGGGGGAGCCAAGCAGTTAATTTCCACCCGTTCTCCAGCCACATAGGTCAGATAGCCCGGAGACAGGGACACCGAGGGCCTCCTGGGGGGATCTGAGGGGAAAACGTACCTCAATCTCGGCCTCCTGCCCCAGCCTCTGAGCAGCCCAGGGGGGAGCTGAGGACAGTGGGTCTTTGCCCTGCTTGCTCCTACTGGAGGCCGATCTAGGGCATCCCACCCTCAATGGTCAGAAACCTTCTCCCCATGGCCGGCCTCCAGCGATCCCAGCCCGGCTCATCTCATTCCCTTTGTTCTCTTGCCTCCTTTGGCCACCATCGCTCGCCCCCTCCCCCCCATGGTTACAGCACCATCAGACCCCGCTCGGCCGGCGATTGGGGTGAACCAGCTCAGCTCCCCCAGTCCCCTCTGCTGGGACCGGCTCTCCGTGCCCCTGGGTGCCCCCCCCAGCCCTTCCCTATCCCAGCTCCAGCCGGGATCCACGTCTCCCAACATTGGTGCCCAGAACAGGAGTCAGGCTTCCAGCTGAGCTTGGCCAGCCCCTGGGAGCCCAATGGGGTCACCTTCCCCCCAGACCTGGCTCGGTGGAGCTCGGTGGGGGGGGGGGGCGGTTCGTCCCAGCCTCTCTGGGGTTCAGTGTGTAGGGGTGCAGGGGGATGGGGTGCAGGGGAGCCAGGGATGGGATGCAGGAACCCAGGGGGTACAGGGCAACAGGTGCAGGGATAATGGGGGATGGGGTGCAGGGGTGACTGGTGTTGGGGTGTGGGGGCATGGGGGATGGGGTGTAGAAGTGATGGGAGATGAGATGTAGGGGGGATGGGGGACAGGGCACAGAGGTGCAGGGGTATGGGATATGGGGCCCAGTGGGACAGCGTGCAGGGGAGCCTGGGGACAGGGTGCAGGGACACAGGTGTGCAGGGGCCATGGGGTGCAGGGGTGATAGGAGTTGGGATGCGGACCCCCAGCCCGAGCCCTCACCCCCCTCCTGCTCGCCAGCCCTGAGCCCCCTCCTGCACCCCAAACCCCTCATCCCTGTCTCCGCCCCAGAGCCCAGCCCCCCAGCCCTAGCCCTCACCTCCCTCCCTCCCGCACCCCAACCCCCACCCCAGCCTGGTGAAGGTGAGTGAGGGTAGGGGAGAGCGAGTGACGGAGGGGGGGGGAATGGAGCGAACAGGGGGCGGGGCCTAGCAGAATGGGCGGGGCAGGGGGTGGGGCAGGGGTTTTCGGTTTTATGCGATTAGAAAGTTGGCAGCCCTAGAAGGAGCTCCTGGCTGGCTGCGGGGCCTGAGTGGGGAATGAGCCTGGGGAGGGCCGCAGGAAGATCGTGTCTCCAGGGAGGAAGCCCTGGGGCTACAGCCCCATACCAGGGCTGGGACTTAAAGACTGAGCCCAGGGAGGGCTAGAGAGACACCACCAGACGGGTACGGGGACAGGCCCTGGTGGACGGTGGACCCCGGAAGGGATCTGTTCTGGTAAACATGCAGACCGTGTGCATGACGTGGCCAGAGGGCTGGGTGGCTGAAAACACCTCCCGAGAACCACCGAAAGGGGTTACCAGAACTGAAAGGGCACAGACACACCCTACCACAGGGGGGGCTCGCGAGAGCTGGGTGCCCACCCTGTCACGTCGGAGCGGGGGGGAGAAGGAAGGGCTGTGGCTCAAGGGGGGGTCTCTGGTGCTACAGCCCCACCACTGATTTGTGGGGATCAGCCATGGCCTGATGGAAGGACAGATGGAGAGCTCACGAGGGGGGACCCATGCAGACCCTGGGTACCACCCGCTCTCCCCGACAGCACCCAGCAGGAGAGCCTCACCCGTCACGCGTATGGCGATGGGCTGGCTGAGCCCTGAGGGGAGCTCTCGTCCGGGCCCCCTCCTCCAGTACCGGCAGGTGTATGGTCCTTCGTGCCCCACCGCAGCCGGGATCTCCCACCGGGGTCCCCCCCGGGACGCTGGCAGCTCCTCAGAGCCCTGCTCTGGCTGTCGCTTGTACAATCTGTAGCCTGTCACTTCCTGGGCCCTGGGAGCCGAGCAGCTGAGGTTGACCCGTTCCCCTGGGAGATACACGCTGTTCGGGGGGTCCAGCCAGAGCGTGGGAGCCGGCGGGGGGGCTGGAAGAGAGGTCGAAGAGGCAGGAGTTTAGGGTGGAACCACGGTGCAGGTTTTAGGGCTGGGGTTTGATCGAGGGGTGCAGGGGCTTCTCCATCCCTGGCCATGTTTCGATCCAGCCTGGTGGGTTTCTGAGGGCATCTGCTCTAGTCCCCCAGGGACTAGTTTGGGGAGCTCCCTGTGCAGATGTGAGGACCCTTCTGACTCCCGGCCCAGAGCTCCCACCCCCAACCGGCTCAGTTTTAGATCACTGGGGCTCCCTAGGGGGCTGTATGGGGGTCAATATCCCTCCCAGGAGCTGGAGGAACTGGAGTCCCTGCTGGAAAGGGGTCTCCCCATAACACATGTCCCAGGAGTCAGAGGGGGACATGGAGCTCACCTGTTACAGTGATGGAGACGAGGCGACTGTCCGGGGACTGGATCTCCCGCCCAGACGGGCGTATCCAGTATGCACAGGTGTACAATCCGGAGTCCTCCGGCCCCGTGATGCTCAGGGCTTGGGCATCGCTGCCTCCGGATGAGATCCTCCGTCCCCCATCCCTGGAGAACCGGAATCCGGCAGCCACCGGCGTCCCCCACGGAGGGGAGCATGTGAGCATGACGGACTCCCCAGGGAGGTACACGGGGTGCAGGGGGCTCAGGGAGAGGGACGGGGCTGCCGGGGGGGCTGAAAGAGAGAGGAACAATCCCTTGCCCTCAGCGTCCAGCCTCAGAGCTCTCAGCACTGGACACAGGAGATTGGGGCGTTGTCCCGATTCTGGGGGGTGGGGGGGATGTGATGCAGCCGAGAGTGGAGCAGATCCCAGTCTAACCACTAGGCAGCACTTCTGCCAGAAAGGGAAGCACAAAGAGAGGGTCCAGCAGAGAAAGTGGCTCCTGCTGGGGGGGGCTGCTGCCTTGGGGAAAGGGGGACATCTTGCCAAGCATATGGGGGGCAGAGGGAGCCAGGTGGCTAGTTGGGGGTGAGGTTTGTAGGGAATGGGGCTAGGGAGGTGGGGAGAGACCCCAGGGGAGAGGATACCCCCCATATCCCATTACATCCCTCCCGGGGAAAGAGGCCTCACCTTGCACTGACAGGGACACTGGCCGGCTTCCTTCTGACAGGATATGTCTCCCAGATCGCAGGGTCCAGTACGCACAGGTATACACCCCGGCTTTCCCCATCTCGGCCACGATCTCCAGCCTGGCACCCCCATCTGGGGCGGGGACCTCTTCATGGATCAGCCTCTCCTGTTCGCCGTAGAACCTGTATCCCTGCAGCCTCTTGCCCCCTGGAGCTGAGCACCTGAGGGTCACACGCTCCCCATGGAGATAGAACGGGTGTCGGGGGTGCAGGGAGAGTGTGGGGGCTGCCAGGGGGGCTGAGATAGGGAGAGAGGAGATGACAGGGGGAGGGGAAATGAGGAAGAGTTCGGAGTGAGAAATACCTAGCTGAAGAGCCAATGGTCCCCCCCATTGAGGGAGCTGCCCCCTCCCACAGTGAGTCTGCCCCCCCCACCCCCTGTGCCTCCAACTGACCGTCCCGTAACCCCCTTCACACCCGGCCCCCCACATGTACCTGACATAAGCACTCAGTCACTGCACTTGGGGTGCAGCATCCCACTGGGCTGTGGGTGCCAGCCATGCTGGGGGGCAGCAGGATGCAGAGCTGAGGGGCTGGTGGAGAGCAATAGCTGGTGGGGGCTGAACGTTGCTCAGAAGTGAATTGTGCGGGAGACCTTGGAACCTGGGGATCATTGGGGCAGGCTGTGGGGCCCAGGCTGTGGGGCCCAGGCTGTGGGGCCCAGGTCCCGGTTCCCAGGTCTAAGACTGGCATGAGGCACCTTCTGGTATAAACACTGGGCCCCACCATAATCCAGATCAGCCTTGCTCAGCCGGTCTGGCCCCCTCTCTTCCTTCCCCTTGGATCAGCCCCGCCAGCCCTATCTCCCCTGGGCGCGGGTAACAAACAGCCCTTTATATACCTGGCCAAAGGGCACTCACCCTGCACGGTTATATAGACCTTGTTACTCTCCGTGGATGGGATCTCCAACCCAGACTCCTTTCTCCAGTACTGGCAGGTGTAGGGCCCCTGGTTCCCCGTCTCGGCCCTGAGCTCCAGCCGGGATGCTCCGGGGGCAGATTGGAGCTCCTCTGGGGTCTGGTCCCCTCTTCTCCTGTAGAATCTGTATCCCGTCACTGCCTCGCCGCTGGGAGCTGAGCAGGTCAGGCTAACACGCTCCCCCTGGTAATACACAGGGTCCTGGGAGCCCAGAGAGAGTGTGGGGGGCGGCAGGGGGTGTGGAACAGAGGCAGAGGGGGAGAGAGCTGGGGGAGGGAAAAAGGGGCTGGTGAGATCCTGAAAACTGATAAAAACCAGCCACATTTCCCTGCCCGCTGCGCTCTCCCAGCCTAGGAGACAGCACATGGCAGGTAACTCACAGAAGAGATCATCCCTCCCCACCCTGACATCCCACTGCTGCTGGGGGCTGCATTACAGCCTGCTGCCACTGGGGGGTCCTGGTGGGGATGGGGCTGCATTACTGCCTGCGGCCACTGGGGGGGTCCTGGTGGGGATGGGGCTGCATTACTGCCTGCGGCCACTGGGGGGTCCTGGTGGGGATGGGGCTGCATTACTGCCTGCTGCCACTGGGGGGTCCTGGTGGGGATGGGGCTGCATTACTGCCTGCGGCCACTGGGGGGTCCTGGTGGGGATAGGGCTGCATTACAGCCTACTGCCACTGGGGGGTCCTGGTGGGGATGGGGCTGCATTACTGCCTGCTGCCACTGGGGAGTCCTGGGGGGGATGGGGCTGCATTACTGCCTGCGGCCACTGGGGGGTCCTGGTGGGGATGGGGCTGCATTACAGCCTGCGGCCACTGGGGGGTCCTGGTGGGGTTGGGGCTGCATTACTACCTGCTGCCACTGGGGGGTCCTGGTGGGGATGGGGCTGCATTACTGCCTGCTGCCACTGGGGGGTCCTGGTGGGGATGGGGCTGCATTACTGCCTGCGGCCACTGGGGGGTCCTGGTGGGGATGGGGCTGCATTACTGCCTGCTGCCACTGGGGGGGTCCTGGTGGGGATGGGGCTGCATTACAGCCTGCGGCCACTGGGGGGTCCTGGTGGGGATGGGGCTGCATTACTGCCTGCTGCCACTGGGGAGTCCTGGGGGGGGATGGGGCTGCATTACTGCCTGCTGCCACTGGGGGCTGGGGTGGAAGGGAGGGTATTGGTGGGTTTTGGGGGGTGTCTGTCATCTGCAGCCCCACCATTTATCTAGGGCACCAGGTGGTGCTTGTGGGCATGAGAGACCTGAGCGGAGACCTCCCAGCCCTCACACTCCACATGCCAGGAGAACAGGGCGTCACCGGTCACTGTGATGGAGACAGGGTGGCTCTCGGGGGATGGGCTCTCCTGGCCGTCCTTCTCTGCCCAGTACTTGCAGGTGTAGGTGCCGGCCTGCTCCAGGCCGAGCCGGGGATCTGGTATCTGCGGGAGGCCTGAGGGGTGGCCCTTAGATCACACACGGACACGGACATTATATGATAGAAGAACCAGAATCCCAGCCGCCCGGCCTACAGGGGGGCCGAGCACGTCAGGGTGACGGAGGATCCTGTCAGGTACCAGGGACCCGGTGGGTGCAGCCGCAGAGTTGGCTGTAAGGTTTCCTCAGAAACAGAGGAGTCTGGGGGGTGGGGTGGGGGGACCTGGCATGTGCGTGTAAGCAGTGTCAGGATGAGCTCCACCCTGACATCTGGTGGTGAGGTGTGGCAAGTTGTGGAAAAGAATTTCAGGGGCTGATCTCATTTGCATAGGCACACCCACCCCGCCTAGAATGAGGCCATAGCTGCCCAAATGGTCACTTTGGCTGCTGTGGGATCCCCAGTGTCTCTGTTATTGGGGCAGGAAGAATAAATTGTTATTACCCTGATTATGGGAACTGTGCTTGGAACTGTACGTGGCCTTTTGTTCTGATGGAGGGACTCACCATCAACTAAGTAGCACTCGCTAGGCAAGGGCATGGGTTCCAAAACTCTGTGAATGGAAAGAGGCTGGGGAGAAGCATTAATACTTGGTGGTATGGGCCCCTTGGTGAGGGCATTACATGCTAATTGCACTTCCTCCTCTCTCCACTGTGGAATATCAGAGCTAATTTTGATTCCATTAGGAGTCTAGTTATAGGCTGCTGAGCTCACTTGGGGCTAAGGGTGCACCAGCACTGGGGCTCCCCTACTACAAGCTGAATTCACCTAAGAGCTGAAATCACTGAGTGTTGTGTTAAGTAGTGGGGGAACCTGAAGATATATTGTGGAGCAGTTTGCAGCCGGCTGGAGTGCCTTGCAGACCGGCTGGTGAAGCAGTTTGGTGCGGAGCAGTTCGTGGATGGCAGGAGCTGCTTGTGGGCCGCTGAGCGAAGGAGTTTGTGGGGCGGCTGGCGGAGCGCAGCTATGGGGCGCTCAGCTTCAGATCATGTAAGGTGCCTCTTACCCCCGTCCCATCTCCACCCAGGTTGGGAGGTAAAGCTCTGCAGATAAACTTTCGAACTCTGGGGCTGCCCTGACCAGGGACAGAGACTTTTGGGTCATTGGACTTTTGGGACTTTGGGTGATTTGGGGTTGCTGGACTCAAGAACCAAAGGGAAAGGACACGCCCCAATTTGCTTGGGGTGGGTTTTTTGCTCATGGGTTGTGTTATGAATCCTGTTGGTGGTGTTTCCCCAACATAATGCCACATTGTTTCTCTCTGTTATTAAAAGGCTTTTGCTACCCTCAGACTCTGTGCTTGGGAGAGGGGAAGTATTGCCTCTTGGAGGCGCCCAGCGGGGGTGGTATATATTTGTCCCAGGTCACTGGGTGGGGGCTCGAGCCGGTTTGCATTGTGTTATTGGAATGGATCCCCTAGATATTGAACCCGGCCCTTGTTGCTGCCAACTCTGATGGGCAGAAGGGTTACATGCGGTTAGATCTGTGGGCACAGGGCGGGTGTGGGTGGAGGTAAATCCAAGGCAGACACCTCAAGTCCAGCTGGCAGGATCACCTCGGATCTCCACCCGGTGTCTGAGCTCTCTGCCCTGGCCCCCCACCCTGCTCCTAGGGGATCCTTCCTCCCGGACGGGCCTTGAACTCACGACCTGTGGGTGGTGCCAGGTCCAATGGCGAGAGGCCGCCACCCAGTTAGTGCCGCAGCCTGCAGTCCTGGTACGGCTCCCCCAGGACAGGGGTCCCAGCCGTTTGCTGGCTGGGGGACGGTGAGACCCCCAGGGTCTGTCTGTGTCCAGCATCCCCAGGAGAGAGTCTGCTCATCCCGGGCCTGGCTCTGCTGGGAGGGCCCCAGCCCCCCTCCCCCACTCCCCACCCCACCCCACCCCACCCCATGACCTGGGAGTCCCAGAGAAGGAGCCGTTGTGGTTGTGGTCAGAACAGACAGCTCAAGAGAGAGACACGAGAAATGGGGGAGGGGACAAGAGATGGCACTCCCCCAGCCAGCCAGTTCCCCCCATGGGGTCATATGGGAGTTGGTGCTCGATGGGACGAAGCGGGACTGCTCTTAATGTTTCCTCTGAATCGTGTGGGGGTGCCTCAGTTTCCCCTGTGCAGTTCTTAAGTATCTGGGGGGTGGGGTCAGGGTGTGTGATCCTTGCAGAGCCCTAGAGGGCAGGTGTGTGCAGGGGTCTGGACACAGACAATGGCCAACACCCTGTTTCCTGGCCACTGATGGCCTGGGCCCTTCCCCCCTGCAAGGGGATAGCTAAAGGGTTGGAGAACAAAGGAATCCGGTGACCTCCTGGCCCGGGAAAGGGACAAAGCCCAGGGGAGGAGGGGCTGGAGGGGGAGTCAGTTTGGGGGCTGGCTGGGACATGGAGTGAAGGGCAGACGTGGTTGTCTGGCTCACTGCCCCCCAAAATGGACCCAGCTGAGGGGTCCTGTTCTCTGCACCTACAAGCTCTGTGTTAGACCATGTTCCTGTCGTCTAATAAACCTTCTGTTTTACTGGCTGGGTGAGAGTCACGTCTGACTGCGGAGTTGGGGGGCAGGACTCTGTGGCCCCCCCAGGACCCCGCCTGGGCGGACTCGCTGTGGGAAGCGCACGGAGGAGCAGAGAGGATGCTGAACGCTCCGAGGTCAGACCCAGGAAGGTGGAAGCTGTGTGAGCCGTGTGTCCTGCAGACAGTCTGCTCCCAGAAAGGAGACTTCCCCAGAGTCCTGACTGGCTTCATAGGGAGCAGTTCCAGAGCATCGCCTGGGGACTCCATGACACCCCCTAAAGGGGAAAGGCCCCATGCCCTCTCCCCCCACCCCCCCCCGAGCCAGCCAGTCCAACAATGACACCCACAGACCCCCATGCACAGACCAGGTGATGAACTGGGTTCCTCGGTCCCCTCGGATGACACCAGCCGGGTGAGGATCTGCAGCCAGGCTGTAAGAGAATAGACAAGAGGGGGGTGAGAGCTCTGGGGTGGGATGGGTAATAAGGGGCAGGATCGAGGGGTGCGGGGCATAGGACTCTGGGTACCAGATTTACAGTCCATCCCGGTATGTTATGGGGAGGAGGGGAAAGAAAGAAAGATTGATTGATTCAGTGAATGGGGCTGGCGGATGGTCTGGGGCTGGATATGGAAGAAGGTCGGTGGATGGGCAGAGGCTGGACATGGAGGAGGGTCGGCGGAAGGGGCTGGGGCTGGATACGGAGGAAGGTCGGCCGACGGTCTGGGGCTGGTTATGGAGGAAGGTCGGTGGATGGGCTGGGGCTGGACACGGAGGAGGGTCAGCAGAAGGGGCCAGGGCTGGACACAGACGAGTGTCGGTGGATGGGGCTGGGGCTGGGGCTGGACGTCAGGACACCTGGGTTCTGGTCCCACAAGAGCTGGTCCTGGGAAAGTCTCAGGTTCAACAGCCTGTCAGGGGGTTGCAGGCCGGGCTCCTGGCAGGCTGCAGGGGATCCTGGGCTCCCAGGCCCGCAGATGTGGGGCAGCCCTGCCAGGCCCGGCCTTCCCGCTGCCTGCCGGGGAACCAGCCGGCCCTGAAGCCCAGGAGCTCTGGGGGAAGAGCCCCCTGCTTGGCAGGGCCTCCTGACCTGCTGTGTGAAACTGACACAATTTTTGTCAGTTTCACTATGTGTATTCACAAGGGGGGCCCTGATCCATGTCTGTGCAGAGCGCAGCACAAGGTGGGGTCCCTGATTGTGGCCAGGGTCTGGGCAGAGCCTGGTCTGACGGGGTCTGTTGCTCTAGGAAACTCCCCATCAAACAACACACTTAGGCTCCATGCTGCAGCTCCCTGCACAGCAGCACACACTGTGCTGCAGGGCAATGGGGAAACTGAGGCAGGGCCTCACCCAGTGGAGAATAACCAACTGCAGAAGGGGGTGCCAGCCCCCATGAGCTCAAGGAAGGGACCACTGCCTTTGGGGAGCAGGGAAAAGCCCTGGGGAGGGGGACCCAGGTGGGTGTGAGGGGCACCATCCAGAGTCTGCCTGTGGGGAATTGAACATGCTGAAAACAGGCTCCAGTCCTCTTAATCTCTGAGGAACCCAGGCGTCCGAGGTGCGGAGAGCTGACGGAGGGAGAGAGGGAATGAGACAGGGGCCGAAGGAGGGGAGCAGAAGGTGACTAGAGGAGAAAGAACAGACACAAGAGGGAATCAAACAGGTGCCGAAGGAGGGGAGCAGAAGGTGACTAGGGGAGAAAGAACAGACACAAGAGGGAATCAAACAGGTGCCGAAGGAGGGGTGCAGAAGGTGTTACCTAGCAGCTCTGTGTTCTTGGGGAACTGGGGCGCAGTACCCAGCCTGTCTGACACACGAATGACCACCCCCCAGCCTCTGCTTGAACCAAATGTGCATCAGAAGAAAGGCTTACAAAAAGCAATGAAAAGGCAGTGGGAGACACACCTAAACCCCGGGGGAAAGGGTGACAATATTAGGGAAACTCCCCTAGGCTCATTTGCGTGGAAGATGGGACAGGGAGGCATCTCCATTAGCCGACAGAATGGAGAACAGAGATTCCAAGGCAAGAACCGCACTGAACGCTGGGACCAGAAAACCAGGGAAGTGCACTGCATGATGGGGAATCTCTGCTCCAGATGTTAATGGACCCATGTCTGCACACACCCAGCTCAGTGGTTATCAGACCAATTCTAGTAATCAATCCTTTATTGGTATCCAAAATAGCAAAGCTCCCTAATTGCATTGTGAGCTCCCTCCGAGGAACACCGCCCATAGCAAGGAATGATCAGCTCCCATTGTCTAGCCTGAACAAAACAACTTTGGTATCCTCCCTTGAGCCATGAGTTTACACACAAACAAATCTAGTCTTCTCCCTTGAACCACTGTTCTTTCCCTAGAAACCCCCCTACCCACGCTCAAGTAAGTGTTCTGATGCCTGGATCCAAACTCTGCAGCAGTTCCACTGGGACTTCATCTTCTCCGGACTGATCGTGCTGGGGGCTCTGCCTGTCTCCAGCCCTCCGGACCCTCAGCTACCACCAACACCTGGGACCCCTGATCCATTCCAGCTTCATGGAGTGGTGAGACCCCAGCTCTCTCTCTCTCTCTCTCGAGGTGTAGCCTTCTGACCCTGACTTGTGTGATCAGTTATAGTTTTCTAAACATGATTTTTATAATCAAGTTTAAGTTAGATTTAATATTATTTTTTTCCCGGTTTTGTTTGTTTGGCTCCCCGATGGTTATTACCTGGCAGTAAATAACTCTCATGATTAAGCTCGTTGCTTCTCTCTCTTTCTGTCTCTCTCTCCCCTCATGGGTGGCTTTTTTTTTTTTGGTTTCCTCATTTGCTCTGCAGCAACGCTCCTCGTACCTAAGCTGAAAGATCCCTGCAGCGCCCACAAATCCTGGGGGTTTGCTCATCAAGTGGGTTCCTGCCAGAACGATTGTAACGTGAAAGTGGAGATAGGAACGTGCTGAGCCTGGGACGTATGAGGGTGGCAGCTTGGAAGTGCTGCTCGACCCAGCCTGCTGAGTCCAGGGACATATAAGGGGTCAGCTCGGGAGTGCTGATTAACCGGGTCCTCTCAGATGCGCTCTGTTAGTGTGTTTGTGTGTGTTTATCTGATTCTGGGGCTGGAAGAACCCAGCCCTGGGGAACCTCGGTCCTGCAGGATGGCTCCATTGGGAGCGGACTTGCAGCAGGGAGAAGCAGAACTTTGTATAGATATACAGAACGCCCCCCCCCCAAAAAAAGTAACCCTAATAAATGAGTGTACCGCAAAGTAACAGGCAAAACTGGTAACAAAGGTGACGAGAGAAAGAACAGACACAGAGAGGGTGAGACAGGAAAGAGGAGGACTGCGGAGGTCGCGTGGGATTTATTGATTGTTTTGTGGACACAATCGGGTCCAGCCAAACCACAGCGTCTTATCAGCGATGCTTAAGGTGCAAAGACTCGCAGGAAACGGAGTCATTTTACAGCCCTCACCGAAGTGTATCCTGGTTTGGGGGATGGAACCAGAGTGGAAGGAAGAAGGAGACAAGAGTGAACAGGCCGGAGTGGGAAGAGGGGTGAGGGGTGTGAGTGGGAGGAAGAGATGGAGAGAGAATGAAAGTGGGTGAAGGAGGAGAAAGACAGAAACAAATTGTAGAGTGCGACAAAGAGCAGAGAGTGAATGAGGCAGGGGCTGAAGGAGGGGGCAGAGGGGAAGGTGGAACGAGGCAGGGGCTGAAGGAGGGGGCAGAGGGGAAGGGGGGAACGAGGCAGAGGCACAAGGAGGGGGGCAGAGGGGAAGGGGGGAACGAGGCAGAGGCACAAGGAGGGGGGCAGAGGGGAAGGGGGAACGAGGCAGGGGCTGAAGGAGGGGGCAGAAGGGAAGGGGGAACGAGGCAGGGGCTGAAGGAGGGGGCAGAAAGGAAGGGGGAACGAGGCAGGGCTGAAGGAGGGGGGCAGAGGGGAAGGGGGGAACGAGGCAGAGGCAGAAGGAGGGGGCAGAGGGGAAGGGGGGAACGAGGCAGAGGCAGAAGGAGGGGGGCAGAGGGAAGGGGAAACGAGGCAGAGGCAAAAGGAGGGGGGCAGAGGGGAAGGGGAAACGAGGCAGGGGCTGAAGGAGGGGGCAGAAGGGAAGGGGGAACGAGGCAGGGCTGAAGGAGGGGGGCAGAGGGGAACGAGGCAGAGGCAGAAGGAGTGGGGCAGAGGGGAAGGGGGAACGAGGCAGGGGCTGAAGGACGGAGGCAGAGGGGAAGGGGGGAACGAGGCAGAGGCAGAAGGAGGGGGCAGAGGGGAAGGGGGAACGAGGCAGGGGCTGAAGAGGGGGCAGAGGGGAAGGGGGAATGAGACAGGGGCTGAAGCCGGGTCGGGGGGTCACTCACCCAGCACTGGGAGAAGGCCAGTTAGCTCCATACTGGGTTGAACTGGCTGAGGCTGGGAGCTGCATCCCCTGCGCCCGGCCCTGGCTCTCTGCTGACAGCAGCCGGGGCCCCGGGGCCGCTCTCGATGCAGCGAGAGGAAGTGTTGTCCGAGGGATGCAGCCACCGCCCTGCCCCGGCACCGAGGCGTCAAGCGCTGCGGGCTCAGAGCCAGGCTGACCACGGCCCAGCCTCGGGGATCCCAGCATGCCTTGCAGCGACCAGCCGCTTTGCACCGCCCGGGCTGACAGCTCCAGCCACACAGAACGCCGGACAGGCTGTCCCACTGGGGGCTGAGATGCAGCCGGCTCTGGGGTGGGGCGGCTGGGGAACAGCCGCAGAGCGACACTGCCTAGGGCCGCCTCATTCCTGTGGAAAAGACAGCGCCCCCTGTTGCCACACTGCGGCACTGAGATAAGCACTGATTCCAAGGGACAGTGCCCCCTACTGAGCCCCCTGCCGCTCCCCGCAGCACGGTGCCCCCCCAAAGCGCCGGCCAGGGTCTCAGTCCAGCTCTGCTCCCCACTTCCTGCGGCGTTTCCAGGAGCTGCTATTTGGGGCCAGGGGCCGGGCCGTGGCCGGTGCAGTCCTCGTCCTGGGGACACGCGGAAGCCGGGCCGAGGGGACGTGGCTGTTACTGGAGCCGTGGCCGAGCTGAGAGCCGACCTCAAGCCACAGAGTTCAGCTGAGCCGGCTGCAGGCTCTGGGCGCTGGGGAGACCTGCTGCTCATCACCCCTGTAGTGTCCCCCTGGCCCCAAATAGCAGCTCCTAGAAATGCTGCAGGAAGTGGGGAGCGGGGCTGGACTGAGACCCTGCCTGGCACTTTGGAGGAGGGGCTGGGGGTCTCGGCGGGGGGGGCCGTGCTGCGGGGAGGGGCAAGGGGCTCAGTAGGGGGCACTGTCCCCTTGGAGTGCTGCCCTCTGTGCCCCAGCATGGCACTAGGGAGCACCGCCTGCTCCCCGGAATGAGGGGGCCCTAGACAATGTTACCCTGCGGCTGTTCCCCAGCTGCCCCACCCCAGAGCTGGCTGCATTTCTGGGATACAGGATGTAACAGGATCCAACCCCCCAAAGCCCTCTTCACTGCAAGGCATGCTGGGAGCCCCGAGACTGGGCCGGTCAGCCTGGCTCTGAGCTCGCAGCGCTTGACGCTTCGGTGCCGGGGCAGGGCGGTGGCTGCGTCCTTCGGACAACACTTCCTCTCGCTGCATCGAGAGCGGCCCCGGGGCCCTGGCTGCTGTCAGCAGAGAGCCAGGGCCGGGCGCGGGGGATGCAGCTCCCAGGCTCGGCCAGTTCAACCCAGTGGGGAGCTAACTGGCCTTCTCCCGGTGCTGGGTGAATGACATGCCGAGCCGGATTCAGGCCCTGCCGCAGTTCCCCTTTCCCCTCTGCCCCCCTCCTTCGGCCCCTGCCTAGTTCACTCTCTGCTCTTTGTTGCACTCTACAATTTGTTTCTGTCTTATTCCTCCGTCGCCCACGTTCCTTCGCTCTCCATCTCTTCCTCCCACTCACACCCCTCACCCCTCTCCCCACTCCGGCCTGTTCACTCTTGTCTCCTTCTTCTTTCCGTCGGTGAGGGCTGTAAAATGACTCCGTTTCCTGCGGGTCTTCGCGTCTTGAGCGAGGCTGTTAAGACGCTGTGGTTTGGTTGACCAGACTGTGTCAGCGAAACCATAAATAAATCCCACACGACCTCCGCACTCCTCCTCTTTCCTGTCTCACTCTCTCTGTGTCTGTTCTTTCTCTCCTAGTCACCCTCTGCACCCCTCCTTCAGCCCCTCTCATTGCCTGTCTCCCTCCATCAGCTTTCCGCACCTCGGATGCCTGGGTTCCTCAGAAATTAACAGGACCGGAGTCTATTTGCAGCTGGTTCAGTTCCACACAGGCAGACTCCAGATGGCGCCCCTCACACCTGCCTGGGTCCCCCTCCCCTGGGCTTTTCCCGGCTCCCCAAAGGCAGCTTGTGGAGGCTCGGTATCCCCTTGGGCTCTAGCTCTGCAGCTGGTCATTCTCCGCTGGGCGAAGCCCTGCCTCAGTTTCCCCATTGCCCTGCAGCACAGTGTGTGCTGGTGTGCAGGGAGCTGCAGCACAGAGCCTAAGCGTGTTGTTTGATGGGGAGTTTCCCAGGACAGCTGTCCCTGTCGTGCTCTGTTCTGCCCAGACCCTGGCCGAGATCAAGCCCCCCATTGCGCTGGGTGCTGCCCAGAGGAGGATCAGGGCCCCCCTAGTGAATACACACACTGAAACTGACAAGAATCGTGTCAGTTTCACCCAGCGGCTGCCACTGTCTGGGGGCCCTGCCATGTGCCAGAGTCTGCCTCCAGGGATCCCGGGCTTCAGGGCCGGCTGGTTCCCTGGCAGGCAGCGGGAAGGCCTGGCCTGGCAGGGCTGCCCGGATCTGCAGGCCTGGGAGCCCAGGATCCCCTGCAGCCTGCCAGGAGCCCGGCCTGCGACCCACTGACAGGCTGTCGAACCTGAGACCTTCCCAGGCCCAGCTCTTGTGGGACCAGAACCCAGGTGTCCTGACGTCCAGCTCCAGCCCCATCTGCCGACCCTCCTCCGTGTCCAGCCCTGGCCCCATCTGCCGACCCTCCTTTGTGTCCAGCCCCAGCTCCTTCTGCCGACCCTCCTCCTTGTCCAACCCCGGCTGCATCAACCAACCTTCCTCTGTGTCCAGCCCTGGCCCCATCCGCTGACCATCCTCCATGTCCAGTCCCAAGCCATGACACTGAATGAATCTTTCTTTCTTTCTTTCTTTTCTTTCTCACCCTCCCCATAACATACTGGGATGAACTGTAAATCCAGTATTCTGAGTCCTTTGCCCCACACCCCTCGATCTTGCCCCCCATGACCCATCCCACCCCAGAGCTCTCACCCCCCTCTTGCCTCCTATCTTACAGCCCGGCTGCAGATCCTCCCCCGGCTGGTGTGGTTGGATTCATCCCCGGTCTGTGATCGGGGGTCTGTACAGTGTAGTTGGAAGGGGGGCCCTGGATGGCTCACGGGGTGGGAAATGGGCACGGGGCCTATTCCCCTGTAGGGGGTGCTGGCTCCCATGGCTCCCTGGAGTGGGGAACTGGCTGGCTGTGGGGAGCGGGAGATGGGCTGTTGCTGCCTCTTGTCCCCTCCTCTACTTCCTGTCTCTCACTGGAGCTGTCTGCTCTGACCACAGACCTTGGGTGGGCTGCTCCCTCCCCGCAGAGCCAGGCCCCGGCTGAGCAGACTCTCCTGGGGTTGCTGGGCACAGACAGACCCTGTGGGGCTCTGCATCTCCCGGCTGGCGCTTCCCAGCCTCGCCATATGGGGTCCCCCTGAGTCCACCCCTCTGCAGCCAGGGATAGGGCAGGGGGGAGCTCGGTGTGGGGTGGGGGCAGGAATTTGGGGCCCTGGGTCTCCCTGTGGAGATGGGGGAGATGGAGATTTCACGACTTGTGTGGGGGTCATGAAACCACCTGGGGTGATGGAATGGGAGGCTGAATGGGGGGGAAAGAGGGTGGGTGAGGACCCAGAGGGGTTAGAAGCTGGGGGGGAGGAGGGGTTGTGTAACAGGTGCTGAGAATCCCCCGAGAGCCACCCCGTCTCCATTGCAAGGACCGGTGAGGCCCCGTTCTTGTGGTGTGTGGGATGAGGGGGCTGGAGGTGTGTCTCTGCTCAGGTCTCCCACAAGCACCAGCTGGTGCCTTATGTAAACGGGGGGGGCTGCAGATGACAGACACCCCCCAAAATTCACCCATTTCCTTACTTCCTCTCCAGCCCCTAGCGGCAGCAGATGGTACTGCAGCCCCAGCCCTACCAAGATACCCCGAGTGGCAGCAGACAGTATTCGGTCCCCAGCCCCACCAGGATCCCCCCAGTGTCAGCAAGCGGTACTGCAGCCCCCAGCCCCACCAGGATCCCCCCAGTGGCATCAGGCGGTACTGCAGCCCCCAGCCCCACTACGATCCCCACAGTGGCATCAGGCAGTACTGCAGCCCCCAGTCCCACCAGGATCCCCCTAGTGGCATCAGGCAGTACTGCAGCACCCAGCCCCGCTACGATCCCCCCAGTGGCAGCAGGCAGTACTGCAGCCCCCAGCCCCGCTACGATCCCCACAGTGGCATCAGGCGGTACTGCAGCCCCCAGCCCCACTACGATCCCCCCAGTGGCATCAGGCGGTACTGCAGCCCCCAGCCCCGCTACGATCCCCACAGTGGCATCAGGCTGTACTGCAGCCCCCAGCCCCGCTACGATCCCCCCAGTGGCATCAGGCGGTACTGCAGCCCCCAGCCCCGCTACGATCCCCACAGTGGCATCAGGTGGTACTGCAGCCCCCAGCCCCACCAGGATCCCCCCAGTGGCATCAGGCGGTACTGCAGCCCCCAGCCCCACTATGATCCCCACAGTGGCAGCAGGCTGTACTGCAGCCCCCAGTCCCACCAGGATCCCCCCAGTGGCAGCAGGCAGTACGGCAGCCCCCAGCCCCACTACGATCCCCCCAGTGGCAGCAGGCTGTACTGCAGCCCCCAGTCCCACCAGGATCCCCCAGTGGCAGCAGGCGGTACTGCAGCCCCCAGTCCCACCAGGATCCCCCCAGTGGCAGCAGGCAGTACGGCAGCCCCCAGCCCCACTACGATCCCCCCAGTGGCAGCAGGCTGTACTGCAGCCCCCAGTCCCACCAGGATCCCCCAGTGGCAGCAGGCGGTACTGCAGCCTCCAGCTGTAGCAGGATGTCAGGGTGAGGGATGATCTGTTCTGTGGGTTACCTGCCGTCTGCTGTTCACAGGCTGGGAGAGTGCACGAGGCAGGGAAATGTGGCTGGTTTTTTATCACTGTTTTCAGGGTGTCACCAGCCCCTTTCCCCTCCCCAGATGTTTCCTTCTCTGCCTCTGTTCCCAGGCCCCTGGCCACCCCCTACACTCTCTCTGAGCTCCCTGTACCCTGTGTATTACCGGGGGAGTGAAAGAGCCAGCTGGTTCAGGCTGAATGGAGGTCTGACCCTGCTGCCATAGCCCCACCCCAATGTCATCTCTGAGATCTCCTCTTCCTACCCCTCAGGTGAACCCGACCATGACATTTCAGCCCCCATGGAGCCCTGTGGGACCCCAGAACCATCCTCCTCTGGTTCCACCACTCCCCAGCCTGCCCCACCTGCCCTGTGATGGACCCGTAACCAACCAGCAGGAAGCACTGGTGCAACATGATGCTCACGGGTGGGTCCTGGGCAGTGGGGATTGAACCTGGGGTCTGAATCCAGGGGTTCCACAGATTGACCCATGGCTGGCAGTGCTGGTTGGAGGCACCCACCTCTGCGTGTGGCCTGGCGAGGCTGGCACTGGGGGGGATGAGGGCCACGTGGGGCTCTCAGTGGTGATCTAACATGCGCCGTGACACCAGCCACTCTGGGCCCGCCTGGGCTGCAGGGAGTGAATAGGGGAGGGGTTGGGGGCACTGACTCACTGGGGGGGCAGGGCCCCATCCCTGGGCTCACTGGCAAATGAGCTGGGGGGGTTCTCATCTGAGCTGTCTCTTTCCCCCTTTCCCACCCCATTCTGTCCATCTACTCCAGAGCTGCCCCTTGGCCCCTGGCTTGCTCTGCCTCTCACGCACACCATGTACGTCCCAGGGGAGTGGGTGACCCTCAGGCGCTCAGCTCCCCGGGGCGAGGGTGTGTCCAGGTACAGATTCTACAAGCAGCCAGTGGGGCTGATTGCTGACAGGGATAGCTGGGCTTTATGTCTGTGTACTGGACACTGCGCTCCGGGCAAGAGGTGTCATCTGGGGAGAGCCGGCCCATCACCATGTCCGTGACAGGTGAGCTCAGTCCGGTCTCTGATACCCGTCCCCCTGCACTGCCATACCCCCTCTGCCTGCCACCCTGTGCCCTGTCCCTCTGCACCGTATCCCCCTGCACCCTGTACCCTGCCCCTTGCACCCCATCCACCTGCACCCCTGAGCCCTGTACCCCATCATCCCTGCACCACACACCCCAGGCCCTTCCACCCCATCCACCTGCACCCCTGCACCCTGTCCCCCTACACACCATCCCCCACTCCCCTGCACGCCACACCCTGGAGTGGTTAGTGGGAACTGTCCTCCATTAAGGCCCACCAATCCCCAACATGGCCAGGTCTGTGGGGGAAGGTGACCCCATATGGTTCCCAGGGGCTGGCCAAGCTCAGGTTCTGGGCACCCGTGTTGGGAGATGCTGGATCCTGGCTGTAGCAGGGGCAGGGAAGGGCTGAGGGATGGGGTGGGTGGGCGCCAGGGGCATGGGGAGCTGGTCCCACCAGAGGGGACTCAGGGAGCTGGGCTGGTTCACCCCAATCACCAGGCACGCGGGGTCTGATGATGCCTGCTTCCATTCAGGGAGGGGTTGGGGAGGGGCTGAATGATGGAGGCCAAAGGAAGCAGGAGAACAAAAAGACAAGCTGGGCAGGGCTCGCTGGAGGCTGGTGATGGGGAGAAGGTTTCTGACCATAGGGAGAAGGTTTCTGACAATGGGGGTGGGATGCCCTGGGCCAGATTCTGGCAGAAGCGGGGGCAAAGAACCAACCATCCCCAGCTCCCCCCTGGGCAACTTGTATGAGATGCGCCAACTTGGCGGACAGGTCTTGAAGCCAGTGGCACCGGAAATGCCACCCAGTCCTTCTCCTGCATCTATGTGCAGCTGACCCAGGGGAGGGAAATACTCTCTTATTTCAGTGACCCTGTCTCTGTCTCCAAGTTCCCAGTTCAGCCTGCCCCACCCGCTCTACATGAAGGGGGAGATGGTGACGGCTGAGTGCATCGTCTCTGCTGGGCCCTATGTCCCCCAGGTCCCCTGGGTGCTGCGAGATGGGTAGCCTGGGCCCTGGCTTGTCCTGAATGTCACCCCCAGCGACAACATGACCTACTGGTGTGGGTAGAGCTCAGAGCTCCACGGGCGCCATCTCCGCTCACCCCCCAGTGACTCGGTGCAACTCGGCGTGACTGCTACGGACACCCACAGCGCCCATTCTACATTATAGACAGCCCTCCCCCGCCCCTGCTGCCTTACTGCCCATTATACAGTATAGTCGCCCCTTCCCCACCCCCACCCTCTGCTGCTCCCTAGTGCCCATTATACAGTACAGCCGCCCCTTCCCCACCCCCACCCTCTGCTGCCCCCAGTGTCCTCTTCCCCATGCTGAGCGTTGTGGTTCCCCTGTTGACTCCTCTCTGTTGCTGCTCCCCTCAGATCCCCCTCCCCAACCAGTACTGAGCATGGATCCCCCATCCAGAGTGGTGAGTGAGTGATCACCGGTGCAGCCCCCAGGGATGCCAGCGAGAGGAGGTTTCAATTCTACAGGACAGAGTTGAGATTGTCCCTGGGGACGTAGAGTTTGAGATCAGCACTGTGGAGCCCGGGATTTGATCTATGAATGTCTCTGTGCTCAGCGACCTGTGGGCCGGTCCCAACAGCACTCCTGCAGGTACTAGGAGAACATGAGTGGGAGATGGATCCCGTCCACCAGGAGCCAGGCTCTGACTCACCGGGAATGTCACAGTGACAGGTGAACTCATAGTCTCCAGCCCTATCACACATAATCCAGCCCCTCTGTGTCTGGCTTCCAGGATAGTGGCATGTCTGGAGCCCAGTACCCCTCATGGGGAAGAGTCATAGAGTTCAAGGCCAGAAGGGACCCCTGGATCAGTGTAATCTGATCTCCTGTATAGCACAGGCCACCACCTTTGTGGGATAGACAGAGAGCGAAGGAGCCTGACTGGGGGCTGGAGAGGTGCCAGTTGAACCCTACCAAGTCAAGCAGTGGGAATTATCTCCAGCTGGCTGTATCTTGGAGAGATCCCAACACACCTGAAATTTCAGGAGTGAATCCCTTCTGTCCACAGCGCAGTGCGTCACTTTCCCATTGGCCGTAGATCTTGCAATGGGAGGCTCCTTCTTCATCATCAATGCCCTCATCTTCTTTGTCACCCACCGCTGCCTCTAGAGTGAAGGTTGCTGTCCCATTCAAGGCCAGCTGCCTCTTGGTGCTGCATCATTCATTTTCAAGGGCCTGGTGCTTTATGGAGACAGCCAAGAGGTAGGCAAGGAGGGGACTTATCGGCTGGAAGAGGAGGTGAGAGACATGGGTACATTTGTTGATCACAGCATGACTATGAGCCACCAATGTGATGTGGCCATGAAAAAGGCAAATGCAGTCCCAGGATGCATCAGGCGAGGCACTGGTGAGACCTCATCTATAATATTGTGCGTCTCATGTTTAAGAAAGATAAATTAAAACTGGAACAGATGCAGAGAAGGGCTATGAGGATGATCTGAGGAATGGAAAACCTACCCTATGGTAGGAGACTCAAACAGCTTGGCTTGTTTAGCGTAACCAAAAGATGGCTGAAGGGAGATACAATTGCTCTCTGTAAATACATCAGAGGGATAAGTACCAGGGAGGGAGAGGAGTTATTTACAGTAAGTGCCAATGTGGACAGAAGAAGAAATGGATCTAAACTAGCCATCAACAAGTTTAGGCTTGAAATTAGGCGAAGGTTTCTAACCATCAGAGGAGTGAAGTTCTGGACCAGCCTCCCAAGGGGAGCAGTGGTGGGGAAAAAACCTAACTGGCTTCAAGAAGGAATTTCCATCCAGGTCAGACTGGCAGAGACCTGGGGATTTTTCACCTTTCTCTGCAGCGTGGAGCAAGGGTCACTTACAGGTTTTAACTACTGTAAATGGTGGATTCTCTGTAACTTGAAGTCTTTAAACCATGATTTGAGGACATCAGTAACTCAGCCAGAGGTGAGGGGTCTATTACAGGAGTTGGTGGGTGAGGTTCTGCAGGAGGTCAGACTAGATGATCATGACGGACCCTTCTGACCTTAAAGTCTATGAGTCTCTGAGCAGCGGGAGTTGCAGCCAGGGCTGTGCCCGGTGGGGTGGGGCTGGAGGCAGAAGGGTCCTGCCCCAACGTGGAAGTGAAGTGCAGAGTAGAGGTTGGAGGGGAGGGAGCTGGGATCTCAGCAGCAGAACAGTGGGTGTGGCACATCCAAAAGGGAGAGGGTGCGGGGGTGGAGGATGGGGCATTTCAGATGTCACAGCATCAGACTCACAACTGGGTCAATGCCTTTTCATTGCTGTCAAGTCTCTGTTACAGTTTTCCCGGGGAGCCCGGAGCCCAGAAAAAAAGTCTTGTTTTTTCCCCAGGATCTCCCTTTTGGTTCTTTGCATTTTGGACCTGTCTCTCCAAAGGGGGTAACCCTGCCACAGACCCCACAGCAGCTGTCTGGCCTGGCTGAACCTTCCATTCAGTCTCCCCTTGATGTGATCACCAACGCCAATGGGCAGCTCCCTCCAACTCCCCTAGGTGGGAAGGATGTTCTTCCTGACTCGCTTCTCCCTGGGGCTCGGTGTTTCCTTTCTCCTCCCAGCATCAGCACCGCGCAGTTTGGGACAGAAACAGCCATGCCTTTCTAATTGAAATTGAGTTTATTCTCTGTCCTTGGAGAATGAATGTTAATGGAACAGCAAATGCAGCGAAAATAAAGAGACAGTGATAAAGATTAAGAATGGTAGGAAGTGTGTGTGTGTGTGTGTGTCCCCCTGTCGCCCCCTGCTGGAGGAGATGAGACCTGTTATGTGTGTGTGTGTTTCCCTGCTGCCCCCTGTTGGAGGAGATGGGACCTTCTCCGTGTGTGTGTGTGTGTCCCTGCTGCCTCTGTTGGCGGGGATGGGACCCTGTCCGTGTGTGTATGAGGGTGTTAGCCGACGGCCAAGGATGTTTGGTGAGGTGCCAGCTATGCCCGTTTATACCATCCGTGACTTTAACCGCTAGGACGCACTGTCCCTTCACGGCGGGCAGCCCGGGCTAGGCTGATGGATGCCCCAAGGTCCTAACCACCCGTGACTTTAACTGCTAGAGCTCAGAGCTCCTTCGCAGCGGGCAGCCAGGATTGACTGACAGGTGCCCCAAGAGTTTGCCCCGTGGAGGCGGCACAACTCAACGCTAGGCTCTTAGTACTCTCACCTAATGGCCAGGCTTTAGAGCCAAAACGGCTGAGGTTCTTTCATTGTGTTGGCTGCTTTACAGTAAACCAGAGAAAACAAGTCAGGCTTATGCACAAATGGTTACCAAAATTTATTAGGCTAGATTCTAATCATGTGGTTACAAAATTGCTAGTGCCTACTTATTTAAATGTAGAGATGTTACACACACAAACAAGTTACAAAACTGAAGCCACAATCCCAAAGAAAGAAAACAAAGTATAGAGCTCTATTTCAAAATATGTGTACACTAAAGATAGGAGATCAGGTGTGGGTGCTTCTTACCCTCCTTGCATCTCTCGATTCCAGCGGTGCCAAGCCAGGATCGGTCACTCAATTCCGCGGAAAGACGAATAAGGGACAAGGCGTAGGGACCCTCTTAGCTGCAGAAGCCTTGGGAGGCTGTCACTTATCTGACTAGCAGATAGATAGTGAAAAGCACTCAAAAATCATGGTGCTGTAGGTCCCCTACTTATACCTCTGTACTCCTTTATTCTCTTTCTCCTTTCTTATGCCAAATTGAGGCTGGTCTGTCTGGGTGACGCCAGCTTTCGCAAGAGTAGTTTACACTTGCAAGGGAGAGAAACAATAAGTGTCGACTACTGGACATTTCTTTTATCAGGGTAAATATTTTCCCACCTAGGATGTTGGTGTGTGTGCATCACGCTAGTTAGTAGGGGCTAAGAGCCATGTCTGTCACAGGGCCTCTGCCTGCTGTGAGCTTAATCGTTGTATCTGTTCCCAGAGGCACATTGTAGCAGCACACCTGTGCTTTTCACAGCTTCAAAGGCTGTGCTGGAATATATGTTAAGTGCCCTGTTCCGGCTTCCTCCTGTGTTTCCAGCAATGCTGGTCTGAGGGGGGGGGGGCTGGCTGTCTGGCTACAGAGGGCAGCTGGATGATTGGCTACTGGGGGAGATGCCCAGGCTAGGGTGTCTGAGCCCTGATTGTTAAAGGGCCCCTGATTTGGATTTCTGGGTTCTCTCCCTGCCCCTCACCGAGTGGCTCCCTGGACGTCCTGGGGCAGCCCCTTGCGGCGAAGCAACCGCTCTGTTCCTGATGCTCCATTCCCCTTCCCCAGTGCTCAGGGCGGTGCAGAGGAGGGGAAGGTCAGGAGTGTGTACACATCGGAGCCCTGAGGAGGGAAGAGACACAGGGAATGGGGCAGCAGGGGAGCCATGAGGGGAGAGGTGAATTCACAGTTCCTCCCAAGAGGGTGCTAACAAGATATCAAACCATCCCCTCAACCTGATCCCGATCATTAACTATCCCCTGGCGCTTGCCCCCCATGAGTCACGTTGTGAACCCTCGTGTCTCGCCCGCACCCCTTCTTTATTCCATTCTGCCCTGCTCTGTTGCTTAGGGGATGCTCTATGTCACCCCCTACTTTGCAGCTGTTCCACCACTCTCAGTTTCTAACACCCCCTTCTACCCCAATCTCCGCACTCAAAACTGCCTCCCCCACTCATTGATGTTTCCTCAGAACTCCCCCAACTAGCTGCGGAGCACATCCCCAAATCAGCTGATCCATCCTGCCTGTCTGAGTCCCTCCAGCGGTGTCTATTGGATACAGGGTTCTCCTGCACTTCCTGTCCCAAAGTGCTGCTCAGTGTGACTATGGTGAAGGTGGAATAGAAGGGAACTGATGGAGCTGTGGAAGTTTGCACAGTTATCCCCCATGGTTATGGCCCCAGCAGGAATGGCAGGTTGATGGAGCTAATGTGCATTTCATTTACTCTCATTTCCCGCCCCCCCGCCCCCCGACTATTTTCTCTGTAAGGAATTTGCAGGCTCAAGGAGGCTCTGGATTGTGGAGGTGTTTGAAACTCTGATGTTAAGAGATCCTGGTTACCTCTCCTGGTAGCTCCACTCTGACACTGTTGGGTTTCAGTTCCTCACGGTACCTCCTGGGGTCCAGTCCCCCATCGCCTTCCCCGGGCTCAGATCCCCTCAGATATTGCAAAGGCTCTGGAACTAAACCGCAGATAGACGAAGAGCATGGTGAGAGACCAGGGCGTGGGGGCTCAGATTTCATTGGTTCACTTTTGTTGAACTGACGAAACATCGACCCCCGAAATTAGGAGACAGTTGAGGTTTTTGAAATCTTTCCCCTTATTCCCTAAACTTAACCTGAACCCAGGACCTTCACATTAACTCCAATACTGAAATTTAGTCCCATCATCTTTTCTTAGCATTCATCTTAGCAGCTGGCTCTAATTTCTAACCTTATTCTTAGCAGTAAATGTGACTCCTTTACAGAGAGAATTTTATCATAACTCTTACATTTAAAATGAACCTTAACCCCACAAGGAAACATTAACCTTTATCATAATCTTAAAAGCTAACCTTAGCCATACTGGTGAATCTGTATGTAGTCCTATCACCTGAGTTTAAAACTAACCCCTAACCTTTACTCTAACCATAATCTTATCCTGTAAGCTCAACCATATGTAACCCTTCTGCCCGTCAGAGTTGGCAGCAACAAGGGCCGGGTTCAATACCTAGGGGATCCATTCCAATAACACAATGCAAACCGGCTCGAGCCCCCACCCAGTGACCTGGGACAAATATATATCACCCCCGCTGGGCGCCTCCAAGAGGCAATACTTCCCCTCTCGCAAGCACATAGCCTGAGTGTAGCAAAAGCCTTTTAATAACAGAGAGAAACAATGTGGCATTATGTTGGGGAAACACCACCAACAGGATTCATAACACAACCCATGAGCAAAAAAAAACCCACCCCAGGCAAATTGGGGCATGCTTTTTCCCTTTGGTTCTTGAGTCCAGCAACCCCAAATCACCCAAAGTCCCAAAAGTCCAATGCCCCAAAAGTCTCTGTCCCTGGTCAGGGCAGCCCCAGAGTTCGAAAGTTTATCTGCGGAGCTTTACCTCCCAACCTGGGTGGAAATGGGACGGGGGTAAGAGGCACCTTACATGATCTGAAGCTGACCGCCCCATAGCTCCATAGCAGCGCTCCGCTCCGCCAGCCGCCCCACAAACTCCTTCGCTCCGCTGCACTCCGCTCCGCCAGCCGCCCCACGAACTCCTTCGCTCAGCTGCGCTCCGCTCCGCCAGCCGCCCCACAAACTCCTTCGCTCCGCTGCACTCCGCTCCGCCAGCCGCCCCACGAACTCCTTCGCTCAGCTGCGCTCCGCTCCGCCAGCCGCCCCACAAACTCCTTCGCTCCGCTGCACTCCGCTCCGCCAGCCGCCCCACGAACACCTTCGCTAAGCTGCGCTCCGCTCCGCCAGCCGCCCCACAAACTCCTTCGCTCCGCTGCACTCCGCTCCGCCAGCCGCCCCACAAACTCCTTCGCTCCGCTGCGCTCCGCTCCGCCAGCCGCCCCACAAACTCCTTCGCTCCGCTGCGCTCCGCTCCGCCAGCCGCCCCACGAACTCCTTCGCTCAGCTGCGCTCCGCTCCACCAGCTGCCCCATGAACGCCTTCGCTCAGCTCCACGACCCACAAGCAGCTCCTGCCATCCACACACTGCTCCGCGTTGAACTGCTTCACCAGCCGTGCCGCAAACTGCTCCACAATATATCTTCAGGCTCCCCCACTACTTAACACAACACTCAGTGATTTCAGCTCTTAGGTGAATTCAGCTTGTAGTAGGGGAGCCCCAGTGCTGGTGCACTGTCAGCCCAAAGTGAGCTCAGCAGCCTATAACTAGACTTCTAATGGAATCAAAATTAGCTCTGATATTCCACAGTGAAGAGAGGAGGAAGTGCAATTAGCATGTAAGGCCCTCACCAAGGGGCCCATGCCACCAAGTATTAATACTTGTCCCCAGCCTCTCTCTATTCACACAGTTTTGGAACCCATGACCCTTGCTTAGCGAGTGCTACTTAGTTGATGGTGAATCCCTCCATCATAACAAAAGGCCACGTACAGTTCCAAGCACAGTTCCCATAATCAGGGTAATAACAATTTATTCTTCCTGCCCCAATAACAGAGACGCTGGGGATCCCACAGCAGCCAAAGTGACCATTTGAGCAGCTATGGTCTCATTCTAGGCGTGGTGGGTGTGCCTATGCAAATGACATCGGCCCCTGAAGTTCTTTTCCACAACTTGCCACACCTCACCACCAGATGTCAGGGTGGAGCTCATCCTGACACTGCTTACATCCTCCCCCCAGCCGAGACTTTGTCATCCCGACAAATCACACCCCCTTTATACCAACTCATTGGTTTCCTCCAAAGGGCCTCAGGAAGCCCACTTTAGCTTCCACAAGCCTGTGTGCTAAATGTATTGGCTCCTCACTAGTCACCCCAGGTGCATCATAAGTTAACCGTTTCACTGGTCTTATCACCCTGTCTCGTCTATTGAGAATCTCTGTTGCCGAGGTAGGGGGAACATCCTCTTGAGTGACGGATGGAGAGGCTTCCCTGGAGGGTCCCTCGGCTACTGGCGTAGGCCCCTGCACTCCTAGTTCTAACGCTGGAGGGTCCAAGGTGCCCAGGACATCCTCTACCTGTGTGTCTCCATTGTCCAATAACCTGTGTGTGTCATCACAGGGGGGTCTCATCAGCAGCACCGGGGTATCAGAAAGGGGCCTAAATAGTTCCGCCATTGGGTTTAGGGCGGAAGAGGGAAAACTCTCGTTTGGTTCAGCTGATCGAGACTGAAATCTTGTCTCCATCCCAGGATACACCAGGGTTGTGTCTTCCTCCTCAGACTCACTCTCAGATGTGCAGAATAGGGGTAAGTTAGCTGCAGGGGGCCCACTGTCTGTGTTGGATGGCGGCTTTGGTCTAGCACCTCTGTTCTGCCCGGCGGCCCTGCCGTGGCCCATCTCATAAGGGGTGCTTACCAATTCCCCCACAGGGAGCAAAAGGTTTCTATGCACCGTCTTTATTTGCCCTGGACCGTCTTCAGGTTTGATCTTGTAGACCGGCAGATCTCCCAGCTTTTCCATCACCAGGTAAGGTATTGCCTTCCATCTGTCAGCTATCTTGTGTTTGCCAGCAATACCCAAATTTCGCAGCAGGACTCTGTCCCCCGGCTGGAGCTCCTGCGAACGCACTCTAGCATCATATCGATGTTTGTTGCGGTCTGCGTTCTTCCGAGCCGCAGCGGTAGCTAAGCGATAAGCATCCCGCAGCTTTTCTCTTAGTCGGGATACATATTGCTGATGAGTTTCATAGCTATCTCCATCCTCTGATACACCAAAGCACAAGTCTATGGGTAATCTTGGTTCTCGCCCAAACATCAAGAGATATGGGGTGACTCCCGTAGCATCGTTCTTTGTGGCATTGTAGGCATGCACCAGAAATGCGACATGCTGGCTCCAGGTTGCCTTCTGCTCTGGTCGCAAAGTTCCCAACATATCTAATAGGGTTCGATTGAACCTCTCTGGCTGAGGATCACCTTGGGGGTGATAAGGCGTTGTCCTAGACTTTTTAATTCCTGCTATCTTCAGCACCTCCTTCAGAAGGTGACTCTCAAAATCCCGCCCCTGATCAGAGTGTATCCGAGCCGGGAATCCATAGACTGAGAAATATTTGTCCCACAATACTCGAGCAACGGTGGTGGCCCTCTGATCACGTGTGGGATATGCTTGTGCATACCGTGTAAAATGGTCAGTCACTACTAGAATGTTTCCAACATTCCTCTTGTCTACCTCTACAGACAAGAAATCAATGCATACCAACTCCAAAGGTTTGTTGCTGGTGATGTTCTTGAGATATGCAGCCCTCGTGGGCAGAGTTTTCCTTTGAACACATCGAGCGCAAGTCTCACATTTCCTGTGAACATCTTCAGCCATTCGGGGCCAATAGAACCTACTACGAATAAGTTCCAGGGTCCTCTCCATCCCTAAATGCCCAAAGTCATCATGCAGGGCCCTCATGGCCAGGGCTCTGTACTTTTTTGGCAGTACTAGTTGTGCTCGTTGTTTTTGTAAAGGGTCAGTGGTCATTCGGTGTAGCACTCCCTGAATCAGTTTTAGTTTGGTCCATTCTCTCAATAGTAGTTTACCCTCCGGGTTAGGTGGGACAACCGCAGCTGGGCTTCGCCCCTCCCTTTTGGCAAGTAGTGTATCACGAATGTCAATATCTTGCCGCTGGGCTTCTTGCCAGTCAGCCGCATTGAGCATGGGCAAAGGAGATTGGTCTAATGCAATATAGTTCACTGAAGCAGAAGGCATGCATTCAGGGGGCAGGCCCAAAGCTTCTGCAACACATCCCTGAAAGCCCTCACGGGCCTCTGGCTCTCGGCGACTCACACTGCAAATAGCTCTCACTCCATCTGTGGGTATCACAGCAACTTCTGGAGCCTGCGGACGCCTGGACAATGCATCTGCATCTACATTGCTTCTCCCTGATCGGTACTGAATGCTGAACTCATGGCTAGCCAAGGCAGCCACCCATCTCTGCCCTGTAGCATCCAGCTTAGCACTTGTTAACACATAAGTCAGTGGATTGTTGTCTGTCCACACCTGGAACTGAGCACCATACAAGTAGTCTCGAAATTTCTCAGTGATGGCCCATTTCAAGGCCAAAAATTCCAGCTTGTGGGTGGGATAGCGAGTTTCACTATCAGACAATCCTCGGCTGGCAAAGGCTACAGGTTTACATTTGCCTTCCACTTCCTGGTACAGGACTGCTCCCAGACCCTCCAAACTGGCATCAGTATGCAGGATAAATGGTTTGCTTGGGTCAGCAAAAACTAGGACTGGAGCATGAGTTAGGCAAGTAATGATTTCTCGAAAAGCCCTTTCACATCTCTCATCCCACCGTGGCCCAAATGGTGCAAAGGGGCCATTGTGTCTCTGCACAGGAGGCTTTGGGGACCTCCCCTTATTCTTGGACTTAGATTTGTTCTTGCTGGACTGATGTCCCCTGGTAAGATCATTCAGAGGCTTTACAATCGTAGCATAGTTTTTCACAAATCTGCGGTAGTAGCCACTAAATCCAAGAAAGGTCTTGAGTTCTCTGTAGTTACTTGGACGTGGCCATGTAGTGAGTGCTTCTATTTTATCAGGATCAGTACTCACACCTTCTTGGGACACAATGTGACCCACATACTTCACTGAGGTTCTGCAGAACTGGCATTTGTCAATTGAAAGCTTCAGACCATAATCCTCCAACCTATCAAGCACTTTAAGAAGTCTTTCTTCATGCTCCTCTAAGGTTCTTCCAAACACAATCAGGTCATCCAAATAAACTAACACTTGCAGTAAATTCATGTCTCCCACAACTTTCTCCATGAGACGTTGAAAGGTGGCAGGTGCTCCAGAAATCCCTTGGGGCATGCGTTCGAACTGATAAAACCCTAATGGGCAGATGAAGGCTGTCTTCTCCTTATCTTCTTCTCCCAGAGGGATCTGGTAGTATCCACTTCGAAGATCCAACACAGAGAACCACTGGCTTCCCAGCAAACAGTCTAAGGCATCTTGCACTCGAGGCATAGTGTACTGGTCGACCACAGTACGGCTGTTTAGGGTGCGGTAGTCAATACACATCCGGATTTTCCCATTCTTTTTGCGGACTACCACAATGGGTGAGGCGTATGGGCTACGGGACTCTGTAATGATGCCATTCGCAGCCAGCTCCTGAAGATGATGTCGCACATCTTCCATCTCAGAGAGAGCAATCTTCCTAGATCTCTCCCTGAAAGGTCGAGAGTCATGTAGTCTGATATTGTGCTCTACTCCTTTTGCACATCCCACATCCCACTCATGCAGTGAGAACACCTTGGATCTTTCACAAAGTTTCTTCCTCAGGCGATCTTTCCAGTCCTCGGACACTGGTGAATCTCCAAAGTCAAACTTTGCTGGGTCTATTGTCGGAACTTGAGTTTCACACTGGGGTTTTACAATCGACTCAGGCTCAAAGAGGTCTGCTATCTTTTGTCCTTGCTTCACAACAACATCACGACTCGTTTCATTAGCAATCAGTATAGTCACCCTTTCCTGGGCTTCAGCAGGTAGGGTTATGACTCCACTGGGGACCAACACTCCTTCAGGGAGCTCTCCTCCCATCGGCTGCTCTATCATTGCTAATGTCCCTTTACTGCCTTTCAGACAGGTACTCATGACAAGCACTTCTTGCTCCGTCCTTGCAGGCACTACTAAGGGGGTTGTGCCCGCGTACTTCAGTGCCCCAAGCGGTAGCTCAGATGTGTCCCTTTTAGCGCTCTCAATTTTCCTATAGGCTTCAGCACAAAGCGTATGGATCATCAGGGTATTCAGGTATTGGTCCCCAGCCCGCCTTCTGCAGTAATCCGCGAGTACCTTGAAGAGACTGGAGTTGGTCCCTATCAGCACAGACACATCAGAAGTCCCTTTAGGGTCAGGGCATATTAAGGCAGCTGTGTCTACCTCTTCTCTTACCCCAGCAACCTCCTCTGGGAATTCCAGGTGCACTATGACATACCCTTGATAGGGGTATTCATCCATGCTGAGGCCACACAGGCCAAGGCCAGTCAGTGGCTGTATAGGCAGGTGCCTAAGCATCTGTTGGTAGAATGACTGAAATATAATAGTCACTTGAGATCCAGTGTCAAGCACTGCTTTACACTCCACCCCTTCGATCCTCACCATGACCTCTGCTCGAGGCCCTATCAGTCCTGCAGGGATCCCAGCTGGACAGTCTTTTCTGGGGGAATCTTCAAATCCTGCAGACCTGGGGGGTCCCCGTCCCCAGACCCTCTGGCAGCTACCGGATCTCTCCCAACTGATCCTCAGCTTTCCATACACTAAGGAGGGGTTTTCTTCATTACGGCACTTGGCAGCACTGTGTCCATCCTGACCACATCGGTAGCAGAAGAATTGACCTTTTCCCCTTCGCCTGGGGGGGATGGTGGCTCTAAGTGCGGGCTTCTCAATCGCCACAGTTTGAGGCTTCTTATTCCTGGAAGTCTTAACTCGGTCAACGGTACTTTGCAGCTCAGCTATCCGTTCCATCAGGACCTGCATTTGTTGGGCAAGTTCCTCTCTGGTGCTCACCATCAGTACACTGGCCGTTTGCAGTGGTGTTGTGCTGGCTGGCTCCGATGTTTGGGCTTCCCAAAACTCACTGGCAGCCTGCCTTTCTTCCTCCTCTCGGACCTCTTTTATCAGCTGGGAGTAACTTGGGGGATGTTCCCGTCGTTCTCTTAGCTGGAGATGAAGTAGAATCGGGTTCTGATACTGAGTTCCTCTTACAATTTGAGCCAGTCTGGTCCGATCCATCTGCTCAGCAGTCACTGCTCCCCTCATGACAGCTCTCTGAAGCAGTCTCTCCAGTCTCTGTATGTAGGCTGAAGCCTTCTCGCCCTTTTGTTGTCGGGAATTAAGGAACTTACAGTAGCTGTCTTCAGGGCCCTCTACGCTCCCAAAGTTGTGTTCAAGGGCCTCTAGGCAGTCCTTCACACTGACCCCAGGGTCAATGAAAAGGACCTAGGGGTGACAGTGGATGAGAAGCTGGATATGAGTCAGCAGTGTGCCCTTGTTGCCAAGAAGGCCAATGGCATTTTGGGATGTATACGTAGGGGCATAGCGAGCAGATCGAGGGACGTGATCGTCCCCCTCTATTCAACATTGGTGAGGCCTCATCTGGAGTACTGTGTCCAGTTTTGGGCCCCACACTACAAGAAGGATGTGGATAAATTGGAGAGAGTCCAGCGAAGGGCAACAAAAATGATTAGGGGTCTAGAACACATGACTTATGAGGAGAGGCTGAGGGAGCTGGGATTGTTTAGCCTGCAGAAGAGAAGAATGAGGGGGGATTTGATAGCTGCTTTCAACTACCTGAAAGGGGGTTCCAAAGAGGATGGCTATAGACTGTTCTCAATGGTAGCAGATGACAGAACGAGGAGTAATGGCCTCAAGTTGCAGTGGGGGAGGTTTAGATTGGATATTAGGAAAAACTTTTTCACTAAGAGGGTGGTGAAACACTGGAATGCGTTGCCTAGGGAGGTGGTGGAATCTCCTTCCTTGGAAGTTTTTAAGGTCAGGCTTGACAAAGCCCTGGCTGGGATGATTTAACTGGGAGTTGGTCCTGCTTCGAGCAGGGGGTTGGACTAGATGACCTTCAGGGGTCCCTTCCAACCCTGATATTCTATGATTCTATGATTCTAATGAGCTTCAGGGTGCGAATCACATCTAATGCTGGGCCGCCAAGGCTCTCTATAAGGCATCTTCGCTTTTCTGCATCTGGTACGGCCCACTCTTGCAGCATTTCAGTGGTATGCTCTAACCAGGGTTCAAACTCCTCCTCCCCAGCAAATAATCTTAACTTACGACAAGAGTCTGACTCAGCATGGGGCAGCACAACCTTTTCCAATATTTGCCCCAGAGCTTTTGTCCAATCATCAGCCGAGGCTGCAGCCCCTGAGCTAGAAGCTGCTGAGCCAGGGCCCAACAAACCTGACATATTAGCCATTATACAAACAGTAATTTCCTCAAAATATAAGCACAAACAAAAAAAAAAATATAAATTGTTTCCCAATGTAGTGGATCACTCAACAGGTGCTTGCGAGGGGTACTGACCCAGGCTATCCGGACGAGCCCCCAAAAATGTAACCCTTCTGCCCGTCAGAGTTGGCAGCAACAAAGGCCGGGTTCAATATCTAGGGGATCCATTCCAATAACACAATGCAAACCGGCTCGAGCCCCCACCCAGTGACCTGGGACAAATATATATCACCCCCGCTGGGCGCCTCCAAGAGGCAATACTTCCCCTCTTGCAAGCACATAGCCTGAGTGTAGCAAAAGCCTTTTAATAACAGAGAGAAACAATGTGGCATTATGTTGGGGAAACACCACCAACAGGATTCATAACACAACCCATGAGCAAAAAAAAACCCACCCCAGGCAAATTGGGGCATGCCCTTTTCCCTTTGGTTCTTGAGTCCAGCAACCCCAAATCACCCAAAGTCCCAAAAGTCCAATGCCCCAAAAGTCTCTGTCCCTGGTCAGGGCAGCCCCAGAGTTCGAAAGTTTATCTGCGGAGCTTTACCTCCCAACCTGGGTGGAAATGGGACGGGGGTAAGAGGCACCTTACATGATCTGAAGCTGACCGCCCCATAGCTCCATAGCAGCGCTCCGCTCCGCCAGCCGCCCCACAAACTCCTTCGCTCCGCTGCACTCCGCTCCGCCAGCCGCCCCACGAACTCCTTCGCTCAGCTGCGCTCCGCTCCACCAGCTGCCCCACGAACTCCTTCGCTCATCTCCATGACCCACAAGCAGCTCCTGCCATCCACACACTGCTCCGCGTTGAACTGCTTCACCAGCCGTGCCGCAAACTGCTCCACAATATATCTTCAGGCTCCCCCACTACTTAACACAACACTCAGTGATTTCAGCTCTTAGGTGAATTCAGCTTGTAGTAGGGGAGCCCCAGTGCTGGTGCACTGTCAGCCCAAAGTGAGCTCAGCAGCCTATAACTAGACTTCTAATGAAATCAAAATTAGCTCTGATATTCTACAGTGGAGAGAGGAGGAAGTGCAATTAGCATGTAAGGCCCTCACCAAGGGGCCCATGCCACCAAGTATTAATACTTGTCCCCAGCCTCTCTCTATTCACACAGTTTTGGAACCCATGACCCTTGCTTAGCGAGTGCTACTTAGTTGATGGTGAATCCCTCCATCATAACAAAAGGCCACGTACAGTTCCAAGCACAGTTCCCATAATCAGGGTAATAACAATTTATTCTTCCTGCCCCAATAACAGAGACGCTGGGGATCCCACAGCAGCCAAAGTGACCATTTGAGCAGCTATGGTCTCATTCTAGGCGTGGTGGGTGTGCCTATGCAAATGACATCGGCCCCTGAAGTTCTTTTCCACAACTTGCCACACCTCACCACCAGATGTCAGGGTGGAGCTCATCCTGACACTGCTTACATCTACTTATAAATATCTACTGGGGAACAAATAGTTAATAGTTGGCTCTTTAGTCTAGCAGAGAAAGTTCTAACTTGATCCAGGGGCTGGAAGTGGAAGCTAGACAAATGCAGACTGGAAATAAGGCATACATTTGTCATGGTGAGAGTAACTAACCATTGGAAGAGTTTGTCATCACTGTGGATTCTCCATCACTGACAATTTTTAAAACAAGATAGGATGTTTTTCTAAAAGATCTGCTCTAGGAATTATTTGGGGAAGTACTCTGGTCTTTGTTATACAGGGGATCAGATTATCAGTGGTCTCTTCCAGTCTTGGAATCGATGAATCTATGAATCTAACCTTAAGATCTGAATCTAATTTTAACCCTGAAATCCAATATTAACCTTTATCCCAATCATAAAACCTAATCTTAACCCTAACATCTAACCCTAGTTCTAATTCCTGACTTTAATCCTAACCCCTAGCCTTTATTATACTCATAATCTTTACCCTGTCCATAACCTTTCCCCCTAACCTTAACCATAACCCCTAACAAGCCTAATACCTAGTCTTACCCTTAAAGCCTAACACTTGATCTGAACTCAGACCATATCCCCTACCCTGTAAATCATTTAAAACTATTTTTAGTCATAACAAGCTGCAAAAGACCCTCTGTAGAAAGAAAGCATATTCTAGGGGTTGGGGAATTGTCCTTTAACTTGGGAGACAAAGGTTCAATTCCTGACTCTGCCATGGACTTCCTGTGGACCTTAGGCGAGTCATGTCCTCGCTCTGTGCCTCATTTTCCCAACTATAAAATGGGGGATAAAATGGCCTATTTTTGAATGCATAAAATGTTGCAGAACACTCCTAACAGGTCCCCCCCCCTCCACCTGAATGTGCAGGTTACAACCCATTGATTGCCAATGTATATACATTGTTATTTACAGTCATACATGCTTGGTAGGCTGTACATGTTTTCATTGACCTGCCCCTCAATGGTTCTCATTTTGAGGTAGAGAACATCATTTCAAGTCAGTGTTTACACTGGTTCCCCATAGACTCACTACTGAAGTATTGGATGCTGCTAATGGCATTACAATATTGTAGTGAATAAGAGAAGGGTCTTTTAGTTTAACGAGGACTATGACCATTTCTTATTATAGGTGCTTTGCCATTTCCACCACGTGTTCACACGCTGATGAGCCACCAGTCCTGTGCTGGAGGGAACCCTAGACATTTCAGCAGGCGTTTGCCCGCTCCTCGTGAGCTAGGAATATTACAGGGGCTTGGGTCGAGTCTTCTGCTCCCACGCCAATCCCATTTCCCATCCCAGTCTCTCCTTCGCTGGAGCTGGTGAGCGGTCTGGGAGCCCCATGGGAGCAGCCAGCTCAACTCTGATAATGAGGACTAGTGGCACCTTAGAGATTAACCAATTTATTTGAGCATAAGCTTTCGTGAGCTACAGCTCACTTCATTGGAAAGCTTATGCTCAAATAAATTGGTTAGTCTCTAAGGTGCCACTAGTACTCCTTTTCTTTTTGCGAATACAGACTAACACGGCTGCTACTCTGAAACTCTGATAATGTCACTCAACACCCCCCATGTGGCCAGTTAAGGAACAACTCACCAGGGTGCAGAGAAGGAGACTCATGCGGGTCTTGGCTTAGTTTTGGGGTGCAAGGGGGAGTCAAATACCTAGAGCTCTGGGAGTGTCTGGTGGCTATTCCCTGACGTACCTCTCTTGTTCCTCGTGCGGTAGCAGACGAGGGCAGCCAGAGCCATGCCCAGAACCACGAGGATCCCACATGGCAGCAGCTTGTTTCTAGGTTGGGCCCAGGCTGCTTGTGACAGAAGAGAAAAGGGGACAAGGGACTGGTCAGGAACCAAGAGGGATGTTCTATGTATCGGAGCTGAGCAGACACTCTGGAGAGGGAAACTCACCTGTCGCTGCGCTGTTCACGGTGATATTCACGGCCTGGCTCCTGCGGGACGGGACCCACCTCCCGCTCATGTTCTCCTCATACCCGCAGGTGAATTCCCCGGTGTTGTTGAGACTGGCCCTGGGGTTGCTGAGCACGGAGACATTCACAGAGCTGGTGCCGGGCTCTCTCGTGCTGATCTCAAACCCAACATTCCCAGGAACAAGCTCATCTCCATCCTTGTAGAACTGAAATCTCCAGTCGCCGGTGTCACCGGGGGCCATGCAGCTGATGAGCAGGGGGAGCCCTTCACTCACTGCTTCGGATGGGGGATCTATGCTCAGCGATGGCTGGGAAGGCAGATCTGAGGGGAGCCCAATGGGGAGGGGTCAGCAGGGGCTTTGATAGTTAAATACCCATCTCACCCACCTTCTCTAAAGTCCCATTGGCCCATGGAGGTTTCCTCAACCTTGAGGCCAGGCTGACTGAGGGCATCATGACCCCAGAGGTATCTACAGTCAAAGAGACCAGCAAAGTGGAGCATTCTTGTTTTTGGCATGTGTTGGTAGCTGATCGTCCCGGTCAGGCTGCCTGTGGAGGACATATGGGGCAGATGTGTTGTAGGCACTTGAGCACTTATGCTGGCTTCATCAGGCAGCGATGTTGCTTGAAGTTAGGTGGCCATGTTGTTGGCAGTTGAGTAGCCATGTTGTTGGCAGTCGGGTGGCCATGTTGGGAGGCCTTGTTGGCAGTTCGGCTGCCATGTTGTTGGCAGTTGGGTGGCTATATTGGACTGCCATATTGACAGCAGATGGGCAGCCACCTTAGTCCCAGTCCAATTGGATGAGAGACTTCAGGGAAGATAAATGAAGAAAAAAATCCACAGAATAGGAGAGAAATGCTGCCAGTTCGATGAGGAAAACTGAGCAACTTGATTAGAAAGTGAGTCAAATTCAACACAGCAGCAAAAGGAGAACAAGACCAAGAGCAAATTCGCATCCATGACTGCAAGATGGCCAAATAAACTATCCCTACACCCAAGGGGGAACCATGTGAGAGTCAGCGCAGAGCTCACCTGTTACATTGATGGAGATGGGGTGGCTCTCCCAGGACTGGATGCACCGTCTGGATGGGCATATCCAGTACAGGCAGGTGAAGGACCCAGCATCAGCCAGCCCCGTGATGCTCAGGGTCTGGGTGTCATTGCTTCCAGATGAGAGATTCCTTCCACCAACCCTGGAGAGCTGGAATCCTGCAGCTGGGTGAGCTCCAGGGGGAGCCATGCACTGGAGGGTTACAGCTTCTCCAGGGAGGTACACGGGGTGCCGAGGGCTCACGGACAGGGACGGGGCTGTGGGATGGTCTGGAAAACAGAAAGTTCAATGGGCAATGTTGAACGAGAGTCTCATATGCATCCCCATGCCCTCTCCCCAAGCTCTGGAGAGCCCTCCCTGACTCCCAGTCATGAGCTCCTAGGACAGGATGTTCTCCATCCTACGACAGATCAGACTAGCCTGACCTTCTGGCCTGGGAATCGACGAGTCTGTGAATCACCCAGCGTAAGTTTCCTGACTCACCCTACAAAAACCTCACATCTCTGGTTACACTTCAGCCGGCCACCCCTGAAAAGGGCTTCCCATGGTGTCGATCCCCTTACACCAGGGAGAAGTGTTTTGGGGAGAGAGAGGGGCCTGGGAGCACCAGAATAATAGACAGAGAGAGACTGCGATGAAACCACACATGGCTGCAGTTGAATTTGTGTGTGTGGCTGTGAGAGATACGGACATTCAGAGAGCAGCAGCCACGGCATGTTTTGGGAATTTAACGTCAGGCTAGAAGGGACCCAAAAAGGCACCTAGTCCAGCCCCCTGTGCAGAGCCGGGCCTAGTAAACCTAGATCAGCCCTGACAGGGCTTTGTCCAGCCTGGTCTTAAAAACCTCCAGTGATGGAGATTCCACAAGCTCCCTTGGAAGCGGATTCCAGAGCTCAACTCCCCTTAGAGCTAGAAAGTTTGTCCTCATATCTAACCTCAATCTCTCTTGCTGCTGGTGAAGTTCATCACTCCTTGTCCTGCCTTCAGTGCACATGGAGAACAATTGATCCCCGTCCTCTCTGTAACATGTCTGAAGGCTGTTCTCAGGTCCCCCCTCCGTCTTCTTTTCTCAAGTGTAAAACATTCCCAGGGTTTGTCACCTCTCCTCGTAGGTCAGGTTTGTTAAACCTTTGATCATTTTTGTTGCTCTTCTCTGGACTCTTCCGATTTGTCCACATCTTTCCTAAAGTGCAGGGTCCAGATCTGGACACAGTTCTCCAGCTGGGGCCTCAGCAGTGCCAAGTAGAATGGGACAAAGACCTCCCAGGACTCGCCTACAGCACACCTGTTCATACACTTCAGAATCAAATTAGCCTTTTGTGCTGCTGCATCACATTGATGACTCATCTTCAGCAGGTTATCCACTATCACCTCCCGATCCTCCTCAGCAGTGCGACCTCCTAGCCAGTTAGTCTCCAGTTTGTAGTTGCACATTTGATTTTTCCTTCCTAAGTGAAGTACTTTGCACTTGTCTTCATTGACTTTCACCTTGTTGAATTCAGACCCATTCTCCAATTTGTCCAGGTCATTTTGAATTTTAAACCTGCCCTCCAAAGTGCTTGCAGCCCCTCCCAGCTTAGTGTCATGTCTACAAATGTTATGAGCATCCTCTCTACTCCGTTATTGAAGTCATCAATGAAAATATTGAATGGTAGCCGACCCAGGACCCACCCCCGCTAGATACGCCCTCCCAGTTTGACAGCAAACCATTGATAACCACTCTCGGAGTGTGCTCTTTCAACCAGTTGTGCAACCACCTCATAGGAATTTCATCTAGACCCCATTTCGCCGCTTTGCTTCTGAGAATGTCATGTGGCACTGTGCCAAAGCCTGCCTCAGACCAAGATATGTCACGTCTACGGTTTCCCCTCCATGCCTTAGGTCACGAGCCCTACCGAAGGAGGAAATGAAGTTGGTTTGGCATTATTTGTTCTTGCTGGCTCTTTCTCCTCACCCTAGTATCGTCCAGGTGCTGACAAATTGATTGTTTAATAATTTGCTCCAGTATCTTTCTAGGTATTGAAGCTAGGCCGGCTGGTCTGTAATTCCCTGGATCTCCTTGTTCCCCCCTTTGAACAACAGGGACTATTGAGCTATTGTGTGGCAGTGAAATGTGGGCGCCGAGGGAGGCTGAAAAGCAGAGGATTGCGGGTTTTGAGTCTCACCATCTTCCTCCGCTGGGTGGAAAACCGACAAATTCCGATGCCGTGTTTAGCAAGGAATTGATGGGCCGTGGCTGGCAATCACACAGTTGCCAAAAGCTTTGGCAGCCCAATAGAATCACCAGTGATGGAGGCAGGAACTCCCGCTTCACTGGCATCCGCACAGCAGTGCTCTGTCTGGGCAGGACGTGTCGCCCAAGTTCCCTTCACCAGTACCTACAACTGTACACCCAACCGGTCTCCACGTCCACCATCAGTTCCAACCAGGCAGCCCCCATGCGGCTTGGGGTCCCCTTCCCAGGTCCGCTCCCTGTTTTGGGTGGGGAATCTGTACCCTGACGGGAGCTGAACACGTGAGGGTGATGTGTAGACAGGGTTGGAGATTTAGGGAGAGGTGGAGGCCTGGAAAGGGGCTGGACAACGCTGGGTGGAGGAGATGACTCTTGCTCGGCTGGAGGGGTCTGGACTAGAGACGGGATGAGTGCTGCAGGGGAGTGGGGCAGCAGGGAATAGGTGGTAGCAAGACCCCAGCATAGGAACATACAGTATACTCTCCTCCCATCTGCCAGCCCAGGACTGAGCTCCTCATCTATGAAATATCCTGTGATAAACCACGGGTAAATTTACGCTCCCTCGTAACCCAGTGGGAACATCCCCCCCATCCGCTGGTAACCCATTGGAGGTTGCATCTCTGCCCCGACATCTGCTGGGGAGAATATTGTCCACCCCGGGGCTCAGTTTCCCAGCCTGTGACCACCTCGCAGAAAAGGAAACTGCTCTTCTCCTCCCCCTCAATCTTTAATAACCAGCCCGCAGAACCGCAGCCCCAGAGCAGGTGCTCACGGTACCATAGACAGAGATGGAGATGGGGTTACTCCTCCAGGATTGCCTCTGTCCCTTGGATTGCCGTAAGCAGTACAGATGGGTGTACGTTCCAGCGTCCTGCACCCTGAGCTGTGCCAGAGGGAAGCTGTGAACCTGCTGCCCACGGCTGTCCGTGGGGGGCTGTGCTTCCCTGTCCTTCCACAGCTGGAATTGCACCACCTGGTCCCCTCCGGGCATGGAGCAGGTGAGGTTCAGGGATTCCCCGGGGAGGTAGGCGGGCCTGTGGGGGTTCGCAGACAGCGCCGGGGCCCGGGGAGCCATGTCTGGAAACTCTGTGGAGGTGGGAGAGAAGGAAAGCCAAGGACATGGTGGTTACGGGATCTCTCTGTTTGGGTGGCTCATTCCCACCCGTCTGTGAGCGGCCTCCACAAAGCTCCGAGCGCTGCCGATCTGTCCGAATCCGGAGCGCCCAGCATGGCCCCCAGGGCACAACTGCGTTTCTCTTTCATAGGCCGATCCCACTGGCTCACCCCACGCGTGATCCACGCTGGTCCTCCCAGCCCCACCAGCACGGGAAGTCGCTATCACAGGCCAGGGGAGGCTAAGGCTCCCCAAACTGCCAGGTGTGGCCCTGCCCATGCTCTGCCCCGAGGCCCATTCATGGTTCTGTACTCTTCCCCCATGGCCCCAGACTAGGCCGGGACTGAGGGCAACTGGGGCAGGGCTCCTCTGACCATGTGGAGGGGGACTGGGACTCTGGCAGGGAAGGGGGGTGGAAGGGGTGGGCTGGGGACTAGCCTCCCCAAATGGGCAGTTCACGTGCTGCCCATGTGAACCAGCTCCCTTTCCCTCTCCTGAGCTGTGTGGCTCACAGGAGACAGCGTCTGTGCAGAACTGCAGCTGGGGGGTGAGAGAGAACGGTGAGAAGTGCTGCCGGATGTGAGCAGGGGGATGGGTTTCCTCCATGACTGGGGTGGGCTTTGCAGCCTGGTTTTCAATTGTTGCTTGAAGGTATCGGCTCTGCAGCGCCTGGCGGCTCTGTGGGCAGCCCGGGCATGTGCCCCCCAAAGGGTCCCTCAAAATGTTGCATCCCCTGCCCTGAATGGACCACTCGTCCGTTGAGAGGGGAGCCCAAGTTCCATGGCCCGTTGCTCTCAAGTATCCCCTGCACCATGGACAGCTACGGACATGGCTTGGCCCTGCCTGGATGGATCCATCTGCCCAGCTCTGCGGGCCCAGCATGTCCAGCCGGACAACCCAGCGTTCAGCACGCCGGGGCTGGGCAGATGGTCGTGCTGAGTGCACTGGCCTAGGGCTGCTGGGAGGTGCTGCACGGCCGAGGGTCAGAGACCCTCCAGTGGGGAAGGGGGGCCCTGTGGGGTTGCAGTCAGTGATGGGCCTGGCATCTGAAATCACGGAGGGCTTTCTATAACAGCCAGTGGTGGAGTCTGGCCCAGGTTAGACCCAGCAGGGCCCTCCCCAGTCCTGTAGCTCAGTCAGCCCATCTCACTGGCAAATCCCAACCCCACTCATTCCCCTCGCCCCACAGCTCCATGTCTGCAAACTTCTCTGGCCAGTGGAGCGTGCTGGGGGGGAAGCCGAGGAACTGCAGCTTAAAGGAGAGACAGATGCTGAGAAGGGGGCTTGTTGGGACCTCCCCCAATCTTTCCCCATGGAATTCCAAGGCCCTCTGTTGTGGCCGTCAGTGCTGGGAGCAGCCAGCGACCCTGGGGAGCCCCTGTTTCACTGGGAACTGACATCCCACAAACTCATCTCACCAAACAGGCCTCAGGCAGGGATGCTCTCTAGTCCCATCCACCAGAGGCTGGGTCCGAGCTGCATCTGTCAGATCGCAGGAAAATGCAACAGGCCTACCTCTGTGTAACACCTGCAACCCCTGCAGCGTGATCAGAGGGGAGGTTCCCCCACTCCAAGACCCTCCCCCAACCCCGGAGGCAGCATCTCAGGAAGGCAGGAGAGACGATTACCTGCGGGTGAGACCAGCCATGGGACAGTCGGGAGACAGGCTGTGCAGGAGAGGAGAACAGGTCAGAGCCCCCGGAGGGGCGACACGGGAATGGAAGAGGAAGGGACATCGTTAAGGGGGGGATGACGTTATGGTGGGCTAGCGTGAGGGCGGGAGGAACTCTGGAGGTGGGGTACAGCAGATCTTGGGAGGAAGGACAAATGACCCTCATGAGCCGGGGTAACCCTGGCCAGGAATCTCAAGTGACGGTGCTGCTGGATTCCAGAGAAGACATCTCGCCCGTGGGGAGGGGAGAGGGCTAGAAGGGGGGACCCCGAATGTTCCCCACCCACTGGCACTTTCAAATCCTGCCGTGGGACGAGAGAAGAGTGCGCCCACCACCCAACACTCCTCTCTGGCAAGGGCCTCTTAGCAAGGACAGGAGACGTCGTGCCCAGCTGGGGAAAGCTAAGGTGACCAGGCGTCCCGACAGGACCCGATAGTTGGGGCTTCGTCTTCTATAGAGAACTATACTGCACACCGTGAAAAAAAGTGTCACAATTTTTCACACTCGCTAGCTGGTCACCCTATGAACATGGTCCAGGAGAGAAGCTGGAAAGGGGCATGTGATGGGTGTAGAAACCCCACGCTGGGCCACAAGGGGTTCAGGGATTATTTTGGGCTCAGCCAGCCCCTCCCCTGTGCCCCACCACACATGCAGCAAATGCTCCGTCTGCTGGAGGCATTATAAGACAGGCAATAAGCTGATCTGGGGGGCAGAGATGCAGGTGAGCAGACTTGCAGACCCTGGCTCCAGGAGAGCAGAGAAGAGGGATGCTTAAGGCTCTGACACAGCTGCCCAAAGGGTCCCTCCCTGAGGTATGGGAGGACACCCCCCGACCCTCCAGAGACAATCAGAGAGGGAAGTATCCCTGTCCCTCCCACCTGTGAAGCTTGGACATTGGTAACCCCTTCTTACTTATTTGGTTTGGAATTCCCTACCATGGGAAAGCTTTGGACGAAACGTACCCATTTGGGGATGAGAGAAATTGGCCCAGGGAGGACAGCCTTAAGCAGCCTTGGTTGCCAGACCACTGGTAGGCCAAAGGCCCCTGGGTTGGAGCCTGGTGGAGTGGGGGTTGGGGGGGGTCCCCTTTCTGCATGCCCCTTGGCAGTCAGGGGTTGCGGCTGTGACCAATAGGCCATGCTCCCCAATCGAGTGAGGACCATCATGGGGTGAGAGCTCCTGGGAGGGGACAGGGGTGGAGAGGGATGGAGGGATGGGTTGGGGGGATCTCTGGATAGATAGAGGGATGGGGGCCAAAGGAGGCCACTTACCCAGCACAGGCAGAAGGAGGGTTAGCGCCATGTGGAGCTCTGGGGTGGGAGCTGGGTTCTTAGCTCAGTCACTGGCCCTGTCTCTGCTTCTCTCTGAAAAGTGACAAACACAGGAAATGCAGTGACAGCCCACAGCCATGCCCCCCCACGAGGCAGATAGCTCCCTTAGTTGCTGCGTGTTCAGCAGCACCTCTGTCTTCACGAGAAACAAGGTGGCAAGGGGAGCCGGTTGCAGCTGGGCTATGGGGTTGGCTCCTGGACATCCCTTGCAACTGGAGCCCCAAGCAGGGGGGCGAAGGAGTCCCTCTTTGTTCTAACCCACCAGACCCTGCTCCCCTCCCAGAGCCAGGGACAGAACCCAGGAGTCCTGGCTCCCAGCCCCCGCCAAGCCCCTAGACCCCACTCCCCTCCTGCACCTTGGAGAACCTCTGCGGAGCTGATGAGGCACTGATCCAACACGCAAACACAGGTGCAGATCTCAAGAGCACTTCTGGCTCCCCATGTGTTTGTGCTGGAGAAGGCAGGTCGGAGCAGTGTGTCTTGCACTTGGGGAGGGGAGATTTGGATGGCTCTTGGGGGAGGTCAACCCTCCCCACCCTCTCACCTCAACCCATCTGCATCTCTCTGCACCTTTGCCTCCCTTGGTGCCACCACCTCTCCCACATCCCTACCCCAAATGCTCCTGGATACCTCCCCTTTAAGGGCAGTTTTTCTGACTGTCAGGCTTTTATTTGTGTAGCTGTGTCATGCTGCCCTCAGTGGCCAGCAGAGGAACTGCAGCCCTGGGGAAGGAGGCATCATAGTCCAGACCATGGGAGAAGGAGACCAGGAAAGGTGTCAATGGGTCTGTTGGCAGAAGCCCTGCCTGGTTTAAGACTGAGCTAAGTCCCTGTCATAAATATAAAGGGAAGGGTAAACATCTTTAAAATCCCTCCTGGCCAGAGGAAAAACCCTTTCACCTGTAAAGGGTTAAGAAGCTAGGATAACCTCGCTGGCACCTGACCAAAATGATCAATGAGGAGACAAGATACTTTCAAAAGCTGGGGGGAGGGAGAAACAAAGCCTCTCTCTCTGTCTGTGTGATGCTTTTGCCGGGGACAGAACAGGAATGGAGTCTTAGAACTTAGTAAGTAATCTAGCTAGAGATGCGTTAGATTCTGATTCCTTCAAATGTCTGAGAAAAATAAGCTGTGCTGAATAGAATGGATATTCCTGTTTTTGTGTCTTTTTGTAACTTAAGGTTTTGCCTAGAGAGATCCTCTATGTTTTGAATCTAATTACCCTGTAAGGTATTTACCATCCTGATTTTACAATGGTGATTCTTTTTACTTTTTCTTCTATTACAATTCTTCTTTTAAGAAACTGAACGCTTTTTCATTGTTCTTAAGTCCCAAGGGTTTGGGTCTGTGTTCACCTATGCAAATTGGTGAGGATTTTTATCAAACCTTCCCCAGGAAAGGGGGGTGTAACGTTTGGGAGGATTTTGGGGGAAAGATGTTTCCAAATGGACTCTTTCCTAATAATACCGGTTAGACGTTTGGTGGTGGCAGTGAAAGTCCAAGGGAAAAAGGTAAAATAGTTTGTTCCTTGGGGAAGTTTTAACCTAAGCTGGTAAAAGTAAGCTTAGGAGGTTTTCATGCAGGTCCCCACATCTGTACCCTAGAGTTCAGAGTGGGTAAGGAACCTTGACAGTCCCAAAGGGGCTGTGTGTTTTCCCTGCAGTCATGTCTCTGATGGCAGGTTTTCTGGGCAGTTCAGAGGCTGGCATTGGAACCAGACAATGTCTCTCAACACACGCCCAGATCTGCTTGTTCAAAGAGCCCCCATCTCCAGGCCATTCTGCGTTGTACTTCCTAAGGTTGTAGGGTCTTTCTGGCTCCTCTTGTATATCTCACTCAATTGGTGCCCGGCCCCCGCCTCTTCTGAGACTGGCTCGCATAGTTCAGTCTCTTGAGGGCTGGGTCTAATTGGGTCTAATTCTGGTGGGTGGGCTTGTTATGGGGCAGCTAGGTGCTGATTAGTGGCCCATGATGGACCCTTTTGGGCCTTAAACCCTGTGTCTCTGTCTATGGCCAACTACAGCCCACATCTGAGGCCTGGTCTACAGAGCAGAGTTAGATTGGTGCAAGGCAGCTCATGTCGACCGAACCATGGAAATGTCTGCACTTAAGAGGTTCAACAGTCTTGCTCCCAGTCAAGTGGAGCTGGGATTTGAACTTGTATCTCCCAGATCATGGCTCTAACCCCGCTGGCTCTGATCTCCTCTGTTGGGGGCTGTTCCACTTCGTAGAACTAATAGTCATTGGTGGGTGGTTGGAGTTCAGAGGTTCAACTCTTTTTTCAGCTCGATTTGGAGAACTTGGCTCTCCCGTATCTGGGCGAGTGCTGGGCACTTTTGGGTGGATTTTGTCAGCTCTAGTTTTCACTCTGAAAAGAAATGAAACCAAGTATCAAAACGTCCAACCGTCTGGTGAACGGGAATTCCTGTTTGTCCACTAGCCCTCTGAAAACACCCCCTCTCTTCACTGAGGTTCTCGCTGGAGGTGTCAGGGTAGCACCTCTGTACACATGGCCCTGTTTGCTCCTCCCGGCTTCAGTTCATCTCACCGACGATGGCACTGGAGGGGTGGCGGAGCTGGGCATCGGGATGATTGTGTAGGTGACAGCGAAGTCCTAGAGTGGAAAAGAGACACAGTGAGTGGGCAGGAAAGAGAGAGGAGATGGGAGGGCCAGGCTGGGGGACAGGGTTCATGTTACCTCTGCCTCCAGCCCCTGTACAGGGGGCTTGCAGCTTTTATCACAGCTCCTGGACTCCAGTTCCAGAAAGCTGGAGGTTGAAAGCTCCAAATCTAAATGACAAAGAGTGTGAAGAATTGACATGCTGAGAAATATGGAACCCACCCCGCAGCCATGGGTGGCGGGTGAACCCCCCCACCCTTTGGAGAGAGTAGCCCGCTGGCTCCACCCCTTCTGCCTGAGGCCACACCCCTACCGACCAGAGTCCTGAGACCCCCCCACTGCAGCTGGAGGAGCCCCGGTTCTTCTGCCCCAGCCACACTGGCCGCCCCCTCACCTAGCATCGGACCAAGCCACCAACCCCCCAAGTGCCAGGCTGGCCCCACCCAGCGGTGGCCTGAGCCGCCAGCCCCCTACCCAGGACTGGGATGGGCCGTGCTGTCCCCACTGGCTTCAGGGAGGAGGGGATGGGAGGGTGGGACCTCCTGGCAGATCATGGGCAGGGCCCTAGCTTGGGTCAGGGCAGGTTTAGCCTGCTCTGGCCTTCGATACCCGCCGCCTATGTCCCCAGCTTGAATTTCTGATCCACCCAGCTGTAGCAGAGAAGATGCCATCCAGGTGTTTCACAGCAGCTGATCCATAAGACATAGGATGGACGGGATCTCCTGCATCATCCCTGCCAACACAGGCAACCCCATCCCACTCATGAATATATCACACTCCACCTTAAAGCTACTTTGATTGTTTGCCCTCCTTTTCTGGCTGGGAGGCGTTTCAAGAACCTCTCCCCTCTGATGGTTAGTCACCTTCTTCTCATTCCTGGCCAGTTTACCCCTGTTTGTTCTCAGGCCAATACTGTCCTTGACTTTCAGCAGCTCTTTCCCCCTCCGGGGGGTTCATCTCCCTAACAGAGAAGCCAGTGTGGGTGGGTGTTTTAGTTTTGCATAAAACCTGACCAAGCATAAACCCTGCAGAGTCAGGAGGCTGCTAGTGTCAGGAATCAGAGCATGCAGCTAGCCAGTCTTCCTGGCAACCTAATTCGCGCTGCTGGCCTGTAATAGGCCGCCCAACTGGCTACATTGCTTGGCTGAGGGGTCGAGTCAAGTCAGCTGGCCGGTACTGAAGCCCAGCGGTGCTGTGATATAGTTCTTGCTTCTTCCCAGCCATGCCACTGCTCTGCGTTGCTCCAGGTAAACTGGCTCTGACGCTGGGCTCTGATTCCTGGCTACCAACTCCTGTGCTAACCACTACGCTTGACTGCCCGCAAGCCAATCTCTGACACCTAAATGTTAACCTTATAATTAGCCCTAACATTTACCCTGAGTCCTTTCACCCTAGCCCTATCTTCCCATCTTAATCTTAATCCGCTGTCTCTGCTACCTAACCTCTGACTCTAATTTTAATGGAGGTGACGCATGGGAGGGGGCACATGGGGGTCACAATCGAGAGGTCCTCCAAGCTGCCTAGAGTGGCTGTGTGGGACACAGCCAATGAGAGAGGCTGCAGGGAGCAGCCAATCAAGGCCCAGCAGGCTCATATGAAAGGAGCTGCAGGGCCCAAGTGATTTTGGTCTGTGTGCAGGGAGCAGGGCAGTGGGAGGTGCTCCTGGATAGCTGCAGGAGCAGAAAGGCTGGACAGAGCTGCGGCTGGCAGGCCTGGTGGAGGAGCTGCGAGGGATGAAGCAGGTCAATACAGGGCGTGACTCGGCGGGGAGCTGTGGTCAGTGAGCAGAGTCCAAGAGGGTGGTTCAGCAGGAAGGCTGGGGACATGGAGGACTCAAGGAGAGGTGAGGGGTCCCCAGGGAAGGAGCCCTTGGGGTGCTGCTGAGTTCCAGAGTAGGAGCCTTGCAACCTAGCCGGACCAAGCGAGGGAACCGTGATGGACCCTGCTGGGCAGCACGAGGGCTGAGCCTGGGAAGGGCTGCAGGACATGCTGCTGAGGGGCTGGAATCTATTTCTATTGCTCAGGAGAAAACTCTTCAAAGAGTGAACAGTAGAGATGGCAGCATGGACTAGTGGGAGAGACGACTCGTATCTCCGCACTTGCGGGCAGGGGTGCGATCTAAACTGGAGGACATGTGACCACCCCATGGGTCTCCTCAGCGATCCCCACCCCCATGTACCCTGCACCCAGCCTGGGGCGGTTGGGGCAGGGGGTCCTGGGAGGGGGTGGTTAGGGGACAAGGAGCAGGGGGGTTGGATGGGTTGGAAGTTCTGAGGGGGGCAGTCAGGGGGCAGGAAGTGGGAGGGGGTGGATGGGGTGGGGGCCAGGCTGTTTGGGGTGGCACAGCCTTTCCTACCCGGCCCTCCATACACTTTTGCAACCCCAATGTGGCCCTTGGGCCAAAAACTTTTCCCACCCCTGTTACTGGTTGTAATTTCATGTATATAGTTATGAGGCTGACAATGTGTCCTTATGGCTTAAAACACGCCCAGGCAAAACTCTCCAGAAGCAGAGGGGCAGTTCACACCTCATCAGGGCATGTATGGCCTCATCAGCCCAGCCTCAAAGGAAGAAAAGACACTGGCCTAGGCAACAACAAAGGATCTGTTGGACTCTCGAGTGAGTCACCCCCCTTCCTTTGGTCAGTTTTGGACTACAATGAGGTAATGCTCACCTGACCCTGAAGTGGGGGGTAAAGAGGGAAAAAAGGACATGATAAAAGGGAGAGACGTTTGACATGCTCTTCCTCTCTCTTCCTCCTCCATCTACAGACATCATCACCAAGTGACTGAAGCGCTAATCAAAGGGGAGAGCCTGGATGAAGGGCAACCAGCCAGCCTGTGGTGAGAAGCCTCTAAGTTTGTAAGGGCACTGAAAATGTTAAGATCAGCTTAGAATGTGTTTTGCTTTTATTTCATTTGACCAAATCTGACTTTTTGCACTTTGACTTATAATCACTTAAAATCTGTCTTTTGTAGTTCATAAATCTGTTTGTTTATTCTACTTGAAGCAGTTTGTTTGGTTTGAAGCATGTCAGAGACTCCCCTTGGGATAACAAGCCTGGTACATATCAATTTCTTTGTTAAATTGATGAACTCATAGAAGCTTGCAGGGCCCAGTGGGCAGAACTGGACACTGCAAGACGGAGGTTCCCAGAGTTGTGTCTGGGACCAGAGATATTGGCTAGTGTCATTCGATTGCAAGTAGCTGGGAGCAGCTTACATGCCAGAGGCTGTGCATGAACAGCCCAAGAGTGGGGGTTCTCACAGCAGAGCAGGGTCAGGCTGGCTCCCAGAGTCAAGGATTGGAGAGACCTAGCAGATCACTAGTCTAGATAACACCAGGCGATCGTCACAGCCCCATCTCCCAAACAGCTCTGCCAGGCTTCAAGAGCTGCCACATTCCACCCTAGAAATGGCTGCGTTTTGGTGCTGGAGGCGAGATTCCCCTTCTGCAGCCTTTGCCCCGAGGCTGCTAAACTGCTGTCAAACCATCCCCCAGAAATGGCTGCATTTCAGCCCCGGGTGAAGAACCCTTTGGAGGGGTAGCACTAACTGTGTTAGAGTGGTCAGTCTTCACCCCAGAGCTGGCTGCATTTCAGTGGTTTGATTAATGTAACCCAGTATGGGACGCTCTTCTGGTGCTGGGGATGTTGCATAGATCTCTTGCTCGCAAGCTGTCCTCCACTCGTGTGTGTGTGTCCCTCCCTTCTGCCCCCTACTGGAGGGGATGAGAGGTGTGTGTGTGTGTATGTCAAGGCCACTCCCCTATCTAACCCCTTAATGAAAACCAATTTGATTTCATTTTGTTTAAAGGATTTTTGAAAACACAGACCCAGAACTCCATGGCAAAGAAACAAGAGTAATAATATCCAGGGGGTCCCATTGTCAGAGAAAGTTTCCCACAACAAAAGGGTGCAATGTGCATTTGAACAGATGTAGGGGCCCCTCTGGACTATTTCACATAGTTTTGAGAATGCTTATCTTTGACAGATTAAAACCCAAACTCCCTCCTCTAACCCGTATGCTGAAAATAACCCAAGCATTAGGAATTCCTACTCTCCCTGCTCTAACCTACTCCCTTGGCTCCCAGCCCCACGCCTTGCTTTGACCCACTAGACCCCACTCTCATCCCAGTGCCGGGGATAGAACCCAGGAGTCCTGGCTCCCAGCCCCTGACTCCCTTACATTCAAAGTACACCAGGAAGAAGTTTGTGGTCGTTAGTAGGTTTTGCAGGGAAGGGAAAGTTTTTGCAGGGGATGGAACATTGTAAGAGGTGTTCTCAGCGGGGGATGGGACTGGGGTGGTTGCAGAGGCCGTGATCAGTATGGGATTTTGCTGTACACCACAGCCTCTGAGACTTCCTTTCCTCCTCTCTGCTCGGCCACGGCACTAGGGGGACTCAGCATGGAATAGACGGTATTGATCGCCTAGGAAAGAAAAGACAGGGCCTCATGTCAGCTAGGGGATGCTGTGCTGCAGTGAGCAGGGCGGGAGGCTCAATAGGGGGTGCTCTCTGCTCAGTGCAGATCACAATGCCCCAGTGTGAGTCTAGGGGGCGCTGTGCTGCAGGCTGTGGGATGGGGGGAGGTCGTAGGGGGACCTCTCCCCATGCAGTCTATGCTGACCCCATGCAGTGACAGAGGGAGCTGTGTTGCAAGGAGCAGGGTGGAGGCACAATATGTGGAACTATCCCCATGCAGTCATAGCTGACATCAGTGCCCCAGGACGGCGCTGGGGGTCACTGTGCTGCAGGGAGCAGGATGTGGGGCTCAGAGGGTCGGTGGTCTCTCCTGATCTTACCAAGGAGTTGTACCCTACCCTGGCATCTGCATCCTCTTCTCTCTTGCCCCTTCCCTGGGGGTTTCGACCCACTACGGGCTTCCCTCCAGGGATGTTGGGCCGCGCTGGCTGGTTGTGGGTCACCGGCTGGACCTGCCCATCACGGCTTCGTTGCTGCAGAGCTAACCACACTACAGATCATCCCTCCTGCCCTGTGGCCTGGTCTCCCAGAGGAGCCCAGAGGGTGAATATCTCCTCTGTGCTGTGGTTCCCATCTTTAACCGCTAGGTGATAACCTCACATTAGAGTTACCCACAAGGAAGCCAGAGTGTGGCAGTCAGAAATTCCCCTCTTAAAGGGGAAGTGCCCCAGAGACCCCACCCCAGGGTTCCAGACCCCATGTCTCCCACCTGTGGGGGCACTTGGGAGCGTTACTCACCTGTGCCAGCCCTGGGGTGTCTGTTGACATACAGGGGCCTGAAAGAGGGAGAACCAAACATCAGTGGTGGAGCAGGGTCTGCTAGGGTGACCAGACAGCAAGTGTGAAAAATCGGGACAGGGGTGGGAGGTAATAGGAGCCTATATAAGAAAAAGACCTCAAAATTGGGACTGTCCCTATAAAATCAGGACATCTGGTCATCCTAGGGTCTGCTGAGCAGGGCTGTGGTTCTCATCCCAGGACAGGAAGATTTAGGGTCACTGGGGGAACGGCACTGGGGATAGAATAGGTGGGTGCAGTGGTTGGGTGAAGGTTACTATAGCTTTTGCTTTTTGCATTCATTCATTCATTCATCTTTCTTTCTCATTCATCTCTTTGCAAACTTGGTCATTCATTCTCCTTCCTTTATTCTGTGTCTCTCTCAATCATCTCCTCTTTTTCTTTCATTCTCATAATCACTTTTCTGTTCTCTTGGGTTCCCTCTTTCACACACCCTTTCCTCCTGTCTCCCAGTCATCTCTTGTACTTCCTTCCTCATACACTCCTTTAGTCTCGTTCTTTCATTCTGTCTCTCATTCATCCTCTCTCTCATTCATCTCCTCTCATACTCATTCATTCATTCCATGTTCTCTGTTTCATTTGTAGGCTTGGGAGCATTAGATCTTCCTTGGTCAACATCGGAAAAGGTCGACTTTGCCGTACACACAGACTGACTTGAAAAATATTTCCACTGATGGTGATCAAAGTTTACAAACAGACAAAGTAAGGAAAATGCTGCGTGAGAACTGATTAGTTTGCTTTAAGGATATTTATTTTGCCTATTTTGACATGGGATGATGGCAATTTGTTTTAGTGGTTAGCAGGCTGTGAATTTTTTGACTCTCAGTGTCTCCTGTTCTTAAATAATTAGAGGCTAAGCCCTGCTCCAAATTTCCTGCGACTGTGACAATTTGAAGAGGGAAAAATTGGGGGGGGGGGACACTTAAAAATAACCATTGCTATTATCAATTAAAATTACAGAAAAATGAAAACCGAACTCTGCCAAGTCCAGTCGTTCTCAACGTGGTTCTTCCCAGCTTGGCCTAGGGGAGAAGATGCCCCATCCCACCAGGTGGCAGTGTTCCATCACAGATTACCTGACCATAGATTAGAAGTTGGGGACCTAGGAAATTTACCCGGATCAGATGCCGGGCTGGCGTAGGTGTTCTTGCCCTTGCCCCTGGCTAACAATGAGTTTCTTATGGGATGGGCCAGTCTGTTGGGGTGGGCGGGATGGACAGCCCTGCGAGGAACGGACAGAGCCAGTCCCTGAGGGGTGGGGGTGTATCGGCCTCTGGAATTGGGGCAACTTACTGTGTCTCTGCCGCGACACCACCTGCGAAGAGAAGGAGAAACCGAGCCATTAAACCGGAGCCCATGTGGTCCAGTGGACCTTGGGGCCTCGGCCGAAAGCGAAGGCCTCAGGATCGCCGTGCTCAGTGTGAGGTGTTTGAATGGGGAACCACTTTAAAGCAACATAAGATATTGTGCACTGAACCTGTTGGAGAGAAACCCACCACCTGAAAGGGGGATCTCCCCGCTCTGCGGATCGGAGAAGGCCGCAAGGCCGGCAGCTGGGGTGAGAAGGACTGAAGAGAACAAGGAAGTAACGTGTTCCCAAGCACTGGTTCTTGATTTCTGTTTCCAAATCCCGATTCCTGCTTCTCTGCATCTTTACCTCTAGCCCTATGAAATAACCTTCAGTTCGGTGTCCCTGGAGGCATGGCCAAGCACCTCGCGTGCAGGAGAGCAGTGCGCTATGGTGAAGCCGGTGAACTGGGTCTACCCCGGCCACCCGGAAACTGAGGGACTGGGCAGGCATGTGTGACCCAGCTCGGGAGGCAGTCCGCTTACAGAGGAGCAGGGGTTGGAGCCGGTGGCCTGGCAGCATATCCCTGGCGGCTGCCCACCAGGCTCCCTTCTGCTGATTGACCCTGAAAAGTTCAGCCCCCCGTGTCTGCAGAAGGGGGATCTGATACTGTTTTCCCCTGTTACATGCTTTGAGCTCTGCACGAGGTAACATCCAGGGATAATAACTAATAAAGGCCTGTTGGATCCCCCCGATTCCCCAGTCCCATGTTCTCCCACCCCCATATCCGGGTGCTGGCAGCAATCCAGGGCTCCTTAGTGGGAGTCCAGCTTCCACCCCTCCTCCCGGTCCCCCCCAGCAGTACCGTTCCTCCTCCAGCAGTGGCAGATGAGGAGAAGCAGCAGGGGGAGCAGAGCTGCGGCCCCGACGCATCCAGCCGCCTGGGGGATCCTCGGAGGCCAGGCTGGGGATGAGAAGGGGACGGGTGAGCCGCCGGCAAATGAGGGGTATTTTGCGCCCGCTGCTAGAACGCAGGAGCTGCCCTCGGCTGCAGTGCTGCCCTCTGGACCTCAGACATGGGAGCGACACGCCGGGTCATAAATCCCACCAGAGAGTCTCTGGTGAGGCAGGTTCTGTCCCAGGTTCTGTCCCTGCCCTTTCCATCCCTTATGCTCCATCTCCCAGGGGTGATGCCTGGCTCTGATTTCTCCCCCAGCAAGCAGCTGGCCCAGTGGTTTGGGGGTGTATCTGAGGGTATGTCCCCACTGCATTGTGATCCCGGATGTGCGGGACCCAGGCTGGTGGAGCTGGTGTTTCTCAGTCCATGCTGGGATTGCAATGGCTGCACCCGGGTCTCTGGGCCATGCTAACTCATCCACACTGCACCACACAGACCTTCTGAGCCAGGTCTGGGGCTTGAGCAGTGTCCGCACTTCAAATGGATGGGGCTTGAACCCGCATCACGGTGGGATTTGGGCTCTGACCTGCCCCCAGAGCAGGGTCCCAGACTGATTTATTTGTGGATGAGTGAGAGCTGGGCTTGGTGTGAAGTGTAGCCATACCCTGAATGGAGCCTGGAGAAGCCTTTGCTGTCACAGTGACATTCACAGCCCGGCTTCTGTGGGAGAGGATCCACCTTCCGCTAATATTCTTCTTGTACCCGCAGGTGAATTCCGCGAAGCTCTTGGGACCGCCCTGTGGGATGCTGACCACAGAGACATTCATAGAGCCGGTGCCGGTGCTGATCTCAGAACCCACGTCCCTGGGGATGAGTTCGGCTCCATCCTTGTAGAAATGAAACCTCCGCTCGCTGGTGTCCTCAGGGGCCGTGCAGGTGATAAGCAGGGGGAGCCCTTCACCCACCACTCCGGATGGGGGATCCACACTCAGCTCTGGCTGTGGAGGTGGATCTGAGAGGAGCAGGATAAGGGAGGGGTCAGCATAGGAAGAACCTTCCTGAATGTAGGGAAGCGGCGGCTATACTGTGTAATGGGCACTAGGGGGCAGCAGAGGGTGGGGGTGGGGAAGGGGCGGCTATACTGTGTAATGGGCACCAGGGGGCAGCAGAGGGTGGGGGTGGGGAAGGGGCGGCTATACTGTGTAATGGGCACTAGGGGGCAGCAGAGGGTGGGGGTGGGGAAGGGGCGGCTATACTGTGTAATGGCACTGGGGGCAGCAGAGGGTGGGGATGGGGAAGGGGCAGCTATACTGTATAATGGCACCAGGGGGCAGCAGAGGGTGGGGGCGGGGAAGGGGCGGCTATACTGTATAATGGCACCAGGGGGCAGCAGAGGGTGGGGGTGGGAAGGGGCGGCTATACTGTATAATGGCACCAGGGGGCAGCAGAGGGTGGGGGCGGGGAAGGGGCGGCTATACTGTATAATGGCACCAGGGGGCAGCAGAGGGTGGGGGCGGGGAAGGGGCGGCTATACTGTATAATGGGCACCAGGGGGCAGCAGAGGGTGGGGGCGGGGAAGGGGCGGCTATACTGTATAATGGCACCAGGGGGCAGCAGAGGGTGGGGATGGGGAAGGGCAGAGGACAAAGGGGTTTGTGGGTGGGTGGCGGGGCATCTCTGCTCCCCCCGAGTCCCACTGCTCACCTGGCTGTCTAGCAGCACCTGAGATGTGGGAGAGACCCGGCGGGAGCATCCCGGAGGTCAGAGCCTCACCTGACACTGGTACAATGATGCTGTTACTGTTCTCAGATACAATCTGCTGCCCGGCCTCCCGTCTCCAGTACTGACAGGTGTAGGAGCCGTCATTCCCCATCTGCGCCATGAGCTCCATCCCGGGCCCCCCGCTGGCAGCTCTTCAGGGGTCTGATCCCCTCTGTGCTGGTGGAACCTGAACCCCGCAACCTCCTTGCCATGGGGGACTGAGCAGGTGAGGGTGACCTTCTCCCCGGGCAGGTACACGGGGAGCTTGGGATGCAGAGAGAGTCTGGGGGACAGTGGAGGAGCTGCAGTAGAGAGAAAGGGGTCAGTGCAGAGGGGCATCCCCCCAGAGTCAAGAGAAGTCGATACGGGGAGTCCAGTGATCCCCCAGCCTGTGAAATACCCCCCAGCAAACATCACACAGGACAGATGACAATCCCCAGTCTGAGTGGAACAGCATCTCACAACTAGCAGAGCTGTGGGGGAACTGCTACAGTGCCTAACCGAATAAGCACCTCAGAATACAACAGGAGAAATTCCTGGCGAGACTTTCGAGTGATTTACAATCAGAAGTGCAGAACTTTGAGCTGCTCAATGTAGAGGAAATGAGCCTGGACAAGCCCACATTTGGCAAAGGTGAGGATATGACGCCAGAAGGACCTGGTGGTCTCCATAAATTTCCCTACTCAAGAAAAATAAAGGTTACGATCCTGGATGACGGAGGACGAGACACAGGAAATGAGCTAAAAAGAAAAGGAGTACTTGTGGCACCTTAGAGACTAACCAATTTATTTGAGCATGAGCTTTCGTGAGCTACAGCTCACTTCATCAGATGCATACCGTGGAAACTGCAGCAGACTTTATATATACACAGAGAATATGAAACAATACCTCCTCCCACCCCACTGTCCTGCTGGTAATAGCTTATCTAAAGTAATCGTCAGGTTAGGCCATTTCCAGCACAAATCCAGGTTTTCTCACCCTCCATCCCCCCACACAAATTCACTCTCCTGCTGGTGATAGCCCATCCAAAGTGACAACTCTTTACACAATGTGCATGATAATGAAGTTAGGCCATTTCCTGCACAAATCCAGGTTCTCTCACTCCCTCACCCCCCTCCAAAAACCCACCCCCATACACACACAAACTCACTCTCCTGCTGGTAATAGCTCATCCAAACTGACCATTCTCCAAGTTTAAATCCAAGTTAAACCAGAACATCTGGGGGGGGGGGGTAGGAAAAAACAAGAGGAAATAGGCTACCTTGCATAATGACTTAGCCACTCCCAGTCTCTATTTAAGCCTAAATTAATAGTATCCAATTTGCAAATGAATTCCAATTCAGCAGTTTCTCGCTGGAGTCTGGATTTGAAGTTTTTTTGTTTTAAGATAGCGACCTTCATGTCTGTGATTGCGTGACCAGAGAGATTGAAGTGTTCTCCGACTGGTTTATGAATGTTATAATTCTTGACATCTGATTTGTGTCCATTTATTCTTTTACGTAGAGACTGTCCAGTTTGACCAATGTACATGGCAGAGGGGCATTGCTGGCACATGATGGCATAAATCACATTGGTGGATGTGCAGGTGAACGAGCCTCTGATAGTGTGGCTGAAGTTATTAGGCCCTGTGATGGTGTCCCCTGAATAGATATGTGGGCACAATTGGCAACGGGCTTTGTTGCAAGGATAAGTTCCTGGGTTAGTGGTTCTGTTGTGTGGTATGTGGTTGTTGGTGAGTATTTGCTTCAGGTTGCGGGGCTGTCTGTAGGCAAGGACTGGCCTGTCTCCCAAGATTTGTGAGAGTGTTGGGTCATCCTTTAGGATAGGTTGTAGATCCTTAATAATGCATGAGCTGTGGCGCTAAAGAGTGAGAAATGTGCTGAATGGTATAAATCAGCTCTGTGGTTTGGTAGTGTAATACTAATCGTTCATGATGATGGATGTTGAATGGTCTTTTTCATCTTGTGTCCTCCACCACAAATGTAAGTTTTCCCAGTGCTGGGCACATGCTATGACCGCATCTGCAGATCTTCCCCCAGGAGCCAGCAGACCACCAGATGTTTGTGTTTGCCCGCAGTCACTTGTATCTGGGTCACTGGACTAGCCCCACTTCCACAGATTGACTTTGGACCTGCCAACGTTTGTTTGGAGATGATTTAAAGATCTCCAGGTTGACCAACGCTTCCCTCCTCTGGGGAGGCATTCGGCATATCACTGTACATTTTGACTAGCTTGGTGAGTACTTCAAGTCATGTGTGCCACGTTTCCAGTTGTGTGGCTGACATTTGTTTTAAGCAATTCCATTACAACTAGGAAGCTTTTGTGTGATTTCAGGGCCACCATTGGCCATGTATTGGATGTCTGGGACGGCAAATGCGTGCACATCATGGCCCATGTCAGACTGTCTCAATCTGCAAATCCTGCTGAACACCTACCACTGCAATATGTGGAATGGGAAACATAAGAGCTGGGTTGGAAATTGCCAGCACGATTATGATGGGTCCGCGCTTCCTCTTCTTGGGGGGGGTGGGGAGGGTTCAGGGCGCAGTTTCCTGCCCCTGAACTAGGGTATCTACTGTCCCAGGAGTAACCCAGAGAAGGGTAGTGGAGAGGGAGGGACCAGGGCCTGCCCTCTACTCCGGGTCCCAGCCCAGGGGCCCTAGGGATAGTGGCAAACCACATGAACTAGTGTTTCCTTCCCCTGGGCTACTTCCCTCTCCTGCTCTTCAGCTTGTGGGGCTTCCTGCCCTCTCTTTCTCTGCACAAGGCGGGTGTCTCTTTACCTAGGGTCTTGGTCTTCTAGCCAGCCATGGCACTTCTCCAAACTGCTCTCTGCTCCAACTCCTTCCCCTGGCTGATTGAAGCAGGGGTTTTTATCAGGTGACTGGATTCAGGTGCTCTAATTGGCTTCAGGTGCTTTTAATTAACCTATAGAAACCTTTCTTCCCTCTACAGGGAATAAGGCTTCTCCTCACCCTGGGACATACATCTCTCTCCTAGATCACTCTCTGGCTGCCTTCTGGCCATGCTGCACCATGGCTGTTTTATTAGTTTAATCCTGGGCTGAATCCTTCCATAATTGCCTTGTTCTGTATACACCCCCTGAAGCTCTGGTATGGGCCACCATTTGAGACAGGCTACTGGGTTAGATGGGACCAGGGACCAGCATGGCCGCTCTTATATTCTGATGCTGGTCCCTGCTATCACATGCTGAGAGAAAGATGTGGAAGGAATGTGTTCCTTGTGTTCCAGTCCCCTAATCGTTTTTGTTGCCCTCCGCTGGACTCTTTCCAATTTTTCCACATCCTCACCTGTGACTGTGATGGAGATGGGCTGGCTCTCTCAGGAGGAGATCTCCTGCCCAGGTTCAGCTACTTGGTACATACAGGTGTACGAGCCAGTATCCTCCATGCTGAGTCTGCCAATCTGGTAACTCTGAGAGTCCTCCAGCCCCTGTCTTGTGTATGCCACTTGTGCTCCGGCCTTGAGGAAGCAGAACCCCATCTTCTTCTCCCAGCTGGGAGCTGAGCACGTCAGGGTAACAGAATCTCCGGTGGTGAACTCAGGGCCAGTTGGTGACAGCTGCAGAGTTGGCCGAAAGGTTTCCGGGAGCACAGAAGGCCCTGAAGAGAGGCAGTGGGACTAAGCCCTTGAACAACCTGCCCAGTGCTATGGAGCTCCCTCCACCCAATCCCAGGAAATGGCTGATGTGTCCAAAGGGAGACAACGGCCCAGTTCATTTGCTACCATGCTGTATTTCCCTCCCTGGACACTAACATTCCTTCCCCACCCAGAGATCTTTTCTCTGAGGAGCATCAGCTGTGGGTTCACCCACTTTTCATTTTACTGATTTTTCTCTGTTTTCTTGCCAATTTCAGGGAAGGTTGATTGGCCTTTAAAGACCATCAGGTGATGCTCCTGGCATAAGACAGGTGTGAGCCTTCAGCTAACCCAACAGGCCAACCTGTGCTCGGTCTCTTTGGAGGCAGTGAATTTAATAATTCCTGTGAGTCTCCCACCAGCAGGACTGGGAACTGCAGGGAGATGCCTCTGGGGACATCGACTGAGACCTGCAAGGCCAGGTTTGGACTGGCAGATCTCAAGGAGTTTGCCAGCAAGGCCGACAGGTGGGAATGTCAGGGAGGTGACAGACATTTCAGCAGCACCAAATCTCTCCCTTGCTGAGGAGAGCGTCACAGGGACTTAGTTGCTAACACGACCTCCCTTGACAAACCAGTTCTCCTGGACAGGAGCTCTCTGATTGCGCAGAGCAATCACATTGCAATGGGTGAGCATTTTAACTCAATGACCCTCTTGTGCGATTCTGTTCCCACCTTCCTTTGGAAGTTCATAGAATCATAGAATATCAGGGTTGGAAGGGACCTCAGGAGGTCATCTAGTCCAACCCCCTGCTCAAAGCAGGACTGATCCCCGACTAAATCATCCCAGCCAGGGCTTTGTCAAGCCTGACCTTAAAAACTTCTAGGGAAGAAAATTCCACCACCTCCCTAGGTAACGCATTCCAGTGTTTCACAACCCTCCGAGTGAAAAAGGTTTTCCTAATATCCAACCTAAATCTCCCTCACTGCAACTTGAGACCATTACTCCTTGTTCTGTCATCTGCTACCACTGAGAACAGTCTAGAGCCATCCTCTTTGGAACCCCCTTTCAGGTAGTTGAAAGCAGCTATCAAATCCCCCCTCATTCTTCTCTTCTGAAGACTAAACATCCCCAGTTCCCTCAGCCTCTCCTCATAAGTCATGTGTTCCAGTCCCCTAATAATTTTTGTTGCCCTCCGCTGGACTCTTTCCAATTTTTCCACATCCTTCTTGTACTGTGGGGCTCAAAACTGGACACAGTACTCCAGATGAGGCCTCACCAATGTCAAATAGAGGGGAATGATCACGTCCCTCCATCTGCTGGCAATGCCCCTACTTATACATCCCAAAATGCCATTGGCCTTCTTGGCAACAAGGGCACACTGTTGACTCGTATCCAACTTGTCGTCCACTGTAACCCCTAGGTCCTTTTCTGCAGAACTGCTGCCGAGCCATTCGGTCCCTAGTCTGTAGCGGTGCATTGGGTTCTTCCGTCCTAAGTGCAGGACTCTGCACTTGTCCTTGTTGAACCTCATCAGATTTCTTTTGGCCCAATCCTCCAATTTGTCTAGGTCCCTCTGTATCCTATCGCTACCCTCCAGCGTATCTACAACTCCTCCCAGTTTAGTGTCATCTGCAAACTTGCTGAGAGTGCAATCCACACCATCCTCTAGATCATTTATGAAGATATTGAACAAAACCGGCCCCAGGACCGACCCCTGGGGCACTCCACTTGATACCAGCTGCCAACTAGACATGGAACCATTGATCTCTACCCGTTAAGCCCGACAATCTAGCCAGCTTTCTATCCACCTTATAGTCCAAGTTCAGCCGAAGATGGAGACCAACTGACCACAGCAAAGGTAAAGAATCCCCCATCCAAAGTGGAGTCTTCAGTCTGGCCCAGATACCAACCCCCCAGTATCAGACAGGATTCATCAGCTCTACAGACAGATTGCTCAGTCGATTGCAGACGTACCGGTCAGTAGCCCACAACCCTTCCAGTCTGCAGGCCAACGTCTGGACAGCCATCGCCTGACCCAAGAGGTGTAGATGGAAAGATGACTCACCTGTCAGATGGATTGAGAGGGGGGCACTAGGTAGTGACTGGATCATTCTCCCTGAGACATTGACCTCATAGCTGCAGGTGTAAGGGCTGGTAGCATCCAAATCAGATTGACGGAGCTGGAGACGGGCACCCAACTGTGAGACAATGACATTCCCCTGCCTCAGGAACTGGTACCTTTTAGCCACATGTCCCTGAGGGGCTGAGCATACGATGGTAACAGGGCTCTTCCCGGGGAAATCAGAAATCGCAGAGATGGATGGAGCAAGAGGGAAATCTGTGAAGAGCAACAATAGGCGAGAAGAGGGAGCGTTAATGTACCAAGAGCATGGAAATAGCAGAGCAATTGCGCATGAGGAAGTGGGGTCTAGAGGTCAAATCAAGGCATGGGCTGGGAGCCAGGACTCCTGGGTTCTATCCCCGGCTCTGAGAGTGAGTGAATTTCAGTTCTTGAAAACCTGACACAACTAGAAGGAGGAGAACCAGGTAGCGAAACTGCGCTGATGCCCTTGACAGCAGCTAGATTGCTGGTTGTGTCTCAGTCGCTGTAGGGGAAGAAATGCCCGCGACCCCAGCTCAACCAGCCCTAGGAAACAGATGCACCAGTCGCTAGGGCCAAGCAGGGATGGCTGTGCTCAGAGATGGTCTCCCACCCAGACTCTGCTCCCCCAGTATGGGCAGGTGTATTTTTCGGGATCCCCATCACAGCCTGAGCCCCAGCTGAGCACCCCTGTTCTAAGCAGGGAGATCTGCAGAGACCTTGTCATAAATATAAAGGGAAGGGTAACTACCTTTCTGTATGCAGTGCTATAAAATCTCTCCTGGCCAGAGGCAAAACCCTTTCACCTGTAAAGGGTTAAGAAGCTAAGGTAACCCCGCTGGCACCTGACCCAAAATGGCCAATGAGGGGACAAGATTCTTTCAAATCTGGACAGGGGGAACAAAGGGTTTGGTCTGTCTGTGTGATGCTTTTGCTGGGAACAGATCAGGAATGCAGCCTTACAACTCCTGTTAAGTTAGTAAGTAATCTAGCTAGAAGTGCGTTAGATTTCCTTTTGTTTAATGGCTGGTAAGAAGCTGTGCTAGAGGGAATGTATATTCCTGTTTTTGTCTCTTTTTGTAACTTAAGGTTTTGCCTAGAGAGATTCTCTATGTTTTGAATCTGATTACCCTGTAAGGTATTTACCATCCTGATTTTACAGAGGTGATTCTTTTACCTTTTCTTTAATTAAAATTCTTCTTTTAAGAACCTGATTGATTTTTCATTGTTCTTAAGATCCAAGGGTTTGAGTCTGTGTTCACCTGTACAAATTGGTGAGGATACTTATCAAGCCTTCCCCAGGAAAGGGGGTGTAGGGCTTGGGGGGGATACTTTGGGGGAAGATGTCTCCAAGTGGTCTCTTTCCCTGTTCTTTGTTTAACACGCTTGGTGGTGGCAGCATACGCTTCAAGGACAAGGCAAAGTTTGTACCTTGGGGAAGTTTTTAACCTAAGCTGGTAAGAATAAGCTTAGGGGGTCTTTCATGCGGGTCCCCACATCTGTACCCTAGAGTTCAGAGTGGGGAAGGAACCTTGACAGACCTGCACCCCAATTTCATTGCAGAAGCCATATCTCCCTCCTGCGAGCCGAGCACCGGAGAGTAACACACTCCTGAGGAGAGAGACAGAATGCTTAGGGGCTACAGAGAGCGTGAGGGCTGGATGCCCCCTGCACCCCAAGAGGCTGGGAGAAAGTGTCCTAGGAGATGCCGGTTCAAACAGGGCTCCTTTAGGGCCTGGTGAGGTGAAGAGGAAGAGGCCCCCAGCTTGCACGCCACAGGCTGTGCTCACGCAACGTGGCCGGCCCAGGGCTTGTGCTGTCACTACGCAGAGAAAATATACCAAGTAAATAGCCTGAAATAGATCTCAGTCGTCATTGTCCTTACTTTGCCGAGTGGTGAATTTCAGTTATGAAGGTTGGAAATATTTCTCTGTTGGTTTGTGTGTGGGCAGCAAAATCGGTGTTTACCGGCAACAATCTAATACAGAACAGACCCCTGTTCCGGACTACATCTGCCAAGATACACAGCAGTCACCCCTCTCATTGAACTGCTGCAACACACATGGGGGGGCTTAGTTCTGAGAGGGGGGCTGGCCAGGAAAGAAGAATGGGGGTCACGAAATACCAGAACTGAAATTCCCATCAGGCACGACAGCCACTTTGGGCAGATACAGGATACGAACAGAGCCAAAAATAAAAGATTTTGTTTCAAGAAGGAGGAAAATGTCTCATTCTGATCCACAATGTTTAAATGAAACTTTTTGACGTGTCCGCAACGAATTTCAACGCTCCCCTCCTGTCCCATGCAAGGACTTTGGAGGACAGAGTGAGAATTCAAAGAACCACAAGCCCTATGGAACAATGTGCTGTATTTTCAGTCAAAGGCCAGAAGGGACCATCAGGAAGCTCCTTCAAGCCAGAATCAAACCAGCGACCTAAAACTTAGCCACGTTCTTGAAATCTATAATCGGCCTCACCGCCAGCTCGGGTGCTGAAGGAATCTCTAGAGCTCAACATGTTTAGCTTAACCAAGGTGAAGGGGTGATTTGATCGTGGTCTATAAGTACCTAGCATGAGAAGAGAAATCTGATACTGAAGGGCTCTTCAATCTGGCATCCAAGGACCTAACATGATCCAAAGGCTGAACACTGAAGCTAGACAAATTCAGACTGGGAATAAGGTGGAAATTTTCAACAGGGAGGGGAATTCATCACTGGAAGAACGTACCCACGGTTGTGGTGGACTCTCTATCACTGACCATTTTTAGAACAAGGTTGGATGTTTCCCTAGAAGATCTGCTCTAGTTCAAACAGGAATTACACTGGGGACATCCAATGGAGTTGGGACTTGGTGATCACAGGGGTCCTTTCCGGTTTGAGAATCTGTGAAATGGTATTGGTTTGTTGGGGGGGGGGTTCATTTTCTTGGGGGGGTAAGTGGAGAGAAGACAACGGGACCATCCACCAAGAGCCAGAGACCCTGGGGGTTGAAGTGAGCAGACTGGTGACCCTCCCCCCACATGAGGGGTTGGGGTCTCACATGTGATGGGGACAGGAATCCTGTTAGACAGTAGGAGAAAGGGGACTCACCCATCACTGGTACCCGGAGAGGCTGGCTTCGTGCAGAGTAGATGGGCCGCCCGTCTCTCACTGCCCAATACTCACAGCTGTACGCCCCGGCCTTCCCCGTCTCAGCCGTCAGGACCAGCCAGGGCCCCCCGGACAGGCCGGTGGTTTCCGTGTAGACCCGCTCCCCACGCTGATTGTAGAACTGGTAGCTGCTCACCGCCTCCCCACCAGGGGCCAAGCATCTGAGGGTGAGATGCTCCCCCGGGGAAATACACAGGGTGCTGGGGGTCCATGATGACCCTTGGGGCTTGCAGGGGGGCTGAGGAAGGGCAGAGAGATTCAGCAGACATTACGCTCCCCCCAGCCAAGTGCTGCCTCCCAATTCCTACCCCCCTTGGCTGGAGCCGGCAGCCCCTTGCAGCTCTCCGTTCCTCCCACACAACAAGATACCTGGTGTCTGCACCCACAGGCCCCAGAGCTCTGGCTTCATCCCTCCTGCCGCACACACCCCCTGTGCTCCATGGGAGCCACTGTCACCTCTAGGGGGTTCTGGTTCCCACCTGGCCACGCCATATGTCACGGGCTCTGCCGGGCGTGGTGCAGCTCAGTCAGCTCTGTAGGGTGCTGAGACCGGACGGATGAGGGAAGTGGGAGTGGGGGTGGGGAGATGAGAGGAGATGGAAGCTAGGGAGAGAGACCTCCCCCCATGGAATCCCACAGGCTCAGATCCCACCCCACCTCCCAGCTTGCAGCCGGCCCTGCTGAGATTTCACTCTGCATGTGGCCCTGGGGCCAGGGCTAGATTCTTTTCTTGGGGTGCTTCATTTCAAGCCGCTTAAAGGGGCCTGGTTCTAAGGGGGGTGGCTCAGCCCTATCAGAGAATCCAGCCCCTATAAGGCTTCCAGGGGACCCCAGGAAACTGAGCCCCCCACAAATCACCAGTCACTTTGGGAAGTCTTGCCCAGGGCCCTGCAGGTCCCGAAACTGGGAGCTGAGTGGAGCAGAACCAGAGTGAGACACACTCCGAGGTGGGGTGGGAGGGTCCCTGCACACGATGCCTGGGAGGGGGGTCTCTACACACAGTGCTGTGACCCCACAGTGAGAAGCCAGGCACATAAACAAATACTGGAATCAGTGTCCCCTGTCCGTTCCCATTCCCCACCCCACTGACCAGCCAGTTCTTCTGGGGCAGGATCAGAGCCGGCGGCCCCTAGAGATGAAAGGCCCCGTGTGCCATTGTCTGACCCAAGCAGCCAACCCCCTACCATGGGGCCAGACTGGAACTGGAAGTCTGCCCCATGGGGTGACCCCTTTTCATGGATGGGACCCACCTGGACGAACAGCTGGAGCGTGTGTGTGGATCATGTCCCTCCTTACCTGCAGGTGACGCCAGCTGGGGAAGGATCTGCAGAGAAGCTGAAGGAGAGACGAGAGACAGGGAGTGAGAGCTCCGGGAACGGCACAGGAGGGAAGGAGGCTGGGGGACAGGGAATGTAATTTAGCGGGATGTGGGCCCAGGTGGACGAGGCTCAATATCTTTTTCCCTTGGGGAGAGCGACAGGCAGTAGGTGGAAGGAAACGACCGTCGGGGAAAAGACCAGGAGCTTGATACTTGAGTAAAGCCCTAGGAAAGCAGCCACCTGGTTACTGTGAGACTATTTGCTGAAGCCCGAGGGTTAGGGTTTGTGCTCCCTGTACAGAAAGGCCCCGTGAGCAGACCCCGTGCAGCTGGGAAATGCCAGATGCCCGCCAGACTGTTGCTGAATTGAGACTGGAGATGGAGTCTGGGGGACAAGAGGCCCCAAGGAGCTGGAGGTGGATGGAGAAGGTGAGACGCATGCAGGGAAGGGGGGAAGGAGAGACAGGGTGAAGGAGGAGTGCAGGGTCACTCACCCAGGAGATGAAGGAGGATGCTGAGCTCCCTGCTGGGTGTAATAGGATGCTGCTGCCAGGTGAATCTGCTCCTTCAATGGGCTACCTAAATAGCAACCGAGCTCTTACAAATATCTGTGATCGTCTGTCCCTTGGACTTCCCCACTTCCCCAAAGTCTGTGCATCCGAGAGAGGAACCAGCTCCTGGAATGGGCCAGACAGTGTCTGAAAGGAGCACGGATGGGTGGTCACGATGCAGCTTGAAGACCTGCTGATGGCTGGGGAACCCTGGTGTCTGGGATGGAGGAACCTGACTGATTAAAGGGAGGGATGGAATGAAAGAGTGAGAGAGGGAAAGGGGGAACGAGACAGAGGCAAAGAGATGAATGAAGAGACAGGCTCCAAATAGAGCGAGTGAAAGGGAAGGAAAAAAAGAAAGGGAGTAAACAGATGAATGACATAGCAAGAGTGAGAAAAGGAAAGGGTGAATGAGACAGTGAGAAAAGGATGAGTGAAGAGGGAGAAGAAGAGACAGTGCCTGAAGAAGAGGGGAGATGAAGATGGAGAGAGTGAAAGAGAAAGACACAGCAGGAGACGTGCAGAAGGAGGTCACTGACTGAGAACAAAGAGGACAGTCAGAAACAGAATGACTGAACGAGACACAGCCAGGAGGAGGAGTGGAGAGGTGACTGTGGGGTGGGGCAGAGAGAGGGGGAATGAAAGTCAGACACACGGAGGGAACGTGTGAATGAGGGAGAGAGATGGAGGAGTGGGGAGGATGAAGAGGAGTGTGGCAGAGCGAGGCAGGGAAAGGGGGAGACAGAAGGAAGGCGTGAATGAGGCAGGCAGGGAAGGAGTGCAGGGTGAGTCATTCACCTGGCGCAGGGAGACACGTTTAGCTCCGTGCTGGGGGGACCAGTCTGAGCCTGGAAGCTGCACCCCCAACGCCTGTCTCCTGTGAGCTGCCTGCTCCCCTCTGATCACAGCCAGAGGAAGTCCTGCCTAAGGGACGCAGCCACCTCCCCGCCCCACCATCAAGGCACCACACGCTGTGGGCTGACCACGGCCAGGCTGGGGGTTCCCAGCATGCCTTGCAGCTCCCAGCCGCTCTGCAGGGCCTGGTCCAACAATAGCAGAGGGGTCAGCTACAGGGTAACCAGGTAACGGCTCCTCACTCCATCCATTTCCCTGGCCAGGTACACCAGGGCTCACGGGCCCAGCACCAAACCCACGCTCCCAGCTGTGAAGGGCCATGGGGCCAGCACTGGGGCATGGGGGTCAGCACTGATTGGGGGGGAGAGCGCCCCCTAGTGAGCCCCATCATGATCCTCACAGCACAGCGCCTCCTAGCACTGCCCTGGGGCTTGGGGGTCAGCCCTGACTGAGGGGGAGAGCGCCCCCTAGTGAGCCCCATCATGTCCCCCACAGCACAGAGCCTCCTAGCACTGCCCTGCGGCATGGGGGTCAGCCCTGACTCAGAACATGTAACTGGACAGAGCTGAATTAGACCTGCACTTCTCACCCAGCTCGCCAGTCCCTCAACCTCTTCCTTTGTGAAAAGAACAGGAGTACTTGTGGCACCTGTGACAAAGTTCCTCCTCTAGCTTGGTGGGTCTTGTGCTTATTGGCGGATTTGCTCACCTTGGAGCTTCTCGGCAGCCCTCAGTTTGGCAGTTTTCGTTAACCCACAGTCCAGGTCAACTTCTCCTGTGTCTCACCAGGAGTTGGGAGGTTTTGGGGGGAACCTGGGACTGCCCTCTACTCCGGGTTCCAGCCCAGGGCCCTGTGGACTGCAGCTGTCTGGAGTGCCTCCTGGAACAGCTGTGTGACAGCTACAACTCCCTGGGCTACTTCCCCATGGCCTCCTCCCAACACCTTCTTTATCCTCACCATAGGACCTTCCTCCTGGTGTCTGATAATGCTTGTACTCCTCAGTCTGCGGATGATAGACTGAAGTTCTCAGGGTATGTATATGGAGCAGCGTACAGAGGTCCTTCATTAGCTTCGACATAAATGGAGTACCTTGGTCTGTTAATATCTCCTTTGGTAGCCCCACTCGGGCAAAGATCCCCACCAACTCTTTAGCTATTGTTTTAGAGGCCCTGTTCCACAGGGGGACGGCTTCTGGGTAGTGAGTAGCATAATCCAGAATGACAAGTATATATTGGTGGCCCCGGGCTGTCTTCTCCAGGGGTCCCACTAGGTCCATGGCTATTCACTCGAAGGGGACCTCTATGATGGGAAGGGGTGCTCTCAAGTGGGAACGGGGAGTGTGCAGCTGACACTCTGGGCAGGACGCACAGTACCTCTGCACTTCTTCATGTACTCTGGGCCAGAAGAATCATCACAGGACCTGGGCCAGGGTCTTCTCTACCCCCAAATGCCCCTCAAAGAGATGACTATGGGCAAGACTTAATACAGCATTCTGGTGTTTTTGAGGTACTAGGATCTGCTGTACCTTCTGCCCCTGTACTGGTGCAACCCAGTATAAGAGATTCTTCTTCATTATGAAGTAGGGTCCTGGTCCCTGCGTTTTCCCTTCCACGGTGACCCCATCTATTTCGGTCACCTCCTTCCTAATGTTGTCGTACCTTGGGTCTTCAGCCTGGTCCCGTCCAAAATTTCCTTTTCCAGGGCTAATCTGCTCGAGATCTAGGGGCCAGTCTCTGTTGCCTCTACTGGTTCAGAGGCGTTAGGGTGTGGGTCAGACTCGGGTGCTTCTCCCTCCTGGGCGGCCTCCTTTTCAGCTGCTCTGGTCTGCCTACCTACAAGAGCGACCCTGTGGCTTTGGGCCAGCATCTGGGTTCCCAAGGCCTTAGATGCCCTTCTTTCCCTTTTCGTCTTTCTACGCTGTCTGGGAGTGGAGAACAAATCTGGGGATATTTCAGAGAAGGTTGGGGGTTGACAGTCTACTGTGGATGCCTCACTAATTTCAGGGCTTCCCCCTTTCTCCAATTCCCCTACCGGGAGTAAGTCTCCAAACCCTGGTGTCATGGAGTCCCCGGGCAATGCTCTGGAACTCCTCCCTACGAAGCCAGTCAGGACTCTGGGGAAGTCTTCTTTCTGTGAGCAGACTGTCTTCAGGGCAAGCAGCTCACACAGCTTCCACCTTCCTGGGTCTGACCTCGGACCATTCAGCATCCTCTGCCCCGGGGCGGGGTCCTGGGGAAGCCAGAGGGCCCTGCACCCCAATTCCACAGTCAGACGTGACTCTCAGCCAGCCAGTAAAACAGAGGTTCATTAGACAACAGGAACATGGTCTAAAACAGAGCTTGTAGGTGCAGAGAACAGGACTCCTCAGCTGGGTCCATTCTGGGGGGCAGTGAGCCAAACAACCACGTCTGCACTTCACTCCATGTCCCCAGCCAGCCCCCAACTGCCTCACCCTCCAGCCCCTCCTCCTCTGGGCTTTGTCCCTTTCCCGGGCCAGGAGGTCACCGGATTCCTTTGTTCTCCAACCCTTTAGCTCTCACCTTGCATGGGGGAAGGGGCAGGCCATCAGCTGCCAGGAAACAGGGTGTTGGCCATTCTCTGTGTGCAGACTCCTGCACACACCTGCCCTCTAGGGCTCTGCAAAGATCACACACCCTTATCCCACCACCTAGATACTTAAGAACTGCCATGGGGAAACTGAGGCACCCCCACAATATTCAGAGGAAACATTAGGAACAGTCCCACTTTGTCACACCTGGGAAGTCCCTCCCTATGAGCACCGGGTATGGGAGTTTAGGGACTACATCTGCTGCTACCTCAGTAGTGTTCCCCTGAATCTCGATTTTTACTGGGATGGTGGGGTAATAACCAACTGTCCCCGTATGCTTAGCCCACAGCAGCTGACTACGCTTCACGAGCTTCCTCGAGACAAGTGTGATAGCACTCCCTGAATCAATCAGTGCCGTGGTCTCTACCCATTTAGCTTCACTGGTCTGGTGTACAAATGTGGGGTTAGTGAGACCCCCACAAGGTGGATTAGGGAGCATGGGTCTGCCCACTTCCCCAGGTTACACTGCATAGGCTCCTCAGCATTGGGACACTGTGCAGCCATGTGTCCCCACTCCCCACAGGCGTAACTTCTGTATGGAGCCCTAGGTGTTCCCCGGTCTCTTGGTTTGGGCAGTCTAACCTCACGATCCTCTTCTCCCTCAGTGCTCCAACTCTTTGTGGCTTCTGGTGGCCTTCAGCCCCTCTCTTTTTCCACCTGGGCCCTCCTGGTGGCCCAGTCACCCGAGAACTAGGGCTTGGTGCTGCTAGTTTAACCCGGGGTGCTTCTTCCTTAACGGGTCGGGTCAGCTCCCTCGCCGTCCTTCGCCTTTCTGCCCGCGCGACAACCTCGTCGCAGGGGGAGTGTTCATTCTGGCTTACCCAGGCGTGAAGGTCTGGCGGTAGCCCTCTCATGTATCGGTCGATGACCAGAACCTCTGGTATCTCCTCCGGACTCCAGGACTCAGTTCGTAACCAGTTTCGTGCAAGATGGATGAGGTCATATAATTGGGACTGCGGGGTTTTGTTTTCCTGGTACCTCCACTTATGATATCGCTGGGCCCGCACTGTGGTCGTTACCCCAGATCTGGCCAGGATCTCTGCTTTCAGCTGGGGGTAGTCTGCCGCAGCCTCTTCAGGCAAATCATGGGTGGCCTTCTGGGCCTCCCCACACAGGAATGGAGAGAGGATGCCAGACCACTGTTCTCGGGGCCAAGCCTCCCGCAGGGCTGTCCTCTCAAAGGCCAGGAGGTATGCCTCTACATCATCTTCCCGCATCATTTTCTGCAGCCAGTTGCTGGCCCGCATGATCTACGTCCCATCATGGCCGCGGTTCAGCTCTGTAAGGGCCTTTACCTGGTTTACCAGTTTCCGCAACATAGTCCAGACTTGAGCAGCCTGGTCTATCAGCAGGCGATTAGTCTCTTGCTGCAGCCGCACTGCCTCCTGTTGGGCGGCTGCCTGGACACGGGGAGCCTCCTGCTGGGCAGCCGTGGCTTGTATCAGTGCCCACACACCTCCTCCATTGTGGTGAAAAAAAAATAAAAATAAACCCTCTCCCTTTTTTTAAAAAATTTTTTCCAAACACCCTCCTTCTTCCACCACGCTGTACACATCAAATCCCGCTGCTGACACCAGTTGTGACAAAGTTCCTCCTCTAGCTTGGTGGGTCTTGTGCTTATTGGTGGATTTGCTCGCCTTGGAGCTTCACAGCAGCCCTCAGCTTGGCCATTTTCGTGAACCCACAGTCCAGGTCAACTCCTCCTGCATCTGACCAGGAGTTGGGAGGTCTGGGGGAAACCCGGGCCCGGCCTCTTCTCTGGGTTCCAGCCCAGGGCCCTGTGGATTGCAGCTGTCTAGAGTGCCTCCTGGAACAGCTGTGTGACAGCTACAACTCCCTGGGCTACTTCCCCATGGCCTCCTCCCAACACCTTCTTTATTCTCACCATAGGCCCTTCCTCCTGGTGTCTGATAATGCTTGTACTCCTCAGTCCTCCAACAGTCCGCGTTCTCGCTCTCAGCTCCTAGTGCCTCTCGCTCCCAGCTCCTGACATGCACACCACAAACTGAAGTGAGCTCCTTTTAAACCCAGGTGCCCTGATTAGCCAGCCTTAATTGATTCTAGCAGCTTCTTGATTGGCTGCAGGTGTTCTAATCAGCCTGTTTGTCTTAATTGTTTCCAGAACCTTGTATGATTACAAGGTATGTAAGGGTGTATGATTGTTCTGGAACCTTCCCTGTTACCTTACCCAGGGAAAAGGGACCTACTTAATTTGGGGCTAATATATCTGCCTTCTATCACTCTCCTGTAGCCATCTGGTCACACACCTTAGAGACTAACAAATTTATTAGAGCATAAGCTTTCGTGGGCTACAGCCTACTTTACTGGATGCATAGAATGGAACATATAGTAAGAAGATATATACATACATACAGAGAAGGTGGAAGTTGCCATACAAACTGTAAGAGGCTAATTAATTAAGATGAGCTATTATCAGCAGGAGAAAAAATCTTTTGTAGTGACAATCAAGATGGCCCATTTAGACAGTTGACAAGAAGATGTGAGGATACTTAACATGGGGAAATAGATTCAATATGTGTACTGACCCAGTCACTCCCAGTCTCTATTCAAATCCAAGTGCATGGTATCTAGTTTGCATATTAATTCAAGCTCAGCAGTTTCTTGTTGGAGTCTGTTTTTGATGCTTTTCTGTTGCAGAATTGCCACCCTTAAGTCCTTTACTGAGTGGCCAGAGAGGTTGAAGTGTTCTCCTACCGGTTTTTGAATATTATGAATCCTGATGTCAGATTTGTGTCTTTATTCTTTTGCGTAGAGACTGTCGGGTTTGGCCAATGTACATGGCAGAGGGGCATTGCTGGCACATGATGGCATATATCACATTGGTAGATGTGCAGGTGAACGAGCCCCTGATGGCATGGCTAATGTGATTAGGTCCTATGATGGTGTCCCTTGAATACATATGTGCACAGAATTGGCATCAGGCTTTGTTGCAAGGATAGGTTCCTGGGTTAGTGCTTTTGTTGTGTGGTTGCTGAAGAGTATTTGCTTCAGGTTGGGGGGGGCTGTCTGTAAGCGAGGACTGGTCTGTCTCCCAAGATCTGTGAGAGCGAGGGATCATTTTTCAGGATAGGTTGTAGATCTCTGATGATGCGCTGGAGAGGTTTTAGTTGGGGGCTGAAGGTGATGGCTAGTGGCGTTCTGTTATTTCCTTTGTTGGGCCTTTCCTGTAGTAGGTGACTTCTGGGAACTCTTCTGGCTCTGTCAATCTGTTTTTTCACTTCAGCAGGTGGGTACTGTAGTTTTTAGAATGCTTGATAGAGATCTTGTAGGTGTTTGTCTCTGTCTGAGGGATTGGAGCAAATGTAGTTGTATCTTAGAGCTTGGCTGTAGACAATGGATCGTGTGGTGTGTCCTGGCTGGAAGCTAGAGTCATGTAGGTAGGCATAGCGGTCAGTAGGTTTCCTGGAGAGGGTGGTGTTTATGTGACCATCACTTATTAGCACAGTAGTGTCCAGGAAATGGACCGCTTGTGTGGACTGGTCCAGGCTGAGGTTGATGGTGGGATGGAAATTGTTGAAATCATGGTGGAATTCCTCAAGGGCTTCTTTTCCATGGGTCCAGATGATGAAGATGTCATCAATGTAGTGCAAGTAGAGTAGGGGCGTTAGGGGACGAGAGCTGAGGAAGCGTTGTTCTAAGTCAACCATAAAAATGTTGGCATACTGTGGGGCCATGCGGGTACCCATAGCAGTGCCGCTGACTTGAAGGTATATATTGTCCCCAAATGTGAAATAGTTGTGAGTGAAGACAAAGTCAAAGTTCAGCCACCAGGTTTGCCGTGACATTATCGGGGATACTGTTCCTGACGGATGGAAGTCCATCTTTGGGTGGAATGTTGGTGTAGAGGGCTTCTGCATCCATAGTGGCCAGCATGGTGTTTTCTGGAAGATCTCCGGCAGATTGTAGTTTCCTCAGGAAGTCAGTGGTGTCTCCAAGATAGCTGGGAGTGCAGGTAGAGTAGGGTCTGAGGAGAGAGTCTACATAGCCAGACAATCCTGCTGTCAAGGTGTCAATGCCTGAGATGATGGGGCACCCAGGATTTCCAGGTTTATGGATCTTGGGTAGCAAATAGAATACCCCTGGTCGGGGTTCTAGGCATGTGTTTGCACAGATCTGTTCCTGTGCTTTTTCAGGGAGTTTCTTGAGCAGATGGTGTAGTTTCTTTTGGTAATCCTCAGTGGGATCAGAGGATAATGGCTTGTAGTATGTGGAGTTAGAGAGCTGCCTAGCAGCCTCTTGTTCATATTCAAACTTATTCATTGTAGTACAATGGACGAGGTGTCTCTCCTCCCAGGTCCCCTGCTCCATAAGCCCTCCCCCTTCCTCACATTCCCCTACTGAGTCCCCATATTGCTCTCCTACTGTTGTCCTGTTTTCAGTGGCATCACAGCTAATACGGGATATGACGGTGAAGCCTGAGGTGGCTTTGCAGCTGTTTCTGGAGAGCTCTTCCCAAGAGTGGGGGGCAGGCTGGAGAAAGCACAAAGAGACTTGTATGAAAATTTCACATGTGCTGTGCAGGTTGGCATCGCGGGCAGATGCGACTAGCAGGGCTTGAGGCAGGGTTGGGGCCTGCAACAAACAGAAAACTGAAGCAAAACAGAGACTAGGGAGAAAGTTAAGAGGGTTTTATTGGGGCTGGAAAATTTCCTCCTTAGCTGCCCCTGAGAACTTGCGCCAGAGAGAAAGGACAGTGAAGGGAAGGCCCTGACTTCCTGGCGTTAGCTCTGATGCTGCTGCCGAGATCCTGCTTATAGACTGCTCCCCAAAACACCCTCTATGGGCTCTGGCACCCCTTGAGACCCCAACGTGCCCCAAATTCCCCAGTTCCAATCAGAACCTCTTATTGTTCTCCCAAATTTTCAAACAAGCCTTTTGGTGTCCCGGAAGGGCTGTTATATCTACGTCTGGCCAGTTTCTGAATATTACACACAAGGGGAGAGATGCATATACCACAAGCCACTGACTGGCTGAGTACCTTGTCTTGGCCTCTTCCTGGATCCCAGACTGGCTCAAGGACCCCCAGAGTCATTGGAGGTTCTTGTGCAGAGTGGAAGCCAGTGTCCGAATGAGCTCCCCCTCACCATCCAGCGATGAACTGGGAGTGGGGGCAGTCTTCGGGAGCAGTGCGTCTATTTGCGTCAACACAGTTACTCTACCTGGGTGTTCAGTAACCAGGACTGCTTTGCCAGTGATCAGCTGGGGCCGTTCTGGGATGAAATTCCCTTTAGGATTGAACGCCAGGGTAATGAAACATCATGTCTTTAATTGTATGAGCAGAGGGCAGCAGAAGTGTCCTTAGCAGGCCCTGATTGAGGGCATTACCAAGAGCCGTGGTGGATTCTCCACCACTGGCAAGTTTTAAATCAGGAATGGGTGGGTTTCCTAGTAGTTCTGCTCTAGGGATTGTTTTAGGGAGGTGTTACACAGGGGCTCAGTTGGGATGATCACAGATTATGAAGCCAGAAGGGACCATTATGAGTAGCCTCATGGCTATGGAAGTTATCTAGGATGGAGAAGACCCAGGGTCAACTGCTTGACACAGAGCAGAGACCTGAAACTGGGTTCTCCACATCCCAGAGCAGGCCTGTGAAGAGAAATTGGGGGGCTCCATACATCACATTCACTTGGGCCTCACTCTCTCCCATGTTACAGACATTTGGGGGGCAATTCAAAACTCTGCCTTTATTGTTTCATCTGCATGTGGCAAAGAAAAATATTTGAAATCTCAAAACATTTCCCAGCCCGGGATAACCTTTTCCCACTGGCTCTAGAGGTGGGTTCAATTCCTGACTGGGGGAAATGGAGGCAAGGCGCAGGGAAGTAAAAGAGTTTGGAAAGATCAACAAAAATATTTTGGAGGCGGATTAGGAATTTATAATCCATATAGATCCCCCTCCCCCGGGAGGGTATTGCCAAGTCCAGAAAGACATCAAAGGGGTGTCACTAAAGTCACTTATTTTGTAGCGTATCTCAGATTTGAACTTTTGCTCCTTAACTTTATGAGAACCCTAGTTAGTAGCTGGGGATCTCAGTGGACTCGAAGGAGTCAAATAAATCAGCATCCTTGTTGCCTGGGGATGACACTGGAGAGAGGCTGGACGTAAGAAGAGAAGAGAACTCCAGAATGGGAAAGAGGGAGAAAGGCAGGGGGATAATCGAAGAGTCAGCCACTGACCCAGAACAATGAGAACACGTTCAGTCCCCGTGATGCCTTAAATAACCTGTGGTTTGAGGTTATTTATGCTCAGCTGCCTGTCCCGTCTCTGCTCTCATAAAAAACAACAGCTGCTTCCCCCTTGGGCCATTTGGGAATGAAATCACCCCAGCCCCAGGGACTGCAGACACATGCTCCTGGTTAGCGCTCCCCGCTGAGACACGGCAGGGCACAAAATAGCATGCCCTGCAAATATAACATACGTCTGAGCTCTGCAACCGCAAGACTGAAGTGACTACCTTAGCTTAAACTAGGATGTCTTGCAAATCAGGCTACTTTGCAGGTTGGGGGAGGGGTCTCAATGCTGGCTCCAATGTCTCACTGCAACACTAGAGGGTATTGGATTGCACATCGCAGAGAGTCGCTCTGTAGGGGGCGCTCTCTCCTCACACCCAGTCCTGGCCCCCCTTTCCTCATTCAGTGCTAGGGTGCGCTGTGCTGCAGAGAGTGGCTAGGAGGCTCAGTGAAAGGTGCTGTCCCCTACGAATCAGCATTGAGACCCATGCCCTATTTAATACAGACAAGTACTTCTTCATGTTTGTGTTAAACCTGCAGCCTCTTCATTTCATCGAGTCACCTCTGGTTTTTGTGTCCTGGGAAAGGGTAAATAAGACTTCCCTACTCCCCTTCTCCACACCATTCCTGATTCAGAAACCTCTGTCATATCTCCCCTGAGTCACCTCTTTTCTCATTTGAGCAGCCCTAATCTATCCTCATATGGAAGCTGCTTCATACCCTTAGTCATCATTTTTGCCCTTCTCTGAACCTTCTCTGGTTCCTTGTTGAGATGGGCCAATCAGAACTGGATGCAGCATTCAAGGACTGGGTGTACCAGGGATTTATATTAGTGTCATCATCTTGTCTCCTTTTCTTATCCTTTTCCTAATAGTTCCTGATGTACTGGTAACCTTTTGGACACCCTATATGGGAGGCTGTTCAGAGTGGGCCTGATGGGGATCAGGCAGGAAGTAGAGAGGCAAGAGAGTAGTGGAGACATGGGAGATTGGCTGCAAATAATTGAAAAGGCTGGTGAGGGTGTGGTGTGGGAATGTCATGGATGTGGGCTTCAGTTTATGGTGCTATGGAATTGCACAATTAGCGGCTGGGATTTGCCCATCAAGAGGTATGGGGAATCACTGCTTGGGATCAGGGTGAAAGCAGCACCCTGGAGCTCTTAGGATGACCCTGCAGACTTCAGGGCTAGGGTGGGATGAGAAGCTGTACTATACTGGTTATTGTCAATATTATTAATTAATTAGCAGTCTTAAGGCAGAACCTAGAGGCCGTGACCAAGACGAGGGCCCCACCCAACACCCTGGATGCTGCCCAGATCCCCACTGAGATCAGGCTTCCACTCCATAATCCTAGCTATGGCACACACCTCGATCAGATTGCCCCCTCTCTCATATCAGGCACCCAGACACTGACTGAGTTCAGGGATCCCCCCTTATTGTACCAGGCACTGCACAGACCCCCCCCGCAACTGTCCTGGGTGCCACACAGGCCCTGACGCAGATCACCCCCCGCAGCCCTCTACATGCTGGATCTTCACATAGCCCAGGGGGTGTGGAGTGGGGATGGAGACATGTAGTTTTCCCCAGCACTTCCTTGACTTTTGCTTCACCTTTTGGGTCCCCTCCTTTCTCAGCCAACCTCAATCGCCTCCCTCAGGAGGCTGCCAGCCAACCTCACTTGCCCGACCACCACCAGCCCCTCAGATTGAGTTGGATTTCTAAAAGTCCCACATGCATAAAAGGGAGCACATCCAGATGAGATACTCTGCTTCAGGGGGCTCAGGGCCAGTCAGGGTCTTATTCTTTAGGCTGAGGAAAAGAGCACATGGGCAGTGGCTGGTGTCTCAGAGAAATGAAACCTGGGAGATTTTTGAAAGTGGGCAGGAACCTGCAGGGACATTTGCTGGCTCCTATCAGACAATCCCCACCAAGTGGCATCTCTGCAGAGCAACGGGGCCTCATGGTCTTGGAGAGGTGTAAATGCAGTCTCCTAGGAGTGCCTAGACATCAGCGGTGTCAGTTCTCTGAATTCATGTAGATGCTGGATGGAAGGGGGACCAGGATGACCTCTAGGATTCCTGGGTCCAGGTCTCAGCTCTAGGAGACAAGTATCGGATAATGTTCAGAGAACTCAAAACTGCTGGTCCCTCCTGCATCCATGTCCATTATACAGTATAGCCGCCCCTCCCCCACCCCGACCCTCTGCTGCCCCCTAGTGCCCATTATACAGTATAGCCGCCCCTTCCCCGCCCCCACCCTCTGCTGCCCCCTAGTGCCCATGATACAGTATAGCCACCCCTTCCCCACCCCCGCCCTCTGCTGCCCCCTAGTGTCCATTATACAGTACAGCTGCCACCTCCCTCATAATTTGCTGGTCAATGTTGTCAGCATAAAATATGTGGCAACATTGTGTGTGAAGTTATAAGATTTCAACACTTTCCAAACCCCACACCCTGCCCAGACAGAAGTCTGCAAACAGCTCTATCATAAATATAAAGTGTCTGCCTCATTCACTCCTTCCTTCAGTCTCCCCCTATCATAAATATAAAGGGAAGGGTAAACCCCTTTAAAATCCCTCCTGGCCAGAGGAAAAATCCTCTCCCCTGTAAAGGGTTCGTAGAATCATAGAATCATAGAATATCAGGGTTGGAAGGGACCTCAGGAGGTCATCTAGTCCAACCCCCTGCTCAAAAGCAGGACCCATACCCAATTAAATCATCCCAGCCAGGGCTTTGTCAAGCCTGACCTTAAAAACTTCTAAGGAAGGAGATTCCACCACCTCCCTAGGCAACGCATTCCAGTGTTTCACCACCCTCCTAGTGAAAAAGTTTTTCCTAATATCCAACCTAAACCTCCCCCACTGCAACTTGAGACCATTACTCCTTGTCCTGTCCTCTTCCACCACTGAGAATAGTCTAGAACCGTCCTCTCTGGAACCACCTCTCAGGTAGTTGAAAGCAGCTATCAAATCCCCCCTCGTTCTTCTCTTCCGCAGACTAAACAATCCCAGTTCCCTCAGCCTCTCCTCATAAGTCATGTGTTCCAGACCCCTAATCATTTTTGTTGCCCTTCGCTGGACTCTCTACAATTTATCCACATCCTTGTTGTAGTGTGGGGCCCAAAACTGGACACAGTACTCCAGATGAGGCCTCACCAATGTCGAATAGAGGGGGACGATCACGTCCCTCGATCTGCTCGCTATGCCCCTACTTATACATCCCAAAATGCCATTGGCCTTCTTGGCAACAAGGGCACACTGCTGACTCATATCCAGCTTCTCGTCCACTGTCACCCCTAGGTCCTTTTCCGCAGAACTGCTGCCTAGCCATTCGGTCCCTAGTCTGTAGCTGTGTATTGGGTTCTTCCATCCTAAGTGCAGGACCCTGCACTTATCCTTATTGAACCTCATCAGATTTCTTTTGGCCCAATCCTCCAATTTGTCTAGGTCCCTCTGTATCCTATCCCTGCCCTCCAGCGTATCTACCACTCCTCCCAGTTTAGTTAAGAAGTTAAAGGTAACCTCGCTGGCACCTGACCAAAATGACCAATGAGGAGACAAGATACTTTCAAAAGCTGGGAGGAGGGAGAGAAACAAAGGGTCTGTGTCTGTCTGTATACTGCTTTTGCCGGGGATAGAACAGGAATGGAGTCTTAGAACTTTTAGTAAGTAATCTAGCTAGGTATGTGTTAGATTATGATTTCTTTAAATGGCTGAGAAAAGAACTGTGCTGAATAGAATGACTATTCCTGTCTGTGTGTCTTTTTTGTAACTTAAGGTTTTCCCTAGAGGGATTCTCTATGTTTTGAATCTAATTACCCTGTAAGGTATCTACCATCCTGATTTTACAGAGGTGATTCCTTTACTTCTATTAAAAGTCTTCTTGTAAGAAAACTGAATGCTTTTTCACGGTTCTCAGATCCAAGGGTTTGGGTCTGTGGTCACCTGTGCAAATTGGTGAGGATTTTTACCAAACCTTTCCCAGGAAGTGGGGTGCAAGGGTTGGGAGGATTTTGGGGGGAAAGACGTGTCCAAACTACGTTTCCCAGTAAACCCAGTTAAAGTTTGGTGGTGGCAGTGGATCCAGGGACAAAGGATAAAATTAAGTTGTACCTTGGGGAAGTTTTAACCTAAGCTGGTGAAAGTAAGCTGAGGAGGTTTTCATGCAGGTCCCCACATCTGTACCCTAGAGTTCAGAGTGGGGGAGGAACCTTGACAAGCTCTGTCTCCAACAAAGGAGCATGTGTTTGCTTAATTTGCATTTAAGCGGTAAACAGAGTCATGAGGCAGGAAGGGAAGACAACGGAAGTTCAAACTGGTGAAAAAACCAGCAGGGAACATCCTTCCACAGGGACTCTTTGGCTCCTGATTCTCAGTTGGAAATGCTTGTCAAGAGGGAAATGGAAAAGGGGGGGACAAACACCCCATAGCACCCCTCTTTCTCTGCCTCTGCCCCTGCCCCTCTCAAGGTAGGTGAGGTGATTGCTTTTATTGGCCCAAAGTTAGGTGGAAGTTGGTCCACTACAAGATATTTACTCACCCACCTTGTGGCTCTGTAATGAAAGAAAATTCCATTAACATCTTGGCAGCAGCATCAAAGCTAACCCCAGGGAGTCAGGGCCTTTCCACGGCTGTCCTTTCTCTCTGGCACATTTGCTCAGGGGCAGCTCAGGAGGAAAATTTCCAGTTCCATTTAAACCCTCTTAACTTTCTCCCCATCTCTGTTTTCCTTCCGTTTTCCTGCTTGCCCGGCTGCCTTAACGTTACAGGCCCCGACCCTGTCTCTAACCCAGTGAGTCGCATCTGCCCATGATGCCAACCCACATGGTCCATGTGAAATTTTCAGAGAAGGCCTTTTGTGCTTTCTCCAGCCTGCCCCCAGCACTTGGGAGGAGCTCCCCAGAAACAGCCGTGAAGCTACCTCGGTCTCACACAAAGTTATCCGTGATGCTGCTGAAAACAGGACAATAGCTGGAGAGCAGGATGGAAACTCAGTAAGGGGACAGGAGGAAGGGGGATGGTGTGTGGGGCACAGAACCCAGGAGGAGAGTCGCCTCGCCCATTGTACTAGAAAGAAAGGAAGAGGTTGAGGGACATGAGAGACAGAGAGACAAGGGGATGAATAAAGAGGCCTGCACTCACCCAGAATTAGACCAAACTCCACCTCCGTGTCAGCTTGAATGGTCTCTGGCATGAGGTTCAGCGCTGTCGCTGTTCCTTTAAAAAGTAACAGCCACTTCCCCATCGAGCTGTGTGGGGATGAAACACCCCCAGCACGATGGACCATACAACCCAGCTGCTGTCTGATCTGAGACACGTCCGCCAACCCTGCCCACGCTGCATTCGTCTGAGAGCCGTGACCGCAGGGCTGCGGGGAGAAGTCCAAGTCTAATTCTGTCTCTATGCAGCTACGTGTTCTGAGTTGGGGCTGACCCTGGGACCCTGGTGTGACGCCAGGGGACGCTGTGCTGCAGGGACCGTGTTGGGGGCTAAGCAGGGGGTGTTCTGCCCTCCCAGTCAGTGCTGACCCCCATGCCCCTGTGCAATGCTATGGGGCGCTGTGCTGCAGGAATCACGGTGGGAGTTCAGTCAGGGTCACTCTCCCCTCCCAGTCAGTGCTGATGACCATACCCCAGTGCTGGCCCCATAGGCCTGCAGAGCAAGGAGTACGGGTTGACTACTGGGCAGCACCCCTTGTGCAGCACTGGTGTCCTGGTACCCGGCCAAGGTAAGGGATGGAATGAGGAGCTGTTACCTGGTTGCCCTGTATCTTCAGGGCTCCTTCACTGGTCTGGTCTGCCATTGTCAGCTCAGGCCCTGCAGAGCGGCTGGGAGTGCAAGGTATGCTGGGAACCCCCGGGCCTGGCCATGGTGAGCTCACAGGACAGGATGCCTCGGCAGTGGGGCAGGGAGGAGGATGCGTCCCTTAGACAGCACTTCCTCTGGCTGTGATCAGAGGGGAGCAGGCAGCTTGAAGGAGACGGGCTGGGGATGCACCTTCCGGGCTCCACCTGGCCCCTGCAGCACGGAGCTTAAACATCTGCCTCCCTGCACTGGGTGAGCAACTCCCCCGGCACCCCTCCTTCCGTGTCTGCCTCATTCACTCCTTCCTTCAGTCTCCCCCTTCCCTTGCCTCACTCCTCTTCATTCTCCCCTGTCCTCCTTCTGTCTCTTCCTCATTGACTTTCATTCCCCTGTCTCTGTGCCTCCTTCTCTCACGGTCAGCCTCTCCACTCCTCCCTCTGCCTGTCTCTCGTTCAACTCTTCTTTCTGTTTCTATCCTCCTTAGTTATCATCCTCCTTCTGCACTCCTCCTGCTCTGTCTTTCTCTTTCACCCTCTGCATCTGCATCTCTCCTCTTCTTCAGGCACTGTCTTTTCTTCCCCATCTTCACTCATCCTTTGGTCAATGTCTCATTCACTCTTTCCTTTTCTCACTCTTGCTCCGTGTCACTCATCTGTTCACTCCTGTTCTTTCACTTCTTCGATTTGCAAAGAAACCTGTCTCTTCATTCTTCCATTTGCCTCTGTCTCAGTTCCCCTTTCCCTCTCACTCTTTCATTCTCTCACCCACGTTAATCTTTCAGGTTTCTCCATCCTGGACACCAGGGTTCCCCTGCTAGCAACAGGTTTTGAGGCTGCATCGTCGACACCTGTCCCTGCTCTCTCAGATGTACCAACTGTGGGGAAGTGGCGGGTCGGATGAGATGGCCAGATATTCATAAGAGCTCGGTTGCTATTTAGGTAGCCCATTGAAGGAGCAGATTCACCCGGCAGCAGCATCCTGTTACACCCAGCATGGAGCTCCTCCATCTCCTGGGTAAGCGACCTTGCACTCCTCCTTCAGCCTCTGTGTCCTTCCCCTGTTCCCTGCATGCATCTCACCTTCTCCTTCCACTTCCAGGTCCTTGGGACCTCTCATCCCCCAGACTCCATCTCCAGCCTCAATTCAGCAACAGTCTGGGGGATGTCTGGCATTTCCCAGCCATGGTGTGTGTGTGTGTGTGTTTGTGTGTCTCCTCACGGGGACTTTCTGTGCAGGGAGCAATAACTCTGAGCCTCGGGTTTCTGCAAATACACTCACAATCACCAGGTGGCTGCTTTCCTAGGGCTTTACTCAAGTATCAAGCTCCTGGTCTTTCACCGACAGTCATTTCCTTCCACCTACTGCCTGTTGCTCTCCCCTAGGGAAATAGATGATGAGCCATGTCCACCTGGGCCCACGTCTCCCTAAAATACATAGGACTGTTCTCCAGTCCTCTGCCCTCCTGTGCCGTCCCCGGAGCTCTCACACCCTGTCTCTCCTCTTCTCTCCTTCAGTTTCTCTCCAGATTCTTCCCCGGCTGGTGTCACCTGCAGGTAAGGAGGGACCTGATCCACACACATGCCCCAGCTGTCCGTCCAGGTGGGTTCCACTGGGCAGACTTCAAGTTCCAGTCAAGCCCCAGGGTGGGGAGAGTGGCTGGTTGGCTCAAGGGGGCAAGTGGCCTTTCATCTCTAGGGATCACTGGCTCTGTTCCCACCCCAGAGGGACTGGCTGGCTAAGGGGCACGGGAAATAGGAGTAGACAGGGGACCCTGGTTCCAGTATGCCCTTGTGTACCTAGCTTATCACTATGGGGTGATAGGCATTATGTGTGGGGATCCCCCACCCCCACCTCTGAGTGTGTCTCACTCTGTTTATCCTCCACTCAGCTCCCAGATTCAGGACCCGCAGGGGCCCCCGGGCAAGACTTCCCAAAGTGACTGTTGATTTGTGGGGGACTGAATTTGCTGGGGTCCCCTGGAGGCCTTAGCAGGGCTGGATTTCCAGATAGGGCTGAACCACCATCCCCTTAAAACCAGGCCCCTATAAGTAGCTGCAAACGAAGCACTCCAAAACCAGACACTCTTGACCTTTTCCCTGGCCCCCGGTCATCTCTCTCCCTAGCCACCATCTCCCTGCCCCCACTTCTCTTCTCTGTCCAGTCTCAACCTCCAAACAGAGGCAACCCAGTCCCTGCACCGGTCCCTGCAGAACCTGTCATTCACAGCACAGCCAGGTGGGAACCAGCACCCCTTAGAGGTGACAGTGGTTCCTGCCCCTAGCCCTGTGGAGTGCAGGGTGGTTGTGAGGTCAGGGGGATGCAGACAGGGCTCTGGGGCATAGACATGTGGCATCAGGCATCTTGCTGTGTGGGAGGAATGGGGAGCTGTGAGGGGCTGCCGGCTCTAGCCAAGGGGGGCAGAAATTGGAGAGCATAACTTCTCCTGCCTCTCCTTTCCCTTCCTCAGCCCTCCTGCCACCCGCCAGGGTCGTTGTGGATCCCCAGGACCCTGTGTATTTCCCGGGGGAGCGTCTCACCCTCAGATGCTCAGCCCCTGGTGGGGAGGCAGTGACCAGCTACCAGTTCTACAATCAGCGGGGGGAGCGGGTCCACATGGAAACCACCGGCCTGTCTGGGGGGCCCTGGCTGGTCCTGACAGCTGAGATGGGGAAGGCCGGGGCGTACAGCTGTGAGTACTGGGCAGTGAGACATGGGCGGCACATCTGCTCTGTACGCAGCCAGCCTGTGCAGGTACTAGTGATGGGTGAGTCCCCTTTCTCCTTCTGCCTAATAGGGATTTCCCTGCTGCATCCCCATCATGTGAGAGACCCCAGCCTAGCCCCTCATGTGTGGGGAGGGTCAACAGCCTGCTCATTTCCACCCCCAGGATCTCCTGCCCTTCGTGGATAGTCCCATTGTCTCTGCTCCATCTGCTTCTCAGCCTAACTCCGCCCATTGCTCTAAACACTCGACCCTCCCAAGACCTGTCATGGGCTCTGCTATTTCTACCTTCACTCGTGTACATTCCTCCTGCTCTCCTTTCATTTCTACTCTCAGATCGTCCAGCAGCCCTGTCCATCTCTGCGACTGCAGGTGGTCCCTGGAATGACTCTGTCACCATTGCATGCTCACTGCCCGGTAGCTACATGTCTACAACCTTCCAAATGCTCAAGAATGGGCACATTGTGCTGTGGGTATCCACCCCTCCTCGCAGGGGGCCCGTCTCCAGCTCCATACGGCCGATCCAGACATTGCTGGCTCCTACTGCTGTAGCTACGAGATAGACATGTCCGTGAGGAAGACGCAGTCGAATCTGAGTTCTCCCTTCTTAATCCATTTGCCAGGTGATTAAGTACATTCAACCATCGCATCCCTGTGATATTTCTCCTGAGGGCATTGAGAGGGATGTTTGGAAAATGCTCATTATATTTGGTGTGAAATTTTGAAACAAATTCGTTTTTCCACCCCAAAACATTCCTGCAACAAGGTTTCACTTTTTCTAGGAAAATCTGATCAACTCTTGTCAAAATGTTTTCAGTTCAAATGGCTGGTTTCCAAAAAAACCAAACCAAACAAAAAACCCTTCAGTTACTTTGCTGAATTACTTTTTGCCAAACAATTTCAAGATTTGGTTTCGCTGAACAAAAACGCCGAGAACATTTTGGCCATAATGAATTTTTTTTCTCCAGTGAAAATGTTGAATTTGGTCAAAAAGCCATTTTTGATTAATAAAAGGTTTTGAGGACCTTTTTTCCACCAGCTCTGGTAGTCAGCTACTAAATTCCTAGGGCTTCTGTTGCTACTTCATTTTCTAATTTTACTGATGCCTGGGCCATTTTAAAATATGCTACTACTGTACTATTATAATTATTATTATTTGTATTTCTGTGGTGCAGTTAGGGATGGCAGGATAGTGGGAAACTCAACGATGAACTTATAAGCAGAGCCGGAAATAGAGAAGTAAGGGGAGCGATCTGAGATAGGAGAATGCCTCTCAAATTGAACAGTAAGATCACAAGATGGTAATTGGGCCTCTACATTTGCACGGCTCCAAATGTTGGGGGTTGAGGAAAAGACCGGGCAGATCTTGAATGCCGTGGAAATGAAAATGTTAAGATGGATGCTTGGCGTTGCAAGGATGGGCCATGCTCAGAACGAACGAACCAGGGGAAGCATGTAGGTGGTACAGGTTATCAAAAAGCTGAGGGACTCCCAGCTTGGATGGTTTGGGCGTGTGAAAAAAAGAATATATAGGAAACAGGGTGTTATGTTTAGAAGTAGAAGGTTAAAGAAGGGGTGGAAGGATGTTATATGAAAGGATTTGATTAGCTGCGGAGTTTCTGAGGAACTGCTACATGGCAGCCTGGAATAGAGAAGGACTGAAACAGTCGACCCCATGTAGATGGGACTAAGGCCAGAAGAAGTTAGAGCTGGCTGGGAATTTACTGACAGAAGTTTTTCCCACCCAAAAATGCACATTCATCAAAACTGACACCCTTTGCACACAGTTTGAAGGAAAGTAATGAAATCCACATCTATCCATTCATCCCCATACTCCCCATATACCCCCTCTATCTATCCTCATCCTCAAAGGAAACCTGGCGAGCACCTTCAAACGACGAGCCTCGGAACTTAATTCCTAACCTGTTGGACACGACAAACCAGGAACTGAATAGAGACACTGGTTTTGTGGCTCATTACCGCAAACTGTAACCCTCGCTATTACCTGCTAACCCTCGGCTGCCCACTTCATGGTCTACTTCAGCATGTGTGAGCCCCTTATGCTTAATCTGTTCCACCTTGTTTGTAGCTCAGACATTCTGGTTCCCCTCTGCGGCTCTGCGGACCCGAGGAAGAGCTCTGTGGAGCTCGACAGCTTGTCTCTTTCACCAACAGACATTGGTCCAATAAGAGATATCACCTCTGCCACCTTGTCTCCCTAATATTCTTGGACCAACGTGGCTACACCAAGACGGCAAATATCAGTATATGCACATCCATCCATCCATCCATCCACAGACACACCCCTCCATGCATCCCCATACACCCCCATCCATCCATGCATCTCTTCATCAATCCAACAACCCATCCATCCCCATACAGACCCCTTCATCCATGTATGCATCTATTCATCCATCCATTGCCCTGCACACCCCTCCCTCCATCCGTGTATACATCTATTCATCAATCCATCTACCCATCCACACCCCTCCATCTATCCTCAGACATGCCCCCCTCTATCCATCCATCCCCATACACTCCCCGCTGTCTAGCAAACCCTACGCATGCACATATATGGCAGTATCCAAAGGGCAGGAGCCACGCCAGCCCAGCCACGCAACCCCTGGTGGTGGGAGGCAGTACTGCACCCACCGCAGCTGCACTGTAATTGCTGCAGTGGCTGAGACTTTCCAAGCCGCTGAATGCGTTCGGGATAATCGCTCCAGGGAGCCGGGCCGGCAGTGGCAGCATTTGGCCCATGGTGGCTCCCTGCAAAGCTCAGCTCCTGGGCTCCTAGCAGCATTGCCGCCCATCAGGCTGGAGGGTAGGGGGTCGCCCCGCTGGGCGGGGTTTGCATTTCACGTTGGCTTTTCCTTTGTCACCAGGGCTGGGCGACTGAGTCACCTGCCAGGGGTCCCCACTCACTGCCTTGAGGCCCCCTGCCATTGCATGGGTTGCAGGTGCCTAACACCGCCACCAGGGGTGGCTTTGGCATCTAAGCCAGGGGCTGCAGCCCGGCAGAGTTGGGGGATCTGGGGTATATCACTGAGGCTGTCCCAGCTCCTCTCCCTCCAAGCCCGTTTTCCGATATTGATAGACATTGTTTGTCTTTTCCAGCACCACCTGGAGCCCCATCCCTCTCCCTGAGCCTCCAATTTACCGTGTACCTCCCAGGAGAGACTGTTGACTTCACGTGTTCGGTCCCAGCGGGAGCTCACATGGCGACAGGATTCCAGTTCTCCAAGGACAGCGGAAGGAGGGTACTGCCTGGAAGCAGCAACACACACGCCCTGAGCCTCACGGGGCCGGGGACTCCGGCTCTTACATCTGTGCATACTGGATACGCCCATCCAGCTGGGGAATCCTATCCAGGGAGAGCCAGCTGGTCTCCATCTCTGTCACAGGTGAGCATTGTGTCGATGCCAACTCTCCTGTGATGGTTTCAAGGAGATCCCATGAATACTGGGAGACTCCAGACCTGGCTGTGATCTGCCCCCAACCCCACGGATAAATCTGAGTGGCCCCACTCACCCCAAGTGTGGCTGCTATTGGTGGATGGGTGGTTCTCTTCAAATTGCCCTGTTAAGTCCCCCCTGCCCCCGCCCAGCTCTGGTATTGGCCACTGTTGGAGACAGGCTACTGGGCTAGATGGACCATGGTCTGACCCACTCTGGCTGTTCTTAAGAGGGTGCCAAGCCCTTTGGTGATTGAGAACTCAGCAACTCCGATTCCAAGGCCAGAAGGGACCATTGTGATCATCTAGTCTGATGTCCTGTGTCTCACAGGCCAGAGACCTGCCCCACTATAATTCCTAGGGCAGATCTTTTAGGAAAACATCCCGCCTAATTCGATAATTGTCACTGATGGAGAATCCACCACGATCCTTGATAAGTTGTTCCAATGGTTCATTACTCTCACCACTGAAAATGTACCCCTTCTTTCCAGTCTGTATTTGTTTAGCTTCAACTTCCAGCCATTGGATTGTGTTAGACCTTCCACTGCCAGATTGAAGAGCCCATATCAAGTATTGGTTCCCCATGTAGATACTTAAAGAGGGGGATCAAGCCACCCCTTAACTTTCTCTTTGTTGAGCTACATAGACTGAGCCTCTGGAGTCTATCAGTGTAAGGCAGGATTTCGAATCCCATGGCTGACCCCAATTTACCTTCCTGAGGGTTGCCAACTTTGTTTAAAAACTGGACACTCCAGCAGGAGTACCGGAATCTCCCCTGCTCCACCCACCAAGGCCCCACCCCTTTCTCCTCAGGCCTCATCCCTGCCTGCCTCTTCCCTGAATCCCTACTCCTGCCCTGCCTCTTCCCCCTGAGGCCCCACCCCCGTTCACTCCTCTTTCCCCCTCCCTCCATTGCTCACTGCTTTTCCCCACTCCCCCCCTCCCTGCGTGGGTCGGGAGGGACTCACCTGCAGAGGCGGGGCTGGGAGCTGCAGCCACCTCCTGCAGGTAGGAGGTGGCCCTGGCTGAGTAGGGGCTGACACGGTGATGACTCAGTGCCTCCCCACCTCCAGTAACTGGTCTTTGGGTGTCCATTCAGTAGATCTGGTCCCCATCAGGTCCCCTTTTTGACTGGATTTTCCAGTAAAAAAACAGACAGGTGGACACCCTATGCTGTACACCGTATTCCAGTAGCCATCACGCCAGTGCCAAATGTGAGGGGAGGGCCCCGAAGAACACTCTGACGTGGCTATTGCCTGCTGCCATACCTGGCACTCAGGGTAGATCGGGCACCTGCCTTATGTCCTGGTGATGGACGCTCCATTGGATATCGTCTTCCCTACTCTCTCTGCCCAAGACCCTGGCAGTTACTAACCCTGTCCGCCCGTACTACCCCTTCCCACCCATCCCCAATTCTGATTTAGGCCACAGGGCACCCAGTAGGAGGTGCTCATGGGGTGAATGATACCATTTGCCACAAGGCAGCAGAGATGCGTTGAAGAGTGGGTTGGAATACAGGGGCACTGTTGGGGGACACAGGGACATGATGAGGGGGGGATGGCAGGGCCTTTTGGGTGCGTCTCTACTGCACACTGAGGCTGGGTTCTGATTCAGCTGTGAGCCCAAGCTCCCCTTCCGTCCACACACAAATTAGCCTGACCCAGGTCCTAGGGCCCTGCTGGGAGCGTGGGCAGAGGCCAAGTCTCACAGCGATTTGGGTCCCAGCCCTGTCGCTTTGCAGTGCGGACACGGCCCAAGCTCTGCATGGTGCAATACAGACGTGTTAGCATGACAGAGAGATCTGGGCCCAGCCCTTGGAAACCCAGGTTTGCGATGCAGGGCGGACGCTCACACATGGGCTTGGATACAGAGTCCACCAGGCCAGGTCCCGCAGATGCCAACTCAGCGTGCCTTGAAGACGCGCCCTGTGGGATCACTTGTTAACCGAGGGAGTATTTCTCATTCTAAGGTCTCTCGTTTCCTCCCTTTCATCTCTTCCACCCCCTTCTTCTATTCCAACTCCCCCGTCGCCCCCCACTTTAGTCCTGGATCCCCCACAGCCCATGTATCTCCGAGGGGAGCATGTTGCCCTCCTGCGCATGGCCCCACAGGTGAACGAGAAGGTAAGATACAGATTCTTCAACCAAAGTAAGGAGCAGAACCCAAATAAGCTTCCTGCAGCCACCAAGGAGGGAGCCTGGCTGGAGCTTCGTGCTCAGCTAGGGACCGGCGGGAGGTACGCCTGCGGGTATTCGTTATACTGGTCTGAATGATGGATCCCCTCTGGGCGGAGTCCACTCGTCTCTGTGTCACTGACAGGTGAGGTGTCCCTCTCGCACAGGTCTGATAGCATGGGGGTCGCATGGGACCAGGAGGCTGCTCCTTCCAGCTCCTTCCCCATGCTGGGACCCGCTAATCCCTGCTCCACTGATGCATTCACTGCAGCTCCCAGGACTGCTGTGGGTCCTTGCCACAGGGAAGCCCCTGACACAGAATTTACAACGGTTGGGTGGAGAAGACACCTACTCTTCCACCGGCCCGGCCAGGGAGGACATTGGCGCCCTGGCTATGTTACCCTACCTCCAGGTCAATACCTTTCAGGTGGTGGGTTTCTCCCCCAGTGGGTCTTGGTGGATGACGATAGACTACTGGGCCCTGAACAAGGAGGTGTCCCCTGTCATGGCTGCCATTCCTGAAGTTGTGATTTTAATTGAAGCCATCGGGTGGAGCGAGGGGGAATGGTATGCTGTTATAGATTCATAGATTCATCAGAAGGGACCATTATGATCATCTAGTCCGACCTCCTGCACAGCACAGGCCACAGAATCTCACCCACCCACTCCTGTAATAAACCCCTAACCTATGTCTGAGCTATTGAAATCCTCAAATCATGGGTTAAAGACTTCAAGGCGCAGAGAATCCTCCAGCAGGTGACCCATGTCCCATGCTACAGAGGAGCGTGAAATCCCCCCAAGGCCTCTGCCAATCTGCGCTGGAGGAAAATTCCTTCCCGACCTCAAATATGGCGATCAGCCAAACCCTGAGCATGTGGGCAAGACTCACCAGCCAGACACCCAGGAAAGAATTCTCTGTAGTAACTCAGATCCCACCCCATCTAACATCCTATCAGATGCCATTGGGCCTATTTAACGCTAATAGTCAAAGATCAATTAATTGCCAAAATTAGGTTGTTTCATCGTACCATCCCCTCCATAAACTTATCAAGCTTAGTCTTGAAGCCAGGTATGTCTTTTGCCCCCACTGCTCCCCTTGGAAGGCTGTTCCAGAGCTTCACTCCTCTGATGGTTAGAAACCTTGGTCTAATTTCAAGTCTAAACTTCCTGTTGGCCAGTTTATATCCATTTGTTCTTGTGTCCACATTGGTACTGAGCTTAAATAATTCCTCTCCCTCCCTGGTATTTTTCCCACTGATATATTTATAGAGAGCAATCACATCTCCCCTCAGCCTTCTTTTGGTTAGGCTAAACAAGCCAAGCTCCTTGAGTCTCCTTTCATAAGACAGGGTTTCCATTCCTCGGATCATCCTAGTAGCCCTTCTCTGTACCTGTTCCAGTTTGAATTTATCCTTCTTAAACATGGGAGACCAGAACTGAACACAGTATTCCAGGTGCGGTCTCACCAGTGCCTTGTATAATGGTACTAATACCTCCTTATCTCTATTGGAAATTCCTCGCCTGATGCATCCCAAGACCGCATTAGCTTTTTCATGGCCATATCACATTGGCGGCTCAGATGGCGGTTCATAGTCATCCTGTGATCAACCAAAACTCGGAGGTCCTTCTCCTCCTCTGTTACTTCCAACTGATGAGTCCCCAGCTTATAACAAAAATTCTTGTTATTAATCCCTAAATGCGTGACCTTGCACTTTTCACTATTAAATTTCATCCCATTACTGTTACTCCAGTTTACAAGGTCATCCAGATCTTCCTGTATGATATTCTCAGCCTTCTCTGTATTGACAATACCTCCCAGCTTTGTGTCATCTGCAAACTTTATTAGCACATTCCCGCTTTTTGTGCCAAGGTCAGTAATAAAAAGATTAAATAAGATTGGTCCCAAAACCGATCCCTGACCTGGCCAACGCCTTTCTTTCAATTCCCACTGCTGAAGAGGCACAAGCTCAATTTGCCTTCACCTGGGGCGGGCGCCAGTACACTTTCACGTGATTGCCACAGGGATACGTCCACAGTCCCACATTGTGCCATGGGTTGGTGGCATGTGACCTCCAGATGTTTACCCCTGAAGAATTAGTGACAATTCACCACTATACTGATGATTTGATGATTCGGAGATGGATCATGATGTAGTGGACCGAACCTTGCAGGTGCTCACCACCCACATGCAGGCCAACATAGTACAGCCCACCAGCCGATCCGTGAAATTCCTTGGGATTGTGTGGCTAGGAGCGGGGAGGGTCCAGGACTGTCCATTACATACAGTAATGGCAAAGTTCTTGGCTCAGGCTTGTAGCAGTGATGGAATAAACTGAAGATTCAAATCAAGTTTCTGGAGTACATCCACAGCTGGGATGGGTCATTCAGTCCTCTTTTCAGAGGCTCAATTTGTAGCAAAGTTCCCTGTTTCTTCAGTGGTGTTGGCAGAGGATGGGGCCAGGGGCTGAGCTAAGATCCAGCTCCTCGCCCCAGTGGGACTGGCTCAGCATTCGCCAGCTCTCCTCCTGGTGTTGGGTAGGTGACCTCCCCCTGTCCTGAGCAGCCCATCCCAGTAACCCCCAACCCACCCCCTCCAGATTCTCCCCCAAACGGAGACCCATTCAAGCCACACTGACCACATGGCAAGTGTGAAAAATTGGGGTATGACGGGGGGGTCAAGATGCTTCTACAAGACAAAGCCCCTAATATCAGGATGGTCCCAATAATATCAGGACATCTGGTCACCCTACCTTCTGGAAATACTAATCTGGGGAGGGGCATCGCGGGAGGTGGGGCTACAGATTATGAGGGCCAGGGGGAAATGGAAACTTGGAGGGGAAAAACGCACCTACCCAAAAACCCACACAGATTTCCCCCAAGGCCTAGTGTGAAGAACTTAGAAGTGTGTGTGTGTGTGGGGGGAATTGAGAAGAAGCCATTACATGGAATATTTCCTCTCTCAGAACCAACAGTTAAAGAGGGAGGGAAGAAGTAAAAACAGGACCCCACTGAGGATTACCAAAAGAAACTACACCGTCTGCTCAAGAAACTCTCTAAAGAAGCACAGGAACAAATCTACACTAACACACCCCTAGAACTCCGACCAGGGGTATTCTATCTGCTACCCCAAATCCATAAACCTGGGAATCATGGACACCCCACCATCTCAGACATTGGCATCCTGACAGCAGGATTGTCTGGCTATGTAGACTCTCTCCTCAGGCCTTACGCTACCAGCACTCCCAGCTATCTTCGAGACACCACTGACTTCCTGAGGAAACTACAATCCATTGGTGATCTTCCAGAAAACACCATCCTAGCCACTATGGATGTAGAAGCCCTCTACACCAACATTCCACACAAAGATGGACTACAAGCAATCAGGAATAGCATCCACAATAACATCACGGCAAACCTGGTGGCTGAACTTTGTGACTTTGTCCTCACCCACAACTATTTCAGATTTGGGGACAATTTATACCTTCAAGTCAGCGGCACTTCTATGGGTACCCACATGGCCCCACATGGTGTGAGAGGTGGGATCATTTTGAACCAGAAGCACAGCCCTCAGGATTTTAAAAGCATTTTTATTTTTGGCTGATTGAAAACTAGGGTGGGTTTTTTTAAAAAGGACACTTTTTTTTTTAAGATGAGAGCAGCTGGAGTTTTTTTTCTTTGCCTGGAGGCAGAGTCATTAAGTTCCTGCAAGAGAATTCACAAGCTGTTTTTTTTTTCCTTTCTAGCTCTTGGGTTAGGCTAGGCTAAGTGCAGGAAGGCTAGGATGACGGAAAGTGAGGTCCAAAAGAAACTAGAATTAGCCAGATTGGAAGCTGAAGAGAGACAGAAAAAACATGAAAGACAAATGGCCTTAAAGCGCTTGGAATTGGAGGCAGAAACAGCCAGGGAGGAGGCTGCCCATAAAAGAGCCCTGGAGTTAAAAGACAAAGAAATACAGTCCCAGATTGAGGCCCAGATTTCAGCCCAGAAGCATGAACTGGCTCTTATGGAGTTGAAAGGACAGAACCCTTCAGCAGCTGGCTCCACTTCCCCAAAAATCCACAATGGGAGCGACTATGTCCACAGTATGATGAATCCAGTGATATTGCTGAATATTTCATCACCTTTGAGAGACTGTGCACCTTCCATGCAATTCCTGAAGATCACAAGATGACCACATTGTTAGCAAAATTGACTGGAAGAGCTCTGGACATATTCAACAAGATGCTTATTGAGGATGCTTCTGACTATGGTAAATTTAAGGATTTGGTTTTGAAACAATTTCAAATTACACCTGAAACTTACAGAGTAAAATTTAGACCTCTAAAGAGAGGGGCTGGACTAAGTAATGTGGCTTATGTAAACCAGATGAAGGATCTGTTAGATGAATGGGTCAGAGGAAGGGGTGTAACTAGCTTTGAAGGAATGTGTGATTTGGTTGTGCAGGAGCAGTTGCTGACTATGACCAATGATGATGTAAAACAGTGCTTATGGGATAAGAAAATGGACTCAGCAGAAAGTCTTGATTCTTATGCTGATCAATATGAGCAGTCCCAGAGCACCAGAGAGGCGGGGCAAATTGGAACAAAACAGGTGGAAGTAGCAGAGAGGAACAACCCCTGTCGTAGTTTGGGCAGACACCAGAAGGGACACCCCGAGACCACACCATACCATCGGGGGCAGCCCAAGGCCCCACCTACACCCCAACGAAAACCCCAGACAACTTATCATCCCACCACACCATTCTCCAGCAACCCACCTCGCCCCACTGACCAGTCAGCTGGGGGATGTTTTAAATGTAACGAGCTGGGGCATGTAAAGGCCAACTGCCCCAAGAACCCCAACAGATTACAGTTCATTGCACCGGGGTCACACCAAAGGTCCTCAGGCCCAGATGCCTCCCAGATACCCTCAGAACAAAGGGAAACTGTGAGTGTGGGCGGGAAGAAGGTTATCACATGGAAGGACACTGGAGCACAGGTGTCAGCTGTCCACCAATCCTTAGTGGACCCCAATTTCATCAACCCAGAGGCCCAAGTGACGATTCAACCCTTCAAGTTAAACTCTTTTGACTTGCCTACAGACAAGTTGTCTGTCCAGTACAAGGGCTGGTCAGGAACGTGGACTTTTGCAGTCTATGATGATTATCCCATTCCCATGCTGTTGGGGGAAGACTTGGCCAACCATGTGAAGCTAGCCAAGAGGGTAGGAATGGTCACCCGCAGCCAGGCTAATCAAGCCGTCATGCCTAGCTCTGTTTCTGAGCCTTCTACAAGGGCCCCGTTGGTGTTACTAGAGACCCAGATGGAGGTGGTGGAACCGGACCCCAGGCCAACGTCTGCGACAGCATCCAGTCGCAGAGACCCAGCCGGAGCCAGTCCCAGAACAGAAACTGGCAGAGCAACCAGCACCAGAACCATTGCCAGCACTGAGCCCAGCACTTGCAACCCCGTCTGCAGCTCCAAAGCCAGAGGGCACCACTGAGCCCGCACTGGCAGCAGCAGCAGATGACCCTGCACAAGAGGCTCAGCCAGAGCCTGAAATACCCCATAGTGCACCAGTGGAGAGCGGTTCACAGTCAACGGAAACAGCCCCATCACCTGCATCGCTTCCAGAGGGATCAAGCCCAAGTCCACAATCCAATGAGGAACTGATGGCTCCAACATCAAGGGAACAGTTCCAGACTGAACAGAAAGCAGATGAAAGCCTCCAGGGAGCTTGGATGGCGGCATGGAGCAACCCACCGCCTCTCAGCTCTTCTAATCGATCCAGGTTTTTTGTAAAAAGAGGACTTTTATCCAAGGAAACTGTTTCTGGTGGGCACCAGGAAGACTGGCATCCTCAGAGACAGTTGGTAGCTCCAACTAAGTACCGGGTAAAGCTCTTGAGCTTAGCCCACCATCATCCTAGTGGCCACGCGGGGTAAACAGGACCAAAGACTATTTGGGGAAGTCCTTTCACTGTGAGGGAATGGGCAAGGACGTTTCTACTTATGTCCGGTCTTGTGAGGTGTGCCAAAGAGTGGGAAAACCCCAAGACCAGGTCAAAGCCCCTCTCCAGCCACTCCCCATAATTGAGGTTCCATTTCAATGAGTAGCTGTGGATATTCTGGGTCTTTTTCGAAAAAAGACACCCAGAGGAAAGCAGTACATACTGACTTTCATGGATTTTGCCACCCGGTGGCCGGAAGCAGTAGCTCTAAACAACATCAGGGCTAAAAGTGTGTGCCAGGCATTAACAGACATTTTTGCCAGCTTAGGTTGGCCCTCTGACACCTTTATGGATTTCGGAACTAATTTCTTGGCAGGTACCATGAAAAGCCTTTGGGAAGCTCATAGGGTGAACCACTTGGTTACCACCCCTTACCACCATCAAACAAATGGCCTGGTGGAGAAGTTTAATGGAACTTTGGGAGACATGATACATAAATTCATAAACGAGCACTCCAATGATTGGGACCTAATGTTACAGTAGGTGTTCTTTGCCTACAGAGCTGTACCACCTCCCAGTTTAGGGTTTTCACCATTTGAACTTGTGTATGGCCATGAGGTTATGGGGCCATTACAGTTGGTGAAGCAGCAATGGGAGGGATTTACACCTTCTCCAGGAACTAACATTCTGGACTTTGTAAACAACCTACAAAACACCCTCCAAACCTCTTTAGCCCTTGCTGGAGAAAACCTAAAAGATGCTCAGGAAGAGCAAAAGGCCTGGTATGATAAACATGCCAGAGAGCGTCTTTCAAAGTAGGGGACCAGGTCATGGTCTTGAAGGTGCTCCAGGCCCATAAGATGGAAGCGTTGTGGGAAAGGCCATTTATGGTCCAAGAGTGCCTGGAAGCTGTTAACTATCTCATAGTATCCCCCACCTCAAACCTAAAGCCTAAAGTGTACCATGTTAATTCTCTAAAGCCCTTTTATTTCAGAGAATTAAAGGTTTGTCAGTTTACAGCAGAGGGAGGAGATGACGCCAAATGCCCTGAAGGTGTCTACTATGAAGGGAAAAGTGATGGTGGCGTGGAAGCAGTGAACCTCTCAATGACCCTCGAATGTACACAGCAACAGCAGATGAAGGAGCTGTGCACTAGCTTCGCGCCGACGTTCTCAGCCACCCCAGGATGGACCGAACGGGAATACCACTTCAATGACACAGGTAATGCTCGCCCAATTAGAGCCCAACCTTATTGGGTGTCTCCTCCAGTCAAAACTGCTATAGAATGGGAGATCCAGGATATGCTACAGATGGGGGTAATCCACCCCTCTGGCAGTGCATGGGCATCTCCAGTGGTTCTAGTTCCCAAACCAGATAGGGAGATACATTTTTGCGTGGACTACCGTAAGCCAAATGCTGTAACTTGCCCAGACAACTATCCAATGCCCCGCACAGATGAACTATTAGAGAAACTGGGACAGGCCCAGTTCATCTCTACCTTGGATTTAACCAAGGGGTACTGGCAGGTACTGCTAGATGAATCTGCCAAGGAAAGGTCAGCCTTCACCACCCATGTTGGGCTGTATGAATTTAATGTACTCCCTTTTGGGCTGCGGAATGCACCCGCCACCTTCCAAAAACTTGTAGATAGTCTCCTAGTGGGACTGGGAGAATCTGCAGTTGCTTACCTTGACGATGTGGCCATATTTTCTGATTCATGGGCAGAACACCTGGAGTATCTACAAAAAGTCTTCGAGCATGTAAGGGAGGCAGGACTAATTGTTAAGCTAAGAAGTGTCACATACAAACAGAGTGACTTACCGTGGACACCAGGTGGGTCAAGGAACTATCAACCCCCTACAGGCCAAAGTGAATGCTATCCAAAATTGGCCAGTCCCAAAGTCAAAGAAACAGGTCCAATCCTTCTTAGGCTTGGCTGGGTATTACAGGCGATGTGTACTGCACTTCAGCAAAATCGCTGCCCCACTGAAAGACCTAACCAAAAAAAAGAAACAAACCAAAACCCAGACAAATGCAGTTCAGTGAATTGAAGAGTGTCAGAAGGCCTTTAACCAGCTTAAAGCGACACTCATGTCTGACCCTGTGCTAAGGGCCCCAGACTTTGACAAACCATTTCTAGTAACCACAGATGCGTCCGAGCGTGGTGTGGGAGCAGTTTTAATGCAGGAAGGACCGGATCAAGAATTCCATCCTGTCATGTTTCTCAGCAAAAAACTGTCTGAGAGGGAAAGCCACTGGTCAATCACCAAAAAAGAATGTTATGCCATTGTCTACGCCCTGGAAAAGCTACGCCCATACGTTTGGGGACGGTGTTTCCACCTGCAAACCGACCATGCTGCGCTGCGCTGAAGTGGCTTCGTATCATTCAGGGCAATAACAAAAAACTTCTTCGGTGGACTTTAGCTCTCCAAGATTTTGATTTTGAAATACAACACATCTCAGGAGCTTCTAACAAAGTGGCTGATGCACTCTCCTGTGAAAGTTTCCCGTTAAAATCATCCTTGAATTGTGGGAAATATTGTTAGTTTTTATATAATCGGTAGTATATCTAAAGGTGCATGTGTCTTATTATTTCTGTTTTCTCCTTGAGCTCCAGGAAGAAATCACAGCCAGTGTGGAACAGGCTGTCCAGCACCGTCTGTGATTTAGGGGGCATGTCATAAACATACAACTAAGGGTAGCATAAAATCCCACCTTTACCTGTAAGGGGTTAAGAAACTCTAACCTAGGTGGCGCCTGACCAGAAGGACCAATGGGGAAAGAAGATAGGTTCAAATCTGGAGGCGTGGGAGAAGGTTTTGTTTGTGCTCTTTTGTGTGTGTGTTCCCTCTTGAGACAAGGAGAGAGACCAAGCAGGTAATCCAGCTCCTACTGAAATTATACTTCCAAAATTACAGAAATTGTAAGTAATAGCAAGGAAATGCATTAGATTATCTTTTGTTTTAGCTTCTGAATTTTCCCTATGCCAAGTTATTCCTGTTTTGTAACTTTGAAGTTGAGCCTAGCGGGGGAATCCTCTGTGTTTTAAAACTTTTTATTACCCTGTAAAATTATCTTCCATCCTGATTTTACAGAGGTTCTTCTTTTACTTTTTTTTTTTAAAGAACCTGATTGGTTTTTAGTGTCCTAAAAACCCAAGGGTCTGCTCTGTGCTCACCTTGTTAACCCATTTGGTTAGTATATTATTCTCAAGCCTCCCCAGGAAAGGGGGTGAAGGGGCTTGGGGGGATATTTGGAGGGGGGGGATAGGGCTCCAAGTGGCCCCTCCCTGAATGTTTGTTTAAATCACTTGGTGGTGGCAGCAATACCATGCAAGGACAAGGAAAGGAATTTGTGCCTTGGGGAAGTTTTTAACCTAAGATGGGGGAATATAAGATTAGGGGGTCTTTCATGCAGGTCCCCTCATCTGTACCCCAGAGTTCAGAGTGGGGAGGGAACCCTGAGACCCTGGTGCCAACTCTGTCCACATATGTATCCAAGGGACACCATCATAGGTCCTAACCACATCAGCCACACCATCAGGGGCTTGTTCACCTGCACATCTACCAATGTGATATATGCCATCATGTGCCAGCAATGCCCCTCTGCCATGTACATTGGCCAAACCAGACAGTCTCTACGCAAAAGAATGGACACAAATCTGATATCAGGAGTCATAACATTCAAAAACCAGTAGAACACTTCAATCTCCCTCGTCACTCAATAACAGACCTAAAAGTGGCTATTCTTCAACAAAAAAACTTCAAAAACAGACTCCAACGTGAAACTGCAGAACTGAAATTTATTTGCAAATTGGACACCATCAGATTAGGCTTGAATAAAGACTGGGAGTGGATGGGTCATTACACAAACTAAAAACTATTTCCCCATGCTAATTTTCCCCCCTACTGTTACTCACACCTTCTTGTCAATTGTTTGAAATGGGCCATCCTGATTATCACTACAAAAGTTTTTTTCTCCTGCTGATAATAGCCCACCTTAATTGATTTGTCTCCTTAAAGTTGGTATGGCAACCCCCATCTTTTCATGTTCTCTGTATATATATATATCTTCCTACTGTATTTTCCACTCCATGCATCTGATGAAGTGGGTTTTAGCCCACAAAATCTTATGATCAAATAAATGTGTTAGTCTCTAAGGTGCTACAAGAACTCCTCGTTGTTTTTGCTGATACAGAATAACACAGCTACCACTCTGAAACCTGTCACCATGCAATTAACTGACAATGAACTTTGGGAGATTCCAATCCACATCTGAGCTTTGCTGGGAACATTCAAACCAACATGTAAACAATGGCGTCGGCCTGTAAATAACTGAGTCATGCATGGACATGTGGCTTGCCCATGTGACTCCAGACTCCATCTTGCTGCTGTGATTTCCACAGTAAGAAAGGAGGAATGTCCTTCCACATGGCAGAGGATATAAAAAGCCCTGGAAACCCCTCCATTTTGTCTTTAATCCTGCTTCTTACTTCTGGAGGAACATTGCTACAAACAGAAGCTCTTAACAAAGGACTGAATGACCCATACCAGCTATGGATGTACATACTCCAGAGACTTGATTTGAGCCTGCAGTTTATTCCATCACTGATACAAACCTGAAACAAGAACTTTGCCATTACTGTATGTCATTGATTCCATTTTACCAATTCTAGCTCTCATCTGTATCTTTTTTCTTTTATGAATAAACCTTTAGATTTTAGATTCTAAAGGATTGGCAGCAGCGTGATTGGTGGGTAAGATCTGATCTGTATATTGACCTGGGTCTGGGGCTTGGTCCTTTGGGATCGAGAGAACCTTTTTTCTTTTACTGGGATATTGGTTTTCATAACCATTCATGCCCATAACGATTGGCACTGGTGGGGATACTGGGAAACTGGAGTGTCTAAGGGATTTGCTTATATGACTTATGGTTAGCCAGTGGGGTAAAACCAAAGTCCTCTCTGGCTGACTTTTTTGGTGTGCCTTAGAAGTGGAGAAACCCCAGCCTTGGGCTGTAACTGCCCTGCTCTAAGCAATTTGTCCTGAATTGGTACTCTCAGAAGTGTCCCACCAAAGGCAGCATTGTTAACCCCATCCTACATTAAAAAATCTCTAACCCTCGGCCGCACAGCGCCTGCCAGCAGCCCTAGGCCAGTGCACTCAGCGCGACCATCTGCCTAGCCCCAGCGTGCTGCATGCTGGGTTGTCCAGCTGCACGTGCTGGGCCCGCCGAGCTGGGCAGATGGATCCATCCGTTCGGGGAGGCTAGACCCCAGCCCACCCCTTCCACCCCACTTCCCCACCAGAGCCCCAGCCCCCCTCCCCACGGCCGGAGGAGCCCTGCCCCAGTCACCCCGAGTCCCAGCCTGGGCAGGGCCAAGGGGGAAGATCAGGGAACCATGAGGGAGCTTCGGGGCGTGGGCAGGGCCAAAGTCCAGTTACTGCAGGTGGGGAGGTACCAAGTCATCACCCGTGTCAGACCCAGCTCAGCCAGGGCCACCTCCTACCTGCATCAGGTGGCTGCAGCTCCCAGCCCTGGATCTGCAGGTGAGTCCCTCCTGACCTACACAGGGATGCGGGGAAAAGCAGTGAGCAATGGAGAGAGGGGGAAAGTGGAGTGAATGGGAGGTGGGGCCTCAGGGGGAAGGGGAGGGGCAGGAGCAGGGATTGGGTGAAGACACAGGGCAAGGATGAGGCCTGAGGGGAAGGGGAAGGGCCAGGAGCAGAGCCTCAGGGGACGGGGCAGGGGAGGTTCTGGTACTCCAGCTGAAGTGTCCGGTTTTTAAACATTACAAAGTTGGCAACCCTAAAGAAGGTAAATTGGAGAGGGGTCAGCCATGAGATTCCAAAACTTGCTTTACAGTGATAGCTCAGTCTATGTAGCTCAACAAAGAGAAAGTTAAGGGGTGGCTTGATCCCCTTCTTTAAGTATCTACATGGGGAACCACTACTTGATAATGGGCTCTTCAGTCTTCAATGGAAGGTCTAACAGAATCCAATGGCTGGAAGTTGAAGCTAAACAAATACAGGGGTACATTTTCAATGGTGAGAGTAATGAACTGTTGGAACAACTGATGCAGGATTGTTGTGGATTCTCCAACAGTGACAATTATTTAATCAAAGTGGGATGTTTTCCAAAAAGATCTGCCCTAGGAATTATTGTGGGGCAGGTTTCTGGCCTGTGTGACACAGGAGGTCAGACTAGATGATCACAGTGGTTCCTTCTGGCCTTGGAATCGGAGTCTCTGAGTTCTCAGTCACCAAAGGATTTGCACCCCCATAAGAATGGCCTTACTGGGTCAGACCATGGTCCATCTAGCCCAGGAGCCTGTCTCCAACAGTGGCCAATACCAGAGCTGGGCGGGGACAGGGGGGACTTAACAGGGCAATTTGGAGAGAACCACCCATCCACCAATAGCAGCCACACTTGGGGTGGGTGGGGCCACTTAGATTTATCTGTGGGGTTGGGGGCAGATCACAGCCAGGTCTGGAGTCTCCCAGTATTCATGGGATCTCCTTGAAACCATCACAGGAGAGTTGGCATAGACACAATGCTCACCTGTGACAGAGATGGAGACCGGCTGGCTCTCCCTGGTTAGCATCCCCCAGCTGGATGGGTGTATCCAGTATGCACAGATGTAAGAGCCGGAGTCCCCGGCCCCGTGAGGCTCAGGGCGTGTGTGTTGCTGCTTCCAGGCAGTACCCTCCTTCCGCTGTCCTTGGAGAACTGGAATCCTGTCGCCGTGTGAGCTCCCGCAGGGACCGAATACGTGAGGTCAGCAGTCTCTCCTGGGTGGTATACGGTAAATTGGAGGCTCAGGGAGAAGGATGGGGCTTCAGGTGGTGCTGGAAAAGACAAACAATGTCTATCAATATCGGAAAAGGGGCTTGGAGGGAGAGGAGCTGGGACAGCCTCAGTGATATACCCCAGATCTCCCAACTCTGCCGGGCTGCAGCCCCTGGCTTAGATGCCAAAGCCGCCCCTGGTGGCGGTGTTAGGCACCTGCAACCCATGCAATGGCAGGGGGCCTCAAGGCAGTGAGTGGGGACCCCTGGCAGGTGACTCAGTCGCCCAGCCCTGGTGACAAAGGAAAAGCCAACGTGAAATGCAAACCCCGCCCAGCGGGGCGACCCCCTGCCCTCCAGCCTGATGGGCGGCAATGCTGCTAGGAGCCCAGGAGCTGAGCTTTGCAGGGGGCCACCATGGGCCAAATGCTGCCACTGCCGGCCCGGCTCCCTGGAGCGATTATCCCGAACGCATTCAGCGGCTTGGAAAGTCTCAGCCACTGCAGCAATTACAGTGCGGCTGCGGTGGGTGCAGTACTGCCTCCCACCACCAGGGGTTGCGTGGCTGGGCTGGCGTGGCTCCTGCCCTTTGGATACTGCCATATATATAGAATCACAGAATATCAGGGTTGGAAGGGACCTCAGGAGGTATCTAGCCCAACCCCCTGCTCAAAGCAGGACCAATCCCCAATTAAATCATCCCAGCCAGGGCTTTGTCAAGCCTGACCTTAAAAATATCTAAGGAAGGAGATTCCACCACCTCCCTAGGTAACGGATTCCAGTGTTTCACCACCCTCCTAGTGAAAAAAGATTTTTCTAATATCCAACCTAAACCTCCCCCACTGCAACTTGAGACCATTACTCCTTGTTCTGTCTTCTTCTACCACTGAGAGCAGTCTAGCTCCATCCTCTTTGGAACCCCTTTTCAGGTAGTTGAAAGCAGCTATCAAATCCCCCATCACTCTTCTCTTCCGCAGACTAAACATCCCCAGTTCCCTCAGCCTCTCCTCGTAAGTCATGTGTTCCAGTCCCCTAATCATTTTTGTTGCCCTTCGCTGGACTCTTTCCAATTTTTCCACATCCTTCTTGTAGTGTGGGACCCAAAACTGGACACAGTACTCCAGATGAGGCCTCACCAATGTCGAATAGAGGGGAACGATCACGTCCCTCGATCTGCTGGCAATGCCCCTACTTATACAGCCCAAAATGTCATTGGCCTTCTTGGCAACAATGACACACTGTTGAACTCATATCCAGCTTCTCGTCCACTGTAACCCCTAGGTCCTTTTCTGCAGAACTGCTGCCGAGCTATTCAGTCCCTAGTGTGCAGCAGTGCATGGGAGTCTTCCGTGCAAAGTGCAGGACTCTGCACTTGTCCTTGTTGAACCTCAGCAGATTTCTTTTGGCCCAATTCTCTAATTTGTCTAGGGCCCTCTGTATCCTATCCCTACCCTCCAGCGTATCTACCTCTCCCCCCAGTTTAGTGTCATCAGCAAACTTGCTGAGGGTGTAATCCACGCCATCCTCCAGACCATTTATGAAGATATTGAACAAAACCAGCCTGAGGACCGACCCTTGGGGCACTCCACTTGATACCGGCTGCCAACTAGACATGGAGCCATTGATCTCTACCCGTTAAGCCCGACAATCTAGCCAACTTTCTATCGACCTTATAGTCCATTCTTCAAGCCCATACTTCTTTAACTTGCTGGCAAGAATACTGTGGGAGACTGTGTCAAAAGCTTTGCTAAAGTCAAGGAACAACACGTCCACTGCTTTCCCTTCATCCACAGAGCCAGTTATCTTGTCATAGAAGGCAATTAGATTAGTCAGGCAGGACTTGCCCTTGGTGAATCCATGCTGACTGTTCCTGATCACTTTCCTCTCCTCTAAGTGCTTCAGAATTGATTCCCTGAGGACCTTCTCCATGATTTTTCCAGGGACTGAGGTGAGGCTGACTAACCCAGGATCCTCCTTCTTCCCTTTTTTAAAGATGGGCACTACATTAGCCTTTTTCCAGTCGTCCGGGACCTCCCCGGATCGCCATGAGTTTTCAAAGATAATGGCCAATGGCTCTGCAATCACATCCGCCAACTCCTTTAGCACTCTCGGATGCAGCGCATCTGGCCCCATGGACTTGTGCACGTCCAGCTTTTCTAAATAGTCCCGAACCACTTCTTTCTCCACAGAGGGCTGGTCACCTCCTCCCATGCTGTGCTGCCCAGTGCAGTAGTCTGGGAGCTGACCTTGTTCATGAAGACAGAGGCAAAAAAAGCATTGAGTACATTAGCTTTTTCCGCATCCTCTGTCACTAGGTTGCCTCCCTCATTCAGTAAGGGGCCTACACTTTCCTTGACTTTCTTCTTGTTGCTAACATCCCTGAAGATGTTACTTGTTACTCTCAACATCTCTTGCTAGCTACAACTCCAGGTGTGATTTGGCCTTCCTGATTTCACTCCTGCATGCCCGAGCAATATTTTTATACTCTTCCCTGGTCATTTGTCCAATCTTCCACTTCTACGTATGTGTGTGTAGGGTTTGCTAGACAGAGGGGAGTGTATGGGGATGGATGGATAGAGGGGGGCATGTATGAGGATAGATGGAGGGGTGTGCAGGGCAATGAATGGATGAATAGATGCATACATGGATGAAGGAGTTTGTATGGGGATGGATGGGTTGTTGGATTGATGAAGAGATGCATGGATGGATGGGGGTGTATGGGGATGCATGGAGGGGTGTGTCTGTGGATGGATGGATGGATGGATGTGTATATACTGATATTTGCAGTCTTGGTTTAGCCATGTTGGTCCCAGAATATTAGGGAGACAAGGTGATATCTCTTATTGGACCAATGTCTGCTGGTGAAAGAGACAAGCTGTCGAGCTCCACAGAGCTCTTCCTCGGGTCCGCAGAGCCGCAGAGGGGAACCAGAATGTCTGAGCTACAAACAAGGTGGAACAGATTAAGCATAAGGGGCTCACACATGCTGAAGTAGACCATGAAGTGGGCAGCCGAGGGTTAGCAGGTAATAGCGAGGGTTACAGTTTGCGGTAATGAGCCACGAAATCAGTGTCTCTATTCAGTTCCTGGTTTGTCGTGTCCAACAGGTTAGGAATTAAGTTCCGAGGCTCGTTGTTTGAAGGTGCTGGCCAGATTTCCTTTGAGGATGAGGATAGATAGAGGGGGTATATGGGGAGTATGGGGATGGATGGATAGATGTGGATTTCATTGCTTTGCTTCAAACGTGCAAAGGGTGTCAGTTTTGATGAATGTGCATTTTTGGGTGGGAAAAACTTCTGTCAATAAATTCCCAGCCAGCTCTAACTTCTCCTAGCCTTAGTCCCATCTACATGGGGTTGACTGTTTTAGTCCTTCTCTATTCCAGGCTGTCGTGTAGCAGTTTCTTAGAAACTCCGCAGCCAATCAAATCCTTTCATATAACATCCTTCCATTTAGTTTTGGGTCTTCCAACCCTTGTCTAAGCTTCTACTTCAAAACGTAATGCCCTCTTTCCTATATATTCTTCTTTTCACATGTCCGAACCATCCAAGCTGGGAGTCCCTCAGCTTTTCGATAACCGGTACCACCTAAATGCTTCCCCTGGTTCGTTCGTTCCGAGCATGGCCCATACTTGCAACTCCAAGCATTCATCTTAACATTTTCATTTCAACAGCATTCGATATCTGCCCGGTCTTTTCCTCCCCGCGCTGAATGTAGAACTGGTAGCTGCTCACAGCCTCCATGCCGGAGGCCAAGCATCTGAGGGTGAGACGCTCCCCCGGGAAATACACAGGGTGCTGGGGGTCCATGATGACTGTAGGAGGTGACAGGGGGGCTGAGGAAGGAAAAGGAGGGGCAGGAGAAATTACGCTCTCCAATTTCTGCCCCCCTTGGCTAGAGCCGTCAGCCTCTCAAAGCTCCCCGTTCCTCCCACACAGCAAGATGCCTGATGCCATGTGTCTGTGCCCCAGAGCCCTGGCTGCATCCCCCAGCCTCGTACACACCCTGGGCTCCATGGGGAAAGGGGCAGGAACCACTGTCACCTCTAGGGGGTGCTGGTTCCCACCTGGCTGTGCTGTGTGTGACGGGCTCTGCAGGGACCGGTGCAGCAGGGTGGTCTCCGTTTGGGGGCTGAGACTGGACGGACAAGAGAAGTGGGGGTGAGGAGATGGTGGCTAGGGAGAGAGACTTTCCCCAGGGAGCCCCCCAGACTCTCCCCCTTAGCTTGCAGCCAGCACTACACAGCACGTGGACCGGGGGCGGGGCAGGGATAGGGTCAAGAGTGTCTGGTTTTCGGGTACTTCATTTGCAGCCCCTTAAAGGGGTCTGGTTTTAAGGAGGTGGAAACTCAGCCCTATCAGGGAATCCAGCCCCACAAAGGCCTCCGGGGGACTCCAGAAAATTCAGTCCCCCACAAATCAACAGTCATTTTCGGAAGTCTTGGCCGGGGCCTTCTGCGGATCCCTAATCTTGAGCTGAGTGGAGCATAAACAGAGTGAGATGCATTCAGAGGTGGGGGTGGGGTGTCCCTGCACACAATGCCTGGGACCCCACAATGAGAAGCTAGGTACATGGGAACATACTGGAACTAGTGTCCCCTGTCTGGTCCTATTTCCCACCCCCCTGAGCCAGCCAGTCCATCTGGGATGGGAACGGAGCCAGTGCCCACTAGAGGTGAAAGGCCCCATAACCCCCTGAGCCAACCAGTCACTCTCCCCACCCTGGGACTGGACTGGAACTGGAAGTCTGCCTGATGGGACTCACCTGGACAGACAGCTGGGGTATGTGTGTGGATTGGGTCCCTCTTTACCTGCAGCTGACACCAGCTGGGGAAGGATCTGGAGAGAAGCTGAAAGAAAGAAGAGGAGAGACAGGGAGTGAGAGCTACGGGAATGGCCCAGGAGGGAAAGGCTGGGGAACAGGGAATGTAATTTAGGGGCATGTGAACCCAGGTGGACGAGGCTCAATATCTAATTCCCCAGTGGAGAGTGACAGGCAGTCGGTGGAAGGAAATGACCTTTGGAGAAAGACCAGCTCGATACTTGAGTAAAGCCCTAGGAAAGCAGCCACCTGCTGACTGTGAGTGTATTTGCAGAAGCCCAAGGCTCAGGGTTCATGCTCCCTGCACAGAAAGGCCCCGTAAGGAGACCCCGCGCGGTTGGGAAATGCAGGATTGCCCGCCGGACTGTCCCTGAATTGAGGCTGTAGATGGAGTGTGGTGGATGAGAGGCCCCGAGGAGCTGGAGGTGGAAGGAGAAGGTGAGACGCATGCAGGGAAGGGGGGAAGGAGAGACAGGCTGAAGGAGGAGTGCAGGATCGCTCACCCAGGAGATGGAGGAGGTGCTGTGCTCCATGCTGGGTGTAACAGGATGCTGCTCCTGCGTGAATCTGCTACTTCTAAGGGCTATATAAATAGCAACCGAGCCATCTCATCTGACCCACGGTGAAAGCCACTTCCCCAAAGTCTGTACATCTGAGAGAGGAACCAGCTCCCGGGATGGGCCAATCAGATTTTGAAAGGAGCAGGGAGGGTGTTGACGCTGCAGCCTCAAAACCTGTTGCTAGCAGGGGAACGCTGGCATCTGGGATGGAGAAACCTGAAAGATTAACGTGGGTGAAAGAATGAAAGAGTGAGAAGGAAAGGGGGACTGAGACAGAGGCAAATGGAAGAATGAAGAGACAGGCTTCTTCGCAAATCGAAGAAGTGAAAGAACAGGAGTGAACAGATGAGTGACACAGAGCAAGAGTGAGAAAAGGAAAGGGTGAATGAGACACTGACCAAAGGAAGAGTGAAGATGGGGAAGAAAAGACAGTGCCTGAAGAAGAGGAGAGATGCAGATGCAGAGGGTGAAAGAGAAAGACAGAGCAGGAGGAGTGCAGAAGGAGGATGCTAACCAAGGAGGATAGAAACAGAAAGAAGGGTTGAACGAGAGGAGTGGAGAGGCCGACCGTGAGAGAAGGAGGCACAGAGAGAGGGGAATGAAAGTCAATGAGGAAGAGACAGAAGGAGGACAGGGGAGAATGAAGAGGAGCGAGGCAGGGGAAGGGGGTGTCAAGATTCCTCCCCCACTCTGAACTCTAGGGTACAGATGTGGGGACCTGCATGAAAACCTCCTAAGCTTACTTTTACCAGTTTAGGTTAATCTTCTCCAAGGTACAAATTAATTTTATCCTTTGTCCCTGGATCTCCACTGCCACCACCAAACTCTAACTGGGTTTACTAGGAAACGTAGTTTGGACACGTCTTTCCCCCCAAAATCCTCCCAACCCTTCCACCCTACTTCCTGGGAAACGTTTGGTAAAAATCCTCACCAATTTGCACAGGTGACCACAGACCCAAACCCTTGGGTCTGAGAACAATGAAAAAGCATTCAGTTTTCTTACAAGAAGACTTTTAATAGAAGTAAAGAAATCCCCTCTGTAAAATCAGGATGGTAGATACCTTACAGGGTAATTAGATTCAAAACATAGAGAATCCCTCTAGGCAAAACCTTAAGTTACAAAAAAGACACACAGACAGGAATAGTTCAGTTCTTTTCTCAGCCATTTAAAGAAATCATAATCTAACACATACCTAGCTAGATTACTTACTAAAAGTTCTAAGACTCCATTCCTGGTCTATCCCCGGCAAAAGCAGCATACAGGCAGACACAGACCCTTTGTTTCTCTCCCTCCTCCCAGCTTTTGAAAGTATCTTGTCTCCTCATTGGTCATTTTGGTCAGTTGCCAGCGAGGTTACCTTTAGCTTCTTAACCCTTTACAGGTGAGAGGATTTTTCCTCTGGCCAGGAGGGATTTTAAAGGGGTTTACCCTTCCCTTTATATTTATGATAGGGGGAGACTGAAGGAAGGAGTGAATGAGGCAGACATGGAAGGAGGGGTGCCGGGGGAGTTGCTCACCCAGTGCAGGGAGGCAGATGTTTAAGCTCTGTGCTGCAGGGGCCAGGCGGAGCCCGGAAGGTGCATCCCCAGCCTGTCTCCTTCGAGCTGCCTGCTCCCCTTTGATCACAGCCAGAGGAAGTGCTGTCTAAGGGATGCAGCCTCCTCCCTGCCCCACTGCCGAAGCATCATGTCCTGTGGGCTCACCATGGCCAGGCCCGGGGGTTCCCAGCATACCTTGCAGCTCCCAGCCGCTCTGCAGGGCCTGGGCTGACAATGGTAGACCAGACCAGTGAAGGAGCCCTGGAGATACAGGGTAACCAGGTAACAGCTCCTCATTCCATCCCTTACCTTGGCCGGGTACCAGGACACCAGTGCTGCACAAGGGGTGCTGCCCAGTAGTCAACCCGTGCTCCTTGCTCTGCAGGCCTATGGGGCCAGCACTGGGGTATGGTCATCAGCACTAACTGGGAGGGGAGAGTGACCCTGACTGAACTCCCACCATGATTCCTGCAGCACAGCGCCCCATAGCATTGCACAGGGGCATGGGGGTCAGCACTGACTGGGAGGGCAGAACACCCCCTGCTTAGCCCCCAACACGGTCCCTGCAGCACAGCATCCCCTGGCGTCACACCAGGGTCCCAGGGTCAGCCCCAACTCAGAACACGTAGCTGCATAGAGACAGAATTAGACTTGGACTTCTCCCCGCAGCCCTGTGGTCACGGCTCTCAGACGAATGCAGCGTGGGCAGGGCTGGCGGACGTGTCTCAGATCAGACAGCAGCTGGGTTGTATGGTCCATCGTGCTGGGGGCGGTTCATCCCCACACAGCCCGATGGGGAAGTGGCTGTTACTTTTTAAAGGAACGGCGACAGCGCTGAACCTCATGCCAGAGACCATTCAAGCTGACACGGAGGTGGAGTCTGGCCTAATTCTGGGAGAGTGCAGGCCTCTTTACTCATCCCCTTGTCTCTCATGTCCCTCAACCTCTTCCTTTCTTTCTAGTACAATGGGCGAGGCGACTCTCCTCCTGGATTCTGTGCCCCACACACCTTCCCCTTTCCTCCTGTCCCCTTACTGAGTTTCCATCCTGCTCTCCAGCTATTGTCCTGTTTTCAGCGGCATCACAAATAACTTTGGACGTGAGGGTGGAGACCGAGGTAGCTTCACGGCTGTTTCTGGGGAGCTCCTCCTAAGTGCTGGGGGCAGGCTGGAGAAAGCACAAAAGGCCTTCTCTGAAAATTTCACATGGGCCATGTGGGTTGGCAACGTGGGCAGATGCAACTCACTGGGTTAAAGGCAGGGTTGGGGCCTGTAACATTAAGGCAGCCGGGCAAGCAGGGAAATGGAAGGAAAACAGAGATGGGGAGAAAGTTAAGAGGGTTTAAATGGAACTGGAAATTTCCCTCCTGAGGTGACCTGAGCAAATGTGCCAGAGAGAAAGGACAGCCGTGGAAAGGCCGTGACTCCCTGGGGTTAGCTTTGATGCTGCTGCCAAGATGTTAATGGAGTTTTCTTTCATTACAGAGCCACAAGGTGGGTGAGGAAATGTCTTGTAGTGGACCAACTTCCATTGGTGAAAGACTCTGGGCCAATAAAAGCAAGCACCTCACCTACCTTGAGAGGGGCAGGGGCAGAGGTAGAGAAAGAGGGGTGCTATGGGGTGTTTGTCCCCCCTTTTCCATTTCCCTCTTGACAAGCATTTCCAGATGAGAACCAGGAGCCAAAGAGTCCCTGTGGAAGGATGTTCCCTGCTGATTTTTTCACCCGTTTGAACTTCCGTTGTCTTCCCTTCCTGCCTCATGACTCTGTTTCCTGCTTAAATGCAAATTAAGCAAACACATGCTCCTTTGTTGGAGACAGAGCTGTTTGCAGACTTCTGTCTGGTCAGGGTGTGGGGTTTGGAACGTTTGGAAACTCATACAGGGGCATCTTATAACTTCACACAGACAATGCTAACAACATTGACTAGAAAATTATGAGGGAAGGGGCGACTGTACTGTATAATGGGCACCAGGGGGCAGGAGAGGGTGGGGGTGGGGAAGGGGCGGCTGTACTGTATAATGAGCACCAGGGGGCAGCAGAGGGTGGGGGTGGAGAAGGGGCGGCTATACTGTATAATGGGCACTAGGGGGCAGCAGAGGGTGGGGGTGGGGAAGGGGCGGCTATACTGTATAATGGGCACTAGGGGGCAGCAGAGGGTGGGGGTGGGGAAGGGGCGGCTGTACTGTATAATGGGCACTAGGGGGCAGCAGAGGGTGGGGGTGGGGAAGGGGCGGCTATACTGTATAATGGGCACCAGTGGGCAGCAGAGGGTGGGGTTGGGGAAGGGGCGGCTATACTGTATAATGGGCACTAGGGGGCAGCAGAGGGTGGGGTTGGGGAAGGGGCGGCTATACTGTATAATGGGCACTAGGGGGCAGCAGAGGGTGGGGGTGGGGAAGGGGCGGCTGTACTGTATAATGGGCACCAGGGGGCAGCAGAGGGTGGGGGTGGGGAAGGGGTGATTATACTATATAATGGGAACTAGGGGCAGCAGAGGGTGGGGGCGGGGAAGGGGGTGGCTGTACTGCATAATGGGCAGTAGGGGGCAGCGGAGGGTGGGGGTGGGGAAGGGGTGGCTGTACGTATAATGGGCATGGATAAGGGAGGGACCAGCAGTTTTGAGTTCTCTGAACGTTATCTGATACTTGTCTCCTAGAGCTGAGACCTGGACCCAGGAATCCTAGAGGTCATCCTGGTCCCCCTTCCATCCAGCATCAACATGAATTCAGAGAACTGACACTGCTGATGTCTGGGCACTCCTAGGAGACTGCATATACACCTCTCCAAGACCATGAGGCCCCGTTACTCTGCAGAGATGCCACTTGGTGGGGATTGTCTGGTAGGAGCCAGCAAATGTCCTTGCAGGTTCCTGCCCACTTTCAAAGATCTCCCAGGTTTCATTTCTCTGAGACACCAGCCACTGCCCATGTGCTCTTTTCCTCAGCCTAAAGAATAAGGCCTGACTGGCGCTGAGCCCCCTGAAGCAGAGCATCTCATCTGGATGTGCTCCCTTTTATGCATGTGGGACTTTTAGAAATCCAAGTCAATGTGGGCGCTGGTGGTGGTCGGGCAAGTGAGGTTGGCTGGCAGCCTCCTGAGGAAGGTGATTGAGGTTGGCTGAGAAAGGAGAGGACCCAAAAGGTGAAGCAAAAGTCAAGGAAGTGCTGGGGAGAACTACATGTCTCCATCCCCACTCCACACCCCCTGGGCTATGTGAAGCACCCAGCATGTAGGGGACTGCGGGGGGTGATCTGGGTCAGGGCCTGTGTGGCACCAGGACAATTGGAGGGGGCCTGATCTCAGTTGCAGGGGGGAACTGTGCAGTGCCTGGTACAATAAGGGGGGATCCCTGAACTCAGTCAGTGTCTGGGTGCCTGGTATGAGAGGGGGGCATCCTGGTCGAAGTGTGTGCCATAGCTAGCATTATGGAGTGGAGGCCTGATCTCAGTGGGGATCTGGGCAGCATCCGGTGTGCTCAGTGGGGCCCTCATCTTGGTCACGGCCTCTAGGTTCTCCCTTAAGACTGCTAATTAATTAGTAATATTGACAAATAAACAGTATAGTACAGCTTCTCATCCCACCCTAGCCCTGCAGTCTGCAGGGTCATCCCAAGAGCTCCAGGGTGCTGCTTTCACCCTGATCCCAAGCCATGATACCCCATGCCTCTTGATGGGGAAATCCCAGCTGCTAATTGTGCAATTCCATAGCACCATAACCTGAAGCCCACATCCATGCTATTCCCACACCACACCCTCGCCAGCCTTTTCAGGTATTTGCAGCCAATCTCCCATATCTCCATTACTCTCTTGCCTCTCTACTTCCTGCCTAATCCCCATCAGGCCTGCTCTGAACAGCCTCCCATATGGGGTGTTCAAAAGGCTACTAGTACGTTAGGAACTATTAGGAAAAGGGTAAGAAAAGGAGACGGGATAATGACACTATATAAATCCCTAGTACACCCACTCCTTGAATGCTGCTTCCAGTTCTGGTTGCCCCATCTCAAAAAGGAACCAGAGAAGATTCAGAAAAGTGCAAGAAGGATGATTAAGAGTGTGGAGCAGCTTCCATAAGAGGACAGATTAGGGCTGCTCAGATGAGAAAAGAGATGACTCAGGGGAGATATGACAGAGGTTTCTGAATCAGTAATGGTGTGGAGAAGGGGAGTAGGGAAGTCTTATTTACCCTTTCCCAGGACACAAAAACCAGAGGGGACTCGATGAAATGAAGAGGCTGCAGGTTTAACACGAACAAGAAGAAGTACTTGTTTGTATTAAATAGGGCACGGGTCTCAATGCTGATTCGTAGGGGACAGCGCCTCCTACTAAGCCTCCTAGCCACTCTCTGCAGCACAGTGCCCAACACTGAATGAGGACATGGGGGCCAGGACTGGGTGTGAGGGGAGAGCGCCCCCTACAGAGCTACTCTCTGCCCTGTGCAATCCAATACCCTCTAGTGTTGCAGTGGGACATTGGAGCCAGCATTGAGACCCCTCCCCCAACCTGCAAAGTAGCCTGTTTTGCAAGACATCCTCGTTTAAGCTAAGGTAGTCACTTCAGTCTTGCGGTTGCAGATCTCAGACGTATGTTACATTTGCAGGGCGTGCTATTTTGTGCCCCGCTGTGTCTCAGCAGGGAGCGCTAACCAGGAGCATGTGTCTGTGGTCCCTGGGGCTGGGGTGATTTCATCCCCAAATGGCTCGAAGGGGAAGCAGCTGTTGCTTTTTTACGAGAGCAGAGACAGGGCAGTCATCTGAGTGCAAAGCAGAACCTCAAACCACAGGTTATTCAATCTGCTGCGGGGACTGAATGTGTTCTCATTGTTCTTGGTCAGTGGCTGACTCTCTGTTTATCCCCTGCCTTTCTCTCTGTTTCCCGTCCCTTGAGTTCTCATATCTTCTCAATTCCAGCCTCTCTCCTGTGCAACAAGGATCCTGAATTATTTGACTCCTTCAAATCCAGCGAGATCCCTAGTAGCTGACTAGGGTTCTCATAAAGTTGAGGAGAAAAAATTCAAACCTGAGACATGCTATGAAATAAGTGACTTTTAGTGAAACCCCTGTGTTGTCATTTCTGGACTTGGCAATACCCTCCCAGGGGAGGGGGATCTATATGGATTATAAATTCCTAGTCCTCCTCCAAAATTTTTTTGTTGATCTTTCCAAACTCTTGCACGTCCCTGCCCTTTGCCTCCATTTCCCCAAGTCAGGAATTGAACCCACCTCTAGAGCCTGTGGGAAAGGGTTGTCCCAGCCTGGAAAATGTTTTGAGACTTCAAATATTTTTCTTTGCCGCATGCAGATGAAACAATAAAGGCAGAGTTTTGAATTGCCCCCCAAATGTCTGTAAGAGGGGAGAAAGTGAAGCCCAATTGAATATGATGTACGGGGCCCCAAATTTCTTTTCACAGGCCTGCTCTGGGATGTGGAGAACCCAGTTTCAGGTCTCTGGTCTGTGTCAAGCAGTTGACCCTGGGTCTTCTCCATCCTAGATGACTTCCATAGCCATGGGGCTACTCATAACGGTCCCTTCTGGTTTCATAATCTGTGATCATCCCAGCTGAGCCCCTGTGTAACACCTCCCTAAAACAATCCCTAGAGCAGAACTACTAGGAAACCCCCCATTCCTGATTTAAAACTTGCCAGTGGTGGAGAATCCACCATGGCTCTTGGTAATGCCCTCAATCAGAGGCCTGCTAAGGACACTTCTGCTGCCCTCTGCTCGTACAATTAAAGACACAAAGTTTCATTACCCTGGTGTTCAATCCTAAAGGGAATTTCATCCCAGAACGGTCCCAGCTGATCACTGGCAAAGCAGCCCTGGTTACTGAACACCCAGGTAGAGTAACTGTGTTGATGCAAATAGACGCACTGCTCCCGAAGACTGCCCCCACTCCCAGTTCATCGCTGGATGGCGAGGGGGAGCTCATTCGAACACTGGCTTCAACTCTGCGCAAGAACCCCCCATTCTGGGGGTCCTTTAGCTAGTCTGGTGTCTGGGCAGAGGCAATGACAAGGTAATCAGCCAGCCAATGACTTGTGGCAAATGCGTCCCTCTCTTTGGGTATAATATTGAGAAACTGGCTGGACACAGATATAACAGCCCTGCGGGGACATCAAAGGGGTTGTTTGAAAATTTGGCAGAACATTAAGAGGTTCTGATTGGAGCTGGGGAATTTGGGGCATGTTGGGGGTCTCAAAGGGTGCCAGGACTAATGAGTCCATTTGGGGTGTTTAGGGAACAAGTCTGTAAACAGGATCTTGGCAGCAGCATCAGAGCTAATCCCGGGAAGTCAGGGCCTTCCCTTTACTGTGCTTTCTCTCTGGCGCAGGTTCTCGGGGGCAGCTCAGGAGGGAAATTTCCCAGCCCCAATTAAATCCTCTTAACTTTCTCCCTAGTCTCTGTTTTGCTTCAGTTTTCTGTTTGTTGCAGGCCCCAACCCTGCCTCTAGCCCAGCAAGTTGCATCTGCCCGTGATGCCAACCCGAACAGCACACGTGAAATTTTCAGAAAAGTCCCGTTGTGCTTTCTCCAGCTTGCCCCCCATGGTTGGGAAGAGCTCACCAGAAACAGCTGCAAAGCCACCTCAGGCTCCACTGTCACACCCCAAATTAGCTGTGATGCCACTGAAAACAGGACAACAGTTGGAGAGCGGGATGGGGATGCAGTAGGGGGATGGGAGCAAGGGGGAGAGAGTGTGGGGCAGAGGACCTTGGAGGAGAGACGCGTTCCTTCCTTTGTAGTACAATGGCCGAGAGATTGAGAGACAGGACAGAGAGACAGAGGGATAAATAAAGAGGCACCCAAATTTAGGCCAAACTCTACCTCTGCGTCAGCGCGAACAGTCTCTGGCGTGAGGTTGTTCCTTCAGCTCAGCCACCGGCCCCGTCTTCGTTCCATGACTCAGCTGCTGGGTGATGCTGGCGGCTGAGACATGTCCGTGACCCCTGCCCACGCGGCATTCACATGAGAGCGGCGACCGGCGAGCTGGGTGAGAAGTGCAGGTATAATTCAGCTCTGTCCAGTTACATGTTCTGAGTCAGGGCTGACCCCCATGCCGCAGGGCAGTGCTAGGAGGTGCTGTGCTGTGGGGATCATGATGGGGCTCACTAGGGGGCGCTCTCCCCCTCAGTCAGGGCTGACCCCCAAGCCCCAGGGCAGTGCTAGGAGGTGCTGTGCTGTGGGGATCATGATGGGGCTCACTAGGGGGCACTCTCCCCCCCAATCAGGGCTGACCCCCATGCCCCAGTGCTGGCCCCATGGCTCTTCACAGCCAGGAGCACGGGTTTGGTGCTGGGCCCGTGAGCCCTGGTGTACCTGGCCAGGGAAATGGATGGAGTGATGAGCCGTTACCTGGTTACCCTGTAGCTGACCCCTCTGCTATTGTTGGACCAGGCCCTGCAGAGCGGCTGGGAGCTGCAAGGCATGCTGGGAACCCCCAGCCTGGCCGTGGTCAGCCCACAGCGTGTGGTGCCTTGATGGTGGGGCGGGGAGGTGGCTGCGTCCCTTAGGCAGGACTTCCTCTGGCTGTGATCAGAGGGGAGCAGGCGGCTCACAGGAGACAGGCGTTGGGGGTGCAGCTTCCAGGCTCAGACTGGTCCCCCCAGCACGGAGCTAAACGTGTCTCCCCGTGCCAGGTGAATGACTCACCCTGCACTCCTTCCCTGCCTGCCTCATTCACGCCTTCCTTCTGTCTCCCCCTTTCCCTGCCTCGCTCTGCCACACTCCTCTTCATCCTCCCCACTCCTCCATCTCTCTCCCTCATTCACACGTTCCCTCCGTGTGTCTGACTTTCATTCCCCCTCTCTCTGCCCCACCCCACAGTCGCCTCTCCACTCCTCCTCCTGGCTGTGTCTCGTTCAGTCGTTCTGTTTCTGACTGTCCTCTTTGTTCTCAGTCAGTGACCTCCTTCTGCACGTCTCCTGCTGTCTTTCTCTTTCACTCTCTCCATCTTCATCTCCCCTCTTCTTCAGGCACTGTCTCTTCTTCTCCCTCTTCACTCATCCTTTTCTCAGTCTCATTCACCCTTTCCTTTTCTCACTCTTGCTCTGTCATTCATCTGTTTACTCCCTTTCTTTTTTTCCTTCCCTTTCACTTCCTCTATTTGGAGCCTGTCTCTTCATTCATCTCTTTGCCTCTGTCTCATTCCCCCTTTCCCTCTCTCATTTCATCCCTCCCTTTAATCCGTCAGGTTTCTCCATCCTGGACACCAGGGTTCCCCAGCCATCAGCAGGTCTTGAGGCTGCATCGTGACCACCCGTCCGTGCTCCTTTCAGACACTGTCTGGCCCATTCCAGGAGCTGGTTCCTCTCTCGGATGCGCAGACTTTGTGGAAGTGTCTGGCTCCAAGGGACGGTCGATCACAGATATTTGTAAGAGCTCGGTTGCTATTTAGATAGCTCATTGAAGGAGCAGATTCACCTGGCAGCAGCATCCTGTTATACCCAGCATGGAGCTCAGCGTCCTCCTTCATCTCCTGGGTGAGTGACCCTGCACTCCTCCTTCAGCCTGTCTCTCCTTCCCCCCTTCCCTGCATGCGTCTCACCTTCTCCTTCCACCTCCAGCTCCTTGGGGCTTTTCGTCCCCCAGACTCCATCTCGAGTCTCAATTCAGCAACAGTCTGGCGGGCGTCTGGCATTTCCCAGTTGCGCGGGGTCTCCTTATGGGGCCTTTCTGTGCAGGGAGCACGAACACTGAGCCTCGGGTTTCTGCAAATACACTCACAGTAAGCAGGTGGCTGCTTTCCTAAGGCTTTACTCGAGTATCGAGCTCCTGGTCTTTCTCCAACGGTCATTTCCACCCACCGACTGTCTGTTGCTCTCCACTAGGGAAATAGATGTTGAGGCTCATCCACCTGGGCCCACGTCTCCCTAAAGTACATTCCCTGTCCCCCAGCCCCCTTCCCTCCTGTGCCATTCCCAGAGCTCTCACTCCCTGTCTCTCCTCTTCTCTCCTTCAGCTTCTCTCCAGATCCTTCCCCAGCTGGCGTCACCTGCAGGTAAGGAGGGACGTGATCCACACACTTGCCCCAGCTGTCCGTTCAGGTGGGTCCCATCCATGAAAAGGGGTCACCCCATGGGGCAGACTTCCAGTTCCAGTCTGGCCCCATGGTAGGGGGTCTGGCTGCTTGGGTCAGAGAATAGGACATGGGGCCTTTCATCTCTAGGAGCCGCCGGCTCTGATCCTGCCCAGAGGAACTGGCTGGTCAGTGGGGTGGGGAATGGGAACGGACAGGGGACACTGATTCCAGTATTTGTTTATGTGCCTGGCTTCTCACTGTGGGGTCACAGGCACTGAGTGTAGAGACCCCCCCGCCCAGGCATTGTGTGCAGGGACCCTCCCACCCCACTTCGGAGTGTGTCTCACTCTGGTTCTGCTCCACTCAGCTCCCAGCTTCGGGACCTGCAGGGCCCTGGGCAAGACTTCCCAAAGTGACTGGTGATTTGTGGGGGGCTCAGTTTCCTGGGGTCCCCTGGAAGACTTATAGGGGCTGGATTCTTTGATAGGGCTGATAGAACCAGGCCTATTTAAACTGCTTGAAATGGAGCACCCTAAAAACAGATTCTAGCCCTGGCCCCAGGGCCACATGCAGAGTGAAATCTCAGCAGGGCCGGCTGCAAGCTGGGAGGTGGGGTGGGATCTGAGCCTGTGGGATTCCATGGGGGGAGGTCTCTCTCCCTAGCTTCCATCTCCTCTCATCTCCCCACCCCCACTCCCACTTCCCTCATCCGTCCGGTCTCAGCACCCTACAGAGCTGACTGAGCTGCACCACGCCCGGCAGAGCCCGTGACGTATGGCGTGGCCAGGTGGGAACCAGAACCCCCTAGAGGTGACAGTGGCTCCCATGGAGCACAGGGGATGTGTGCGGCAGGAGGGATGAAGCCAGAGCTCTGGGGCCTGTGGGGTGCAGACACCAGATATCTTGTTGTGTGGGAGGAACGGAGAGCTGCAAGGGGCTGCCGGCTCCAGCCAACGAGGGTAGGAATTGGGAGGCAGCACTTGGCTGGGGGGAGTGTAATGTCTGCTGAATCTCCCTGCCCTTCCTCAGCCCCCCTGCAAGCCCCAAGGGTCATCATGGACCCCCAGCACCCTGTGTATTTCCCGGGGGAGCGTCTCACCCTCAGATGCTTGGCCCCTGGTGGGGAGGCGGTGAGCAGCTATCAGTTCTACAATCAGCATGGGGAGCGGGTCTACACGGAAACCACCGGCCTGTCCGGGGGGCCCTGGCTGGTCCTGACGGCTGAGATGGGGAAGGCCGGGGCGTACAGCTGTGAGTACTGGGCAGTGAGAGACGGGCAGCCCATCTACTCCGCACGAAGCCAGCCTCTCCGGGTACCAGTGATGGGTGAGTCCCCTTTCTCCTGCTGTCTAATAGGGGATTCCTGTCCCCATCACATGTGAAACCCCAAACCCCACGAGCCTGCTCATTTCCACCCCCAGGATCTCCTACCCTTGGTGGATGATCCTGTGGCCTTGCTCCACCTACTCCACAAACAATGAAGTCCCCCAAAGAAAACAACACTATTTCACAGATTCTCAAACAAGAAAGGGCCCCTGTGATCACCTAGTCCCATCTGCATCGGATGTTGCCAATGTAATTCCTGTTTGAACTAGAGCAGATCTTCTGGGGAAACATCCACCCTTGTTTTAAAAACGGCCAGTGATGGAGAATCCACCACAACCGTGGGTACATTATTCCAGTGATTAATTCCTCTCCCTGTTGAAAATTTCCACCTTATTCCCAGTCTGAATTTGTCTAGCTTCAGTGTTCAGCTGTTGGATCCTTGGCTGCCAGATTGAAGAGCCCTTTGGTGTCAGATTTCTGTCGGCGCATTAGGTACTTATAGACCCTGATCAAATCATCCCTTCACCTTGGTTAAGCTAAAACTGTTGAGCTCTAGAGCTTCCTTCAGCACCCTAGCTGGCGGTGAGGCCGATTGTAGATTTCAATGACGTGGCTAAGTTTTAGGTCGCTGGTTTGATTCTGGCTTGAAGGAGCTTCCTGATGGTCCCTTCTGGCCTTTGACTGCAAATACAGCACATTGTTCCATAGGGCTTGTGGTTCTTTGAATTCTCACTCTGTCCTCCAAAGTCCTTGCATGGGATGGGAGGGCAGGGTTGAAATTCGTTGAGGACACGTCAGAATGTTTCATTTAAACATTGTGGATCAGAATGAGACATTTTCCTCCCTCTTGAAACAAAATCCTTTATTTTTGGCTCTGTTCGTATCCTGTATCTGCCCAGAGTGGCTGTCGTGCCTGATGGGAGTTTCAGTTCTGATATTTCGTGGCCCCCATTCTTCTTTCCTGGCCAGCCCCCCGCTCAGAACTAAGTCCCCCATGTGCACTGCAGCAGTTCAACGAGAGGGGTGACTGCTGTGTATCTTGGCAGATGTAGTCCTGAACAGAGGTCTGTTCTGTATTAGATTGTTGCCGGTAAACACCGATTTTGCTGTCCACACACAAACCAACAGAGAAATATTTCCAACCTTCATAACTGAAATTCACCACTCGGCAAAGTAAGGACAATGACGACTGAGATCTATTTCAGGCTATTTACTTGTATATTTTCTCTGCGTAGTGACACCACAAGCCCTGGGCCGGCCACGTTGCGTGAGCACAGCCTGTGGCGTGCAAGCTGGGGGCCTCTTCCTCTTCACCTCACCAGGCCCTAAAGGAGCCTGGTTTGAACCAGCATCTCCTAGGACACTTTCTCCCAGCCCCTTGGGGTGCAGGGGGCATCCAGCCCTCACGCTCTCTGTAGCCCCTAAGCATTCTGTCTCTCTCCTCAGGAGTGTGTTACTCTCTGGTGCTCGGCTCCCAGGAGGGAGATATGACTTCTGCAATGAAATCGGGGTGCAGGTCTCTGCAGATCTCCCCGCTCAGAACAGGGGTGCTCATCTGGGGCTCACGGATGTGATGGGGATCCCCAAAGCATACACCTGCCTGTACTGGGGAGCAGAGTCTAGGTGGGAAACCATCTCAGAGCGCAGCCATCCCTGCTTGGCCCTAGCGACTGGTGCATCTGCTTCTTAGGGCTGGTTGAGCTGGGGTCACGGGCATTTCTCCCCCTACAGTGACTGAGACACAATCAGCAATCTAGCTGCTGTCAAGGGCATCAGCGCAGTTTCGCTGTCTGGTTCTTCTCCTTCTAGTTGTGTCAGGTTTTCAAGAACTGAAATTCACTCACTCTCAGAGCCGGGGATAGAACCCAGGAGTCCTGGCTCCCAGCCCATGCCTTGATTTGACCTCTAGACCCCACTTCCTCATACTCAGTTGCTCTGCTATTTCTACACTCTTGGTACATTAACGCTCCCTCTTCTCGCCTATTGTTGCTCTTCGCAGATTTCCCTCTTGCTCCATCCATCTCTGCAATTTCTGATTTCCCTGGGAAGAGCCCTGTTACCATTGTATGCTCAGCCCCTCAGGGACATGTGGCTAAAAGGTACCAGTTCCTGAGGCAGGGGAATGTCATTGTCTCACAGTTGGGTGCCCGTCTCCAGCTCCGTCAATCTGATTTGGATGCTACCGGCCCTTACACCTGCAGCTATGAGGTCAATGTCTCAGGGAGAATGATCCAGTCACTACCTAGTGCCCCCCTCTCAATCCATCTGACAGGTGAGTCATCTTTCCATCTACACCTCTTGGGTCAGGCGATGGCTGTCCAGATGTCGGCCTGCAGACTGGAAGGGTTGTGGGATACTGACCGGTACGTCTGCGATGAACTGAGCAATCTGTCTGTAGAGCTGATGAATCCTGTCTGATATTGGGGGGTTGGTATCTGGGCCAGACTGAAGACTCCACTTTGGATGGGGGATTCTTTACCTTTGCTGTGGTCAGTTGATCTCCATCTTCGGCTGAACTTCCAAAGTAAGGTGAGAACAGAATCGCACAAGAGGGTCCTAGAGTTAAAATGCTCGGCCATTGCAATGTGTTTGCTATGGGCAATCAGAGAGCTCCTGTCCAGGATAGCTGGTTTGTCAAGGGAGATCGTGTTAGCAACTAAGTCCCTGTGATGTTCTCCTCAGCAAGGGAGAGCTTTGGTGCTGCTGAAATGTCTGTCAGGGAATGTGTCCCTGACATTCCCACCTGTCGGCCTTGCTGGCAAACTCCTTGAGATCTGCCAGTCCAAACCTGGCCTTGCAGGTCTCAGTCGATGTCCCCAGAGGCATCTCCCTGCAGTTCCCAGTCCTGCTGGTGGGAGACTCACAGGAATTATTAAATTCACTGCCTCCAAAGAGACTGAGGACAGGTTGGCCTGTTGGGTTAGCTGAAGGCTCACACCTGTCTTATGCCAGGAGCATCACCTGATGGTCTTTAAAGGCCAATCAACCTTCCCTGAAATGGGCAAGAAAACAGAGAAAAATGAGTAAATGAAAAGTGGGTGAACCCAGAGCTGATGCTCCTCAAAGAAAACATCTCTGGGTGGGAAAGGAACATTAGTGACCAGGGAGGGAAATACGGTGTGGTAGCAAATGAACTTGGACATCATCTCCCTTTGGACACATCAGCCATCTCCTGGGATTGGGAGGAGGGAGCTCCATAGCACTGGGGTTTGTTGGAGGGCTCAGTCCCCACTGTCTCTCTTCAGGATCTTTCGTGCTCCTGGAAACCTTTCGGCCAACTCTGCAGCTGTCACCAACGGGTCCTGAGTTCACCACCGGAGATTCTGTTACCCTGACGTGCTCAGCTCCCAGCTGGGAGAAGAAGATGGGGTTCTGCTTCCTCAAGGCCAGGGAACAAGTGGTGTGCACAAGACAGGCGCTGGAGGACTCTCAGAGTTACCAGATTGGCAGACTCAGCATGGAGGATTCTGGCTCATACACCTGCATGTACCGGGTAGCCGAATCTGGGCAGGAGATCTCCTCCCTAGAGAGCCAGCCCATCTCCATCACAGTCACAGGTAAGGCCCCATTCTCTCAGAATGTGATAGCAGGGACCAGCATCAGAATATAAGAGCGGCCATGCTGGTCCCTGGTCCATCTGGCCCAGTAGTCTGTCTCCAAGGGTGGCCCATACCAGAGTTTCAGGGGGCACATACAGAACAGGGAAATTATGGAAGGATTCAGCCCAGGCTTCCATCATGTCTTGTAGTAGTCAGAGGTTCAGCCTCACCCCGAGCATGTTGTTGTGTCCCTGACGATCTTGTCTAAGAGCCATTGATGGACCTGTCCTCCATGGATGGATCCAGTACTTTTGGGAACCCAGATATGCTTTTGGCTATCACAGCATCCCACGGCAAGAAGAGCAACAGGGACAAGGCAACTGAATGGTCGACCTCAGGGGGCTGGACAGTCAATCTCTGGGGCTCTTTCTCCACCTGGCTTGTCTGTACACTTCTGGCTGGGTTTGGCACCGAGTAACGCTCCGATTTGCTCTTCACTGTTGGGGTGAAGTGGGTGGCCACCAGGGGATGGGAGGTATGAAGGGATTTTCTGTCGAAGGGTAGAAGTGGGGGTATAGCTTCTCCAAGGGGTACATGACAGCTCCCCATTTTATTTACACAATCAGCCAGGTGCTCTTCATTCAGAGCCCCTCCATTTCTCTCCTTGCTTTCTCTGCTCTTCATTCTCTCCAGATGTCTCACTGCCCCCGCCGGCCCCCAAAATCATTCTGTATCCCCCGAAACACATCTATTTTCAGGGGGACCATGTCAAGCTCACCTGCTCAGTTCCTGGCAGTGAGCAGGTGGGGGGATACAGATTCTACCATCAAAGAGAGGAGCAGATCTCCGAGCTGGACGAGGGAGCTTGGCTGGAGCGCACGGCTATGACTGGGAATGCCGGGAAATACTTCTGTGCCTATTGGATAATTCGATCTGGGCAAGCAATCCTGTCATGGAAGAGTGACTCCGTCTCCATCATTGTGACTGGTGAGTCCAGCCCTGTCTCCAGCACCCCTTTGCCCTTTCCGCGTGTGTTCTAGAGAGGCCATACTCCTTCCATGGACTCCAGACTCTTCATGGCCACCTGTTGAATCTCAGTGACCACTGTAAGGTGGGAAACTGAGGCACCCAATATTGGCTTCATCAATTTTTTCACATTTATTTATAAATTTTCAGATTGAATCATTGACACTTGTCATTTCTGATCATACACACATGACAAACAATAAGACAGATTGGACTGAACAGGCAGGGGTCCAAGTATCCAAATTTGTCTCAGTCTCTGGACCAGTGTTCTCCATTTTGGGCCCTCCATCACTTTCTTTTTATACATTAATTTGTCCTTCTATGTCTGTCTTCCCATGTCTCCAGTTATACGTTTACCCAAATGTTCGTAAGTTGTTTTCATTCTTCTGTATTGTTACAAATCATTGGCATTGCATCAGCATAACTCCATGATTCTTTTGCCATTCAGTGTATTCAGTGTAGCCATTCATACATTGTCATGAATAGGAAGATTAAACTAATAAAACAGCCCTTATTTTTCCCATTTCACATGTTGCAGTGGTAGGTGTTCAGCAGGATTCACAGATTGAGACAGTCTGACATGGGCCGTGATATGCACGCGTTTGCCATCCCAGACATCCAATACATGGCCAATGGTGGCACTGAAATCACAGAATTCTTCCTATTTGCAATGGAATTGCTTAAAAAAATCCATGGCCACACAATTGGAAACGTGGCACACATGACTTGAAGTACTCACCAAGCTAGTCAAAATGTACAGTGATATGCCAAATGCCTCCCCAGAGGAGGGAAGGGTTGGTCGACCTTGAGATCTTTAAATCATCTCCGAACAAAAGTTGGCAGGTCCAAAGTCAATCTGTGGAAGTGGGGCTCGTCCAATGACCCAGATACAAGTGACTGCGGGCAAATGCAAACTAGGGAACATCTCTTGGTCTGCCGGCTCCTGGGGGAAGATCTGCAGACTGGGCCATAGCATGTCCCCAGCACTGGGAAAACGTACATTTGTGGTGGAGGACACAAGATGAAAAAGACCATTCAACATCCATCATTATGAACGATTAGTATTAAACTACCAAACCACAGAGTTGATTTATACCATTCAGCACATTTCTCACTCTTTAGCGCCACAGCTCATTTCCTGTGTCTCGTCCTCCGTCATCCAGGATCGTAACCTTTATTTTTCTTGAGTAGGGAAATTTATGGAGACCACCAGGTCCTTCTGGCGTCATATCCTCACCTTTGCCAAATGTGGGCTTGTCCAGGCTCATTTGCTCTATGTTGAGCAGCTCAAAGTTCAGCACTTCTGATTGTAAATCACTCGAAAGTCTCGCCAGGAATTTCTCCTGTTGTATTCTGAGGTGCTTATTCGGTTAGGCACTGTAGCAGTTCCCCCACAGCTCTGCCAGTTGTGAGATGCTGTTCCAGTCAGACTGGGGATTGTCATCTGTGCTGTGCGGTGTTTGCTGGGAGGGGTATTTCACAGGCTGGGGGATCACTGGACTCCCCGTATCGACTTCTCTTGACTCTGGGGGGATGCCCCTCTGCACTGACCCCTTTCTCTCTACTGCAGCTCCTCCACTGCCCCCCAAACTCTCTCTGCAACCCAAGCTCCCTGTGTACCTGCCCGGGGAGAAGGTCACCCTCACCTGCTCAGTCCCCCATGCCAAGGTGGTTGCGGGGTTCAGGTTCCACCAGCACAGAGGGGATCAGGCCTCTGAAGAGCTGCCAGCAGCCAGCGGGGGGCCCGGGATGGAGCTCATGGCGCAGATGGGGAATGACGGCTCCTACACCTGTCAGTACTGGAGACGGGAGGCCGGGCAGGAGATTGTATCTGAGAACAGTAACAGCATCATTGTACCAGTGTCAGGTGAGGCTCTGACCTCCGGGATGCTCCCGCCAGGTCTCTCCCACATCTCAGGTGCTGCTAGACAGCCAGGTGAGCAGTGGGACTCGCGGGGAGCAGAGATGCCCCCCACCGACCCGCCCACAAACCCCTTTGTCCTCTGCCCTTCCCCATCCCCACCCTCTGCTGCCCCCTGGTGTCCATTATACAGTATAGCCGCCCCTTCCCCATCCCCACCCTCTGCTGCCCCCTGGTGCCCATTATACAGTATAGCCGCCCCTTCCCACCCCCACCCTCTGCTGCCCCCTGGTGCCCATTATACAGTATAGCCGCCCCTTCCCCGCCCCCACCCTCTGCTGCCCCCTGGTGCCCATTATACAGTATAGCCGCCCCTTCCCACCCCCACCCTCTGCTGCCCCCTGGTGCCCATTATACAGTATAGCTGCCCCTTCCTGACACTGGGCTGTGGTTCTCCTGCTGACCTCTGTATTTTGCTGCTTCCCTTAAACCCCCTTTCCCAGCCGGTGCTGAGCATGGATCCCACATCTGGAGTGGTGAGTGAAGGGCTCCTACACCTGCATGGCCCCTGGTGACCTCAGTGAGCGGAGATTTCACTTTTACAAGGACAGAACCGAGATCGTCCCCAGGGACTTGGGCTCTGAGCTCAGCACCATGGAGTCCAGCACTGACTTCATGATGCTCAGTTTCCCACAGGCTGGTCCTGTGACCACTGGGGAATTCACCTGAGGCTATGAGGAGAACGTGAGGGGGAGGTGGATCCCGTCCCCCAGTAGTCAGGTTGTGAACGTCACCATGAAGGGTGAGGATGCGCCTAGTCCTACAAATGCCATTGAAGATATACTCTGGAGTCCTGCAGTGGGGAAAATGGTTGTTGAAATGATGCCGCTGTGTAGTGAATGGCTGCCTAACTCAACTCCCATTCCTTATGCTGCCCCCTTGTGCCCATTATCCCGTGTAGCCAACCCTTCCCCACCCCTCACCCTCTGCTGCCCTCTGGTGCCCATTATACAGTATACCAGTCCCTTCCTGATACTGGACTGTGGTTCCCCTGCTGACCTCTCCCTTTTTCTACTCCCCTTAGACCCCCTTCCCCAGCCATTGCTGAGCATGGATCCCCCATCTGGAGAGGTGAGTGAAGGGCTCCCCCTGCTCATTGCCTGCATGGCCCCTGGTGACCTCGGTGAGTGGAGATTTCACTTTTACAAGGACGGAACCGAGATCATCCCCAGAGTTGAGGGGTCTGAGATCAGCACCATGGAGTCTGTCTCCGGCTCTATGAACATCTCTGTGCTCAGCATCCCACGGGCTGGTCCTAAGAACACTGGGGAATTCACCTGTGGGTACGAGAAGAACATGAGCGGGAGGTGGATCCAGTCCCCCAGGAGCCAGGCTGTGAATGTTACCTGGAATGTCACCAGGAATTACAGCTGGAGAGGTGAGGCTCCCAACAGTATTAACAGAATGAGAAGGAATATTTCCCCTGAGGTGCAGTTCCCATTTTGGACCCATAGGTGTCAGGATCACATCCTGTATCTGGCATGCAGAAATTCCTTTCTTAAAGGGGAGGGTGCAGATTGTCCCTGTTCTGCAGGCTGCCTGGGGTGTAGCAGAGTCCACAGTGCCATGCAGGGGAAACGTTTACATTGCAGATCCTGGCATAATGCCTGCTGTCGCTCGTCCCCCTTCTCTCAACAGGCTGGGCTCTGCCCCTCCCCTTGGTGGCTGGTTGCGGTGGTGGAGGAGCCTCTCTGGGGCTACTGGCTCTTCTTGGCTGCTGCCGCAGAAGGAATAAGAAAGGTACCGGTAATGCAACCTGGATGGGGAATGGGAGCTGGGGCCTCGTTTGTGCAATTCTGGAGGAGGGTGGACAAGACTGGGGTGTAGAATGGGACCCAGGGATCCCCAGGGTTATGAGGCACAAGCCCTTAGTGTGAGGGATTTTTGTCTGTGTCCTGCTGTGGATCAGCTCCCGGACTCCGCTAGCAACATATGCTCCTGGAAACTTTGCTGTCTGTACAGGGTAACGATTACCCCCTGGTAATCTGCTGTCCCCAAAGGAATAGCACACTCCAACTTTGGATGGTCAGTTCGGGGTCCCCACTCACCATGCGGCACTTAGATCTGTTTATAAAGAAAACAAGAGGAAGTTTATCATCAAAGCAACCAGGTGGGTGAGGTTTTATTGGACCAATTTCTGAGGGGGAACAAGACAAGCTTTTGAGTGATACAGACCTCTTCTTCCTCTCATCTGAGACCAGAGTTTCAAGGAAGAATATTGGAAACAAATGGTTTCATATCAAACAAGATTGTAACATGCTTCCTAGAGCCTAAACTGAACTCCCAGGACATTTCCCTGTCTCCTACATCATAGCGTTGTCCCATCATTTTCAGTCAGGTTGGCTGAGATCCTCCTTCCCTAAGATCAAACCTCATGGCAGGTTGTCTTCAGAGATTGAAGGCTTCCAGGGTGCATCTCTCTGCACCCCCTAATGTACCAGATCAGACCTTTGATCTCCACCTGAGAACAAGTTTTCCCCAGCTGCTGTTTACCTCTTCCCGTTAGTATCGCCCCCGATTCTCCGCAAGCTCTTTGTTGGCATTGGACCCAGAATGCTGATAGACTTGTACAGGAAGACACGCAGTGGTACACTATGGAGATAAGCATCTCCCAGCTCCTGTCCGGAGTTGTTTGTCCCATGGCACGCTACCTTGGAGCAACCTCCCTTTAACCACAACAAAAGAAAATAATATTCAGCATCTCCGCATAACTCCTTGCAGATTTTCCATACACTTGTCTCGCAATGGTCTTGACGATGCATGTGATGCAGGCTTTCATTAGCGACCTCACGTGACATTCTTTGGTGGACCCATGGTAGCTCTGCACCCCTGTGTGCCCCTCTGTCTGTTGGCATCAAGAAGGCTGTGGGTCAGAGCCGTGCCAGGCACTTGCTCCATGCCCCATGTGGAGGGAGACACTTGGGGGGGGGGGAAATACAAACAGTGAGGGAAACCAAACAGCTTTTTAATGTCTCTCCTTGACCTTTTCTCCACAGGTAGCAGCAAGACAGCCGCTGGGTAAGATATCCGGTTTTCAGAGGTATCACTCCTCCTCCCCGTGGGAGGCTGCCTGTCTGTCTGTCTCCCCCAACAGGGTAATCGATATCCCTCCAACACATTGGCCCATCCCGTCTGTTACGGCAGAGGAACCCGCCTCCTCCCACAACATCTGCCTTAGTCCCCCAACTTCTCCCCTCTGGACCGAGCTGTGAGGAGCCAGGCTGTGAATGAGAGAGCACAGATGAGTGAATATGAGAAAGAGAGAATGATAAATGAATGGGAGAGAAGGAAAAAAGGCTGGGCCAATGAGATGTTTATTTTCCACTATCTGTCCCCTCCCACTTTCACCCCAAGTCCTTCCCAATGCTGGGTGGGGAAGCACTGGGATGGGCTCCCTAGGGAGGTGGTGGAATCTCCATCCTTAGAGGTTTTGAAGGTCAGGCTTGACAAAGCCCTGGCTGGGATGATTTAGTTGGGGTTGGTCCTGTTTTGAGCAGGGGGTTGGACTAGATACCTCCTGAGGTCCCTTCCAACCCTGATCTTCTATGAGTCTATGATTCTATGATCAGAAGTGTATACCTAGGTCTGGCAGAATTTTGATTATTTTGTTATAATTTCAACAGGTAATAAGCATTCAAAAATATATTTTTTCACAGTTGCAAGAAATTACCAGGGAGAAGTCAGACAACAGGGGGCTTAGAGAATAATTATTTAATGACAGGCCATGCCAAGATTCAAAAAAGTAAAGCTTTATATCTGGTACAGCCCAGATTGTCAGCCCCACATGCCAAAATATGCAACATCAATATCTTCAGATCAAACTTTGATTCTCAAACAGCCTTTCCCCTTACATTACGTATCTGTACATTTCTGGAAATATTTTCCCCATTTGTTTCTGGAGAATCGTCCAGTCGATCGCTTGACTGCACTTTGGTTTGTTATGAAACATGCTCAAGAGACCAAATGACCAATCTCAGTCAGGTTTATTGCAGAAAGTAAACTATAGGACCAGACAGAGGGGAAAGGTTCAATACAATACTCGTTTGATAGATTTTAAGTCTAGAAATGATCACTGTGATCATCTAGTTTGATTTCCTGCATAACACAGGCCAGAGAACTGCCCCACAATAATTCCTAGAGAGGAACTTTTAGAAAGACACCCAATCTGGATTGAAAAGTGCCCATGATGAAGAATCCACCACAACCCTTGGTGCTCCATTGCTTAATTAAATGTTCATGCGTTATTAGCAGTCTAATGATGATGGCCAGTGTGACACATGCTTTCAGTAGAGACTGTACGTGATGTTATATTGGTGACCCTGTGGGTTCCCCATAGCCCCATGTATCCCAGTGCCCTCTGCCAGTTGGTACGAGGAGGTTTGGGGCCAGGGTGAGAAGCAGAGCAAACAAGCGAGAGACGCAGCGAATAGATAGCGAAAAGGAATGGAGGAATGAGGGAGAGAAAGTCAGGGAAAGAAGGAGGTGATGAATAAAGAGGAGAGAATGAGCAGGAATGGAGGAATGAAGCAGAGAGAAAAACTACCACCAAGAACATTGTTGGCCAATGATAGCCCCACCCAAAACTCCCACCCTCACCCATTATCACACTCCAGGAGCCTGTTCCCCAAATCCTCCCAACCCTTAGGGGTAGGAGCCCATAATTCCCCCCTCTGACCCTCCCAGCTCCATCACTGAGACATAGTTCTGCCTCTTTCAGCTACCTGGGTGTCAACGGAGCCCCTGGGGTCAATTTAGGTGAGTAATGACCACCCAGCTCCCCGCCGGACACTCTCCCCCACTTTGTAGCCCATGGGGTCTCAGAGGTGGGACACGGTACATGGGAGGTGTCTGATTGGCCTTCTCATGGCCACTTCCCCTTTAAGAGGGGAATTTCTGACTGACACACTCCGGCTCCCCTGCTGATGATGTTGAGACTATGTTGCCAGCTAGTGGGTCAAAAACGGGAATTTCAGCATGGAGAAAAGAGACCTTGTGTCTGGCTGTTGGGTGGAGGGTCTGACGCAGGGCAGCGGGGAGGGCGGACCGGGTGCTGGATGGAGGGTCCAATCCAGGGCAGCGGGGAGGGGAGATCGGGTGCTGGATGGAGGGTCCAATCCAAGGCAGCAGGGAGGGGAGACTGGGTGCTGGATGGATGGTCCGACACAGGGCAGCAGGGAGGGGAGACCAGGTGCGGGATGGAGGGTCTGATCCAGGGAAGCGGGGAGGGGGGACTGGGTGTTGGATGGAGGGTCCAATCCAAGGCAGCAGGGAGGGGAGACCGGGTACGGGATGGAGGATCTGATCCAGGGCAGCGGGGAAGGCGACCAGGCAGTAGGGTCTAATCTGTTACGTGATTAGCTCTGCAGCAAAGGAGCCATGATGGGTGGGATCAGCCAGTGATGCACAACCAGCGGCGGCTACCCAGCATCCCTGGTGGGAAATCCAAGAAAAGAGGCAAGGGAGAAGAGGATGCAGGCACCGGGGCAGGATGCACAACCCTGGTAAACTCGGAGAGGAGAATGCTGAGCCCCCCACCCCCTGCTGAGCCCCCCCACCCCAGTCTCTGGAGCACAGCACCCACCGGTGCCATGCAGGAGCACTGGTGTCAGTATTCCCCACAATGGGAAAGGGCCTCCTGTTGAGATCTCACCCGGCTCCCTGCAGCACAGCGCCTCCTAGTGCCGCAGTGAGGTAATGGGGTCAGCTGTGAGTGTGAGGGGAGAGCACCCCTGATCCCCCACCCCACTCCCTGCAGTGTCCCCTAGTGCTGCCCTGGGGCAGTGGGCCCTGCACTGACTCCAAGGGGCGAGTGTCCACTACTGAGGGCCCTGGTCCCTGCAGCACAGCGCCCCCTAGCGCCACCCTGGGGCAGTGGGGCCAGCACTGACTCCAAGGGGCGAGTGTACACTACTGAGGGCCCTGGTCCCTGCAGCACAGCACCCCCTAGCGCCACCCTGGGGCAGTGGGCCCAGCACTGATTCCAAGGGGAGAGCACAACAAAAGTTCTCTACAGCACAACATAAGCTCTTGGCAGACCTGATTCTTCTCTGTTCTCCACTTTCCTAGTATGCTCTAGCCACGTGCTCCCCTGTGAGCCCGGGGAGCTCCACGTTCCACCAGCGAGGAGGGAATTTGGTCTCAGAGGAAGTTGTGTACAGTGAACCCCTCTTCTAATCCCTGTCCCCCAACTTCCCAGCAGCACCCTGCTCCCATTGCCTGAGAATCCTCAGACCTCAAGCTCTGCTCACTCTCAAACCTTTGTCACAGCAAACAGCTCAGTTTTGTTCTTTTCATCTTGTGGGGTGAGGGGGGTGGGAGGCAGGACTCCTGGATTCTATACTCAGATCTGGGAGGAGAGTGGGATCTAGTGGTTAGAGCGGGGTGGGGGAGCTGGAAGGCCAGAATCCTGGGTTCTACCCTGGCTCTGGGAGGGGGGGTGGGGTCTAGTAGTTAGAGCAGGGGGGGTCTGGGAACCAGGGCTCATGGGGTCTATCCCAAGCTTTGGGAGGAGTTTGGGTACAGTGGTTAAAGCTGCTGGTGAAGGATGGGTAAATACCCCCGTCTAACCATGCTCTTCTGAATTAAACTTATTTCTGGCCCAGTTTGGTTGGTGCCATTTTTTACTCGTGTATCAACTGTGGAGTAGTGGGAGGTTTGGGGACCCTGGTATTTTCAGGGTGTCCCAAGGGAGACAAACTATGTCCCTATAGTTGCTTGCACTGAGTCAACTGAAATCTCCAGCTCCTATTGAGCCTTTATGCTTACAAGGCTGAGAGCGCTACGAACGGGACCGGACATCAAAGCTGCACTAGGGCAAACCCTAGATGACAGCTTCCTGATGAACTAAAAGTGACTCTGATTATTTCGATCAACAGACATGCAAATTATGCCCTGGTAAGGAGGGCTGGCCCCAGGCCAGGAGGCTGGTTGCATCAAAGATATAATACTGCAATTTCTCTACTTGCGTTCTGGGCAGAAATACCCTTGGGCACATCGGGAACATCAAACAATGAAAAAAACCCTCCAGCAGTGACAGCCCTTTCATCACTGTAAATGGCCCAGACCCCCAGCTTGGGTCCATGGGTCAGATCCCCAGCTGGGGTGAATGGGTTGTAGCTCGACTGGAGTCAATGGGGCAGATCCCAGCTGGGGTCAATGGGCCATAGCTCCCCAGGGGGTGTAAACCCGTGTAACTCAAGGAAGATTCCTTTACACCAGCTGGTACCCTGGGCTACCCTGCGAAGATCCAGCCCTCGGGGGCGGCTGCTCCGGCCCCTCCCCCCAGCTCTGCGTTGAAGTACAAAGGCCAGTGCAAACACTGGAGAAGGTGGCGGGAAGTGGTCAGCTGCCCTCAGCCCCTCCTTACCTGAGATGCTGCTGCCTGTCCCGCCACCCAGCTGAGCAGTGGCTGCAAATGAGGCTGTGGCTTCCTCTGCCTCCATCAGAGGGGAGGGGCCCCGCCCCCTCCTTGCACCCAGACGGGGCTGGTGGCTGAGCCGAGAACCCAGCTCCCAGCCCAGAGCGACCAGCTCAGCATGGCGCTAACTCTCCTTCTGCCTCTGCTGCGTAAGTGACCTCCCTCGGCCCTCACCCCTCTGTCTGGAGACTCCTCCTCCGCCCTGCCCCACATCCCTCCATCCCTCTGAATCCCCATCCCCTCCCCGGAGCTCTCTTCTCTTCTCTTCTCTTCTCTTCTCTTCTCTTCTCTTCTCTTCTCTTCTCTTCTCTTCTCTTCCAGTCTCTCTCCAGATGCTCCCCAGGCTGGCGTCCCCCGCAGGTAACGACGTCTCCTGTCCTTGAAGAGCTGCTCGCGGGGGCAAGGGGTGTCTCAGGGAGTGAGGATCCCCCTGTTCTCACGCTGTGCTGTTTGGAATAGCAAGGAGGGGGGAACCCCAGTGTTAGGATATAGATATTCAGGCCTGTCGGTAAAGGCCTAGACTCGAAGAATTTAGGTGTATTCTTATCACTTGGCTAGTTCTAGAGGTATAAAAGAAAGAATCAAAATCACTGTCTGCGTGTGTAAGGTCCTTCTCTTACTGTGACAGTCTGAGGCCCTGTTCTTAGGCCAAGGCCTTTGGCTAAGCAGCAGAGGCAGCCATAAGCTGGGAAGCGACCGGTCACGTCCTCACATCCCAAACTAGTCACACTGAAAGAAGGTGCTATTGGTCTGTTAGGATACAATCCTGTCCTGATAGTGCCTATCACCTCCAGAGAAAGGGAAGTGCCTTGAAGATGTAAAGGGAAACTTAGTTTGATCGCATCCTGTCTGGCAAGAACTCACTTATCAATAGCTGGGATGTGAAATCCTCACTTCTGTATTGCTTTGTCATTATAGTTCCCACTTTGCTATTGTTTATTTGCATGGTCTCTGTCTGGTTCTGTGATTGTTCCTGTCTGCTGTATAATTAATTTTGCTGGGTGTAAACTAATTAAGGTGGTGGGATATAATTGGCTAAATAATCATGTTAGGATTGGTTAGTTAAATTTCAGGAAAAGGATTGGTTAAGTATAGCTAAGCAGAACTCAAGTTTTACTATATAGTCTGTAGTCAATCAGGAAGTGGCGGGGATGGGAACAGGGAATGGGGGTGGGGAATTGGAATCATGTTTGGCTAAGGGCAGGAATGGGAACAGGGACACAGGTGTAAGGCTCTGTGGCATCAGAGCTGGGAGGGGGGAAACTAAGGAAGGAAACTGGAATCATGCTTGCTGGAAGTTCACCCCAATAAACATCGAATTGTTTGCACCTTTGGACTTCGGGTATTGTTGCTCTCTGTTCATGCGAGAAGGACCAGGGAAATGAGTGGGTGAAAGAATAAGCCCCCTAACACCCAGGTGCCCCTGTGTCATCCCCTGGGTGGGCCAGGCCGCCCTGTTCACAGGCATCTCCCGTGGAACCTTCCCCAGCAGCAGCTCCTGTCCAGAGCCACATTCGTGGGGGTGGAAGAGCGACCCCAGCCGGTCTCTTTGGTGGGTACCACCCCAGGCCATAGGGGAGAAGATACTCCCATCCCCCTGGTGCTACCCAGCCCCTCATTGGCAGCCTCATCAGAGAGAGCAAGAGCTGGATGGGCCATAGGGACTGAGCATCCACCTCCGCATTACACTGGGGGGCCCATCACTGTGGGCCTGTGTGTGGAGCGGGGGCTTTCTCTCCCCCAGCTCTGGCCTCCCACAAAGAACTCAGGGCCAGGGGGCACAAACTCAGCCTCGCCCAGTGGGACATTAAAAGCAGGTTCTACAGAGACCGCAGAGGAAATGCCGTGGGTGGAAAAACTCTCCCCTCTCTTCCCCACATCTGCCTGAGCCTCCTCATTTCTCTTCAATGCCTTCTAGCTATTGCTAGGCAGGTCTGATGGTCAGCTGATGGATTCTCCCCCCTCTTCTACCACTGCCCCTGGATAGAGAACATTGGGTGAATACCCTGATGGAAATGGGGGTCTTGGGGTTGAACCCTTTGCATCAACAATCCTCCCCCCTTTGTGCACCCCACTTCCCCCGGATGGAGAGTGTGGGGATTTTGTAGTGCACCAGGTGGATGAAGGATCCTTCTTGCCCCAGCTCTGCTCCTGATGCCCCTAATCCCTGATGAGAAAAACAGATTCTCTCCTGGGCTCCTGCCCCCATCCGTGAATTGTTCCTTGGCACAGTCTGGGTCCCACCCACCCTGCCATCTCCTCTGTGCAAGAGAGGGGAAAGCAGCACATTGTGGGTCAGTGGGGGGATATTATTGGGGGGAGCAGGCTGTGGGATGGAGGGTGTTAAGTTTCACAAATGGGGGGAGCTGGAATTTGCCCAGCCACTCAAAGCCTAGGTCCATCTTATAGTGAGAGACTCCAGGAGCTGGAGGTGTTTAGCATAACAAAGAGAAGGTTAAAGGGGAGTTGATCACAGTCTAGCATTTCCTACGTGGGAAACAGAAATTGGACATTCAACTGCTCTTCAAAATAACAGACAAAGATCAAACATGACCCAGTGCCTGGGAGCTGGAGCTAGACAAATTCAGACTAGAAATAAGGTGCAGATCTTAATAGTGAGGGGAATGAACCACTCCCACAATTCCCCAAAGGTCATGGTGGATTCTCCTGCGCTGGCGATTTCTGAATCAAGCCTGACTATTTCTCTCAGAGATCTGTTCTAGGTCACAGAGGAATCAATTCAGGGAAGTCCTAGGGCCTGGATGACACAGGAAATCGGACTCCATGATCACAATGGTCCGTTCTGGCCTTGGAATCTATAAAGAGACCCCAGAGGGAGAGAGAGACGGGAGGTGGTTTATTTGCTGTGGTGTATTTCCCAGTGTGGGGGCGGGTGCTGGACAGTGAGATGAGGCTGGTTTGTGATCATGTCTGTCCAGAAATCATCTCTGCTCCCTTCTCCTCATTCCATCATGGCCTCTCCCTCAACAATCACCCTTCTTCTTCTGTTCTAGCTTGCTCGCCAGCCCCCAAACTCTTGCGGGAGTCCTGGTACACAGTGTATCTCCTAGGGGAGCAGGTTAACCTCACATGCTCGGCTCCTGGGCATGAGGAGGTTTCAGGATACAGATTCTTCTATCACAAAGGGCAGCAGGACCCTAGCGTAGTCCTCAACCCTAACGCCGGAGGCCAGCTGGAGTTCACAGCAGAGAAGGGAAATGCTGGGTCATACAGCTGTGTGTACTGGAGATTGGAATCCAATCAAGAGATCTGGTCTTGGAACAGTAGCTCCGTCTCCATAACAGTGACAGGTGAGCCCCTGTTTTTCCTGCTGTCTGATGGGAAAGTCCCTGGGAATCTGAAGCCCACCCCAACACCCCAGCATCTCCCCCATCTCTGGTCAGGGCCACTCCCAGCATCTCACTTTGTGGTGGCCTCATCAGGCCCCTACTGATCAGCAAAGACTGGGCACTGACAGGTTACTGCTGTGGGCAAGCTCAAAGCACCAGGGGGTGCTGTCAGGGCCACCCTCTGTAAATCTACAGCTCTGCAGCTGCCTGGATTCCTCAGTCATGATTTCTGTCAGGGGAGGCATTGGTTACTATCATGTTAACCGACCCCTCCAGCACCAATATGCCAGGATCCCTCCCTGCCCATGTGTATGGGAAGGGAAGGCGCTATGGGCAGGGAGGGATCCTGGCATATTGGCCCCTGGGGTGAAAGCACCATAGGACACAAATTAGTCTATCATGGCAGGGATTTGGTCTCCAAAGAGGCAAATCTTCATCCAAGAATATTACAGGAATTGGCATATGAAATTGGAAGCCCATTAGCAAGAATTTTTAATGAATCTGTAAACTCAGGGGTTGTACCGAACGATTGGAGAATTGGTAACATAGTTCCTATTTTTAAGAAAGGAAAAAACGTGATCCGGGTAACTACAGGCCTGTTAGTTTGACATCTGTAGTACGCAAGGTCTTGGAAAAAAATTTGAAGGAGAAAGTAGTTAAGGACATTGAGGTCAATGGTAAATGGAACAAAATACAACATGGTTTTACAAAACGTAGATCGTGCCAAACCAACCTGATCTTCTTTGAGAAAGTAACAGATTTTTTAGACAAAGGAAACACAGTGGATCTAATTTACCTAGATTTCAGTAAAGCGTTTGATACTGTGCCACATGGGGAATTATTAGTTAAATTGGAAAAAGATGGGGATCAATATGGAAAATGAAAGGTGGATAAGGTGGTTAAAGGGGAGACTACAATGGGTCATACTGAAAGGTGAACTGTCAGGCTGGAGGGAGGTTACTAGTGGAGTTCCTCAGGGATCGGTTTTGGGACCAATCTTATTTAATCTTTTTATTATTGACCTTGCCAAAAAAAGTAGGAATGTGTTAATAAAGTTTGCGGATGATACAAAGCTGGGAAGTATTGCCAATTTAGAGAGAGACCGGGATATCATACAGGAAGATCTGGATGACCTTGTAAACTGGAGTAATAGTAATAGGATGAAATTTAATAGTGAGAAGTGCAAGGGCATGCATTTAGGGATTAATAACAACAATTTTTGTTATAAGCTGGGGACACATCAATTAGAAGTAACCGAGAAGGAGAAGGACCTTAGAGTATTGATTGATCACAGGATGACTATGAGCTGCCAATGCGATATGGCCGTGAAAAAAGTGAATGCGGTCTTGGGATGCATCAGGTGAGGTATTTCCAGTAAAGATAAGGAGGTTTTAGTACCGTTATGCAAGGCACTGGTGAGACCTCATCTGGAATATTGTGTGCAGTTCTGGTCTCCCATGTTTAAGAAGGATGAATTCAACCTGGAACAGGTACAGAGAAGGGCTACTAGGATGATCCGAGGAATGGAAAACCTATCTTATGAAAAAAGAAAAGGAGGACTTGTGGCACCTTAGAGACTAACCAATTTATTTGAGCATAAGCTTTCGTGAGCTACAGCTCACTTCATCGGATGCATACTGTGGAAAGTGTAGAAGATCTTTTTATACACACAAAGCATGAAAAAATACCTCCCCCCACCCCACTCTCCTGCTGGTAATAGCTTATCTAAAGTGATCACACTCCTTACAATGTGTATGATAATCAAGGTGGGCCATTTCCAGCACAAATCCAGGGTTTAACAAGAACGTCTGGGGCGGGGGGGGGGGGTAGGAAAAAACAAGGGGAAATAGGTTACCTTGCATAATGACTTAGCCACGCCCAGTGTCTTTTGCAAATGAATTCCAATACAACAGTTTCTCGCTGGAGTCTGGATTTGAAGTTTTTTTGTTGTAATATCGCAACTTTCATGTCTGTAATCGCATGACCAGAAAGATTGAAGTGTTCTCCGACTGGTTTATGAATGTTATAATTCTTGACATCTGATTTGTGTCCATTTATTCTTTTATGTAGAGACTGTCCAGTTTGACCAATGCACATGGCAGAGGGGCATTGCTGGCACATGATGGCATATATCACATTGGTGGATGTGCAGGTGAACGAGCCTCTGATAATGTGGCTGATGTTATTAGGCCCTGTGATGGTGTCCCCTGAATAGATATGTGGGCACAGTTGGCAACGGGCTTTGTTGCAAGGATAGGTTCCTGGGTTAGTGGTTCTGTTGTGTGGTATGTGGTTGCTGGTGAGTATTTGCTTCAGGTTGGGGGGCTGTCTGTAGGCAAGGACTGGCTTGTCTCCCAAGATTTGTGAGAGTGTTGGGTCATCCTTCAGGATAGGTTGTAGATCCTTAATAATGCGTTGGAGGGGTTTTAGTTGGGGGCTGAAGGTGATGGCTAGTGGCATTCTGTTATTTTCTTTGTTAGGCCTGTCCTGTAGTAGGTGACTTCTGGGAACTCTTCTGGCTCTATCAATCTGTTTCTTCACTTCTGCAGGTGGGTATTGTAGTTGTAAGCATGCTTGATAGAGATCTTGTAGGTGTTTGTCTCTGTCTGAGGGGTTGGAGCAAATGCGGTTGTACCGCAGAGCTTGGCTGTAGACGATGGATCATGTGGTGTGGTCAGGGTGAAAGCTGGAGGCATGTAGGTAGGAATAGCGGTCAGTAGGTTTCCGGTACAGGGTGGTGTTTATGTGACCATCGTTTATTAGCACTGTAGTGTCCAGGAAGTGGATCTCTTGTGTGGACTGGACCAGGCAGAGGTTGATGGTGGGATGGAAATTGTTGAAATCATGGTGGAATTCCTCAAGGGCTTCTTTTCCATGGGTCCAGATGATGAAGATGTCATCAATAGAGCGCAAGTAGAGTAGGGGCGTTAGGGGACGAGAGCTGAGGAAGCGTTGTTCTAAATCAGCCATAAAAATGTTGGCATACTGTGGGGCCATGCGGGTACCCATAGCAGTGCCGCTGATCTGAAGGTATACATTGTCCCCAAATGTAAAATAGTTATGGGTAAGGACAAAGTCACAAAGTTCAGCCACCAGGTTAGCCGTGACATTATCGGGGATAGTGTTCCTGACGGCTTGTAGTCCATCTTTGTGTGGAATGTTGGTGTAGAGGGCTTCTGCATCCATAGTGGCCAGGATGGTGTTATCAGGAAGATCACCGATGGATTGTAGTTTCCTCAGGAAGTCAGTGGTGTCTCGAAGGTAGCTGGGAGTGCTGGTAGCGTAGGGCCTGAGGAGGGAGTCTACATAGCCCGACAATCCTGCTGTCAGGGTGCCAATGCCTGAGATGATGGGGCGCCCAGGATTTCCAGGTTTATGGATCTTGTGTAGTAGATAGAATATCCCAGGTCGGGGTTCCAGGGGTGTGTCTGTGCGGATTTGATCTTGTGCTTTTTCAGGGAGTTTCTTGAGCAAATGCTGTAGTTTCTTTTGGTAACTCTCAGTGGGATCAGAGGGTAATGGCTTGTAGAAAGTGGTGTTGGAGAGCTGCCGAGCAGCCTCTTGTTCATATTCCAACCTATTCATGATGAGAACAGCACCTCCTTTGTCAGCCTTTTTGATTATGATGTCAGAGTTGTTTCTGAGGCTGTGGATGGCATTGTGTTCCTCACGGCTGAGGTTATGGGGCAAGTGATGCTGCTTTTCCACAATTTCAGCCCATGGCACGTCGGCGGAAGCACTCTATGTAGAAGTCCAGTCTGCTGTTTCGACCTTCTGGAGGAGTCCACCTAGAATCCTTCTTTTTGTAGTGTTGGTAGGGAGGTTTCTGTGGATTAGTATGTTGTTCAGAGGTATGTTGGAAATATTCCTTGAGTCGGAGATGTCGAAAATAGGATTCTAGGTCACCACAAAACTGTATCATGTTCGTGGGGGTGGAGGGGCAGAGGGCAAGGCCCCGAGATAGGACAGCTGCTTCTGCTGGGCTGAGAGTATAGTTGGATAGGTTAACAATATTGCTGGGTGGGTTGAGGGAACCATTGCTGTGGCCCCTTGTGGCATGTAGTAGTTTAGAAAGTTTAGTGTCCTTTTTCTTTTGTAGAGAAGCAAAGTGTGTGTTGTAAATGGCTTGTCTAGTTTTAGTAAAGTCCAGCCACGAGGAAGTTTGTGTGGAAGGTTGGTTTTTTATGAGAGTATCCATTTTTGAGAGCTCATTCTTAATCTTTCCCTGTTTGCTGTAGAGGATGTTGATCAGGTGATTCCGCAGTTTCTTTGAGAGCGTGTGGCACAAGCTGTCAGCATAGTCTGTGTGGTATGTAGATTGTAATGGATTTTTTACCTTCAGTCCTTCTGGTACGATGTCCATCTGTTTGCATTTGGAAAGGAAGATGATGTCTCTCTGTATCTGTGCAAGTTTTTTCATGCAGTTGATAGATTTCCACTCCATACGGCTAAATGCAGTGCCTTGCATAATGACAGGTTTCAGAGTAACAGCCGTGTTAGTCTGGATTCGCAAAAAGAAAAGGAGGACTTGTGGCACCTTAGAGACTAACCAATTTATCTGAGCATAAGCTTTTGTGAGCTACAGCTCACTTCATCGGATGCATACTGTGGAAAGTGTAGAAGATCTTTTTATACACACAAAGCATGAAAAAAATACCTCCCCCCACCCCACTCTCCTGCTGGTAATAGCTTATCTAAAGTGACCACTCTCCTTACAATGTGTATGATAATCAAGGTGGGCCATTTCTAGCACAAATCCAGGTTTTCTCACCCCCCCCCCCCACAAACCCACTCTCCTGCTGGTAATAGCTTATCTAAAGTGACCTCTCTCCTTACAATGTGTATGATAATCAAGGTGGGCCATTTCCAGCACAAATCCAGGTTTTCTCACCCCCCCCCCCACACAAACCCACTCAACCTGAAGCAAATACTCACCAGCAACCACATACCACACAACAGAACCACTAACCCAGGAACCTATCCTTGCAACAAAGCCCGTTGCCAACTGTGCCCACATATCTATTCAGGGGACACCATCACAGGGCCTAATAACATCAGCCACATTATCAGAGGCTTGTTGACCTGCACATCCAGAAATGTGATATATGCCATCATGTGCCAGCAATGCCCCTCTGCCATGTGCATTGGTCAAACTGGACAGTCTCTACATAAAAGAATAAATGGACACAAATCAGATGTCAAGAATTATAACATTAATAAACCAGTCGGAGAACACTTCAGTCTTTCTGGTCATGCGATTACAGACATGAAAGTTGCGATATTACAACAAAAAACTTCAAATCCAGACTCCAGCGAGAAACTATTGAATTGGAATTCATTTGCAAATTGGATACAATTAACTTAGGCTTGAATAGAGACTGGGAGTGGCTAAGTCATTATGCAAGGTAACCTATTTCTCCTTGTTTTTTCCTACCCCCCCCCCCCGCCCCAGACGTTCTTGTTAAACCCTGGATTTGTGCTGGAAATGACTCACCTTGATTATCATACAGCAGGAGAGTGGGGTGGGGGGAGGTATTTTTTCATGCTTTGTGTGTATAAAAAGATCTTCTACACTTTCCACAGTATGCATCCGATGAAGTGAGCTGTAGCTCACGAAAGCTTATGCTCAGATAAATTGGTTAATCTCTAAGGTGCCACAAGTACTCCTTTTCTTTTTGCGAATCCAGACTAACACGGCTGTTACTCTGAAACCTGTCTTATGAAAGGAGACTCAAAGAGCTTGGCTTGTTTAGCCTAACCAAAAGAAGGTTGAGGGGAGATAGGATTGCTCTCTATAAATATATCAGAGGGATAAATACCAGGGAAGGAGAGGAATTATTTAAGCTCAGTACCAATGTGGACACAAGAACAAATGGCTATAAACTGGCCATCAGGAAGTTTAGACTTGAAATTAGATGAAGGCTTCTAACCATCAGAGGAGTGAAGTTCTGGTACAGCCTTCCAAGGGGAGCAATGGGGACAAAAGACATATCTGGCTTCAAGACTAAGCTCTGGTCTACACTAGGAGTTGATGTCAAATTTAGCAGCATTAAATCGATTTAACTCTGCACCTGTCCACACGACGAAGCCCCTTTTTTTGACTTAAAGGGCTCTTAAAATCGATTTCTTTACTCCATCCCTGACAAGGGGATTAGAGCTGAAATCGGCCTTGCTGGGTCGAATTTGGGATAGTGTGGACGCAATTCGACGGTATTGGCCTCTGGGAGCTATCCCAGAGCGCTCCATTGTGACCGCTCTGGACAGCACTCTCAACTCACATGTACTGGCCAGGTAGACAGGAAAAGGCCTGCAAACTTTTGAATCTCATTTCCTGTTTGGCCAGCGTGGCACGCTGCAGGTTAGTGCAGAGCTCATCAGCAGAGGTGAGCATGATGGAGTCCCAGAATCGCAAAAGAGCTCCAGCATGGACCGAACGGGAGGTACGGGATCTGATCGCTGTTTGGGGAGAGGAATCCGTGCTATCAGAACTCCGTTCCAGTTTTCAAAATGCCAAAACATTTGCCAAAATCTCCCAGGGCATGAAGGACTGAGGCCATAACAGGGACCCAAAGCAGTGCCGCGTGAAACTGAAGGAGCTGAGGCAAGCCTACCAGAAAACCCGAGAGGCAAACGGCCGCTTCTATGATGAACTACATGCCATTTTAGGGGATTCAGCCACCACTACCCCAACCGTGTGCTTTGACTCTGTCAATGGAGAGGGAGGCAACACAGAAGCAGGTTTTGGGGATGAGGAAGATGATGATGATGATGAGGTTGTAGGTAGCTCACAGCAAGCAAGCAGAGAAACCAGTTTTCCCCATAGCCAGGAACTGTTTCTCACCCTGGACTTGGAGCCAGTACCCCCCGAACCCACCCAAGGCTGCCTCCCGGACCTGCCAGGTGGAGAAGGGACCTCTGATGAATGTACCTTTTTAAATAGTATACATGGTTTAAAAGCAAGCATGTTTAATGATTAATTTGCCCTGGCATTCACGGCCAGTACAGCTACTGGAAAAGTCTGTTAATGTGTCTGGGGATGGAGTGGAAATCCTCCAGGGACATCTCCATAAAGCTCTTCTAGATGTACTCCTAAAGCCTTTGCAAAAGGTTTCTGGGGAGGGCAGCCTCATTTCGCCCACCATGGTAGGACACTTTACCATGCCAGGCCAGTAGCATGTAGTCAGGAATCATTGCAGAACAAAGCATTGCAGTGTATGTTTGCTGGCATTCAAACAACATCCATTCTTTATCTCTCTGTGTTATCCTCAGGAGAGTGATATCATTCATGGTCACCTGGTTGAAATAGGGTGCTTTTCTTAAGGGGACATTCAGAGGTGCCCATTCTTGCTGGGCTGTTTGCCTGTGACTGAACAGAAGTGTTCCCTGCTGTTAGCCATGGGGAGGTGTGAGGGCTGAGGGGCTAGCCAGGCGGTGGGGGGAGGCAAAATGCGACCTTGTAATGAAAGCACATGTGCTATGTATGTAATGTTAACAGCAAGGTTGATCATGAAAGAGTGTACCCATTGTTCTAGAAAATGTGTCTTTTTAAATACCACTGTCCTTTTTTTTCCTCCCCCAGCTGCATGTGTTTTGAGGATCACAGGATCTTCTCCTTCCCAGAGGCTAGCGAAGATTAGAAGGCAAAAAAAAAAAACACATTCGCGATGAAATGTTCTCTGAGCGCATTCTGTCCTCCCACACTGGCAGAGCACAGACGAATGCATGGAGGCAGACAATTTCAGAGTGCAGGAAAGGACAAAATGACTGGGAGGAGAGGTGGCGGGCTGAAGAGAGGGCTGAAGCTGAAAGGTGGTGGCAGCGTGATGAGAATAGGCAGGATTCAATGCTGAGGCTGCTGGAGATCAAACTAATATGCTCCAGTGTATGGTTGAGCTGCAAGAAAGGCAGCTGGAGCACAGACCACCACTACAGCTCCTATGTAACCAACCGCCCTCCTCCCCAAGTTCCATAACCTCCTCACCCAGACACCCAAGAACGTGGTGGTGAGGGGGCCTCTGGCCACCCAGCCACTCCACCCCAGAAGATTGCCCAAGCAACAGAAGGTTGGCATTCAATAAGTTTTAGAGTGCTGTGTGGTCTTGTCCTTCCCTCCTCCACCACCCCACCTGGTGCTTCCCTCCTCTACCACCTCTCCCAGGCTATCTTGGCAGTTATCCCCCTATTTGTGTGATGAATTAATAAAGAATGCATGAATGTGAAGCAACAATGACTTTATTGCCTCTGCAAGCGGTGATCGAAGGTGGGAGGGGAGGGTGGTTAGTTTACAGGGAAGTAGAGTGAACCGGGGGGTGGGGGGGCGTTCATCAAGGAGAAACAAACAGAACTTTCACACCGTAGCCTGGCCAGTCATGAAACTGGTTTTCAAAGCTTCTCTGATGCACACCGCACCCTCCTGTGCTCTTCTAACCGCCCTGGTTTCTGGCTGCATGTAACCAGCGGCCAGGCGATTTGCCTCAACCTCCCATCCTGCCATAAATGTCTCTCCCTTACTCTCACGGATATTGTGGAGCGCACAGCAAGCAGTAATAACAATGGGAATATTGGTTTCGCTGAGGTCTAACCAAGTCAGTAAACTGCGCCAGCGCATTTTTAAACGTCCAAATGCACACTCTACAACCATTCTGCACTTGCTCAGCCTGTAGTTGAACAGCTCCTGACTACTGTCCAGGCTGCCTGTGTACGGCTTCATGAGCCATGGCATTAAGGGGTAGGCTGGGTCCCCAAGGATAACTATAGGCATTTCAACATCCCCAACAGTTATTTTCTGGTCTGGGAATAAAGTCCCTTCCTGCAGCTTTTGAAACAGACCAGAGTTCCTGAAGATGCGAGCGTCATGTACCTTTCCCGGTCATCCCACGTTGATGTTGGTTAAATGTCCCTTGTGATCCACCAGTGCTTGCAGCACTATTGAAAAGTACCCCTTGCGGTTTATGTACTCGGCTGCTTGGTGCTCCGGTGCCAAGATAGGGATATGGGTTCCATCTATGGCCCCACCACAGTTAGGGAATCCCGTTGCAGCAAAGCCAGCCACTATGACCTGCACATTTCCCAGGGTCACTACCCTCGATATCAGCAGATCTTTGATTGCGTGGGCTACTTGCACCACAGCAGCCCCCACAGTAGATTTACCCACTCCAAATTGATTCCCAACTGACCGGTAGCTGTCTGGCGTTGCAAGCTTCCACAGGGCTATTGCGACTCGCTTCTCAACTGTGAGGGCTGCTCTCATCTTGGTATTCTGGTGCTTCAGGGCAGGGGAAAGCAAGTCACAAAGTTCCATGAAAGTGCCCTTACGCATGCGAAAGTTTTGCAGCCACTGGGAATCGTCCCAGACCTGCAACACTATGCGGTCCCACCAGTCTGTGCTTGTTTCCCGAGCCCAGAATCGGCGTTCCACCTTATGAACCTGGCCCATTAGCACCATGATGCCCACATTGCCAGGGCCCCTGCTTTGAGAGAAGTCTGTGTCCATGTCCTCATCACTCTCGTCACTGCGCTGTCATAGCCTACTCGCCCGGTTTCGCTTTGGCATATACTGCATATACTGCTGGATAATGTGCATGGTGTTTAATGTGCTCCTAATTGCCAAAGTGATCTGAGTGGACTCCATGCTTGCTGTGGTATGGTGTCTGCATGGAAAAAAGGCAGGGAACGATTGTCTGCCATTGCTCTGATGGAGGGAGGGGCGACTGATGACATGGCTTACAGGGTTGGCTTACAGGGAATTAAAATCAACAAAGGGGGTGGCTTTACATCAAGGAGAAACAAAAACAACTGTCACAGAGAATGGCCCTCTCAAGGATTGAACGCAAAACCCTGGGTTTAGCAGGCCAATGCTCAACCCACTGAGCTATCTCTCCCCCCGGGATGCCAGTCAGGACTGAATCTCCATTAAACTTTTCAAGGTGCCCCTGACAGACCTCACCAAAACGATTGTTGGCCATTGATTTCACGGAGGGAAGGAGGGAGGGAGCAAATGAATACAAAACAAATCTGGTCTATTTCTTGTTTTGATCCACTCCATCTATCTTTTACATCTTTGGCTGGCAGCAGACGGTGCAGTAGGGCTGCTAGCCATCCTCATCTCCTGGCTGCTCGGCAGAAGATGGTACAGTAGGACTGCCAGCAGATCTAAAGAGAATGACCTGGTCAAGTCACTCCTATTTCAGTCCCTGTGCCCATGTCTGCCCAGGTGCTCCTGACCGACCTTACTGAGGCGGCCAAGAGCACCTCAGACATGATGACGATGGTTATCAGGCCTATTGTACCATCTACTGCCACAAGACAATGAGCTGCTGCTGTGTAGCAATGCAGTACCGCGTCTGCCAGCACCCAGGAGACATACGGTGACAGTGAGCTGAGTGGGCTCCATGCTTGCTGTGGTATGGCGTCTGCACAGGTAACTCAGGAAAAAAGGCACGAAACGATTGTCTGCTGTTGCTTTCACAGAGGGAGGGAGGGCTAATGACGTGTACCCAGAACCACCCACAACAATGTTTTTGCCCTATTAGGCACTGGAATCTCAACCCAGAATTCCAGTGGGTGGCAGAGACTGCGGGAACTGTGGGATAGCTACCCACAGTGCAACACTCCGGAAGTCAACTCTAGCCTTGGTACTGTGGAAGCACTCCGCCGAGTTAATGCACTTAGAGCATTTTGTGTGGGGACACACACAATCGACTATATAAAAATGATTTCTAAAAAACAGATTTCTATAAATTCAACCTAATTTCGTAGTGTAGACACACCCAGCTTGATAAGTTTATGGAGGGGATGGTATAATGGGATAGCCTAATTTTGGCAATTAATTGATCTTTGACTATTAGCGGTAAATATGCCCAATGGCCTGTGATGGGATGTTAGATGGGGTGGGATCTGAGTTACTGCAGAGAATTCTTTCCTGGGTGTCTCGCTGGTAAGTCTTGCCCACATTAGCTGATCGCCATATTTGGGGTTGGGAAGGAATTTCCTCCAGGGCAGATTGGCAGAGGCAGCGTGGGGCACAGGTCACTTGCTGGAGGATTCTCTGCTCCTTGAAGTGTTTAAACTATGGTTTGAGGAGTTCAATAGCTCAGACATAGGTTAGGGGTTTGTTACAGGAGTGGGTGGGTGAGATTCTGTGGCCTGCATTGTGCAGGAGGTCAGACTAGATGATCATAATGGTCCCTTCTGACCTTAAAGTCTATGAGTCTATCTATGAGACGCTGGGCTGCCCCTGGGGTCACAAAGCTGTAGGATCCAATTCAACATTGTGGGAGGGTGGAGCATCTCAGCTGGGGGCTGATCTGGGAACAGCTTCATTATACACTGAATGCTACAGGGCTGGGAGTTTCTGGGTTAAACACTGGTTTGTTCCGGGTACTCCCATCCAGCCAGGCTATCCCATCTGGGAACAGCCAGCCTGTCTCTAAGAGCCTGGGAGAGGCTACACTGAGCAGGAAGATTGGGGTGGTTTTGTATGTGTGGGTCACGGTGCTCATCTATCTGCTTTTATTCCAGACCCTCCATTGCCCCCCACATTGTCTCTCCACCCCCTGCACCCCATCTATATCCCAGGGGAGTCGGTAAAGCTGAGGTGCTCAGCTCCCTTTGGAGAGGAAGTGAAGAGATACAGGTTCTTCATTCAAAGACAGGAGCGGATTTCCAAATAGACTGCAGCCAGGGCACCTGGCTGATAACCATGACTTATGCAACAGACATGCCTGTCTGTACTGGAGAATGGCTCTTGGGTGACAGATCCCGTCCAAAATGAGCCCTCCTGTCCCAGTGCCTGTGATGGGTAAGACCCTATTTCCACCTGTGGTGTGTGTGAGACATGACGGTCTTCAATGGGGAGGACTCTTCTCCATCCCTTCCCAGCTACACCTGGGAACTGCACTGGTGCAGCCGCAGGCCATGATCCCAGGGCTCCCAATGCCCCCTGCCTCTCCCCAGCAGTGCCCCCAACCTGGATGCCCAGAGACCCATTAGCAGAACTTGGGACTTTCTCCTTTCCCCCTCTGCACTGACCCCTCTGCCCCAGATGCTCCTCTCCACAGAACAATTGTCTTCCCCTCCCGCTGCTCTCCAGACCAGCTCCCAGCCTCTCTGCTTTTCCCTTTCCACAACTCATTACTCTTAGGCACAGACCCCGCAGCCAAGGAAGGGAGCAGGTCTCTGACATGGTCCACATCTCAACCAGGAGGGGCCAGCTGGGGTAACAGCTGAAGCAAAGAAACCAGAGCCCCAGGCCTGGATAATGCAGGCTGATCAATGGGTCATAGAGCATACTTCATAGGTTGCCAAGCCAGAAAGGACCACTGTGCCCATCTATTCTGGCCTCCCACATTACACAGGCCAGAGAACTAGACCAGAACCAGTGCTAACGTCCCTCTGGCCCCCACTCCTGCCTCTTCTCATTCCACTTTGCTTATTATCCTCTTTCCCTCATTGTATGCTGGATGCTAGACTCTGCATATGCATCTGCTCCTTTTATTCCCCTCCTCTTCTGCCCTCTCTTTGCTCTTTCATGTTCCTGATGAGTCTCACGACACAACATTCAGGCCCAACAGTGCTTTGCAGCTGAGAAAATGGCTCTTCACTCTCCTAAATGCCCACACAACTGACAACACGTCTGTTATACCAACATCAGCACAGCCACATAACATGGCTCAGCACAGCCAAGGACATGTCTACCCAGTATGTCCCCCTGATTTCCAAATAGAGCCACCCTTCAGAGAGCAGCACAACATATGGCTGCTCAACATGGCCGAGAACATGGCTGCCCAATGGACACAGACGTGGACATTCAACATGGCTGCCTTGCACCTCTACCCTCTGGGATGGTAGAATCCCAGCAAGGCGGTCCAAGTCTCAGAAAGTCTGGCCAGAGAGGGTGGGATGGCCAGACAACCTGGGCCCTCCCTATCTACAGAGGGCTCCATAAATACTGGGGGCTAGGGCATTAGTAATGGAAGAGTGACAGAAAATGAATCATCTCCTGGTGACCCTGGCACCTTATGACTCCCACATCCCAGCCCCACATTGTATCTGAAGGAATCCATCCCCATCCCCTAGCCTGGCTCTCACTCATTTCTGCAGGGAGCCCCTCCGGATCCTGAGGTGAAGGAAGAGGCTCTGGAGAGAGAGCACAGGTCAGCTCTGAGTAAATTAAACTCTGGGCATCATCTCCATTTCCCCCACTGCCCTGTCCTTCCTGAATCATTCCCTTTGCTCCTCCCCTCAGACATCCTTCCACAGCCGGTGCTGAGCATGTAACCTCTGTCTGGAGCAGTGAGTGAAGGGCTCCCCCTGTTCATCACCTGCATGGCCCCCAGGGATGCTGGCAAGCGGACGTTTCATTTCTACAGTGACAGAGCCAAGATCTTTCCCGGGGACGTTGGATCTGCGGTGAACACCACAGAGTCCAGGACGTGCTCTATGAACATCTCTGTGCTCAGCATCCTGTGGTCTGGTCCCGACAACACTGGAGAATTCACCTGCGAGTATGAGGAGAATGTGAGCGGGAGGTGGATCCTGTCCCCAAGGAGCTGGGCCGTGAACGTCACAGTATCAGGTGAGGCGGGCTATGGCTTTTAATAATTTCCCACATAAATTCACCCTCGAACCCCAGACACAGTTCTCAAGCGAGCAACCAGCACCCAGTGCCCCTGATGGCCAAGCGAGGTCAGGGCAGGTTATTGCATTGGAGGACAGGAAGAGAGAAATAGAACAGACACACAGATGGGAAGAATCAGGGGTCGGTATCCACCTATCTAAGAGACAAGGGCTGGAGTGGGTCTCACATCTCACCTTGATGGCTCTTGAGATCCAGGGGAGTTTGACATGAGTCCTAGAAGTGTGGACACACGGACATCATATGCATCACGCTCAGCATTGATGTTCACCTGCCGGTTCCGTTCTTGATTCTCCTCTCTCTGCAGCTCGCAGCTTCCTCTGGGTCCAGAAGCTTGTGGTGGGTGGCTCCTTCTTCCTCATCAACAGCTTAATCTTCCTCATCTCCCGCTGCTGCTTCTAGATCCAGGTAACTGGCTTGTTCTGGGAAGGGGGCCCTTCATTCTCTGCCTTGCATTATCTCCACAAGGTGACCCATTTGTGCTGCAATTGCTCCCCTTGAATTTCAGCCTGGGGGGAAGGGAGGTTCTAGTGGAAAGTCCAAGAGTGAGATCTGAGAAACCTCCACAGAATCTGAAAGGGCTTTAGGCACCATGCAGGCTCTAGCAACCAACCAAAATGCAGCCATATCTGGGGCGGGAACAGGGCATGGCTACTATTTCATAGCTCCACATCTCTCATGCACAGAGTTTGATTGCTCTGTGTGAACCCAGGAAGCCCTGCATTCACACCCTACACATGGCTGCAACGATGTGTGTACCAACCCTGCCTTGCAAGGTATCATTTGAAACTCCCATCACATTGATCAATAATATAATGGTGGTACATATGTGAGAGTGCCATAGGTGGAGATATGGCCATCCTCTGCTAGTCTCTTTTAAAGTCTGTATTGGAACAAAGGGGAACAGCTCTGCCCAGGGCTTGAATATAAATGAAGCATGGTGACCAGTGACAAGAGAATTACGATGTACATGTGCGGTGAACATAAGACCAGCCATACTGGGTCAGACCAATGGTCTATCTATCCCAGTATGCTGTCATCTGACAGTGGCCAATGCCAGGTGCTTCAGAGGGAACGAACAGAACAGATAATCATCAAGTGACCTATTCTCTGTCGTCCATTTCCTGCTTCTGGCAAAGCATGGTTTTGCAGCCCTGCCCATCCTGGCTAATAGCCATTGATAGATCTATCATTCATGAACTTATCTAGCTCTTTTTTGAATCCTGTTATAGCTTGACCTTCACAGCTGACTGCCCACCCCACAGTTTACCCCTATTACCTGACCCCAACTCCTGTTTCCCTCCCCTGTGAAGAGAAGCGGGAGGAGCTCTGGGCCCTCGAGGACCATCGGGCCCGAGGTGCCTTTGTTCGATCCCACATCTGCCTCCTTCGGGAGATGGATCGCGGCTCCCATTTCTTCTACACCCTGGAGAAAACGAGGGGGACCAAGAAACACGTCACCTACCTTCTAGCAGAAGATGGCACCCACCTCACGGATCCGGTGGAGATGTGTGGGAGGGCCCGTGACTTCTACACAAGCCTTTTCTCCCCGGATCCAACCGATCTTGGCGCTTGCAGGGTGCTCTGGGAGGAACTCCCCATGGTCAGCGTGGGCGACCGAGACCGACTAGAGCTGCCTCTCACCCTGGCTGAGTTCTCGGAAGCCCTCCGTTGCATGTCCACCAATAAATCTCCGGGCATGGACGGGCTGACCGTGGAGTTCTACCGCGCGTTCTGGGACATCCTTGGCCCAGACATAGCCACTGTCTGGGCCGAATCTTTGCAGGGCGGGGGTCCTCCCTCTTTCGTGCAGGCGAGCAGTGCTTGCCTTGTTGCCGAAGAAGGGGGACCTCAGCGATTTACGAAACTGATGTCCCGTCTCGCTCCTTAGCACAGACTACAAAATAGTAGCGAAAGCAATCTCGCTGTGGCTAGGGTCCGTGATGGCGGACGTGATCCACCCAGACCAGACCTATACTGTCCCGGGTCGCAGCATTTTTGACAACCTATTTCTAGTCCAAGACCTTTTGGAACTCGGGCGTAGAGACGGTCTGTCGTTTGCCCTCCTGTCTTTCGATCAGGAGAAGGCGTTCGATAGAGTAGACCATGGGTACCTCCTGAGCACTCTGCAGGCATTTGGATTCGGACCTCAGTTTGTGAGTTTTCTCGGGGTGCTGTATGCCTCCACAGAGTGTCTGGTTAGGCTCAACTGGACCCTGACCGAACCGGTCATCTTTGGGCGAGGAGTGCGGCAGGGGTGCCCCCTCTCGGGCCAGCTGTACGCTCTGGCGATCGAGCCTTTCCTCTGTCTCCTCCACAGGAGGCTGACAGGGTTGATGCTGTGGGAGCCGGAGCTGCGGCTGGTCCTGTCGGCGTACGCCAATGACGTGCTCCTCATGGTCCAGGACCCGGGCGACTTGGCGCGGGTGGAGGCTTGCCAGGCCATCTATTTGGCAGCCTCCTCTGCCCGAGTCAACTGGGTCAAGAGCTCTGGCTTGGCGGTGGGGGACTGGCGGCAGGTGAGCTCCCTCCCACCCGCGCTTCAGACCATCCGGTGGAGTGCGGGTCCACTGCTCTACCTAGGTGTTTACCTTTCTGCCACGCACCCTTCCCCGCCGGAGAACTGGCAAAATTTAGAGGGCGGGGTGATAGAGCGGCTCCGGAAATGGACGAGGCTACTCCGATGTCTCTCCCTCCGAGGGAGAGCACTGGTGCTTAACCAACTAGTCCTGTCCACGCTCTGGTACCGGCTCAACACCCTGGTCCCGGCCCTGGGTTTCCTGAGCAACCTCCAGACATCGATTCTAGAGTTTTTTTGGTCAGGAATGCACTGGGCCCCTGTTGGGGTTCTTCATCTACCCCTGAAGGAGGGAGGGCAGGGCCTGAAGTGTCTGCACATTCAGGACCATGTCTTCCGCCTCCAGGCCCTGCAGAGGCTCCTTTATAGTGCAGGTAGTTCGACGTGGAGCATACTGGTGCATGCATTCCTGCGCCGCTTCCAAGGGCTTCGATACGACCGGCAGCTCTTTTATCTCTGTCCGAGAGGTTTTCCGCGAGACCTCTCCGGGCTGCTGGTCTTCTACCAGGACCTCCTCCAGACCTGGAAACTGTTATCAATGACCAGGTCCGTGACGGCCACCGTGGGAGCAGATCTCCTCACGGAGCCCCTGCTACACAACCCCCAGCTTCGTCTGAAGGCGGCGGAGTCCCGCTCGGTGCGCCAGAGGTTGGTCCTGGTGGAAGTCACGAGAGTCGGAGACCTCCTGGACTATGACCGGGGAGACTGGCTGGATCCCCTGATGCTCTCTCGGCGCATGGGGCTCTCCAGACCTCGTACCCCCCGGCGCGTACTTCAGGAGGTGAAGGCCGCCTTGACGCCCACTGCTCGGGCTTATCTCAACTGAGCCCTGCGCGAGGGCGCGCCTCACCCACCCTCTACCCCAGGCCCGCCGGACCTTTCAATTGGGCCCCTACCCCGTAGATCCCAACAAACCCCTCACCCTTTCACTGCAAGCTGGCTGCATGAACTGCAGCTGGTCAGCTTCCAAATCGTGCCATGGAAATATTTATACACACTCACGCTTCACACCCTTCACACCCACACCCTGGTGTCCCGCCCCGATACAAAGTGGCGGGACCTCCTGCCACCTTTGGAGGGTGAGCAACCTCGGTGGACCAGCCTGTATTCCACCTTGGTCCCGAGGCCCGTCGTGGACATTAGTTGGCTGCTCCTTCATGGAGCTGTGAGCACGGGCGTGTTTTTGACACAGTTTACCCCCATCCCGGATACTTGCCCTTTTTGCAACGTGAGGGAAACCCTAGCGCACGTATAGTTAGAGTGTGCCAGATTGCAGCCCCTTTTCCGGCTCCTCACGAATATTTTATTACGCTTTTGGCTCCACTTTTCCCCTCACCTTTTTATCTACACACTCCCCATCCGTGGCCCCACAAAATTGCGAGATCTCCTGGTTAACCTCCTCCTAGCCCTAGCTAAAACAGCCATTTATAAAACCAGAGAGGGGAGGTTGGCTAATGAAGCGTCCTGCAATTGTAGGGCTGTTTTCCGATCCTCAGTACATTCACGTATCTGGGCGGAGTTCCTCTGGGCGGCATCCACCGATTCCCTTGACGCCTTCGAGGAGCGGTGGGTGCTGTCCGAGGTTCTCTGCTCGGTGACCCCGTCCAGTTCCCTCCGTCTGACCCTTTGATTGAGGGGAAGAGCGAGAGACCCCAGCCCCAGCCGTTGCCACTGTGGATACCATCATCACTGTCACCTAGGAGGGGTCCTATAACATGTGGGTGTAATCCCCCCCACCCTCAAACCGCCCACCCCGCAGCCGTGCCCATCTTGTCGGGCACTCTCAGGAGAGGAATAATCGGTGACACTGGGTGTGGCACTAGGTAACTCGAGGGGGTGGAAGACCATGAGTGTCGAGGAAGCCCCCCCGCTCTAGGCCACCAGGTAACTCAGGAGGGTGGAAGACCACGAGTGTCGAGGAAGCCCCCCCGCTCTGGTCCCAGGCTAGCCTGAACACTTCTCCCTCCTGAAGGCTGCTGTGTTATACCTTGTGTTTGCTTTTGTTTTGTTGCATAGTTTTGCTTTATCTTTTCTGGTGATTCCTTGTAAGTGTTACACAAATAAAATTCTTTTCTGCTTCAAAAAAGTAAAAAAAAAAAAACTCTCCTACTGCCCTCTGGCCATGCTGAGACAAAAACCCTTAAGAAAATGCAGAAAGTCATTTACAAGAGAGTCCTAGCCTTTTGAAAATGGATACATGGTGGTATATTATATCCAGTGGGGTGAGAAAAACTGCGTAGTCTAGTTGTTGCCCAGTCTAATAGGGTTGAGCATTTAGACTGCATGCTTATATGTTATTTCTGTTGGTAACTAACTCAGACTTTTTGCCTATCACTTAAAATCTGTCTTTTGTAGTCAATAAATTTGTTTAACTGTTTATCTTTACCAGTGAGTTTGCTTGAAGTGTGGGGCAAATCTGCTCAGGTTTGCAAAGGCTGGTGTATGTCCTCTTTCCATTGATGAAGTGGTGAACCAGTGAATAAGTTTTCACAGCTCATCTTGAGCAGAGCAAGAGGGTATATTCCTGAGGCGCAGTGCTGGGAGCTGGGGGGATCTGGCTGATGCTTTTCTCTGTGTGATTCATGAGTGGCTCTGGGAGCGCTCATGCCGTTTAGCTGGGGGTGGGGCTCCTCATGCGGTTGTGCTGAGTGATCACAGCGCCTGGAGGGATTTGCTGCTAGTCACTAGCAAAGCATTGTGAGAGACAGCCCAGGCTGCAGAGAGTTCAGGGGGTACAGGGGTCCAATGGTCCCAGCCTGCATCCTGGGGATCCCGTCACAATGGTCACTTACACCAAAAATCACGTCTCTCTTAGGTTGCTTCCAGGCCCAAGAGACCAGTCACTTACCCCAAATCAACTTGTACCCTAGATCCTACACCAAAAACAATGCCTGTAGCCAATCCTATTATAAAGGTTTATTAACTAGGAAAAAGGAATACGAGAGTTATCTGCAGGTAAAAGCAATCAATTAGAGACACGCCAATGAGCTACCACGTAAATCTGAAAAGTGACAGATTTGTAGTGATCTGTCAATTCAAAGGGTCTTTCAGGGTAGATGTAGGAGGCAGCCCCTGGGGATCTCTGGCTTCAGTTCAGAGTCTCTGGCCTTTCTGAGTTCAGACAGCCAAAAAAATGCAATTTCTTCTTGTCAGGGATTTTTATTTCCTTCCCCCAGAGTTCAAGAGCAGGGGAGAAGTTCCGATCCACGTCTCCTCTATATGGGTTGGGGGATGCAATCAACAAAGTGTTTTGTCCTCTGATGTTCCACAATGGCTTGTCTGGTGTCTATGGGCTTTCTTTTGCTGGGCAGGAAATAACACCTCTTGTGGAAAACTTGTATTTCACACTTGGTCATGTTTCTCTTCAGACTGTGGGCGTTTACAGTTTCAGAGTAAACACTTAACTATCACCTTACACCATGGGATATGGACTCTATCCGTGAGATTAATGCAGGCAGCAACATACAAGCATTTCATAGAGTCTAAACACTAAAGACATTCTCAGAAGACTAATACCTATTTAGAGCAAATCTAACACACAGGTGACCTGGTCTGGTCTCCAGTTATGAGGTTGTAAGTTCTCAGCTAATACCTGCAGCCTGGGCAAGATTGGGCATCAGACCTGCCAGCAGCACACAAGCCAGGCTGTTTTTCTTATCTGCCAGTTAGCCTGATTCACGCAGATGCATGAATCCACGTTCCTTTGTCTAGGGCCGGCTTCTTTATCAACTACCTCCATAACGTATTTCCAGCATACATACGTAACACTTTCTACACAACCCGTGCATACATCACGCAGTGGTGTTCATGACCAATGGGATACTAGTTTTTATATGATACCTGACAAGATGCCGGTTGGCTAAATATTCTGTCTGCGGTGCTTTGGGTGTGCCCATTGCCAAGTGGCATAAAAGGGCTCTTGGGGTATAAAGGGTTAAGGATATGGACGCCTGGAGGAGGGGGGTACATGCAGAGAGACGTATAGAGAGTTTCCCCTCCTTATTTAGTTGCCTTCCAGGTGTGTGTTGTCACTACCTCACTGTACAGCACATGCTCATCTTCAGCAGGTTTTAGATTTTTTGTCGTCTGGGTTGCGTGGGCCTGTGAGGCCGGGAATACTATGAGTGCGTAGATGACTTCTGAGCCCTGGTGAGGGAGGAAAGAGAAATGGTGAGGGGGAGGGGTGCACGGACACTAAGTACTTGGACGCTGGAGTGGAGAGGACGCCTATAAAATAGGTAGTTGCAAAGACATTGGAGGAGAAGATCAAAGTGATCTCAAAAAAATGGAGAATTCCCCTGAAATCAGTAAAATGGAATTCAGGGAAGTGCAAAGTGCTCCCTTTAGGAAGGAAAAATTAAAGGCAGCAGGACAAAAGGGGTTTAACTTGTACGGCAGCAGTCCTGCAGAAAAGGAGTTCTAGTGGAGCCCAAGTTGCGTATGAGTCGATAGCCTTCGTCTCAGCAGCACCGTGCTAATATCATTCTGGGGTGTATTTACAGGACTGTCGTGTGTAAGACACAGGAGGTAACAGTTGTCCCACTTGGCACTGGTGAGGACTCAGCTGGAGTATTGTGTCGAGTTTTGTGCCTCTCACTTTAAGAAAGATGTAGACAAACTGGAAAAGATCCAGGGAAGAGCAACAAAAATGATCAGATGTTTAGAAAATATGTCCTATGCGGAAAGGGCGAAAGAACTGGGCATGCTTAGTCTGGAGATGTGAAAGCTGGAGGGGACCTTAGAACCATCTTCTAACATGACATTAGAAAGAGGACAGTGCTCGACAGTGCCCACGGAAGGTAGGACAAAATGTAATGGGCTTAATATGCAGCAAGTGAGATTTCGGTTAGATATTAAGAGACTCTTTCAATCTCGAAGGGTAGTTAATCTCTGGAACAGGTGACTAGGGAGGTTGTGGAATCTCCATCACTGGAGGTTTTGAAGAACCATTGGACACCCCGTTGGGATGGTCTAGGTTTGAGTAATCCTTCCTTGGCACAGGGGCTGGACTAGATGGCTTCTTGAGGTCCCTTCCAGCCCTACATTTCTGTGATTCAATGGAGTTTGGGGTGATGGGGAAAGGGATGATGAATTCCCAGCCCTGCCTCCTGTGTGAGCAAACCCTGTGCAGCATCTCTTTGTGGCTGTTACCTGTTACCAGAGAGGCAGCTGCATCTGGGCAAAAGACTGGGCAAAAGATTCAGGCCGTGCAGTTTCCAGGTGGTTGGACTGTGCTGGGGTTTGAAGCTTAGCCTATAAATCCATTGACGTTACCTGTTCCATCTGCTCTGCTCCGGTACACGTGGCTTTTGATCCCTCATTATCACAACCAGGATCCAGGTTCCTGGTGTGTTCTCCAGGCTCAGATCCCTTGGTGCTTTTCAGAGGCTTTGGAACTAAAAAAGAACCAGATGAGATCAGAGCTGAGGTGGGGAGAGATTGTGAGGCAATGCCTAGCTACAATGTGCAACCTTGAGAAAGAAGAAGGTAAACTCAGCTTTGTAACTATTGATTTCAGTGCGTGTGTGATTCTGGGGCTTCTGCCAGGGCACAGGGGGAAAACGGTCCAACAATTTATCTGTACAGTAACTCCTCACCTAAAGTCGTCCCAGTTAACGTTGTTGCGTTGTTAAATTGCTGATCTAGTAGAGAACGTGCTCATTTAAAGTTGCGCAATGCTCCCTTATAACCAGGGGCGGCGAGTTACATGGGCCTGTAGTGCCCAGGCTCCAGGAATATTCAGGGCCTGTGGGCCCGGCTCCACCAATGTTCAGAGCCGGGTTTCTTCCCCGGCCCTGTCTGCCACCGCCGCGTGCCTGCCCCAGAGTGTCTCCTGGTCTTGTCTGCCACCTCCCCACAAACCGGGTAGAATTAGTGGGGGAAGCAAAAGTGGATGGGAATCTGGGAGGCAGTGACCATGAGTTGGCTGAGTTCAGGATCCTGACGCAGGGAAGAAAGGTAAGCAGCAGGATACGGACCCTGGACTTCAGGAAAGCAGACTTCGACTCCCTCAGGGAACAGATGGCCAGGATCCCCTGGGGGACTAACTTGAAGGGGAAAGGAGTCCAGGAGAGCTGGCTGTATTTCAAGGAATCCCTGTTGAGGTTACAGGGACAAACCATCCCAATGAGTCGAAAGAATAGTAAATATGGCAGGCGACCAGCTTGGCTTAACGGTGAAATCCTAGCGGATCTTAAACATAAAAAAGAAGCTTACAAGAAGTGGAAGCTTGGACATATGACCAGGGAAGAGTATAAAAATATTGCTCGGGCATGTAGGAATGAAATCAGGAGGGCCAAATCGCACCTGGAGCTGCAGCTAGCGAGAGATGTCAAGAGTAACAAGAAGGGTTTCTTCAGGTATGTTGGCAACAAGAAGAAAGCCAAGGAAAGTGTGGGCCCCTTACTGAATGAGGGAGGCAAGCTAGTGACAGAGGATGTGGAAAAAGCTAATGTACTCAATGCTTTTTTTGCCTCTGTTTTCACTAACAAGGTCAGCTCCCAGACTGCTACGCTGGGCATCACAAAATGGGGAAGAGATGGCCAGCCCTCTGTGGAGATAGAGGTGGTTAGGGACTATTTAGAAAAGCTGGACGTGCACAAGTCCATGGGGCCGGACGAGTTGCATCCGAGAGTGCTAAAGGAACTGGCAGCTGTGATTGCAGAGCCATTGGCCATTATCTTTGAAAACTCGTGGCGAACCGGGGAAGTCCCGGATGACTGGAAAAAGGCTAATGTAGTGCCAATCTTTAAAAAAGGGAAGAAGGAGGATCCTGGGAACTACAGGCCAGTCAGCCTCACCTCAGTCCCTGGAAAAATCATGGAGCAGGTCCTCAAGGAATCAATCTTGAAGTACTTGCATGAGAGGAAAGTGATCAGGAACAGCCAGCATGGATTCACCAAGGGAAGGTCATGCCTAACTAATCTAATCGCCTTTTATCATGAGATTACTGGTTCTGTGGATGAAGGGAAAGCAGTGGATGTATTGTTTCTTGACTTTAGCAAAGCTTTTGACACGGTCTCCCACAGTATTCTTGTCAGCAAGTTAAGGAAGTATGGGCTGGATGAATGCACTATAGGGTGGGTAGAAAGCTGGCTAGATTGTCGGGCTCAACGGGTAGTGATCAATGGCTCCATGTCTAGTTGGCAGCCGGTGTTAAGTGGAGTGCCCCAGGGGTCGGTCCTGGGGCCGGTTTTGTTCAATATCTTCATAAATGATCTGGAGGATGGTGTGGATTGCACTCTCAGCAAATTTGCGGACGATACTAAACTGGGAGGAGTGGTAGATACGCTGGAGGGGAGGGATAGGATACAGAAGGACCTAGACAAATTGGAGGATTGGGCCAAAAGAAATCTGATGAGGTTCAATAAGGATAAGTGCAGGGTCCTGCACTTAGGACGGAAGAATCCAATGCACCGCTACAGACTAGGGACCGAATGGCTAGGCAGCAGTTCTGCGGAAAAGGACCTAGGGGTGACAGTGGACGAGAAGCTGGATATGAGTCAGCAGTGTGCCCTTGTTGCCAAGAAGGCCAATGGCATTTTGGGATGTATAAGTAGGGGCATAGCGAGCAGATCGAGGGACGTGATCGTCCCCCTCTATTCGACATTGGTGAGGCCTCATCTGGAGTACTGTGTCCAGTTTTGGGCCCCACACTACAAGAAGGATGTGGATAAATTGGAGAGAGTCCAGCGAAGGGCAACAAAAATGATTAGGGGTCTAGAACACATGACTTATGAGGAGAGGCTGAGGGAGCTGGGATTGTTTAGCCTGCAGAAGAGAAGAATGAGGGGGGATTTGATAGCTGCTTTCAACTACCTGAAAGGGGGTTCCAAAGAGGATGGCTCTAGACTGTTCTCAATGGTAGCAGATGACAGAACGAGGAGTAATGGTCTCAAGTTGCAGTGGGGGAGGTTTAGATCGGATATTAGGAAAAACTTTTTCACTAAGAGGGTGGTGAAACACTGGAATGCGTTGCCTAGGGAGGTGGTGGAATCTCCTTCCTTGGAAGTTTTTAAGGTCAGGCTTGACAAAGCCCTGACTGGGATGATTTAACTGGGAATTGGTCCTGCTTCGAGCAGGGGGTTGGACTAGATGACCTTCAGGGGTCCCTTCCAACCCTGATATTCTATGATTCTATGATTCTATGATTCTATGATTCCCCGTGCCTCCCCCGGGCCCCGCAGTGTCCCTGCCTCAAGCGGGCGGCTGCCCTGCAGCTCTGCTCTGTGCTCCCTTGCCGGTGGTGGCGGTGGCCACTGCTGCCTACAGGACAAGAGCGGTGCCAGTGGCAGGCTGAGGCGGCTGCTGCACCTGCGGAGGGAGGAGGTGCTCACACGATTGGCAGCCCGGTCGCACCCACCAGGAGGTGACGCTGAGGGGACTTCCAGGGGATGGAGTCTGAACCTCACCTGAGCAGCTACTGGGGCTTGGATGAATGTCTGACCTTGTGATCCGTGTCTTCCCCCTTCTTCCCCGCAGCCACCACTCCTGCCCCATGCTGGGCAAGGGGCAGCCCCATCCCCTGTGAGGCTATGGTGAGGGGCAGCAGGCTGTAGCAGGGGAGGGGGCCACATGTGATGGCAGCCTCCCCCCCGGCACCCACTACAGGGGAGGCAAGGGGGCTTCTGGGACCCGAGAGGGACCCGGCCCCAGGAGCACATGCAGTGATGGTGCTGGATGAGTGTGCTGCCAGGGGGAGAGAGGGCCGGGGGACTGTGGAGTCCTCTTCTCTGGCCCCAGCCCTGTGGCAGCCTGCCTGCACCCCAAACTCCTCAGCCCCAGCCCCGGCCCCGCCCCATCCCAGAGCCCGCACCTCCAGCCAGAGCCCTCACCTTGCTGTCTCAACTTGCTGACCTACTTAAAAAGGCAATGTACTTAGAGTGAGATAAGCATACTTAAAGGGGCAATGCACATCTCTCTCTCTCTCACACACAGGGTGTGTGTCTCTTTCTCTCTCTGCCATGCTGTCCCCTCTCCCTCCATTTGTGCTGCCTTGTGGAGTGTTAACTTTTGAGGGCTCAGCCGAGTGCTAGTTCATCATTTAGCAGTAAGGCATCTCCTGGGAAACATCCCACCCTCTTCCACCCTCTAACTTCACCACCTCAACCAAGCTTCACAATCATCATTGCTGTGTACAGTATTCAATTGTTTGTTTAAAACTTATACTGTGTGTGTGTGTGTGTATATATATATATATAATATAGTCTTTTGTCTGGTGAAAAAAATGTCCCTGGAACCTAACCCCCACTATTTACATTAATTCTTATGGGGAAATTGGATTCGCTTAACATCGTTTGCTTAAAGTCGCATTTTTCAGGAACATAACTACAATGTTAAGCGAGGAGTTACTGCATTTGTTTATACATATATTTTCCCAGCACAGAGACATAAAGATGTCTGCAAATTTTAAATTATTTTACCCCTCACTTCACCCTAACCACAAGCAAAGGTCTTAGTGCTCACATCAAATGAAATGATTTGTCTTAACCAACTCAGTTGAAGTTTGATTTATTTGACATATGTGTTAATAAATTGGACATGTAGCAATACACATTGGAAAGCCCATAAATATTTTTTAGAACTCTATCTTCTTATTGTACTTTGTCTTCTCGTTCAAAGGTAAATACCTCGTTTACCATGCATATTTTAGAATTTGGTTTCCATACCCACATGGTGGTAGGATTCTTTGTGGTTGTTAATGGTTTAAAACTATTTACACTGATCAGTACAGAATAGTTTTTGATGAGACCATATCACAAAAGCAGGTGGGAGACCACAGCCCCTTGCCCCCTTTCACCCACCTCTTTTCTTCCTATGGCAATACCAGAGCAGAGCAGCCAGGGCTCCAGTCAGAAGTAAGACACCACCAGTTCTCAGCAGAATGTCACGGGTATAGTGTGAGGCTGTTCATGCCGCAGACAAAGAAAAGGGAGGGAAGGGGACATGAGAACAGCTAGGCAGCCCTGTCAAAAGGTCTGGTACCCACAGAGGAATCCGCCCTTGAAACAAATTTGCTGTGATGACAGCCCCTCACTATATTGTCTATTGCACATTCTGTCTGGAACAGCCTGCTCCCCTTTCCAAAGGGGAGAAGGATGATCCAGTGGCTATGGGGCTGGCCTTCAACACTGGCTATGGGGGTTCAATTCCCTGCTATACCGCAGATGCCCTGTGGGACTCTTCTCTTTGCCTCTATTCCCCATCTCTAAAATGGGCACTGCAGGGCTAAATCCATTAACAACATTGTGAAGAGCTCAGATAATAGGTCACGTGGGTCATGGAAGTATCATAGATAGAAAGGGCATGGGGAAAGAGGGGGGTTTTCATCTCCACTTTGGTTTCGATCTCCATGTGACATCTGTCACCTCATCCGACCTCCCTTTCCCACGAGAGCTCCTGGGGATGGTTCTCCTCCAATGGGAGCAAATCAGGGAGCTGGATTAAAAAAATTAGGGAAGTCTCACCTGTCACAGTGACATTCAGAGCGTGGCTCCTGGGGGATGGGATCCACCTCCCACTCATGTTCTCCTCATATCCACAGGTGAATTCCCCAGTGTTGCTGGGACCGGCCTGCAGGATGCTGAGCACAGAGATGTTCATAGAGCTGGTGCTGGGCTCTGTGGTGCTGATCTCAGACCCTGCATCCCCAGGAATGAGCTTGACACTGTCCTTGTAGAAGTGAAACCTCCGCTGATCAGCATCCCTGGGGGCCATGCAGATGATGAGCAGGGGGAACCCTTCGCTCACCACTCCGGAAGGGGGATCCATGCTCAGCGAAGGCTGGGGAGGGCGATCTGTGGGGATTAAAAAAGGAGAGGGGTCAGCAGAGGCATGGCGGTGGAGAAAGTGGAGATGGTGCCCAGAATTCAGTTTATTTACAGCTGAACTTTATTCTTGCTCCAGAGTCTTGTGCTTCTCTTCAGCATCCTGAGGGGCTCCCCACGGAAATGAGCGAGAGCCAGGCTAGGGGGTCGGGATGGCTTCCTTCAGATACAAGGTGGGGCTGGGATGTGGGGGTCAGAAGGTGGCCAGGGGCACCAGGCCATGACTCATTTTCTGTCACCCCTCCATTACTAATGCTCCAGCCCCTGATATTTATGGAGACCTTGGTAGTTAGGGAGGGCCCAGTTCTCTCTGTAGATCCCGCCCACTCTGGCCAGACTGGCTGACAGCTGGGTGGCCCTTTTGGGATTCTACCTCCCCAGAGGGGAGAGGCACAAGGTGGCCTGTTGGATGCCCAGATCTGTGTCTGTTGGGCAGCCATGTTCTTGGCTATGTTGAGTAGCCATATGTTGTGCTGCTCTCTGAAGGGCAGCCACACATTGGAAATCAGGCAGCCATATTGGATAGACATGTCCTTGGCTGTGTTGAGCAGCCTTGTTTTGTGGCTGTGATGACATCAGAATAGAAGCCATGTTGCCAGTTAGCTGGGCATGTAAGGCAGTGAGGAGGCCATTTTCCCAGTTGGGCGGCCATGTTAGACCTGAATGTTGTAGCATGAGGCTCATCAGGAGCATGAAAGAGCAAAGAGGGGGCAGAAGAGGAGGGGAATAAAAGGAGCAGATGTTAATTCAAAGGCTAGAGTCCAGCATGGAAGGAGGGAAAGAGGATAATAAGCAGAACTGGAATCAGAAGAGGCAGAAGCAAGGGTCAGAGGGGCTCTGGTCCTGCTCTAGTTCTCTGGCCTATGCAATGCTGGAGGTCAGATTAGTTGGACAAAGTAGTCATTTCTGGGTTGGGAACCTATGAAGTATGATCTATGATCCATTGACTGGCCTGGATTATCCAGGCCTGGGGCTCTGGTTTCTTCGCCTCAGCTGTGAGCCCCAGCTGGCCCCTCCTGGTTGAGATGGGGACCACGTCAGAGATCAGCTCTCCTCCTTGGCTGTGGGGTCTGTGCCTAAGAGGAATGAGTTGGGGAAAGGGCGAAGCAGAGAGGCTGGGGCTGGTCTGGAGAGCAGAGGGAGGGGAAGATGATTGTTCTGTGGAGAGGAGCGTCTGGGGCAGATGGGGCAGTGCAGAGGGGCGTTTGCCCCAGGGTCTGCTACCGGGTCTCTGGGCAGTCAGGCTGGGGGGACTGCTGAGGAGAGGCAGGGCATGGCCTGGGGTGCCAGCAGCACAATTCCCAGGTGTGGCTGGGAAGGGCTGGAGAAGGGCCCTCCCCAGTGATGACCCTCAAGTCTCAGCCACCACCAGGTGGAAATAGGTTTCACCATCACTGACACCAGGGCTCCTTTCAGATGGGATCTTTCATCCACACTCCACTCTCCAGTACAGACAGGTGTACTTTTTGCTGTCTGCTATGTAAGTTGTGCTAATCAGCCAGGTGTCCTGGCAGGAGACCCCGTTGAAAATCCACCTCCCTCTTTGATTTAAGAACTTGTATCCCCTGTTGTTTCCTCACTCATTGGACCAAAGCACTTGAGCGTGACCGGCTCCTCTCAAATATAGATAGGGTGAAGTGGGTCCAAAGAGAGCATGGGGGGAGGTGGAGTGTCTGGTATAGAGATAGAGAGGGGGACCCCCACAAAATGAGGAAGGGAGATATATGAGGAAAGTCCCTGACACACAGAGACACAAACCACCCTGATCTCCCTGCCCAGTGCTGTCTAACATAGGCTGATGGAGATGGGCTGGTTCTTCCCACCTTGGATCTCCTGGCTGGATGGGGGTACCTGCTACACAGGTGCACAACCCAGAGACCCCAGAGCTGTGATCCTCAAGGGGTGAGTGAAGCTGCCCCTGGATAAGCCCCAAGCTGAGATGCTCCATCCTCCTGCCATGTCAAATTGGAATCCTGCAGCTTTTTGACCCCAGGGGCAGCCCAGCATGTGAGGGGAACAGGGTCTCCAGGGAGGTACCCGAGGTGGTCTGGGCTCAGGGAGAGGGTTGGGGACACAGCGGGGTCTGGAAAACAGGGGTCAGCATTAGATACAGAAGAAGGGTCACACCCTGCAGGGATCACTGGAAGGGCCTGGGAGGTGAGGGGCAGATGTTACCAGGTAAAATTCATCATAGGAATTAGAGGAGGATGGAGACTTCTCTGTGGGAAACTCCCTGCACCCCTGCACCTCACTGAGCCCCAGTGTTGCACTGTGCCCACATGTTACCCAGCAGGAGGCTGGGTATCTCTGTGTGGGATCCACTGGCTGGACTGGGTTGCCCAGTGCCCAACAGGAGTAAGGGTTGGGTGGTCTGTCTCAGCTTTGAGCATCAGCCGGTCACTCCACTGGGACCAGGGACCTCTTTAGAGACCAAATCCCTGCTTTGAGGGAAGGATTTGTATCCAGTGGTGCTTTCATGCCCAGGGCCCGAGCACCTCAGGGCAGGACCTTCCCCCCGCATACACATGGGCCGTAGGGATCCTGATGAACTGGTGCCAGCAGTGGGTAAGGGTGACATCAGAAATTGATCCCTCTTCTGATAAAAATTATGAATGAAGTGGCAGGGCTGAGGGCGTAGAACTAGAAGACTTGTGAGCGAGGATGACAGGGCTGAAAGTTCCCCCAGAGCTGTGCCCTCTAAGTGACAAACTTCTCAGATCAGCTAGGAGCCTCTCCATGCTGTTGGGGTGCCCAGCCCCCCACCCCCGTGTCTGACATCAGGGCCTGACACTGACAAGAGATGGCCTCCAAGTTTTAGATGTTACTGCTGGCTGGGAGTCCCTGAAACCCAAAGTAGCACTATAGACCCCCGGCAACATCCACTAGAGGAGCCAGAGATCCAGGGAGTGACACTAACCAGCCATGGTGGGTTTGAAACTGACCCAGCTGGTGGCCCGGTCTGGAGCTGAGTGACTGGACTGTGTCTCACCCCATGTACGGAGCAGAGATACACCACCACAGAGCCAGCAAACAGCAGGAGACAGGGGGACTGACCTGTCACTGTTATGGAGATGAGTTGGCTCCTCTTGGATGGGATCTCTCGCCCAGACACTGTCTTCCAGGATTCACAAGTGTATGTTTTGGCTTGTGATCTAGACACCTCCGACAGTCGAATGGACTCAGTGTAACTGTACCAAGGTGTGGGGAGTTCCTTGGAGTGGATTTTCTGGCCGTCTCTGAAGAACTGGATCCTGGACACATAGGACGCCCTGTGAACTGAGCACGTCAGGGTCACATTTTCTCCCGTTACGTAGACAGGCTGCTTTGGGGACACGGTGAGCTTGGGAGCTGGCAGGGGAGCTGGAAAAGACAAGGGGGTCGGGGAAGAGACGGTTCCTACTTTGGAGGCTGGTGACACAGAAGCAGAGGAAGATACAGAGAGAGAGCAGAAGAGGGAGGGATCCTGGACACAGACCCCAGCCAGCCCCAGCTCAGTGCCCAGTAACCACATCCCTGCCGGGCCATGCACACACTGAGCAGCAGGGATCTCACTGCCAGGAAACCCAGTGGGACCAGTGTCCCCTCCTCGGTACCTGAGGGGGCAGCTCCTGCCCAGGGCCAGCTCAGCCTGCAGGGGCTGGGAGGGGAGGGCTTGTGTGGCTGAGGCCGGGGGTGTCAGGGAGCTGCCCCCAGCAGGCACAGACCAGGCTTCCCTGCACTAAGGGCAGGTGGTAGCGACATGCCTCAGAGCCCTGGGTACCCCCCGTGGGAGCATCACACACGCCAGTTGGGGTCTGGCCCCATTGACTCCAAAGGAGCTATGGCTCATTTACATTGATCTAGCTGTACCCATAGACTCCCTCAGAGATTTTGCTGATTCTCACCAGCTGGGATCTCGCTCCTTCCTAGCGAAGCCTCTGAAACCAGCCCCCTGGTCCCACTGGGGCCATGGGGTGAGTTTTAAACTAATGTTTCTGCTGCATCGCAGGGAGCGTTTGCACGGACGGGGAGTGATGGGGCTGGGGAGGTTTTCCAGTCCCCAAACCTTGACTCCGTGTGATGGGTATTGACCCCGCACTGGCGCTAAGAGGGGCAACAGGAGCTGGAGAGCTTGTCACGTCAGAATCCTGCATGTTGACGATCCCGGCCTAGCCTGTGCTGGGAACTGGCTGTCCAGGTGCGTACCCGGGGAGATCACGGCCCAGGGAGAGGGACTGGGCCACAGAGGGGTCTGGAAAACAGGGGTCAGCGTTAGATGTAGAAGAAGGTCAGACCCTGCAGAGATCTCTGGGAGGTGAGGGGCAGATGTTACCTGCTGAGCCATGCAAACACTGAGCAGCTGAGATCTCCCTGCTGGGAAACCCAGTGTTACCAGTGTCCCCTCCTTGGTACCTGAGCGGGGCAGCTCCAGCCAGCGCCAGCTCAGTCTTCATGGGCTGGGAAAGGAGGGATTGTGCGGATGAGACTAGGGAGTCAGGGAGCTGCCCACAGCAGGCACAGACCAGGTTTCCTCACCCTAAGGGCAGGTGGTAGGAGCATGCCCCAGAGCCCTGGGTATCCCCGGGGAGCATCACACATGCTCTCTGCTGAGTAAGTCGTGCTGATCACCGAGGTGCCTTGGCTGAAGACGCCTTTGGGGATCTGCTCCGCTCTTTGAATGAGGAACCTGTATCCCGTCACCCTCTCACTCCTTGGAGCCGAGCACTTGAGGGTGACTGACTCCACTCGGATATATGTGGGGTGCAGGGAGACAAGAGAGAGCATGGGGGTGGTGGAGAGTCTGGAATGGAGATCGAGGGGGGAACCACCACCAAATGAGGAGCACGGGGAGATAGATGAACAAAGACCCTAACACACACAAGCCACCCTGATCTCACTGCCCAATGCCACCTCCTGCAGGCTGGTGGAGAGGGGCTGGCTCTTCCCAGGTGGTATCTCCTGGTTGGACAGGCGTATCCAGTACAAGCAGGTGCATGACCCAGAACCCCTCTGCCCCTGTGACATTCAGGGTTCGAGTGAAGCTACCCCCAGATAAGCCCCGAGCTGAGGTGCTCCATGTTCCCACCACATTGAATTGGAATCCTGCAGCTTTGTGACCCCAGGGGCAGCCCAGCATGTGAGGGGAACAGGCTCTCTGGGAAGGTACCCAGGGAGATCAGGGCTCAAGCAGAGGGTCGGGGCTGCAGGGGGGTCTGGAAAACAGGGATCAGGGTTAGATACAGAAGAGGGTCACACCCGGCTGGGATCTCTGGAAGGCCTGGGAGGTGAGGGGCAGATGTTAGCAGGTTACATTCATCTCAGACATTTAGAGGGGGCAGAGACTTCTCCATGGGAAACTCCCTGCTCCCCTGTACCTCACTGAGCCCCAACCCTGCACTGTGCCCACATGTTACCGAGATGGAGGCAGGGCCTCATGGTGTGGAATCTGCTGGCTGGACTGGGTTGCCCAAGACTAAGGGACGGGTGCTATCTGTCTCACATGTGAGCAACAACTGCTTTCAACTACCTGAAAGGGGGTTCCAAAGAGGATGGCTCTAGACTGTTCTCAGTGGTAGCAGATGACAGAACAAGGAGCAATGGTCTCAAGTTGCCGTGGGGGAGGTTTAGGTTGGATATTAGGAAAAACTTTTTCCCTACGAGGGTGGTGAAGCACTGGACTGGGTTACCTAGGGTGGTGGTGGAATCTCCGTCCTTAGATGTTTTTAAGGTCAGGCTTGACAAAGCCCTGGCTGGGATGATTTAGTTGGGGACTGGTCCTGCTTTGAGCAGGGGGTTGGGCTGGATGACCTCCTGAGGTCCCTTCCAACCTTGATATTGCATGATTCTATGATCAGCTGGTCACTCCACTGGGACCGGGGACCTCTTTGGAGATCACATCCCTGCTTTCGGAGAAGAATTTGGATCCTATGGTGCTTTCACCCTTGGGAGCCGAGCACCTCAGGGTGTACCTTCGTCTCCCATAGACATGGGCAGTAGGGGATCCTGGTGTATTCATGCTGGCAGGGGTGACAACAGAAACTGATCCATCTCCTGATGATAATCATGAAAGAAGCAGCAGGGCTGGGTCCTTAGAACTGGTTGCTCTGTAAGCCAGGACAACAGGGCTGTGAGCTCTCCACAGCAGTGCTCAGGACTGTGAGCTTGCCCCACAGCAGTGCTCTCTTAGTGCCAAACTTTAGTGATCAGCTGGGACCCTCTCCCCCCAAGGCATGTCGGACACCAGGGCCTCACACTCACCAGAAAAGGGGGAGATTTGGGATTTGTTTCAATAAACATCGCCAAGTTTTCAAATGTTACTTCTGCCTGGGATCCCGCAAAACTTAAAATAGCAGGAATGTCCCCGCAAAACCCACCACAGGATCCAGAGAGCCAGGGAGTGACACTAACCCAGTGGGTGGCCCTGTCCCGAGCTGAGCGACTGGGCTGTGTCTCACCCCGTGAATGGAGGAGAGATACCCTGCCAGAGGGCCAGCAAACAGCAGGAGACAGAGGGGTCTCACCTGTCACTGTTATGGAGATGGGTCGGCTCCTCTCCGATGGGATCTCTTGCCAAAACAGTGTCTTCCAGGATTCACAGGTGTACGTTCCGGCTTGTGATCTAGACACCTCCGACAGTCGAATGGACACAGTGTAACTGTACCAAGGTGTGGGGAGTTTCTTGGAGTGGACTTTCTGGCCGTCTCTGAAGAACTGGATCCCGGTCACTGTGGATGCCACGTCAGCTGAGCACGTCAGGGTCACAGTTTCTCCCGTTACGTAGACAGGCTGCTTTGGGGACACGGTGAGCTTGGGAGCTGGCAGGGGAGCTGGAAAAGACAAGGGGGTCGGGGAAGAGACGGTTCCTACTTTGGAGGCTGGTGACACAGAAGCAGAGGAAGATACAGAGAGAGAGCAGAAGAGGGAGGGATCCTGGACACAGACCCCAGCCAGCCCCAGCTCAGTGCCCAGTAACCACATCCCTGCCGGGCCATGCACACACTGAGCAGCAGGGATCTCACTGCCAGGAAACCCAGTGGGACCAGTGTCCCCTCCTCGATACCTGAGGGGGCAGCTCCTGCCCAGGGCCAGCTCAGCCTGCAGGGGCTGGGAGGGGAGGGCTTGTGTGGCTGAGGCCGGGGGTGTCAGGGAGCTGCCCCCAGCAGGCACAGACCAGGCTTCCCTGCACTAAGGGCAGGTGGTAGCGACATGCCTCAGAGCCCTGGGTACCCCCCGTGGGAGCATCACACACGCCAGTTGGGGTCTGGCCCCATTGACTCCAAAGGAGCTAGGGCTCATTTACATTGATCTAGCTCTACCCATAGACTCCCTCGGAGATTTTGCTGATTCTCACCAGCTGGGATCTCGCTCCTTCCTAGCGAAGCCTCTGAAACCAGCCCCCTGGTCCCACTGGGGCCATGGGGTGAGTTTTAAACTAATGTTTCTGCTGCATCGCAGGGAGCGTTTGCACGGACGGGGAGTGATGGGGCTGGGGAGGTTTTCCAGTCCCCAAACCTTGACTCCGTGTGATGGGTATTGACCCCGCACTGGCGCTAAGAGGGGCAACAGGAGCTGGAGAGCTTGTCACGTCAGAATCCTGCATGTTGACGATCCCGGCCTAGCCTGTGCTGGGAACTGGCTCTCCAGGTGCGTACCCGGGGAGATCACGGCCCAGGGAGAGGGACCGGGCCACAGAGGGGTCTGGAAAACAGGGGTCAGCGTTAGATATAGAAGAAGGTCAGACCCAGCAGAGATCTCTGGAAGGACCTGGGAGGTGAGAGGCAGATATTACAAGGCAAATTTCGTTTCAGGAATTAGGAGGGGTTGGAGACTTCGCCAAGGGAAACTCCCTGCACCCCTGTACCTCACTGAACCCCAACCCTGCACGGTGCCTAGATGTTTCCCAGCTGGGGTAAGGTATTGGGTGATCTCTGTCTGAGCTGTGAGCGTCACCCAGTCACTCTACTGGGACCAGGGACCTCTTTGGCGACCAAATCCCTGCCATGATAGACTAATTTGTGTCCTATGGTGCTTTCACCCCAGGGGCCAAGCACCTTCCCTTCCCATACACATGGGCAGGGGCGGATCCTGGCATATTGGTGCTGGCAGGGGGTTGGGTAACATGATAGTAACCAATGCCTCCCCTGACAGAAATCGTGACTGAGGAATCCAGGCAGCTGCAGGGCTGTAGGTTTACAGAGGGTGGCCCTGAGAGCAGCCACCTGGGACCCTGGTGACGGAGCTACTGTTCCTAGATGAGATCTCTTGATTGGATTCCAATCTCCAGTACGCACAGCTGTATGACCCAGCATTTCCCTTCTCTGCTGTGAACTCCAGCCGGGCTCCAGCGTTAGGGTTGAGGACTACGCTGGAGTCCTGCTGCCCTTTGTGACAGAAGAATCTGTATCCTGAAACGTCCTCATGCCCAGGAGCCGAGCATGTGAGGTTAACCTGCTCCCTTGGGAGATACTCTGTGTACCAGGACTCCTGCAAGAGTTTGGGGGCTGGCAAGAGATCTAGAAGAGAGGCAGAGGGGCTCTGTTGAGGGAGAGGCCACTATGGAATAAGAAGGGAGAAGGCGGAAGAGATGAGTCCTGGACAGACATGATCACAAACCAGCCTCATCTCACTGCCCAGCAGCCACCCCCACGCTGGGAATTATACCACAGTCTGTCTCGCTCTCTCTCCCTCTGGGGTCTTTTCATTGATCCCAAGGCAAGAAGGGACCATTGTGATCATGGAGTCCGACCTCCTCTGTCACCCATGCCCTAGGACCTCCCTGAATTGATTCCGCTTTGAGCTAGAGCAGATCTCTGAGAGAAACATTCAAGCTTGATTCAGAAATCGCCAGCGCTGGAGAATCCACCACAACCCCTGGGGAATTGTCCCAGTGGTTAATTCCCCTCACTCTTAAAAATCTGCACCTTATTTCCTGTCTGTATTTGTCTAGCTCCAGCTCCCAGGCACTGGGTTGTGTTAGGTCTTTGTCTGTTCTACTGAATAGCCGTTGATTGTCCAATTTCTGTTCCCCAGGTAGGAACTGCTAGATTGTGATCAACTCCCCCTTAACCTTCTCTTTGTTACACTAAACACCTCCAGCTCCTGGAGTCTCTCACTATAAGATGGACTGACACTTTGTGCTCTAGGCAAATTCCAGCTCCCCCCATCTGTGAAACTTAACACCCCCCATCCCACAGCCTGCTTACCCCTATATCCTCCCACTGACCCTAAATCTGTTGCTCCTGCATCCTATGGGTGGAGGAGATGACAGGGTGGGTGGGACTAGACTGTTGCAAGGAGCAATTCAGGGAGACGGGCAGGAGCCAAGAAGAGAATCTGCCTTTCTCACCAGGGACTAGGGGCATGAGGAGCGGAGCTGGGGGGGAAGGGTCCTTCATGTGCCTGGGGAGCACCAGGATCCCCTCTGTGTCCATCCTGGGGCAGCAAGTAAGGGGATGACAAGTGTGGGAGGGTCCTTCATCCACCTGGGGCACCCCAAGATCCCACACTCTCCCTCCTAGGGGAAGGGGGGTGCAAAAAGGGGGGAGGGTTGTTAATGCAAATGTTTCAACCCCAAGATCCTCATTCACATCAGGGTATTCACCCCAAGTTCTCTATCCCGGGGGGCAGGGGAAGAAGAGGGGGGAGAACCCATCAGCCATCCATCAGACCTACCTAGCAGTAGCTAGAAGGCTTCAAAGAGAAAGAGAAATGAGGAAGCTCAGGCGGATGTGGGGAAGGGAGGGGGGAGTTTTTCCACCGATCATGTTTCCTCTGGGGTCTCTGCAGAACCTGCGTTTAATGTCCCGCTGAAGGGGTGCTGGGTCTGTGCCCCTCGCCCTCAGTCCACCATGGGAGCCCAGAGCTGGGGCAGGGAGAGCTCTCCCCTTCCACACACAGCCCCACGGTGATGGCCCCTGCCCAGGGGGGACTCGGTGTAATGGGGAGGTGGGTGCTCAATCTCCTTGGCCGTTCATCCCTCGCTCTCTCTGCTGAGGTTGCCAATGAGAGGCTGGGTAGCGCCCATGGGGACGGGAGCATCTTCTCCCCTACGGCCTGGGCTGGGACCCACCACATGGACTCCCCAAGCAGCCATCAGCTGGAGTCTCTCTTCCAGCCCCACGGTCGTGGCTCTGGAGTGGAGCTGATGCAGCTGCACATTCCACAGGAGACATCTGTGCATGGGGTGGCCTGACCCACCCAGGGATGAGAAGGGGGCACCTGGGGATCCCCCCTTCCTTGAAATGCCAAACATCACAGTGTGGGAGGAGGGAGATCCCCACCCCCACTGTCTGAGACCTCCCCACCCCACTGCGAGCATCTCAGCCAGGACAGGAGACGTCATTACCTGCGGGGGATGCCGGTCTGGGGAGAACCTGGAGAGAGGCTGGAAGAGAAGAGAAGAGCCGGGTGAGAGCTCCGGGGAGGGGATGGGGAGAGTAGGGGGATGGAGGGACATAGGTGGGGGGATCACCAGGCAGACTGACAGAGGGAGGAAGGGCGGCCGAGGGAGATCACTTACCCAGCAGAGGCAGAAGGAGAGTTAGCACCATGCTGAGGTGGTCGTTCTGGGGTGGGAGCTGGGTTCTCAGCTCAGCCACCGGCCCCGTCTGGGTGCAAGGAGGGGAACGGGCCCCTCCCCTCTGATGGAGGCAGAGGAAGCCACAGCCTCAGGCGTGGTCACCGCTCAGCTCGGGGACTGGAGAGACACCGGTTCCTTGTGCGCAGGGCATGCAGAGGGGAGCTGGCCTTTTCCCACAGCTGACACTGGTGGGAGGGGCTGGAGCAACAGCCCCAGGTAACTCACACCTCCAGGGGTGGGCTAGGGACTCAGCGGGGCTAAAGGAACCTAAGGTGAGTTAAACTGGTTTACACCATCTGGGGATCTGGGCCCATTGACCCCAGCTGGGGATCTTCCCCTTTGAGTCCAATGGAGCTATGTCCCACTGACCCCAGCTCAGGATCTCGCTCATTCATGGCGATGACTCTAACACCAGCCCTCTGGTCCTGTTGTGGCCTTGGGGGTGTGTTTTAAACTAACATTTAGAGGTTCTGTGCCTCTGTCACGGACTCACAGGACTCGTGCTCTCTCGGCTCCTTACGGTCCCTGGGAGGAACCTCCTTCAGAGCCACAGCCCTTCTTGGGGGTCCACTCTGTCTTGGGGGTTAAGCCCCTCTGCCTCCTGGAACCTCACCTCTCTGAGCCCTCAGGGTGTCTGCTGTGGGCGCCCTCAGGGAGTCCCCTCGCTCTGGCCCCCCAGGGCCTCCACGCCCAGATGGAATAATGCCACCCTCATCTCTAGACTGGAGTGACTCTCAGCCGGCATAAAGCAGAAGGGTTTATTGAGCATCTGAACACAACTTAGGAAACTCTCCGGGCCCTCGGGCCTAGCAACTCTGAGCACATCTAGGGTCTTTCCTGCATCCAGGGGGGCTCTGGCTGCTCTCTTTCTCCAGTCCAGCAGCCACCTCCTTCCAGCTGGGCATCCAATATCACTTTCCCCCAAGCCTTGCCTCTGACCTCTATCTTATGTCCCCGGTAAACAGGTTGCTTGGGCCTCCTCTCCTCTCCTCTCAGCCTCTCCTCTCATCTCATCCATCCTTTGTTTTCCCACTGGCTGGATCCAGCTGGTCAGGTCACCAGGGTCCTCTCTCCACAGCCCATTGTCCTCCCACTGGCCAGAACCAGCTGTGACTTCTCAGCTGAGCTCCCAGTCACCAGGTCACCGGTCGCTGGGGTATCCATTCTCCAGGCTGATGTCCAGGGTCCCTAGTGCCACTACTGGCCCTCTGTAACACCAAACTCCCTGTCCCACCACCCTGTTAAACCAGTAACACACAGGGAAACAGAGTCCCACACATCATTGAAAAAACAAGCAAAGCCCCAGCTTCGTCACATCTCTCCCTGCTCTGAGTCGGAACCGTAGAAAACTCTGCCTCATGAACTTTCAGAGAAACAAATGGAGTGTCTCAGGGATGGAGGGTGGCAGAGACTTTCATTGTTGTCCTTGTGGGCTCTGCCTGGGAGCCTGTTGCAGATCGTGGAGGACTCAAACACCAGGAGCCAAGAAGGGTCATTAACCCTCCGGGCTCCATTTCACACCATGTCCTGCCTCGTGAGCTCCGATCTCTCATGCTCAGCAAGGTTGGGTGACCCCAACCACGTTCAATGCATTGCCCTTGGGGCACTGTGCTGCAGGAGCAGGGCGGGGGCTCAACAGGGGGCACTTTTCCCCTGCACCTCCCTGCACCCCAACCCTGCACCACGCTCATATACTAACCAACAGGAGACAAGGTCCGCCCTTTGCAGCATCCATTGGTTGCCGGTTCCACTTGTGATTCTCCTCTCTTCTGCAGCTCGCAGCTTCCTCTGGGTCCAGGAGCTGGCGGTAGGTGGCTCCTTCTGCCTCATCAATAGCCTCATCTTCCTCGTCTCCTGCTTCTGGCTTGTTCTGGGAAGGCGGTACCTTCATTCTGTGCCTTGGACTCGCTCCACAAGGTGACCCATTTGGGCTGCAATCGCTCCCCTAGAATTTCAGCCTGGAGGGGGAGGCTCTGGTGGAAGGTCCAAGAGTGAGATCTGAGAAACCTCCACAGGATGTGAAAAGGTTTTAGGCACCATGAATGCTCCAGCAACCTACCGAAGTGCATCCCCATCAGGGCTGGGGCACAGCTGCTGTTTCACAGCTCAAACCCAGCACTGATTTGTTCTCTCAAGATGGAGCCTTCCAGCCGCATCACTTTAAAGATGCTCCCGTGTGGGGATAAACAAAAAGGCCAGTAAACTAAATCCACATAAACATAATTCTCCATCTCTCCCCAGGCTCCCCCACCCCTGCATCCCCTTCATCCCACCTAAGTCCAAAGCAGGACCAGGGGCCTGGCTTCAGTGTCATCACCGTGAATGAGCGAGATCCTCAGCTGGGGTCAATGGCCCATAGCTCCCCAGTGGGTGTAAACCAATGTAACGCAAAGAAGGGTCCTTTACACCACCTGAGACCCTGGGCCAGCCTGGGAAGATCCAGCCCCTTGGGGCTGCTGCTCCAGCCCCACCCACCCGCACTGCGTTGAAGTACAAAAGCCAGTGCAAACACTGGAGAAGGTGGCGGGAAGTGGTCAGCTGCCCTCAGCCCCTCCTTACCTGAGATGCTGCTGCCTGTCCGGCCACCCAGCCGAGCAGTGACTGCAAATGAGGCTGTGGCTTCCTCTGCCTCCATCAGAGGGGAGGGGCCCCGCCCCCTCCTTGCACCCAGACAGGGCCGGTGGCTGAGCTGAGAACCCAGCTCCCAACCCAGGGCGACCAGCTCAGCATGGTGCTAACTCTCCTTCTGCCTCTGCTGCGTAAGTGACCTCCCTCGGCCCTCACCCCTCTGTCTGGAGACTCCTCCTCCACCCTGCCCCACATCCCTCCATCCCTCTCGGCCCCATCCCCTCCCCAGAGCTCTCTTCTCTTCTCTTCTCTTCTCTTCTCTTCTCTTCTCTTCTCTTCTCTTCTCTTCTCTTCTCTTCTCTTCTCTTCTCTTCTCTTCCAGCCTCTCTCCAGATTCTCCCCAAGCTGGTGTCTCCTGCAGGTAACGACGTCTCTTGTCCTTGCTGAGATGCTTGTGGTGGGGGGTTGGGATCCCCCTCCTCTCACAATCTGATGTTTGGGATTCAAAGGAAAGGGGGATTCCCAGGTGCCCCATGTCATCCCCTGGGTGGGTCAGGCCGCCCCTTTCACAGGCATTTCCCATGGATCCTGCCCCAGCAGCAGCAACTCCAGTGCAGACCCACGTCCATCGGGGTGGAAGAGCGACCCCAGCTGATGCCTCCCTGGGGGTCCCTTTGGTGGGTCCCAGTGCAGGCCGTAGGGGAGAAGATGCCCCCGTCTCCATGGGCGCTACCCAGCCCCTCATTGTGTTACAAATTATACCTGATAGGACACGCACACAACTGCTGCGAATTACACCTGGTAGGACACGCACACAAATGCTATGAATTACATCTGGTAGGTCACGCACAGTTTGTATCTAGGCTGAGGCACATAAACAAAGTCTACAAGTGCCGAGTTCCCAAAAAACACCAAGTTTATTACGCTCGAGTGTGGTGCCCCCCTGCTAGCCAGGAGGGGACCCCGAATACAGATTATACAAAGGTTATATACTTTTTAGCAAAGCATGTTGCCCTCGTGCATTGGAAACCTTAACCAATAAACAAACCCTTGTCTTATCTACCACCTATCCCTGCTTGGTGCATTCCTCGTGCTATACCAGTATGTTAATTACACAGCATGGTCCTAAAGCCATGCATCAGTAACTTTTATTATCAGGATGGGAGGCCTCACATCAAAGGCCAGGAGATAGGGAGTTTAGGGACTGACAAAGAACAGATACCGGGAGTCAAGGCAGGCTGGAGACAAGGAGGAGGATTTTCACAGGAATGCAGTATCTAAGGAACACTCCTCCTGGTGCATGATGTGCTTGCTTTTAGACAATGGTGGGCCCCAAACCAAAATGGAGTCACATGTGCTAACTTCTCCTTAACAATTGGCAGCCTCAGCAGAGAGAGCGAGAGCTGGATGGGCCATGGAGACTGAGCACCCACCTCCCCATTACACTGAGTCCCCCCCAGGCAGGGCCCACCAGGGTGGGGCTGTGTGTGGAGGGGGGAGCTCTCTCTGTTCCCCAGCTCTCGGCTCCCACACAAGACTCAGGGCCAGGGACACAGACCCAGCACCCCCCAGTGGGAATTAAAAGCAGGTCCTGCCAAGACTCCAGAGGAAACATGGTGGGTGGGAAAACTCCCCCTCCCTTCCCCACATCCAGCCGAGCTTCCTCATTTGTTAGTCTCTAAGGTGCCACAAGTATTCCTTTTCTTTTTGCTCATTTCTCTTGAATGCCTTCTAGTTACAGCTAGGCAGGTCTGATGGTTGGCTGACAGGTTCTCTGCCCTCTTCTGCCTCTATCCCCTGGATGGAGAACATGGGGTGAATTCCCTGATGGGAATGGGGATCTTGGGGTTGAACCATTTACATCAACAACCCTCCCCCATTTTTGCACCCCACTTCCCCAGGATGCAGAGTGTGGTGATCTTGGGGTGCCCCAGGTGGATGAAGGACCCTCCCATACTTAACATTCCCTCACCCGCTCTCCCTGGATGGACAGAAAACATATGCTGAGGCATACTCCATCTCTTCTCCCGATGCCTCTAATCCCCAGTGGGAAAGGCAGCTTCTCTCCTGGGCTCCTGCCCTTGTCCCTGGCCCTGAGTTGCACCTTGGCACAGTCTGGGTCCCACCCAGCCCGTTATCTCCTCTGTGCATGGGAGGGGGGGCAGCAGATTGCAGATTGCGGGTCAGTGGGAGCTTATGCTCAAATAAAGTTGTTAGTCTCTAAGCTAGCACCTCCCTGGTTACTCAGAAGCCCAAATAACACAGTTTCCCTAAAGTACCCAGCCTCAGGCCTCCAGCCAGACAAACCTGTCAAACATGGGATGATAAATTCTGAAAATCTGATTTCATCATATAAAAGAAAAGGTTCTTCCCATCCCAAAGGACCAAGCCCCGGACCCAGGTCAAATGATAACTCAGCTCTTATCCAAAATACACACTTACAGTCAATTCTTTTTAACTCAACTAAAATTTATTAAAAAAGAAAAGAGAGAGAGGGAGAGAGTGTTGGTTAAAAGGTCAATACACATGCAGACTTGAATTCGATTCTTGAGGTTCAGATACAGAGCAGAGATGAGATTGTAGTTGTCAAAAGTCTTTTTAGAAATAGTCCATAGGTTATAGTCCAATGTCCATATTCAGGGTGACTCCACTAAGTGACTGGGGATCTCAATCTTTATGGCTTAAGGTTTCCCCCTCTTGAAACCCAAAGCAGATCTGAGATGAAGAAGGATCGTGTCCCAGGGTTTTTATACATTTCCTGCAGCCTTTTGGCCTGAGAAAACAATCGGTTTAACTTTCCTTCTCCAAAACATCCTGGCAATTAGCACAGGATAATTTATCCATTAAACAGTTTAGATACAGGTTACCACAAACTTAAAAGAGACAATAATATATTTCACTCTAGTGTCTTCCTAAATGTTAATATTCCTCTTTTGATCTTTGAATCAAAGCTATAGCCATAGACAAGACTTGTTTGCTGACATCACAAGACCCGAGCAAACATCTTCCCTTCTCTCTTTAACAATACAGACTTGCATTTCAAAGCTCTGTTCATTTCCATCTCTTCCTAACCAGTCTTTAAAGTTCGGCCATGGGTCAGGTCAGTCTGTGAGTTAATTAACTCTTTCTGGCCCTGTCGCCTTTCAATGAGATATTATATTACACTCATAACGTCATAGGAGGGCGGCTCCATCTAATAATAAGAATTAACCACTGGGACAATTCCCCAGTCATGGTGGTGGATTCCCCAGTGCTGGCGATTTCTGAATCAAGCCTGAATGTTTCTCTCAGAGATCTGCTCTAGGTCACAGGGGAACCAATTCAGGGAAGTCCTAAGGCCTGGGTGACACAGGAAGTCGGACTCCATGATCACAATGGTCCCTTCTGGCCTTGGGATCTATGAAAAGATCCCAGAGTGAGACAGAGAGAGAGAGAGACAGGCCGTGGTTTATTTGCCATGGTGTATTTCCCAGCATGGGGGCGGGTACCAGGCAGTGAGATGAGGCTGGTTTGTGATCATGTCGGTCCAGGACTCATCTCTTCCCCCATCTCCCCTCTCATTCCATCGTGGCCTCACCCATTACACTCACCACTCTGCCCCTGTTCTCGCTCACCTGCCGGCCCCCACACTCTCTCAGGACCCCAGGTACACAGTGTATCTTCTTGGGGAGCTTGTTACCCTCACATGCTCGGCTCCAGGGCGTGAGCTGGTTTCAGGATAGAGATTCTTCTACCAAAAAGGGCAGCATGACCCCAGGGCAGTCCAACACCCAAATGGAGGAGCCCAACTGGAGCTCACAGCTGAGAAAGGAAATGCTGGGTCATATACCTGTGCATACTGGAGATGTCACCTGGCCTTCTCGTTAGCCCTTTGTTCTCCAGCTTCTCAGACCCCACTGGCTTCCTGCAGACAGTGAGCCATATATGGTCGTTATCTGCTATGCACCAAATGTCCGGCAATTGGAGTGACCATTGTCTTCTCAGGCTCCATGGGCAAGGCAGCCCATGCCCCCAGCAGTGAGGCATCAGTCACACCTGGATCTCTGGGTCTCTGAAAAGAATAAACAACCTTTCCCCACCACCTAGTTAGTCATGCAACACATAGGGGAACCTGAAGCATGCACAGTATGCATAGAAAATATTATGGAAAATTCTCACATGGTCACACACCCCAACACCTCAACTTTACCCCCTCTCTCTGGTCAGGGCCACTCCATCCCTCTCAGACACTCCATCTTGGGCATGGGGGTCCCACTTGATCAGCAAAGAATGGGCACTGCTGTGGGGAAGCTCACAGAGCTGGGGTACGAGGTGGGCACAGCTGCATGGAAGCTCACAGCACTGAGGACCTGGCTAGGAATGGTCAGGACCACACTACAGCTACCTAGATTCCTCTGTCACGGTTTCTATGACAAGAGGGTTTGGTTTCTATAATTTTACAACATCCCCCTGCTGGTACCAATATGCCAGGATGCCCTGCTGCCCATTTGTATCAGAGAGCAGCGTGCTACCCTGATGTGCCAAGCACCTGATAGCAAAAGCACCACAAGATACAAATTCCTCTATCAAGTCAGGGATTTTCTCTTTAAAGAGGTCCCTTGTCCAAGTGGCGTGATCACCCGTCCCTTGTCCCTGCTGTGGATAGGGCTATCCAGTCCAGCTGGTGGATCCCACACAGAGAGGCCCTGCCTTCTTCGGGGTAACATGTGGGCACAGTACAGGGTTGGGGCTCAGTCAGGTACAGGGGTGCAGGGAGTTTTCCCCGAAGAAGTCTCGATCCCCCACAATTCCCAAGATGAATGTTACCTGGTAACATCTGCCCCTCACCTCCATGCTCCTTCCAGGGATCCCCGCCGGGGGTGATCTTCTTCTGTATCTAACACTGACCCCTGTTATCCACAGCCCCCGTGGCCCCATCCTTCACCATGATCACCCTGGGTACCTCCCAAGAGAGTCTGTTCCCCTCACACGCTGGGCTGCCTGTGATGTCACAGACTTGAAGAATTCCTATCTGACAAGCTCCTCAGCTCCAGTTACCCCTCTTAGTGCCAGTGTGGGGTCAATACCCATCACACAGGGTCAGGGTTTGGGGATTGGAAACCCTCCCCAGCCCCGTCCGTCCCTGTCTGTGCAAACGCTCCCTGCGATGCAGCTGAACCTCCAAACGTTAGTTTAAAACACACAACAAGGGCCCACTGGGCTCCCCAGCAGTGAGATCTCTGCTGCTCAGTGTTTGCATGGTCCGGTGAGGACTTGGTCCTTGGGCACTGAGATGGGGCTGGCTGGGGTCTGTGACCACAATTGGTCCCTCTTCTGCTCTTTCACTGGCTCTTCCTCTGCTTCTGTGTCACTAACCTCCAAAGTAGGAACCGTCTCCTCTCTGACCCCCTTGCCTTTTCCAGCCCCCCTCCCAGTTCCCCAGCTCACTGTGTCCCCGCAGCAGCCCATCTACATAACTGGAGAAGCTGTGACCCTGAAGTTCTCAGATGTCGGGGCGTCCACCGTGTTCGGGATCCGGTTCTTCAGGGACGGGCAGAAAATCCACTCCAAGGAACTCCCCTCGCTTCCATACTGTTACATCAATTCAACTCGGCTTTCGGGGGTATCTGGATTACATGCCGGAGTGTACAGATGTGATTACTGGAAGACAGAGTCTGGGCGAGTGATCCCATTGGAGAGAAGCTGACCTGTCTCCATAGATGTGACAAGTGAGTCCTTTTTCTCCTGCTGTTTGCTGGCCCCATGGCAGGGTGAGACCCAGCGTGGTCACTCAGCTCCACATAGGCCCACCCACCGGGTCAGTTTCAACCCCCTCTCTGGCTCCTCTGCTGGGTTGGGTCGGGGCGATGGTGGTACTTTCAGGTTTGGGGGCTTGCAGCCGGCAGTAACATTTGAAAACTTGGAGAGGTTTAATGGAACAAACCCCAAAACTCCCCCTCCGTGGTCAGTGTCAGGCCCTGGTGTCAGACAAGCGGTGGGGGGAGAGGCTCCCAGCTGATAAGTAAAGTTTGTCACTAAGAAGACAGAAGAAACCGGAAGGATGCAATCAGGCAGCAGCAGAGACAAAAAAACCCCATACAGTACAGTACTGCGTTAAACGTAAACTGCTTTAAGAAAAGGAGAGCAGCATTTTCCTTCTGCATAGTAAAGCCATATTAAGTCAATGTTCAGTTTGAAACTTTTGATAGAACAGCCCCAACATTTTGTTCAGAGTTACGAACATTTCAGGGTTACAAACAACCTCCATTCCTGAGGTGTTTGTGGCTCTGAAGTTCTACTGTACCTTAGATGCAAATGTTCTGCGGAGGGCCTTCGCTTGGAGTCAAGCTGTCACACTGTCTGGACTGGCTCATGATAGTAGATCCCTACCTCAGCGTGTACTGTTTGAAAGAGGGCAGACACCCAAAGCTGGTAGTGGGTCCTATTATTCCATTTCACCAAGCCAGTAACAAATGTGACCTCCTGGATCACTGTAACTGCGTTACCATGGAGTGACAGACAGTCCCCTTAGGCTCTCCAATCTGTCTTGCCACCCAGGCACACTGGACTGAGTGGTAATGTTCACTTACACCAAAAATCACATCACATTCAGGTTGCTTCCAGAACCAAGAGATCACTTAGTTCCCCAGAACAATTGGTACTCGAGATCCTACACCAAAAACAACACGTGTAGCCAATCCTGGAATCAACTATCTAAAGGTTTATTAACCAGGAAAAAGGAGTAAGAGAGTTATCTGCAGGTTAAAGCAAGCAAACAGATACACACCAGTGAGTTACCATCTAAACCCAAAGAGTGACAGATTTGTAGTGATCTGTCTATCCAAAGTACCTTTCAGGGCAGCCTCAGGAGGCAGTCCCTGCGGATCTCTGGCTTCAGTTCAGAGTCTCTGGCCCTTCAGAGTTCAAATAGCCCCAAAGATGCCATTTCTTCTTGTCAGGGGTTTTTATTCCCTTCCCCCAGATTTCAAGAGGGTTGGATGTGTTCACATGCCTGTCTCTTCTTTACGGGTGTGGGGACAAGAGCAACAAAGTGTTTTGTCCTCTGATGTTCCACAATGGTGTGTCGGTGTCTATGGGCCTTCTTTTGCTGGGCAGGAAATAACACCTCTTGTGACAAACTTGTATTTCACACTCGGTCATGTTTCTCTCCAGACTGTGGGCGTTTACAGTTTCAGAGCAAACACTTAACTATCACCTTACACCATGGATATGGACTCTATCCGTGAGGTTAATGCAGGCAGCAACATACAAGCATTTCATAGAGTCTAAACACTAAAAACATTCATATAAGTCCAAGGCCTTGTATACACTACACAATTTTGTTGGCAAAAGGCAGCTTTTGTCGACAACACGTGGAGGTGTACACACTACACTGTGCCTCCCACAGACAAAACTCTCCTGCTTTGCTGACAAAATAAAACCACCTCAATGAGAGGCGTAGATAGGGTGACCAGATGTCCCAATTTTATAGGGACTGTCCCGATTTTGGGGTCTTTTTCTTATATAGGCTCCTATTACCCCCCACCCCCTGTCCCGATTTTTCACATTTGCTGTCTGGTGGCCCTAGGTGTAGAGCTTTTCTGCAGCAAAGTGAGATTGGCAAAGCATCCGTGTGGACACTGCATTCATTATGCCACTGTAACTGGCCTACAGGAGGTATCCCACAATGCCCACCAGGACCGCTCTGCTCAGTTTTGAACTCTGCTGCCCCACATCCAGCGACAGAGGTTCGCGCACCTCCCTGTTCAAAGCCCTAGGAAGTTTTGAAACTGCTCAGCATGGAGAGCTCCCATAGCTACTGCCCAGCTGAGCACGCCGGCTCCGCAGCAGACGCACTCCCGCCTGGATGACGGGACGGGGTGGATCTCCTGGATCTGTGGGGAGAGGAGGCTGTGGGAGAACTCGGAGGGAATCATGGAATCAAAACACTACCAGGGAATCCTGCTCTGCCCGGCCCTAGGACCGCAGCAGCAGGCAGGCAGGGCGGCCTGCTGCTTGGGGACCGGGAGGCTCGTGCCATGCTGTGCAGAGCCAGGGAGGGAGGTGGAGGCTGAAGTTGGGGTGTCTCCTTCCCCCTGCTGGTGTAATGAGCTGGGGTGGGGGAATAGAGGGACACCAGCTGTCTGTGCATCAGCTTTTGCCTCAGGACTGGTTGCTTCTGGCTGCTGTCTGGACTTAAAGAGACAGCGTGCGGACACACTCACTCTCCCCCAACTCACACTCTGCCTCTCTCACTCCCTTTCACACTGCCCTCCTGCCCCCCCACCACTGCTGTGGGCTTCTTGTGTTAGTGATCAGGAATGTCAGCTTGGTCTTATTACCGAGCGCTACTTTAAAAAGTGATTTAAAATGTGTTACTTTGGGGCACACACAGCAATCGTTACAAGGCTCTTAGCATGGTGCAAACAAACAATGCCAGGTTCAGCACCCGACAGCAACACACATTACTGGGGCTCAGTGTTAATATGATCCTTCAAGGCATCCCTCAGCCCAATAGCTCCCGTTGGGCTCCTCTGGTAGCCTTGTGTTCATAACGCACAGCACAATACTGAAGAGCAGGATCCATGCTTTCTGACAGAGATGGCTGGGTTGCAGGTTACCTGGCCTCTGTTTGCCAGAAGCTGGGAATGGGCGACAGGGGATGGATCACCTGGTGATGACCTGTTCTGTTCATTACCTCTGAGGTACCTGGCTTTGGCCACTGTCGGAAGAAAGAAGACCGGGCTAGATGGACCTTTAATCTAACCCAGTGTGGCTATTCTTATGTTCTTATGTGACCAGGACCGTTGAAAAATGGCTGGCAATCTAAAAGGATGCCCGTGGAACGATGGGATTGAGGAACCTGAATCGTGTGATGCTGTACCTGGCCCATGAGGCATTGGAAGCCCTTCCCAAGCCCCCTGCGACCAGTTGCACAGTGGGATAGCTACCCACAGAGCACCGCTCCCTGTGTCGATGCAAGAGCTGCTAGTGTGGATATGCAACAGCGGTTTAATTAGAGTAGCAGCCGTGCGTCAGCACAACTTGAGTCAACAAAACTCTGTAGTGTAGACAAGGCCTAATACTTATTTTGAGGAAAACTAACACACAGGTGGCCTGGTCTGATCTCCAGCTACAAGGGTGTCAGTTCTTAGCTAATGCCTGCAGCCTGGGCAAGAGCTGGCATCTGATCTGCCAGTGTCACACAAGCCAGGCTGTTTTTCTGATCTGCCATTAGCTTGATCCAGGGAGATCATAAATCCACATTTGTTTGTTTCCCAAATAGCTTCATAACATATTTCCAGCACACATACATAACTCTTTCTACAGCACCCGTATACACATCATGCAGTGATATTCATGACCAGTGTTCCACCAGTTTTTATATGACACCTGACAAGATGTTGGTTGGCTAAATATTCTGTCAACAGTGTGCTGGGTGTGCCCTTTGCCAAGTGGCATAAAAGGGCTGTTGGGGTATAAAGGGTTAAGGATACAGTTGCCTGGAGGAGGTGGAGAAGATGCAGAGAGACGTAGAGAGGGTTTCCCCTCCTTATTTAGCTGCCTTCCAGGTGTGCGTTGTCACCACCTCTCTATACAGCACATGCTCATCTTCATCAGGCTTGGCTTTGTTTTTCGACTGGGTTGTGTGGGCCCGTAAGGCCTGGAATACCCTGAGCGCATAGGTGACTTTTGAGCCCTGGTGGGGGAGGAAAGAGAAATGGTGAGGGGGAGGGGTGCATAGACGCTGCTGCTGAGAAAAAGGATAATATCATTCTTGGGTGTATGAACAGGAGTGTCATATGTAAGACACGGTAGATAAGTGTCCTGCTCTACTCTGCAATGGTGAGGCCTCAGCTGGAGTCCTGTGTCTAGTTCTGCATATCACACTTTAAGAAACACATGGACAAATTGGAGAGGGTCCAGAGGAGAGCATGTTTAGTCTAGAGACGAGAAGGCTGAACGGGGACATGGTAACTGTCTTTTAAGATGATGTTATAACGAGGATGGTGATGAATTGTTCTCTATGTCCACCTAAGGTAGGACAAGACATAATGGGTTTAATCTGCAGCAAGGGAGATTTAGGTTAGATATTAAGAGAAACTGTCTAACTTTAAGGGTAGTTAATCTCCGGAACAGGTGACCTATGGAGGTTGTGCAATCTCCGTCACAGGAGGTTTTTAAGAAGAGTTGGACAAACACCCATGAGGATGGTCTAGGTTTAAGTAATCCTACCTCATCACAGGGGGCTGGACTAGATGACTTCTTGAGGTCCCTTCACAACCCTACATTCTGAGATTCAACAGAGATTTGGGTGATGGGGAATTTGATGACCAGTCCCCTGCCCTTCCTCCTGCGTGAACGAACCCTGTGCAGCATCTCTTTGTGGCTTTCATGTGACTCTCCCACCCCAGAGAGGCAGCTGCATCTCAGGCGTGGGCAAAAGATTCAGACCGTATAGTTTCAAGGCAGTTGGACTGTGCTATGGTTTGAAACTTAGCCTATAAATCCATTCATGCTACCTGTTCCATCTGGTCTGCTCCAGCACCCATGGCTTTTGATTCCTTATTATCACGATGGCTGGGATCCAGGTTCCTGGTGCGTTCTTTGGGCTGAGATCCCGACGCTGCTTTTTGTGGTACAGAACTGAGAGTATCAATTCAGGACAAATTGCTTCGAGCAGGGCAGTCACAGCCACAGGCTGGAGGTTTTCCACCTCTAAGGCACACCAAACCAGCCAAACAGAGAGGACTTTGGTTTTACCCCACTGGCTAACCAGAAGTCATACAAACAATTTCCTTAGATACCCCAGTTTCCCAGTATCACCACCAGGGCCACTTGTTATGGAGATGAATGGTTATGAAAACCAATACCCCAGTAAAAGAAAAAAGGTTCTCTTGATCCCAAAGGACAAAGTCCCAGACCCAGGTCAATATATAAGTCAGTTCTTACTCACCAATCATGCTGTTGCAAATCCTTTAGAATCTAAACTCTAAAGGTTTATTCATAAAAAGAAAGAAATATAGATGAGAGCTAAAATTGGTTAAATGGAATTAATTACATCCAGTAATGGCAAAGTTCTTGGTTCAGGCTTGTAGCAGTGATGGAATAAAGTGCAGGTTCAAATCAAGTCTCTGGAGAACATCCACAGCTGGGATGGGTCATTCAGTCTTTTGTTCAGAGCTTCAGTTTGTAGCAAAGTCCCTCCAGAAGTAAGAAGCAGGATTGAAGACAAAATGGAGATGAGACAGCTGCCTTTTATAGTCTCTTGCCACATGGCATGGAAAAACCTTAGAGTTCTGTCCATAGGCATGTCCCTGCACACCTTGCTGAGTCACAAGGTGTATCTGCCTTCTCTCAACGGGTCTATTGTGTAGCTGATGCTCCTTAATGGGCCATCAAGCAGGCTAGGCAGTGCTGATGCCACATTGTTTGGGGTTTCAGAGTAGCAGCCGTGTTAGTCTGTATTCGTAAAAAGAAAAGGAGGACTTGTGGCACCTTAGAGACTAACAAGTTTATTTGAGCATAAGCTTTCGTGAGCTAGAAGTGAGCTGTAGTCCTCCTTTTCTTATTGTTTGGGGTGTCACCCAGAAGCATAGCACAAGTTTGAAATACAGACAGTATAGAGCCAATACTTATAACTTTAAACACAAAAATGATACTTGCATATAGACAGCAAATTATAACCTGCAAATCATAACCTCCTCATAGACACCTCACTTGACCACCTTTGCACAATATTTGCTGCAAATATATAACAGTGGTTGCAACAATTATCTATAAGGTCACAGTATATGCCAATAACGTCACAATCCCTCTGTTCTTTTCAGAGGCTGTGGAACTAAAACAGAACAAGATGAGAATAGAGCTGAAGTGGGGAGATATCATGAGGCAATGCCTAGCTGCAATATGCAGCCTTGAGAAAGAAGAAGGTAAACTCAGCTTTTTACCCATAGATTTCAGTGCATGTGTGATTCTGGGGCTTCTACCAGGGCACAGGGTGAAAACGGTCCTACAATTCCTCTGTATTTGTTTAAATATGTATTTTCCCAGCCCAGAGACATGAAGATGTCTGCAAGTCTTAAATTGTTTTACCTCTCACTTCACCCTAACCACAAACAAAGGTCTTAGTGCTCACATCAAATGAAATGATTTGTCTTAAATCAAACTTCAGCTGAGTTGGTTATTTGACATCATGTGCTAATAAATGGAACATGTACCATGTCATAAACATAAAGAGAAGGGTAAAAACCTTTAAAATCCCTCCTGGCCAGAGGAAAAACCCTTTCACCTGTAAAGGATTAAGAAGCTAGGATAACCTCGCTGGCATCTGGCCAAAATGACCAATGAGGAGACAAGATGCTTTCAAAAGCTGGGGGGAGGGAGAAACAAAGCCTCTCTCTCTGTCTGTGTGATGCTTTTGCTGGGGACAGAACAAGAATGGAGTCTTAGAATTTAGTAAGTAATCTAGCTAGAGATGCGTTAGATTATGATTTCTTTAAATGGCTGAGAAAATAAGCTGTGCTGAATGGAATGGATATTCCTGTCTTTGTGTCTTTTTGTAACTTAAGGTTTTGCCAAGAGGGATTCTCTATGTTTTGAATCTAATTACCCTGTAAGGTATTTACCATCCTGATTTGACAGAGGTGATTCTTTTTACTTTTTCTTCTATTAAAATTCTTCTTGTAAGAAACTGAATGTTTTTTTCATTGTTCTCAAGATCCAAGGGTTTGGGTGTGTGGTCACCTATGCAAATTGGTGAGGATTTTTATCAAACCTTCCCCAGGAAGGGGGGTGCAAGGTTTTGGTGAGGATTTTTTGGTGAGGGGAAGTGGAGATGGTGCCCAGAATTCAGTTTATTCAGAGCTGACCTGTGTTCTCTCTCCAGAGCCTCTTGCTTCACCTCAGGATCCTGAGGGGCTCCCAAATGAAATAAGTGAGAGCCGGGCTAGGGGGATATCTTCCTTCAGCTACAATATGGGGATGGGATGTGGGGGTCAGAAGGTGGCCTGGGTCACCAGGATGTGACTCATTTTCTGTCACTTCTCCGTTACCAATGCCCCAGCCCATGATATTTATGGACCCTCTGTAGATAGGGAGGGCCCAGAGCATCTGGGGATTCCTGCCCCATCTGGCCAGACTGTGTGAGAGCTGGATGCCCTGGTGGGATTCTACCTTCCCAGAGGGTACACATGCAAGGCGACCATGTCTGATGCCCAGGTCTGTGTCCTGGCTGGTGGAGAGGGAATGGCTTTTCCCAACTTGGATCTCCTGGCTGGATCGGGGTACCCAGTACAGACAGGTGCAGAACCCAGAGCCCCCCAGTTGTGCGATGCTCTATGGATGAGTGAAGCTGCCCCTGGATGAGCCCCCAGCTGAGGTGCTCCATATGCCCACCATAGAATCATAGAATCATAGAATATCAGGGTTGGAAGGGACCTCAGGAGGTCATCTAGTCCAACCCCCTGCTCAAAGCAGGACCAATCCCCAATTAAATCATCCCAGCCAGGGCTTTGTCAAGCCTGACCTTAAAAACTTCTAAGGAAGGAGATTCTACCACCTCCCTAGGTAATGCATTCCAGTGTTTCACCACCCTCCTAGTGAAAAAGCTTTTCCTAATATCCAACCTAAACCTCCCCCACTGCAACTTGAGACCATTACTCCTTGTCCTGTCCTCTTCTACCACTGAGAATAGTCTAGAACCATCCTCTCTGGAACCACCTCTCAGGTAGTTGAAAGCAGCTATCAAATCCCCCCTCATTCTTCTCTTCTGCAGACTAAACAATCCCAGTTCCCTCAGCCTCTCCTCATAAGTCATGTGCTCCAGACCCCTAATCATTTTTGTTGCCCTTCGCTGGACTCTTTCCAATTTATCCACATCCTTCTTGTAGTGTGGGGCCCAAAACTGGACACAGTACTCCAGATGAGGCCTCACCAATGTCGAATAGAGGGGGACGATCATGTCTCTTGATGTGCTCGCTATGCCCCTACTTATACATCCCAAAATGCCATTGGCCTTCTTGGCAATAAGGGCACACTGCTGACTCATATCCAGCTTCTCGTCCACTGTCACCCCTAGGTCCTTTTCTGCAGAACTGCTGCCTAGCCATTCGGTCCCTAGTCTGTAGCTATGCATTGGGTTCTTCCGTCCTAAGTGCAGGACCCTGCACTTATCCTTATTGAACCTCATCAGATTTCTTTTGGCCCAGTCCTCCAATTTGTCTAGGTCCCTCTGTATCCTATCCCTGCCCTCCAGTGTATCTACCACTCCTCCCAGTTTAGTATCATCCGCAAATTTCCTGAGAGTGCATTCCACACCATCCTCCAGATCATTTATGAAGATATTGAACAAAACCGGCCCCAGGACCGACCCCTGGGGCACTCCACTTGACACCGGCTTGACACCATGTTCAAGTGGATCCTTCAGCTTTGTGACCCCAGGGGCAGCCCAGCATGTGAGGGGAACAGGGTCTCCGGGGAGGTACCCAGGGAGATCAGGACTCAGGGAGAGGAACGGGGCCGCAGGGGGGTCTGGAAAACAGGGTCAGCATTAGATACAGAAGAAGGTCACACCTGTCTGGGATCTCTGGAAGGGCTTGGGAGGTGAGGGGCAGATGTTACCAGGTCAAATTCATCTCAGGAATTAGAGGGGGATGGAGACTTCTCCATGGGAAACTCCCTGCACCGCTGTACCTCACTGAGCTCCAACCCTGCACTTCCCCCCCACATGTTACCCAGCAGGAGACAGCAGATTATCCCTCTCTGGCATATTGGTGCCAGCATGGGGACTGGGTAAGATGCCATTAACTGATCCATCTCCTGATGATAATCATGAATGAAGTGGCAGGGCTGGAGGCTTAGAATGGACTATATAGCGAGCTCCTCACAGCACTGCCCAGGGCTGCGAGCTTCCTCACAGCAGTGCCCTCTAAATGACAAATTTAATAATTAGCTGGGAGCCTCTCCCTGCTGTTGGGGAGCCCAACCCCACCATGCCTTGTCTGACACCAGGGCCTGACAGAGACCAGAGATGGGGGAGATTTGTGGTTTGCTTCATTAAGTTTTCAAATGTTACTACTGACTGGCAGCCCCCAAACCCCAAAATAGCACCTATGCCCCCTCCAAACACACCAGGGGATCCAGAGACCCAGGGAGTGACATTGATCAGAGACAGGTTGAAACTGACCAGGTGGATGGCCCCCTCTGGAGCTGAAAAACTGAGCTGTGTTGCACCCGATACTTGGAGCAGAGATACCCAACAAACAGCAGGAGACAGGGGGTCTGAGTGTGTCAGGGTCACAGATTCACTACTTATGAATATCAAATACTGTGAGATCAGAATGAACAGACTGAAAGAGTGGGGTGGGTGGAGAGAATGTTTGTGATGAAGTGGGGATTTTCCCTTGTTATGATGTATGGGAATCTTACTGTTTTGCATGAATGCCGTGTGTGCCTCAGTTTCCCTGTGTATTGCATCAATGTCTAGGTGGTGGGAATAAGTATGTGTGACTTTTGCAGGGGCTGCTCCAGCTGCCTGCATGGATGCTATGGCTGCCCCTTCATAACCTGAGACCCAGGACGGGGATGTGACCAGTTGACTCTTGGCCCGGGAAGCGAGACAAAGGCTGGAGGAGTAGCAACTGGCAGGGCAGGGGCCAGGCAGCTGGAAGCAAGTCAGTCTCGGCTGGCTTGTGGCGCAGGGGGTGGGCCAGAGCCCTGGCTCTGGGCTCCCCTCCCCCCAGGATGGACTTGGCTGAAAATCACTGATTTCTGTGCAAACAAGTTCTGCCCTACGCTGTGTTCCTGTCGACTAATAAACCTTCTGTTTTACTGGCTGGCTGAGAGTCACATCTGACTGCGGAGTTGGGGTGTAGAGCCCTCTGGCTTACCCAGGAGCCCCCCCCCGGGCAGACTTGCTGTGGGAAGCCCACGGTGTGGAAGGGGATGCTGAATGCTTCGAGGTCAGACCCAGGAAGGTGTAAGCTTCTTGCCCTGGAGACAGTCTGCTCAGAGAGAGGAGGTTCCCCCAGAGTACTGACTGGCTTCATATGGAGTAGTTCCAGGGCATCGCTCTGGTGACTCCGTGACAGGGGGCTGGGAGGCAGGACTCCTGGGTTCTGTCCTGGCTCTGGGAGGGGGAGTGGGGTCTAGTAGTTAGAGCAGGGGGGTTTGGGAGCCAGGGCTCATGGGGTCTATCACAAGTCTGGGAGGAGTTTGGGTCTAGTGGTTAGAGTTGCTGGTAAATGCCCCTGTCCAACCATGCTCTTCTGAATTAAACTTGTTTCTGGCCCAGTTTGGTTCGTGCCATTTTTTATTCATGTATCAACTGTGGAGTAGTGGGAAGTTTGGGGATCCTGATATTTTCAGGGTGTCCCAAGGGAGACAAACTATGTCCCTATAGTTGCTTGCACTGGTCAACTGAAATCTCCAGCTCCTATTGAGCCTTTATGCTTACAAGGCTGAGAGCGCTACGGACGGGACCGGACATCAAAGCTGCACTAGGGCAAACCCTAGATGACAGCTTCCTGATGAACTAAAAGTGACTCTGATTATTTCGATCAACAGACATGCAAATTATGCCCTGGTAAGGAGGGCTGGCCCCAGGCCAGGAGGCTGGTTGCATCAAAGATATAATACTGCAATTTCTTTACTTGCGTTCTGGGCAGAAATACCCTTGGGCACATCGGGAACATCAAACAATGAAAAAAACCCTCCAGCAGTGACAGCCCTTTCATCACTGTAAATGGCCCAGACCCCCAGCTTGGGTCCATGGGTCAGATCCCCAGCTGGGGTGAATGGGTTGTAGCTCGACTGGAGTCAATGGGGCAGATCCCAGCTGGGGTCAATGGGCCATAGCTCCCCAGTGGGTGTAAACCAGTGTAACTCAAGGAAGATTCCTTTACACCAACTGGTACCCTGGGCTACCTTGGGAAGATCCAGCCCTCGGGGGCGGCTGCTCCGGCCCCTCCCCCCAGCTCTGCACTGAAGTACAAAGGCCAGTGCAAACTCTGGAGAAGGTGGCGGGAAGTGGTCAGCTGCCCTCAGCCCCTCCTTACCTGAGATGCTGCTGCCTGTCCCGCCGCCCAGCTGAGCAGTGGCTGCAAATGAGGCTGTGGCTTCCTCTGCCTCCATCAGAGGGGAGGGGCCCCGCCCTCTCCTTGCACCCAGACGGGGCCGAGAACCCAGCTCCCAGCCCAGAGCGACCAGCTCAGCATGGCGCTAACTCTCCTTCTGCCTCTGCTGCGTAAGTGACCTCCCTCGGCCCTCACCCCTCTGTCTGTCTGTCTGTCTGTAGACTCCTCCCCCTCCCTGCCCCACATCCCTCCATCCCTCTGAATCCCCATCCCCTCGCTGGAGCTCTCAGCCCCTCTCTTCTCTTCTCTTCCAGCCTCTCTCCAGATACTCCTCAGACCGGTGTACCCCGCAGGTAACGACGTCTCCTGTCCTTTCTGAGCTGCTCGCGTGGGAAGGGGCATCTCAGGGAGTGAGGTCAGGGACCCTGCTCCTCTCACACTGTGGTGTTTGGAATAGCAAGGGGGGGATCCCCGGGTGCCCTCATGTCATCCCCTGGGTGGGCCAGGCTGCCCCGTTCACAGGTATCTCCTTTGGAACCTGCCCCAGCAGCAGCAGCTCCAGTCCAGAGCCATGTCCATGGGGATGGAAGAGTGACCCCAGCTGGTCCCTTTGGTGGGTCCCACCCCAGGCCATAGGGGAGAAGATCCCTCCTTCCCCATGATGCTACCCAGCTGCACATTGGCAGCCTCAGCAGAGAGAGCAAGGGCTGGACGGGCCATGGAGACTGATCACCCACCTCCCCATTACTCTGAGTCCCTCCCGGTCAGGAACCCATCACTGAGGGGCTGAATGTGGAGGGGGGGCTCTCTCTGCCCCAGCTCTGGCCTCCCACAAAGGACTAAGGGCGCAGGGGCACAGACTCAGCCCCGCCCAGAGGACATTAAAAGCAGGTTCTTCATAGACCCCAGAGGAAACACGGTGGGTGGAAAAACTGCCCCCCTCCCTTCCCTTCCCCACATCCGCCTGAGCTTCCTCTTTTCTTTTCAATGCCTTCTAGCTACTGCTAGGCAGGTCCGATGGTTGGCTGATGGATTCTCCCCCCTCTTCTACCACTGCCCCTGGTAGAGAACATGGGGTGAATACCCTGATGGAAATGGGGGTCTTTGGGTTGAACCATTTGTATCAGTAATCCCCATTTTTGCACCCACTTCCCCCTGGATGGAGAGTGTGACGGGTTGGATCACAGAAAACCCCTTGGGAACTGCCAACTGATGTGCTTAGACTACCTCTGAGACATTTCTCCTGCCAGCTTGGGACTTCAGAACATTGGCTGGCTTGAGCCAGACACTCCTGCCTGCTGAAAACCCAGACCAAGGTCTGAAGCAGGTCCCCGAACGCTGTAAGCTTAACTGAAAACGGCTTAAGAAGTGTTCCTGTCTCTAACACTCAGATGCCCAACTCCCAATGGGGTCCAAACCCCAAATAGATCCATTTTACCCTGTATAAAGCTTATACAGGATAAACTCATAAATTGTTCGCCCTCTATAACACTGATAGAGAGATATGTACAGCTGTTCCCCACCCCCCACCCCCCTGGCATTAATACATATTCTGGGTTAATTAATAAGTAAAATGTGATTTTATTAAATACAAAAAGTAAGATTTAAGTGGTTCCAAGTAGTAACAGACAGAACAAAGTAAATTACCAAACAAAATAAAATAAAACACGCAAGTCTATGCCTAATACAGTAAGAAGGTGATTACAGATGAAACCTCACCCTCAAAGATGTTCCAGTAAGCTTCTTTTACAGACTAGGCTCCTTCTAGTCTGGGTCCAGCAATCACTCACGCACCCCCTGTAGTTACTGTCCTTTGTCCCTGTCAAGGTTCCTTCCCCACTCTGAACTCTAGGGTACAGATGTGGGGACCTGCATGAAAACCTCCTAAGCTTACTTTTACCAGCTTAGGTTAAAACTTCCCCAAGGTGCAAACTATTTTACCCTTTGCCCTTGGACTTCCACTGCCACCACCAAACTTTATCTGGGTTCCTGAAAAAACGTAGTTTGGAAACGTCTTTCCCCCCAAAATCCTCCCAACCCTTGCATCCCATTTCCTGGGGAAGGTTTGGTAAAAATCCTCACCAATTTGCATAGGTGACCACAGACCCAAACCCTTGGATCTTAGAACAATGAAAAAACATTCAGTTTCCTTATAAGAAGACTTTTAATAGAAGTAAAAAAGAATCACCTCTGTAAAATCAGGATGGTGAATACCTTACAGGGTAATTAGATTCAAAACATAGAGAATCCCTCTAGGCAAAACCTTAAGTTACAAAAAAGACACACAGACAGGAATAGTCATTCTATTCAGCACAGCTATTTTCTCAGCCATTTAAAGAAATCATAATCTAACACATACCTAGCTAGATTACTTACTAAGTTCTAAGACTCCATTCCTATTCTGTCCCCGGCAAAAGCATCACACAGACAGACACACAGACCCTTTGTTTTTCTCCCTCCTCCCAACTTTTGAAAGTATCTTGTCTCCTCATTGGTCATTTTGGTCAGGTGCCAGCAAGGTTACCTTTTGCTTCTTAACCCTTTACAGGTGAGAGGATTTTTCCTCTGGCCAGGAGGGATTTTAAAGGGGTTTACCCTTCCCTTTATATTTATGACAGTCCCAGTTTCTTTCAGGTATCCTTTGGGGTGGAGAGGCTATCTCTTGAGCCAGCTGAAGACAAAATGGAGGGGTCTCCCAGGGGTTTAAATAGACTTTCTCTTGTGGGTGGACACCCTTCTTTCCCCCTGTGTAGAATCCAGCTACAAAATAGAGTTTTGGAGTCACATGGGCAAGTCACATGTCCATGCGTGACTGAGTTCCTTACCAGCCAAGCCACATTCCTGGGAAAGCTCAGATGTGGATTGGCGTCTCCACGTTCATTATTGCCTTAAGTGTTTCTTGATTGGGCACTTATTGAGAATAGTCTTTTCTCAGGAAGCTGACCAACCGCTTCACTGAGGCTACTTAAGATTAAATGGGTTTCAGAGTAGCAGCCGTGTTAGTCTGTATTCGCAAAAAGAAAAGGAGGACTAGTGGCACCTTAGAGACTAACAAATTTATTTGAGCATGAGCTTTCGTGAGCTACAGCATCCGATGAAGTGATTAATTAATTGGTTAATCTCTAAGGTGCCACTAGTCCTCCTGTTCTTTTTAAGATTAAATAAGTACACAGCCAATATTCATAACTTCAAATACAAAAATGATACATGCATACCAATAGGATGAATATATTCACTAGATCATAACCTTTATAGAGATATGTTACATGGCATACGTAGCATAAAACATATTCCAGTTATGTCATATATAAATTCATGAGCATATTCCCATAAAGCACTATGGGGTGCAACATTACAGAGAGTGTGGGGATTTGGGGTGCACCAGGTGGATGAAGGATCCTTTTTGCCCTATCTCTGTTCCTGATGCCCCTAATCCCTGATGAGAAAAGCAGATTCTCTCCTGGGCTCCTGCCCCCATCTCTGAATTATTCCTCAGCACAGTCTGGGTCCCACCCACTCTGCCATCTCCTCTGTGCAAGGGAGGGGAAACCAGCACATTGTGGGTCAGAGGGGGGATATTATCAAGGGGAAGCAGGCTGTGGGATGGAGGGTGTTAAGTTTCACAGATGGGGGAGCTGGAATTTGCCCAGCCGCACAAAGAGTGGGTCCATCTTATAGTGAGAGACTCCAGGAGCTGGAGGTGTTTAGTGTAACAAAGAGAAGGTTAAGGGGGAGTTGATCACAATCTAGCAGTTCCTATGTGGGGAACAGAAATTGGACAATCGACGGCTCATCAGTTGAACAGACAAAGATCAAACATGGCCAATGGCTGGGAGCTGGAGCTAGATAAATTCAGACTGAAAATAAGGTGCAGATTTTAACAGTGAGGTGAACTAACCACTGGGACAATACCCCATGGGTCGTGGTGGATTCTCCAGCACTGGTGATTTCTGAATCAAGCCTGAATGTTTCTCTCAGAGATCTGCTCTAGGTCACAGAGGAATCACTGCAGGGAAGTCCTAGGGCCTGGATGACACAGGAAGTCGGACTCCATGATCACAATGGTCCCTTGTGGCCTTGGAATCTATAAAATGATCCCAGAGGGAGAGAGACGGGCCATGGTCTATTTTCCGTGGTGTATTTCCCAGTGTGGGGGTGGCTGTTGAGCAGTGAGATGAGACTGGTTTGTGATCATGTCTGTCCAGGACTCATCTCTGTCCCCTTCTCCCTTCTGCTCATTCCATCGTGGCCTCTTCCTCAACAGTGACCCCCTGCCTCTCTTCTAGATCTCTCGCCAGCCCCCAAACTCTTGCGGGAGTACTGGTACACAGTGTATCTCCTAGGGGAGCAGGTTAACCTCACATGCTCGGCTCCTGGGCATGAGGAGGTTTCAGGATACAGATTCTTCTATCACAAAGGGCAGCAGGACTCCAGCATAGTCCTCAACCCTAACGCTGGAGCCCGGCTGGAGTTCACAGCAGAGAAGGAAAATGCTGGGTCATACAGCTGTGCGTACTGGAGATTGGAATCCAATCAAGAGATCTCATCTAGGAACAGTAGCTCCGTCTCCATAACAGTGACAGGTGAGCCCCTGTTTTTCCTGCTGTTTGATGGGAGACTTCCTGGGAATGTTAAGTCCACTCCAACACCCCAGCTTCACCCCCTGTCTCTGGTCAGGGCCACTCCCAGGATCTCAGACACTTTGTGGTGGCCTCAGGAGGTCCCTACTGATCAGAAAAGACTGGGCACTGATGGGTCACTGCTGTGGGCAAGCTCAAAGCACCAGGGTCCCAGGTGGGTGCTGTCAGGGCCACCCTCTGTAAATCTACAGCCCTGCAGCTGCCTGGATTCCTCAGTCATGATTTCTGTCAGGGGAGGCATTGGTTACTATCATGTTACCCAACCCCCTGCCGGCACCAATATGCCAGGATCCCTCCCTGCCCATGTGTATGAGAAGGGAAGGTGCTATCCTGACGTGCTTGGCCCCTAGAGTGAAAGCACCATAGGACACAAATTAGTCTATCATGGCAGGGATTTGGTCTCCAAAGAGGTCCCTGGTTCCAGTGGAGTGACTGGGTGATGCTCACAGCTCAGACAGAGACCACCCAAACCGTAGCCCTGCTGGGAAACATGTGGGCACAGTGCAGGGTTGGGGGTCAGTGAGGTACAGAGGTGCAGGGAGTTTCCCATGGAGAAGTCTCCAACCCCTCCTAATTCCTGAAATGAAATTTGCCTTGTAATATCTGCCCCTCACCTCCCAGGTCCTTCCACAGATTCCAGCTGGGTGAGACACTTCTTCTGTATCTAATGCTGACCCCTGTTTTCCAAAACCCCTGCGGCCCCGTCCCACTCCCTGAGCCCTGAGCACCCTGGATAGCTCTCTGGAGAGACTGTTCCTGTCACATGCTGGGCTGCCCCTGGGGTCACAAAGCTGCAGGATCCAATTCAACATTGTGGGAGGGTGGAGCATCTCAGCTGGGGGCTGATCTGGGAGCAGCTTCTTCATACACTGAATGTCACAGCACTGGGAGTCTCCGGGTTACACACCTGTCTGTTCCGGGTATGCCCATCCGGCTGGGAGATCCCATCTTGGAAGAGCCAGCCCATCTCTATCAGCCTGGGGGAGGCGGCACTGGGCAGGGAAATTGGGCTGGTTTGTGTGTGTGTGGGTCACGGACTTTGCTCATCTATCTCCTCTTCTCATTTTGTGGGGACCTCTTCTACCTTTATTCCAGATCCTCCACCACCCCCCACGCTCTCTCTCCACCCCCTGCACCCCATCTATATCCTAGGGGAGTCGGTAATGCTGAGGTGCTCAGCTCCCTTTGGAGAGGAAGTGAAGAGATACAGGTTCTTCAATCAAAGAGGGGAGCGGATCTCCAAAGGAGACTTCAGCCAGGGCACCTGGCTGATCACCACGACTTACGCAGCAGACAGCAAGGCATACACCTGTCTGTACTGGAGACTAGAGCATGGGCGACAGATCCCGTCCAAAATGAGCCTTCCTGTCCCAGTGCCTGTGATGGGTGAGACCCTATTTCCACCTGAGGGTGTGTGATGTGAGGGTCCTCACTGTGGGGGGGGCCTTCTCCATCCCTTCCCAGCCACTCCCGGGAATTGTGCTGGTGCAGTCCCAGGCCATGATCCCAGGGCTCCCAGTGCCCCCTGCCTCTCCCCAGCAGTGCCCCCAGTCTGACTGCCCAGAGACCCGTTTGCAGAGCCTGGGACTTTCTCCTCTCCCCTCTGCACTGCCCCATCTGCCCCAGATGCTCCTCTCCACAGAACAATTGTCTTCCCCTCCCTCTGCTCTCCAGAGCAGCCCCCAGCCTCACTGCTTTGCCCTTTCCACAACTCATTGCTCTTAGGCACAGACCCCACAGACAAGGAAGGGAGCAGGTCTCTGACACGGTCCCCATTGCAACCAGGAGAGGCCAGCTGGGGTAATAGCTGAAGCAAAGAAACCAGAGCCCCAGGCCTGGATAATCCAGGCAGATCAATGGATCATAGATCATACTTCATAGGTTGCCAAGCCAGAAAGGACCACTGTGACCATCTATTCTGGCCTCCAGCATTACACAGGCCAGAGAACTAGACCAGAACCAGTGCTAACGTCCCTCTGGCCCCTACTCCTGCCTCTTCTGATTCCACTTTGCTTATTATCCTTTCTCCCTCCTTCTACGCTGGCCTCTAGTCTTTAAATTAACTTCTGCTCCTTTTATTCCCCTTCTCTTCTGCCCGTTCTTCTTCTTTCATGTTCTCAATGAGCCTTACATCACAATATTCAGGCCCATAATGGGTGCCCAGCTGAGAAAATGGCTTCCTCAATATCCCAAATGCCCACCCAATTGGCAACATGGCCGCTATACTGATGTCAACACAGTCACATAACATGGCTGCTCAAGACAGCCAAGGACATGTCTACCCAATATGTCCCCCTGATTTCCAAAATGTCTGCTCCTCAGAGACCAGCACAACATATGGCTGCTCAACATGGCCGAGAACATGGCTGCCCAATGGAAACAGACCTGGGCATCCAACATGGCTGCCTTGCTCCTTTACCCTCTGGGATGGTAGAATCCCAGCAAGGCTGTCCAAGTCTCAGAAAGTCTGGCCAGAGAGGGTGGGATGGCTAGACAACCTGGGCCCTCCCTATCTACAGAGGGCTCCATAAATATTGGGAGCTAGGGCATTAGTAATGGAAGGAAGAAAAGGAGTACTTGTGGCACCTTAGAGACTAACCAATTTATTTGAGCATAAGCTTTCGTGAGCTACAGCATCCGATGAAGTGAGTTGTAGCTCACGAAAGCTTATGCTCAAATAAATTGGTTAGTCTCTAAGGTGCCACAAGTCCTCCTGTTCTTTTTGCGAATACAGACTAACATGGCTGTTACTCTGAAACCAGTAATGGAAGGGTGACAGAAAATGAATCACCTCCTGGTGACCCTGGCCACCTTATGACCCCCACATCTCAGCCCCACATTGTATCTGAAGGAATCCATCCCCATCCCCTAGCCTGGCTCTCACTCATTTCTGCGGGGATCCCCTCAGGATCCTGAAGTAAAGCAAGAGGCTCTGGAGAGAGAGCACAGGTCAGCTCTGGGTAAACTAAATTCGGGCATCATCTCCATTTCCCCCACTGCCCTGTCCTTGCTGAACCCTTCCCTTTGCTCCTCCCCTCAGACACCCTTCCACAGCCGGTGCTGAGCATGTATCCTCTGTCTGGAGCAGTGAGTGAAGGGCTCCCCCTGTTCATCACCTGCATGGCCCCCAGGGATGCCGGCAAGCGGATGTTTCATTTCTACAACAACGGAGCCAAGATCTTCCCTGGGGACGTTGGATCTGAGGTGAACACCACAGAGTCCAGGACGTGCTCTATGAACATCTCTGTGCTCAGCATCCTGTGGTCTGGTCCCAACAACACTGGAGAATTCACCTGCGAGTATGAGGAGAATGTGAGCGGGAGGTGGATCCTGTCCCCAAGGAGTTGGGCCATGAATGTCACAGTATCAGGTGAGGCGGGCTATGGCTTTTAACAATTTCCCACATAAATTCACCCTCGAACCCGAGACACAGTTCTCAAGCGAGCAACCAGGACCCAGTGCCCCTGATGGCCAAGCGAGGTCAGGGCAGGTTACTGCATTGGAGGGCAGGAAGAGAGAAGCAGAACAGACACACAGATGGGAAGAATCAGGGGTCGGTATCCACCTATCTAAGAGAGAAGGGCTGGGTGGGTCTCACATCTCACCTTGATGGCTCCTGGGATCCAGGGGAGTTTGTCATGAGTCCTGGAGGCACAGACACACAGACATCATGTGGGTCACCATTAGCAGTGATGTTCATCTACCGGTTCCACTCATTATTCTCCTCTCTCTGCAGCTCACAGCTTCCTCTGGGTCCAGGAGCTGGTAGTGGGTGGCTCCTTTTTCCTCATCAATGGCCTCATCTTCCTCGTCTCCCACTGCTGCTTCTAGATCCAGGTAACTGGCTTGCTCTATGAAGGGGGACCTTCAGTTTGTGCCCTGGATTCTCTCCACAGGGTGACCCATTTGGGCTGCAATCGCTCCCCTTGAATTTTAGCCTGGGAGAGGGGGTTAGAAGGTTCTGGTGGAAAGTCCAAGAGTGAGATCTGAGAAGCATCCACTGGACCTCATAGGTGCCGACTCCTTGGATGCTCCAGGGCTGGAGCACCCATGGGGAAAAATTAGTGGGTGCTCTGTACAAACTGGCAGCCGAGCTCCCGTCCCCCCGCCCCACCTCCTCCCCCCGCTCTGAGTGCACCGCATCCCCGCTCCTCCACCTACCTTCCAGTGCTTCCTGCCCGGCCGCCGCCAAACAGCTGGAGGGAGGGGGAGGAGCGAGAACGCGGTGCTCTTGGGGAGGAGGTGGGGCTGGGGCGGGGATTTGGGGAAGGAGTTGGAATAGGGGCAGGGATGGGGTGGAGGTGGGGCAGGGACTTTGGGGAAGGGGTTGGAATGGGGGTGGGGAAGGGGTGGGAAGAGGCGGGGCAGGGGTGGGCTTCATGGAAGGGGTGGAGTGGGGGCAGGACTGGGGGCAGAGTGCGGGTCAAGCACCCAGTGGAAAGAGGGGAAGTCAGTGCCTCTGCTCAATCTGAAAGGGTTTTAGACACCACACAGGCTCCAGCAACCAACCAAAATGCATCCATGTCTGGGGAGGGGCGTGGCTACTGTTTCACAGCTACACAACTCTCATGCACAGAGTTTGCTTGCTCAGTGTGAACCCAGGAAGCCCTGCATTCACACCCTACACATGGCTGCAATGACGTGTGTATACGTTCTGCCTTGCACACTCCCACCACACTGGCCAATAGTATCACTGTGGCGTATATGTGAGAACGCACCAGGTGGAGATATGGCTGTCCTCTCTGAGTCTGTTATAAAGTCTGCATTTGAACAAAGGGGAACCAGGTCTTCCCAGGGCTTGAATACAAATGAAGCAGGTGCCAAGTGACAAGAGAATTATGATGTACATATGCGGTGAACATAAGAACAGCCAGACTGGGTCAGACCAAAGGTCCATCTAGCCGAGTATCCTGTCTTCTGACAGTGGCTAATGCCAGGTGCTTCAGAGGGAATGAACAGAACAGGTCATCATCAAGTGATCCATCCCCTGTCACCTATTCCCAGCTTCTGGCAAAGCACGGTTTTGCAGCTCTGTTCACCCTGGCTAATAGCTGTTGGTGGCCCTATCCTCCATGAACTTATGTAGTTCTCTTTTGAACCCTGTTGTAGTCTTGGCCTTCACAACATCCTCTGGCAAAGAGTTCCACAGGTTGACTGTGCGTTGTGTGAAGAAATACTTCCTTTTGTTTGTTTTGAACCTGCTGCCCTTTTCATTTGGTGACCACTAGTTCTTGTGTTAAGAAGGGTAAATAACACTTCCTTATTTCCTTTTTCCACACCAGTCATGATTTTATAGGCCCCTGTGATATCCCCCCCCTTAGTTGTCTCTTTTCCAAGCTGAAAAGTCCCAGTCTTAGTCATCTCTCCTCATACGGAAGCTGTTCCATACCCCTTGTCATTTTTGTTGCCCTTTTCTGTATGTTTTCCAATTCCAATATATCTTTTTTGAGATGGTGCAACCAGATTTGCACGCAGTATTCAAGATGTGGGTGTGAAGGGTTCCCCTCCATGGGCTGCCACTTGGAACTGGGGTACCACTGAGTCCCCCGACCCACCAGCCTGTGCTCCCTTTACACTGTATTGCTGTGACCAGCCTGTCAAGCCCTCTCCCAGGCTCCAGCCTGCACTTTTACCAGCACACGTACAGGTAGGGACACACCCAGCTGCAGTTACATGCAGACAGGTTCTTTAACCAGCCACTGCCTGGGAAGGCCCAGCTAGGGCACCTCTCAGTTCCTAAGGCAAGCACCCCCTCTGGAGTGTAAAGCCAAAATTATACCACCTTGCACTGCACAGGGAACTGTACTGCGTAAGCTCATGAAATTTGTCCCCTCCCTCAATGTGGAGAGGAATGTACAATAGCTTTCTGCCCCGAGTTATGATTAACAGACACCTTGCTTTTAGAAAAAGCAAAACCAAGTTTATTAACTACAAACAATAGATTTTAAGTGATTATAAGGGATAGCAATCAGATCAAAGCAGATTACCTTGCAAATAAACAAAACATGCAAACTAATCTTAACATAATGAAATCATGACTGGTGTTGAGAAAGTAAATAAGGAAGTGTTATTTACTCCTTCGCATAACACAAGTAAAAGGGGTCACCAAGTGAAATTAATAGGCAGCAGGTTTAAAACAAACACAAGGAAGTATTTTTTTCACACAATGCACAGTCAACCTGTGGAACTCTTTGCCAAAGGGTGCTGTGAAAACCAAGACTATAACAGGGTTCAAAGAGAACTAGATAATTCATGGAGGATGGCTATTAGCCAGGATGGGCAGGGATGGTGGCCCTAGTTTCTGTTTCCCAGAAGCTGGAAATGAGTGACGGGGAATGGATCACTTGATGATTACCTGTTCTGTTCATTCCCTCTGGGGCACCTGGCACTGGCCACTGTAGGAAGACAGGATACTGAGCTAGATGGACCTTTGGTCGGACCCAGTCTGGCTGTTTTTATGTTCTTTTGCTCGTATACTACATAGATTGGATATGAATAGAAAATTCTCACCTTAAATGATGACACAAGCAGATGCAGGCTCTTAAGAGGTAAGCTGCACTAACTTATGACTTGGAATCCCCAGGTGTTTTGTTCACAGGCTAAAAATACCTCTAGCCTGGGTCCAGCACTTCCCCCAGTTCAGTCTTTGTTCCTCAGGTGTTTTCAGGAGTCTCTTTGGATGGGGAGTCAGTGAAGAGCCATGATGATATCCCTCCCCTGCCTGAATTAGCTGTTGCATATGGCGGGAACCCTTTGTGTCAAAGCTTGGTTCCCATGCCAGCCAGTGGAAAAACATGTATTCCAAGATGGAGTCCAGCACCAGGTGACCTGGTCACAAGTCCCTGTAGTGTCATATCAGCCATGAGTCAGAGGCTGTTTGTAGGTTCCTCAGGAAGGCCCCCTCCTCCCTCCACCACTGGTGGAGATAAGCTTCTTCTAAGGCCTATTGTTTTCTCCTAATGGCTCATTAACCTGAATGGGCCTTTCCCATCCAGCCATCTAGACTGAGTGCCTTCTGCTTAGTGGGTGTTGCCCATGTGTAAACACATTTGTAACACAGATACATAATCAATATTCTTAACTTCAGATACAAAAAGGATACACGCATACAAATAGGATAATCATATTCAGTAAATTATAAAATTTTCAATGATATCTAACATGACCTATCTTGCATAAAATGCATTATGATGATGCCATAAGCAATTAACAATAATATCACTGTGAAGAATATGGGGTGCCCTGTCACAGTGGGCATGCCATGAATTTATGTAGCGGCAATATGATGTTTTCTGTCTGTAAGGTGGTCGTGGCTGTCTCTCCGTCCCTCTGGGAGGGAGGCCACGCTCCTTCGCAACAAGGCTTCTGAAAGGGCACGGTTCAGGGGGAATTAGCACCGGGGTCTCCACCACTTGGTGGGGTAGAGCAGTAATGAGTCTAGGGGGCCAGGACCTCTGACAGGGCGGGGCACCAAACAGAGGGCTCTAGCCTGCAATCAGGTTAGAGCAGCAAGGTCTATAAGCCCAGACCCTCAGGCAGAGTGGGGCAGCTAGCAGTTAGGAGGCTCTGGCCTGTATTCAGGACACAGCAATAATGAGTCTAGGCCTCCAGGCCCCCGGTCAGGATGGGGCACCAAACAGATAGAGGATTCTCACCTGTAGTCAGGGCAGAGCAGTAAAGTCTATAAGCCCAGACACTCAAGCAGGGCTGGGCAGCAAACAGTTGGGGGTCCTGGCTCTGGCAAACCACCAACAAACACAGGCCTCTTGGCCTAGAGTGGGGATCCTGCCATCCCGGGTGGGTGGCAGGGGGTAGGGGGACCCAGGCCCACCAAACTCTAGCCCAGGGCCCTAAGAGTGGTGGAATGGTCCACTACTGGGTCAGTGGAGAAATCCAGCCAAAACAATTATATTTGGCTCCCCTGGGCCAGTGGCTTTCAACCTTTCCAGACTAATGTACCCCTTTCTGATTTGTTGTGTGCATCCCTAAGTTATATCTCACTTAAAAACTAAAAGGAGTATTAGTGGCACCTTAGAGACTAACCAATTTATTTGAGCATGAGCTTTTGTGAGCTACAGCTCACTTCATCGGATGCATTCAGTGGAAAATACAGTGGGGAGATTTATATACATAGAGACTATGAAACAATGGGTGTTACCGTACACACTGTAACAAGAGAGTGATCAGTTAAGGTGAGCTATTACCAGCAGGAGAGCGGGGTGGGGGTGGGGGTGGGGGGTAACCTTTTGTAGTGATAATCAAGGTGGGCCATTTCCAGCAGTTCCTCAGACGTTCTTGTCAACTGCTGGAAATGGCCCACCTTGATTATCACTACAAAAGGGTTCCCCCCCCGCTCTCCTGCTGGTAATAGCTCTCCTTACAGTGTGTATGGTAACACCCATTGTTTCATGGTCTCTACGTATATAAATCTCCCCACTGTATTTTCCACTGAATGCATTCGATGAAGTGAGCTGTAGTTCACGAAAGCTTATGCTCAAATAAATTGGTTAGTCTCTAAGGTGCCACAAGACCTCCTTTCCTTTTTGCGAATACAGACTAACACGGCTGCTACTCTGAAACTTAAAAACTACTTGCTTAAAAAATCAGACATAAAAATACAAAAGAGTCACAGCCGCACTTACTGAAAAATTACTTCCTTTCGCATTTTTACCATGCAATATAAAATAAATCAATCAGAATATAAATATTGTACTTACATTTCAGTGTATAATATGTAGAGCAGTATGAACCAGTCATTGTCTGTATAAAATTTTACTTTCTCCTGACTTCGCTAGTGCATTTTATGTGGCCTGCTGTAAAACTAGGCAAATATCTAGATAGCTGATGTACCCCCTGGAAGACCTCTGGGTGCCCCCAGGGGTACACGTACTCCTGGTTGAGCACGACTGCCCTGGGCTACATTCTACACTCCTATTTGGGGCTGGGGTACCTGGTCCCAGGGTCGTCGTTCATCTTGCCGGGATAAATAGCTAGCGGCAGCCCCAGAAGCTCCTTGGTGTCTCTGGCAGCTCTGGCTGTCCCTGTGGGTTTCGGGCGCTGTAGCAGGCGCTGTTGGGTCCGAGCTCCAGCAGTGGATGGAAGATGTCCTTCTCCTCTGGTGGCTCCTTCCCATCTGAGCTGGCGGGCCTGCCTTTTACACTTCAGGTTCCTGTCCCGCCCCTCTGTTTCCGGCGGGGAGGGAGAGGGTGTCCTGGCTCGGCCCACGAGGACGCGGTTGTGGTTGTCCCTCCATCCATCTGGGAGGGAGGCCATGCTCCCTTGTTACACGTCTTATTATCTATCCCTGTCCTAATGAGTCCCAGCATTCTGTTCGCTTCTTTGACAGCTGCTGCACATTGAGTGAATGTTTTCAGAGAACCATCCACAATGCCTCCAAGATCTCTCTCTTGAGTGGTAACAGCTAATTGAGACCCCATCATTTTATATGTAGAGTGTTGATTATGTTTTCCATGGGCATTACTTTGCATTTAACAACACTGAATTTCATCCGCCATTTTTTGCCCAGTCACCCAGTTTTGTGAGATCCCTTTGTAGCTCTTCACAGTCTGCTTTGTACTTAACTCTTTTGAGTCGTTTTGTATCATCTGCAAATTTTGCCACCTCCCTGTTTACCCCTTTTCCCAGATTATTTATGAGTATGCTGAATAGGACTGGGCCCAGTACAGACCTCTGGGGGACACCACTATTTACCTCTCGCCATTCTGAAAACTGACGATTTATTCCTACCCTTTCTTTCCTGTCTTTTAACCAGTTACCAATCCATGAAGGCACCTTCCCTCTTATCCTGTAACAGCTTACTTTGCTTAAGGGCCTTTGGCAAGGGACCTTGTCAAAGGCTTTCTGAAATTCTACAAAGCCATCAAGCCACCAAGGACAGGAGGTAAGGACTCAGCTATCGGCGGGGAGCTCAAGCAGCTCCCCCAGGAGACTTTCCTGCTTCTTGAAGCAGCATCAATGAACTTAAAGGAACATGCTCTCAGGGACAATAGAGAGAGGGGCAGTGAACCTCCAAGTTATCTTCCACCTAAGAAGACAGGTGAAACCAGTGCCCTAAAGTTTGATGGAAGGTTATGACCTGAGAGCCAGTTGGCCAGGCTGGACCAAGCATAATTGGAGGGCGAAACCATCTTGAATGCAGACCGTGCCTTGCTACATTGAGTTTTAGTCTTTCAGCTGCGTGTTTTCACAGTGTTTTTCTTGTAATCATTTTTCGCTTGGATTCTTTTCACTTGGCATCACTTAACCCATGGGCTGTTAATAAATTTGCTTCATTTTAATCTAAACCAACCCAGGGCTGGGTTTGAATTCAAGTCACTGGTAACTCGAGTTAACGTGGCGAGCAGCTGTGGATTGTCTCTTTAAAGGAGCAAGTGACTCTTATTATTGGTCTGGATGCTCCAGGAGAGGGCTGGACATTTCCAGGCAGATGGTTTGGGGAGAAATTTGTGCCGGGGCAGGGAGTGTTGGCGTCCCTTGGCTAGTAGTAACCAAGACTTGTAGAGATCAGAGCATGGTGAGAGGTACCAAGCAGGCTACTGGAGTTGGCATTCCTAAACCAGGGCTGTTGATCGCAGATGCTCCGTACACGCTTGTCTGCTGGCAGGGAGCATCCAGACAGGGAGCTGCAGGAGCTGAGCATTTCAAGGCACCAAAGGTTATGGGGCAGAAGGTTCTGATTCAAACCCCAAAAGATGGCACCCAGCACTTTATGCAGTCCCCCTGCAGTGGGGCATAGTGGCTTTTGCACAATGTCAGCGAGCAGTGATCCCAGCCACCATCCAACCTCCCCCAGTGTAGGACACTGCAGCTGTTATACAAAGGCATGGAACTGACATCCATGAACTCAGCAGAGCAAGATTTACGTGCCCAGTCGAAGCGGAGGTGGGAATTTTGGGGACAAGGATTGTGCATGTTAAGAGGCAGTATTTGGGTATTTAATGACAGGGCAGGTCATTCGCTTCTATGCACACCTTCCATGAGATGACAAATCCAGCAGCATGATGCACGCTAAGGAGACATTCATGCCCCTTCCTAACACACAGTGCCCCCTGGCACTGCACAGGTCATGGCAGCCTGCACTATCTGCCAGGGGAGAGCGCCCCCTGCTGAGCCCCTGCCCTGCTCCCTGCAGCACAGCGCCCCCAAAGGAATACACAGAATATTGTTGGGGGTCACTCAACCTGGCTGAGTGTGAGAAATCAGAGTGTATATCAGCTCATGAGGCAGGACCTGGTGTAAAATGGAGCCCAGATCGTTGATGACCCTTCATTGCTCCTTGTGTTTGTGTCTTCCAGGGTCTGCAAGAGGCCCCCAGGCAGAGCCCACAAGGGCTGTAGGACAAAAGTGAAATTCTCTGACACCCTCCAACACTGAGACACTTCATTGATTTGTCTGAATGTTAATGATGGAGAGTTCTCTCTGTTCCTCCCATGTGTTCTTTTGAGGCAGCCAGCAGGGGGATCTGGGAACCAGGACTCCTGGGTTCTATTCATGGCTCTGGGAGAGGTGTGGGGTTTAGTGGATAGAGCAGGGGAGACTGGGTGTCAGGATGTATGGGTTCTACTCCAAGCTCTGGGAGGGAAGTGGGCTCTAGTGGGTTGGAGATGGAAATCAATCCACTGCTCTGTTTTCCATTAAGCTTTTCAGCCCAGTTTGGTTGGTGTTATCTTTTATCCTTCTTTCTGCTGTAGAAGAGCCACAACTTTTGGAAAATGATCCCCATGGTATTTGTGGGTCATGTGAGGGTAGATAAAGTAAAGCCCCAAAGCGCTTTGACCTTGGGTAATTGAAATCTCTGCCTCATATGAAGGCTTGAAACTCACAATGCCCAGAATACAGAGCCAGAGATCAAAGCCGCAGCAGGTACAATGCCGGTCCATAGGTGGCAGTTTCCTGGTGAACTGGAAATTGTTAGGGGGCTTATTCCTTCACCCACTTACTTCCCTGGTCTTTCTCGCATGAACAGAGAGCAACAATACCTGAAGTCCAAAGGTGCAAACAATTCGATGTTTATTGGGGTGAACTTCCAGCAAGCATGATTCCAGTTTCCTTCCTTAGTATCCTCCTTCCCAGCTCTGACACCACAGAGCCTTACACCTGTGTTCCTGTTCCCATTCCTACCCTTAGCCAAACATGATTCCAACTTCCTTACTCCCATTCCCTGTTCCCATTTCCCCCTTTAGCAAAACATGATTCCAATTTTCTTACCCCCATTCCCTGCTCCCATTTCCCACACCCACATGCCCACCCCCATCCCCACCCACACCCAGTCACTTCCTCATTGACTACAGATTATATAGTAAAACTTGAGTTCTGCTTAGCTATACCTTAACCAATCATTTTCCTGAAATTTAACTAACCAATCCTAACATATTGTAACATGATTATGTAACCAATTATATCCCACCACCTTAATTAGTTTACACCCAGCAAAATTAATTATACAGCAGACAGGAACAATCACAGAACCAGACAGAGACCATGCAAATAAACAATAGCAAAGTGGGAACTACAATGACAAGACAATACAGAAGTGAGGATTTCACATCCCAGCTATTGATAAGTGAGTTCTTGCCAGACAGGATGCTATCAAACTAAGTTTCCTTTTACATTTTCTAGGTACTTCCCTTTCTCTGGAGGTGATAGGAATACAATCCTGTCCTGATAGTGCCTAACAGCCCAATAGCACCTTATTTCAATGTGACTAGTTTGGAATGTGGGGATGTGACTGTTCGCTTCCCAGCTTATGGCTGCCTCTGCTGCTTAGCCAAAGGCCTGAGCCTAAGCACAGGGCCACAAACTGTCACAGTAAGAGAAGGCCCTTACACCAGCAGACAGTGGTTTTGATTCTTTCTTTTATACCTCTGGAACTAGCCAAGTGATAAGAATACACCTAAATTCTTAAAATACAGGCCTTTGCAGACAGGCCTGAATATCTATATCCTAACAGAAATGTCGGATTCTTTCACTTCGGGAAAGAAAGTCTGGCCCCAGGTTAAGGGTCTGGCTGGGTGGGGAAGAGGGAACTCACTGCTGGAGCTCCTCCTCGTGTCAGGGCCTGGCATAGCACCACTTCCGCCAGATCCTCATGCCCTGGGGTGATTTCTCCTCCCATGTTGAGGCCCTTCAGCAGGGTCACTTTAAGGACTCTCTGCTATGGGGATAAACAGAGTTCAGTAAATTAAAATTAAATAAATGTAAGCAGAATCGGAATGAGCTCTACCGTGACATCTGGTGGTGAGCTGTGGAAAAGGACTTCAGGGGCTGATCTCATTTGCATGGGCACACCCAGCCTGCCCAAATGGTCACTTTGGCTGTTGTGGGGTCCCCAGTATCTTTGTTATTGGGGCAGGAGTAATAAAGCGTTGCTATCCTGGTTATGTGAATCAAGGACAGTAGACCTATACTTGGCATTTTATGATGGAGGGTCTTATCCTCAGCTAAGCAGAACTCGCCAGGCAAGGGGGACTCACCCTCAACTAAGCAGAACTTGCCAGGCAAGGGGGACTCACCCTCAACGAAGCAGAACTCGCTAGGCAAGGGACATGGGTTCCAAAACCCACTGAAAGGGGGTGGAGGGAGATGACAACAACAAAAAACAAAACAACAACAACAACAATGATGATGATGACGATGACGACGACGACAGGTATGTGTACCTAGTAGTGTGGGTCTCTTCTGTGGGCCCTAAATGCTACTTTGACTCCTTCTCTCTCCACTGTGTAATAACAGAGCTAATTTTGACTCCATTAGGAGTCTCGTTACATGCTGCAGAGCTGAAATCACTGATACCTAGGTCTAAGCATTAGATCTACTTTGGTGCACCAGCACTGGGGCTCCCCTACTATCAGCTAAAATCACTGAGAGCTGAAGTTACTAAGAGCTGTGTTAAAGGGTGGGGACTGAAGACAACTTGGTGAGCAGCTAGCAGGCTGGCTAGTGGAGAGGTGTGGGGAGCAGAGCGGATAGTAGGGTGGTTGGCAGAGAGAAGCAGCCAGCAGGATGGCTGGCAGAGAGGTGCAGCTGGTGGTGAAGACTGCAGCAGAACCCCATGGAGAGGCCTGGCACTTGGCCATTGACCCAAGCAGCTGAGCATATAAGATGCCCCCCCACCTGCCTCCCCCCACTTCCACCTAGGCTGGGCAGTAAACTCTGCAGATAAACTTCTGAACTGGGTGGGGGATGCACTGACCAAGGACAGAAACTGTGGAGGGGTGACTTTTGGGTTGCTGGAGTCAAGGACCACTCTGGGGCTGCACTGACCAAGGACAGAAACTGTGTGTGTGTGTGTGGGGGGGGGGTGACTGTTGGGTTGCTGGACTTAAGACCCTGAGGGGAAAAGGACACTGCCAAACTTACTTGGGGATGGGTCTCTTGCTCATGGTTTGTGTTATGAATCTTGTTTGTGGTGTTTCCCCCAACATAATGCTGCATTGTTTCCCTCCTCTATTAAAAGGCTTTGCTAAACTCAGACTCTGTGCTTGCAAGAGGGGAAGTATTTCCTCTTAGAGGCTCCCAGGGGGGTGGTATGTAATTGTCCCAGGTCACTGGGTGAGGGCTCGATCCGGTTTTGCATTGTGTTATTGAAATGGAACCCCTAGATACTGAACCCTGTTGCTGCCAACTCTGATGGGCAGAAGGGTTACATAAACATAATTCTCCATCGGTCCCCGGGCTCCCTCTTCTGCAGCCCCTTCACCCCTCTCCAGGCTCTGTAGGGTTGTTGCCCGGCAGTTCTGCTGAGCAATACCTCCTAGGACTTTCCCTCTGGAGGCCCTCTCCCAAACTCAGCTGTCCTTCTCCTCCTTGTGTTGGAGGATCCCGTCCACCATTCCCAGGGGTCAGTATGGGAACCCAAAGCCTGCCGGTCCTCTCTGGGCTCCAGTCCCAGGACCCTGTGGTGAGCAGCTAAGATCTGCTCCCTCAGACGCCTCACAACTGCCTCCCGGACTCCTTTGTACCTTGGCTTTCCCCCAGGCTCTTTCCCCAGCTCCTCCCTGGGCTGTCTGCACAGCTGCTGCTCTCCAGACCTTCCCTCCAGCCTCCAGCAACCAGAGAGGCAGGAGAGCTTCTCCCCACATCCCTCATCACATCTGGAATGCCTCCCTTTCTGCTCACCACCCAGCCCTCTGCAGCTAGGCTCCATTTCCAACTGGGCCTGGCCCACCCTCCACCTCCTGTTACCCCCGCTTAGTGCCAGTGCGGAGTCAATACCCATCAGGCAGAGTCAGGGTTTGGGGACTGGAAACCCTCCGCAGCCCCATCACTCCCCGTCTGTGCAAAAGCTCCCTGCACCACAGTTGCACCTCCAAATGTTAGTTTCAAACACACCCAAGGACCCAGTGTGCTGGTTTCAGAGTCATCGCCATGAATGAGCGAGATCCCCAGCTGGGGTCAATGGGTCGTAGCTCCACTGGAGTCAAAGGGGCAGCAGGTGTAAATCAGCAGGTGTAAATCAGTGGATCTCCAGGGAAGTCTGATGGCCAGCTGGTGGGTTCTCTTCTGCCCCTGCCCCTGGATGGAGAATGTAGGGTGAAAACCTGATGGGAATGAGGGTCTTGGGGTTGAACCATTTGCCTCAGCAACCCACCCCCCTTTTTGTACCCCACTTTCCTGAGAGTTCTTTACATCAGCTGAGACTCCGGCCCCTCACACAAGCACTTCATTGAAGTACAGCCGCCAGTGCAGGTCTTGGAGAAGGTGACGGGAAGTGATCAGCTGCCCTCAGTCCCTCCTCACTTGGGATGGTGCTGCATGTCCAAACTTTGAGCTGAGCGGTGACTACAACTGAGGCTGTGACTTCCTCTGCCTCCACTAGAGGGGAGTGGCCCTGTCAGGGTTCCCTCCCCACTCTGAACTCTGGGGTACAGATGTGGGGACCTGCATAAAAGACCCCCTCAGCTTATTTCTACCAGCTTAGGTTAAAACTTCCCCAAGGCACAAATCCTTCCTTTGTCCTGGGATGGTATTGCTGCCACCACCAAGTGATTTAGACAAACATCCAGGGAAAAGGGCCACTTGGAGTCCCTATTTCCCGAAAATATCCCCCCAAGCCCCTTCACCCCCTTTCCTGGGGAGTCTTGAGAATTCATACTAACCAATAGGTTAACAAAGTGAGCACAGACCCTTTATCTTTAGGACACTAAAATCAATCAGGTTCTTAAAAGAAGAACTTTATTATAAAGAAAAAAGTAAAAGAAGCACCTCTGTGAAATCAGGATGGAAGGTAATTTTACAGGGTAATAAAAAGATTTAAAACACAGAGGATTCCCCTCTAGGCTCAACTTCAAAGTTACAAAAACAGGAATAAACCTTCTTCTTAGCATAGGGAAAATTCACAAGCTAAAACAAAAGATAATCTAATGCATTTCCTTGCTATTACTTACAATTTCTGTAATTTTAGATGTATCATTTCAATAGGAGCTGGGTTACCTGCTTGGTCTCTCTCTCTCTAACCAGAGGGAACAAAACAAAAAGAGCACAAAAAAAACCTCCCCCCGCCCAGATCTGAAAGTATCTTCTTTCCCTATTGGTCCTTTTGCGCAGGTGCCAACCAGGTTATTTGAGCTTCTTAACCCCTTACAGGTAAAGGAGGGATTTTATACCACCCTTAGCTGTATGTTTATGACAGCCCGTGAGAAGGGTTGGTGCCAGAGATGCTGCAGCCTGAATTTTCTGTGCATCCCCAGAGCACTGAAAAAGAGTTGCCCTCCAGGTGCAAGGCCCCATATCTCCACCCTCAGCCCCTGAGCCAGCCAGTCATCCCTCCTGGGGCCATATCAGAGACAGTGTCCCCTAAAGAGGAAAGGGCCCTGTGTCCCATTACCCGCCCCCTGAGCCAGCCAGTTCCCCACCCTGGGGTGGATCAGAGCCAGCACCTCATAGAGGGGAAAGGGCCCACGTCTCATTCCCACTCCATGAACCAGCCAGTCCCCACCCTGGGACCAGATTCAAAGGGGAACCTTCTTGCTTAGAATTAATTGAATCTATTTGTTGAAATAATCATCGCTTTTTACTTGATTTTGAAATAGCTGTTTCAGAACCAGCGGTGTCTCATGGCCCAGCTTCGATCTTGGATTCAGTGTTCAGGGCTTTGCATGTGAGATTATCTGCAATCTGCCTGTCTATCCCCCTACGCACCCATCCGTCTATCTGTCTATCTATCCCCATATGTCCCCATCTATCTGTCTGTCCATTCCCATACATACCCATCTATCTATCTATCTATCTATCTATCTATCTATCTATCTATCTATCTATCTATCTATCTATCTATCTATCTCCAAGAGAGAAACATGATTTAGAGATGACACCTGGTGATAAATATCATCTTTATTTCCACCTAACAAGAGCTGGAGGGAGGAGTTGGCACATCACCAAAGAGCAGTAAACACAAGAGCGTCAGTAACCAGAGTGAGGGGAAAGCCCAGGAGCTGGAAATGCCCCCAGGTGAGAGAACCCAGATGAGCGTCTCTAGGAGCAGATCTTGGAGATTCCACGTCAGGCCTGCGTCCTGGCCCGGGGAGATGCCAGGCCTGTGCCAGTGGCTGGAGGGTCTGGGAACAGAACCCCAGGGGTGTTTAAGCCCTGGGACAGCATGCCTGCCCCACACAGGCTTGTTATTTTACCTAACCACACCTGGAGGGCAAAGCCAGGCTTGACAGGTTGTGCCACGCAGCTGGGGAGGAACAGGCTGGTTAGTACACAGAGAAGATCGTTTGTAGCAGAAGGGGCAGGTGGTGGTGTCTGCATTTGCTTGCTGGGAGGCCTGGCTCCCAGACACACATCCTGCTACTCACCAGTCCCCATTCCTCTCTCAGAGGTGGGGATAGAAACCAGGAGGCCTGGGTCCCAGCCCCCAGTGCTCAAACCACTAGACCCCGTTCCCTTCTCAGAGTCAGGACTAGGACAAAAGCCTGGGCGTGTGGGAGAATGAGCCCAGGGATCCTGAAAGAAGGGTCAAGCCAGAGAAGCTGTGGGGAGGAAAGCTGGAGAGAGGCTGGGCAGGAAGAAACCGGTGGGAAAGCAGCCCCAAGCAGTTGGACAGGCGCAGACCTTGGCTTGCAGCAGACGGGGCCAGGTGGCCTGGGACGGTGGTGTGAAGACCCCTGATTTAAGTGGCTAAGCACACTCTGGAGCCTGCAGGGATGTGCTGATCACAAGGACCACAGATCCCACATAAGGTCTCGGAGTTACTTTGGTTGGCCTTTCAGTTGCTGCCAGTTGTTACCCCAAAAAGGGTGGACTTGAAGAGTGGGACCTGCCGAGGGACATCAGCAGGGGGTGCCAGAGCGAGAGGCAGCTGCTAAGCCCCACCTAGCCATGAGAAGGTGCTCCCGTGGTGAGTCAACCCCTTCACAAGCCCCTTAACCAGAGAAGGTTTCTCAAGCGCCTCTGTGGGACCATGGGGGAGGCGTGTGGGTGGCTGCCTTGTTCTTCTTGGTGCCACACAAAGGCCGAGCAGGGGCTGCGGATAACGGACAAAGCTGGTTGGCCAAGTGAGAGGGGCCAGGACTGTTCTGGCTTCAGAGATTAACAGATCTCAGTGATTAGCCACAAACGAGGTCACCTGCTGTTTGCGGCAGAATGAGGAAGGAGTTCCCTGCAATACCCAAGTCCTGGCTCCCAGCCCAAACTGCTCTAACCACCAGACCCCACTCCCCTCCCCGAGCTGAGGAGAGAAGCCAGGAGTCCTGCCTCCCAGCCCCCACTGCTCTAACCACTAGACCCCACTGCCCTCGCAGAGCAGGGATACAACCCAGGAGTCCTGATTCCCAGCCCGCCAGTTCTAACCACTCGAGCAGCCTCTAAAGGAGAACAGAAATAAGCTGGCATCATGTTGATTTCTACACAAGCAGTGGCAGGGAAACCACAAAACAGCCAGAAATAAGGAGAGGTCAGTTGGGTCACAAAAGTGAAGGCACCTTGATGAGGGGTCCCATCTCTCGATCTGAGTGTAGCATCATGGAGTTCATCTAGGCTGACCTCCAGTATAGTGCAGGCCACTTCATTTCACCTGGGCCCCCTATCTTGAGCCCAAAGACTTTCGGACCTCAGGAGAACAGGAGAGACTGACATGCCACTGATGCCTGCAGCTCATTGTGGTCCCAGCAGGTGACCTGCACCCCACATTCCAGAAGGAGGTGAAAACCCCCAAGGTCCCTGCCAAGCTAGCTTTGGGGGAGGAGGGAAATTCCTTCCCAACTCCAGCTCCGGTGACCCTGAGCTTGGGAACCAGCCCCACCACAGCGTCTAGGAAGAGGATTTTCAGAGCACAGCCCCACCCCCATCCCGTGTCCAGCTGCCGGGGAACTTGTGGGAGCATTTTCCTGAGTCTGACAGAGGTCTGATAAAGTGTCACAGAGCCAGCCATTGTTAGAGGGTCTGGGAAACCCAGCGGCCACAGCTTGGGGCATCTGAGACCAATTTAGGTGACCAAGTACCTCCTGGAGGTACTTGGACAAGCGGGCCTTGGCTCATCCAACTCGAAAGACCAGCCACTGAACCTCACCAGCAAGTGACTAGGAGGGACAACAAATGAATAAGCCAGGACAGGAGTGAAGTCAGAGGCACCTAGCAGAGAACCCCTGGCAGTGCCCCTTTCCCCACTCCTCAAACGTGTCCGTGGAGTCAGAGGATGCCACCCGGAGGAATTCTGCCTGGAAGTGTGATGGGGTGAGGAAGAGGGAAGAGGTGCCATAGTGATGAAGCAGCCCCTCCACTGAGCTTCCCTTCCAGGCTGGGAGGATGGCCGGCTTGGCCAACACCTGCAGGTTGATGAGAAGGCCTTGTGACTTTGTGGGGCCATGAGTGGAGTGTGCCAGGATGAAAAAGTGAGTGGGAGAAGACCAGAGTGGAGTGCAGATTGGCCCACCAGGGCTTCCTGCCCTCTCCAGGTTGCAACAGGACCTGCTATTTAGTGTTGGAGTGGGCCATGAGGGCAAGAAAGTGGATGATACGAAGCATAAGCGTGTACAGATGGGTGCAGAGTTTGGTTTGGAGATGGACTGGCTGGCTGGCATTCAGCCGACTCAGGTGGCACGTCAGGGGTGGCCAGGGAGGCTCACGGGGCAGGGACCTTTTGCATCCAAAGCAGCAGGAGGTTCCACAGGTGCTGAGCACAGTTGCCAACGTTCATGTGGTAAATAAGCACCCTGACTTTCATAATAATCCAAAAATCAAGCTAATCCCATTTCAAAACAAGGCCAAAACAAGCCAATCCCTAAGAACCCCAACTCTCTGTGTGACTAGATCCCACTGTGTGCAGTCTGGGACTGCGGTGGGCCCATTGTGCATCCCTGACTCTCTCTCCACCCCTTGCCCCTGCTTGCCGGGAGCCGATCAAAAACCAGAAGCAACAAGCTACAACAAGCAACAAGCCCAATTTCTGGGTTGGTTTTTTGTGTGTGCGGGTTTGACATGTCTGGTGCTGAGCTGCTGGTGGATCTGTGAGGGGGGAAGGGAGGTGTCAACAGCAACAGGGCTTCTTGCCAGAGAGCAAAACAAAAACAGCTGCCGGTGATGTGGTAAATGCGGTGCCCACATGAGAGGAGCCCATGCAGCTGTGCTGACAGGAGCTGTTAAGAGATCACTGCGAGCAGCTATAAACAAAGTTGCAAGCTGATGGTGACAGAGCAAGGAAGGAGTCCCCTAAAACACCCAAGAGAATAACACTCCTTTCCCACAACCAGGGATAGAACCCAGGAGTCCTGGTTCCCAGCCCCCGTTGCTCTAATTCCTAGACCCCATTCCATTCCCAGAGCTTGGAACACAACCCAGGAGTCCTGGCTGCCAGCCCTGCCTGCTCTAATCCATTAGACCTCCTTTCTGTCACAGGGCTGGAAACAGACCCTAAGTATCTTGACTCCCATTTGCCCCCTGCTCTAACCCCTAGGCATGCAGCCTCTGAAGAACCCTTTCACCCATGGAAGGACGCAGTTGGGAGCATGGAGAATTCTTGGCCCTCGGCATTCACCAAATAAGTGGACTGCATCATGAAATGGAGAGACTGAGAACGGCTGGGAGCCTTTTATTGATCCAAAATCCCCTACCCGATTCTGCCTGGGAGCGTCCTGCAGACCCTGGGAACACAAATGCAAGAAGCAATGAGCATTCTTTAGCCCTCTCTGCCCCATCACCCAGTGAGCTTCAGCTCCTGCTCTCCTGCCCCAGGGTTGGGATCTCGTAAACACCCCCCAGCTAAACAGGGTTGGCTAGATCCACACCCTGAGGCAAAAAAATTGAAGAGAGGACGTGGGAGGACTCACTAGGGGCACTCTGTTCTTTGAGTCCGTTCAGGCCCCAATTCCCCTGTGCAGCTCTAGGGGGCGCTGTAATGCAGGGAGCAGTGTGGGGCCCTCAGTAGAGGTGCTGACTCCAGTTCCCCGCTGTGGCGCTAGATGGCGCTGTGCTGCAGGGAGTGGGTTGGGCGCTCGGGACAGGTGCTGTCCCAGTTGAGTCCTTCCTGACTGTAATTCCCCAGTGTGCTGCTGGGGGGCGCTTCACCGTGCAAAACCGCCTTCACCACCTGTCACGGAGTGTGCAGGAGTCATGGCCCTGCACCCCTCTTCCTGGGATTCACCGTGACTCTCAGCCAGCCAGTAAAACGGAAGGTTTATTGGATGACAGGAACACAGTCCCAAACAGAGCTTGTAGGTACAGTTTCCCTCAGTCAAGTCCTTCTGAGGGGCAGGGAGCTTAGACCCCAGCCTTCGGGTTCCCTGCGTTTCACCCACCAGCCCCAAACTGAAAACAACCCCCCCTCCAGGCGTTTCTCTCCCCCTCCCCCCAGCTCCTCCTTCAGCCTTTGTCCAGTTTCCCAGGCAAAGGTGTCACCTGGCTTCAACCCCCCTCCTGGCTCAGGTTACAGGCTCAGGTATCTTCCCTCAAGTAAAGTCACTTCATGCTATCCCATCCCCAATGCCGACAGTCCCAGTAAAACCAGATGACATTCCCAGGTCAATCCGCCCCACTCCCTTCTGCGTCACACCACCACTCATGGTCATTCTGGATCCCCTGGCATTTTTCATTCATAGCTTTCATCTCCTGACAATTCCTCCTCCAGGTTCCAATGGATGTAAGAGTCTCCATGTCCCATCTCATGCACAGCTGTTGCATGGTCTTGCTCCGATTCATAGATTAATAGATTCATAGATACTAAGGTCAGAAGGGACCATTATGATCATCTAGTCCGACCTCCTGCACAACGCAGGCCAAAGAATCTCACCCACCCACTCCTGCGAAAAACCTCTCACCTATGTCTGCGCTATTGAAGTCCTCAAATCGTGGTTTAAAGACTTCAAGGAGCAGAGAATCTTCCAGCAAGTGACTCGTGCCCCATGCTACAGAGGAAGGTAAAAAACCTCCAGGGCCTGTTCCAATCTGCCCTGGAGGAAAATTCCTTCCCGACCCCAAATATGGCAATCAGCTGAACCCTGAGCATATGGGCAAGATTCACCAGCCAGATACCCAGGAAAGAATTTCCTTTAGTAACTCAGACCCCACCCCATCTAACATCCCACATTCCTGACCTTGGCTCTGCCACCTGGCCTCTGACTCCAGTTCTGACCCTTGCCTCTGATTCCTGATGGCTGCTCTAGCCACTAGACAAAACTGCCCACATCTCAGTCACTGGCACTGGGACTGTCTGCAACTCACAGGGTTAGTGATGTCTCACAGGTCACAGCCTTCCCCTGTAAACTCACTGCTCTGAGCTGATATTCTGGAGAGGTGGAGGGAGGGGGGACTTTTGAGATCTCTAAAGGGTTATTTTCTTGGGAACAGTCCATGCATCAGAGCTGCCGCCTTAACCAGTTACCTGTGCGCTACAAGCAGCACTGGGAGATGAGGAAGATGAGGCCATTGGTGATGAAGAAGGAACCACCCACCACCAGGAACCGGAGCAGGAAAACTTTGTCCGCTGCAGAGACAGTAGAGAAAAGAATTCCCCTGTGAAATGATGCAATGAATCGTGTATTTAGCTGTCTGCTGCCCTCCCCACCCCCCCTTTCTTTCTCTGTGTGCGTGCAGGTATGTGCTGCCCCCTGGAGGAGGAAATGCAGCCAGCTCTCCGGATATGCGAGTCACTCTGTGGTGTGGATGGCCGCACAGAATATGTAAATATTAACCCTGCTGCAGTCACAACAGGCTTCAGTTGTTATACAAGGGCAGGGGTCCGTGCTGTGGGATCAGTGGGTGCTGCCGGGTTCTGCCCCTGATACTGCACATTTCCCAGTATGCTCATGGTGTTCTCTGCTCTCCTTTTGCATCATGTGGCATGGGAGGGGAAGTCTTTATCTTGGTAGCTAGGAAGCAGGAGTTTCCTCACCTGTCACGGTGATGTTCACAGCCTGGCTCCTGGGAGACGGGACCCACTTCTGGCACACTTTCTGGACATACCCACAGGTGAATTTCCCAGTGCTGTTGGGACTGGCCCGTGGGATTCTGAGCACAGAGACATTAGTAGAGCCAGTCCCTTGCCCCGTGGTGCTGATCTGAGACCGTGTGTTCCCAGGGATGAACTCAGCTCCATCCCTGTAGAAGTGGAATCTTCGCTCACCGGTGTCCCTGGGGGCTGTGCAGGTGATCAGCACGGGGAGCCCTTACTTAATCACTCCAGTCGGGGGATCCATGCTCAGTGATGGTTGGGAAGGAGGACCTGAGGGGAGCAGCAAAAGGAAGGGTTAGCAGAGGCAGGTCTCATGTGGCGTGGGACACCACGCTAGTGGAGGAGATTAAAGAGGTGAAATGGTTTTATTCTGTTAAGGAAAAGTTAGCACATGTGACTCCATTTTGGTTTGGGGCCCACCATTGTTTAAATGCCAGCACATCATACACCAGGAGGAGTAATCCTTAGATATTGAATCCCTGTGAAAATCCTCCTCCTTGTCTCCAGCCTGCCTTGACTCCCAGTATCTGGTTTTTGTCAGTCTCTAACTCCCTGTCTCTTGGCCTTGATGTGAGGCCTCCCATCCTGATAATAAAAGTTACTGATGCATGGCTTTAGGACCATGCTGTGTAATTAACATACTGGTATAGCACGAGGAATGCACCAAGCAGGGATAGGTGGTAAATAAGACAAGGGTTTGTTTATTGGCTAAGGTTTCCGATGCACGAGGGCAACATGCTTTGCTAAAAGGTATATAACCTTTGTATAATCTGCATTCAGGGTCCCCTCCTGGCTAGCAGGGGGGCACCACGCTCGAGCGTAATAAACTTAGTGTCTTTTGGGAACTCTGCAGTTGTGGACTTTGTTTCTGTGCTCAGCCTAGATTCGAACTGTGCGTGACCTATCAGGTGTAATTCGTAGCACTTGTGTGCGTGTCCTACCAGGTGTAATTCGTAGCACTTGTGTGCGTGTCCTACCAGGTGTAATTTGTAACAGTTTTGGCGACCACGAAGGGACTCTAGGCTCGCCCCAACAAGCGAGACTACACTCCTCCTCTCGGACAGCTCCAGCCGGCACAGGGTGAGTTCACCTTTGAGAACTCCGAGGAGGGGGGGGTGTGAGCCGTCGCTTAGGCGATAAGGTGGCACATTTTGTGTTCTTTTGGTAGCCCGTTATAGGTTCTGGGCAGAGTGTAAGTAAGGGGACCCCTTTGGCTAAAATTCTCAAGAATTGGGGGAATATTTCTGGCACCCATGGGTTAGGCAAAAAAAAAGCTGTTATTTTATGTAAGGTTGAGTGGCCAGCACTAACAACTCAAACATCTGTTGAATGGCCACCGGATGGGTCCTTTGCTGGGGATACATTAACAGTGCTTAAAAGGAGGCTGGAGAACAAAGCTCCAGCCCAGATGGATTATTGGTATGTATGGGACAACTGGGCTTATGCGCATGCAAAAGGACATCCTCTTTCCTCCTCCTTTTCTTATTCATCTCAGGGGTCTCCAGCCCTGCTCTGTGCTATGCCTGCTTCTGCCCCTCCTCCGGCTTACCCTCGGCTTTCTGACTTATGCCCGTCACCTCCTTGCTTGCCAATTAGCCGTGCTTTCTGTCCAGGTAACAAGCCTCATGTGGGGAGGACTCGGGTAGCCCTTGTAAGTAAAAATATTTTAAAAAAAGACCAGGAGGGCTGGGGGCTAGTTAAGAAGCCCACCCTCCTTGTTAATTTAGTAGTGAAACAAAGCTGGTGCTCATGGAAGGGACAGTTCAGAAAAAAAAAAAAAGGATCGGGCCCAAGCGGGCAGGCAACAGATAGAGAAATTGGAAAACAGGTTGAAAACTTAAAGGTCATAGTGAAAAAAAAAAGTAAATAATTACAGGAATAAAAAACGTAAATCCCGGAATAATACTTAAAATGGTAAAATCTAAGTAATTGGGTGTCGTTTTGAAAAATAAGCAAGTAATTTAAAAAAAAAAAAAAAGTAAAAAGTTAACTCTTTAGTTGCTGGAAAGAATTAAGCAGTTAAACTTTGTAAAATACTGAAAAGAAAAAAAAATGCTTGGTTTCTTTGCAGCCATTTTAGGAAAAAAATGGGCCCTTTTCCAAAGAAATGCAATTATACAGTGCTACTTAATTAATATCGTATTAGGTTCCAAGAGGCTACAATAGGTGGTGTCTTCCTTTTCAGGTCGCTGTGTGTTTGACAGCAGGAGTTAAAAGTAAAAGGCAATCAAAAGTCTGGTAAAGTTTATTGTGCCCTTTTTAAAGTAAGAATCTTTAACCTGTGGATCCAAAAGCAAGCCGGAAAGCATTTGTTTTAATGTAAATTACCTAACTAATAAGGTAGAGGCCACTGAAACCTGGGCTGCCTATAAAACAAATACAAAAAAATATGGGTAATCCCTCTGTTTTGCCTGCAATTAACAAGGGTATTTGTATAAAAAGGAAATATTTTAAGCAATGACTGACTGCCCAAAAGGGGTAGATCTGTGTTTTATTTTTGTCTTTCAGAAAATCAGAGAAAACTGATGCCAGCTAAAAAGCAATTCAACATCTCATGAATTTACTGGCACAATAGGAATTCTGTTCTGTGTTCTATGTCCTGTCTTGTGGTGTTTGTCTTGTGGCCAAAATTGCTGTGTTTAATTTTTCATAGGACAGTTTAGTTTAAAACTAAATAGAAGGGTTAAATCAAAATGCAGATACTTGTTTTATTCAACTTGGAATACAAAGTGTTTGGATAATATCAAAAAATGTGATATACTAAAGTTTAATACATTTGCTTAAGTAAAAAAAAAAAAAAAAAAAATTTCATTGGCCAGATCTTTTAATTAAAAAAATTGTTGTTAAAATTTGCACACCAACAGTCTTTAGAAGCAAAGACATCAAAGGTTAACCCACTCCCCATATTATACATGAGATCCTTCTGGTTACCTCACATTTCTCGCCAGAGGGCTGGGGAGGGAAAAAAGCTATTGGACACCAGAAGTTGTACCAAGTGGACTCCTCAAAAGTGGGTGTGCTTGTCCTGGCTTGTTGCTCCAAAGCTCTGTAATAGAGTAATTTTCCTAGAAGGGTATATATGGCATACATTATACAATAAGACTAAAGTGCTGTATAATAAGCAATGTACATGTGTTCCTTTTTAAACAAAAATGTATAAGTAAAAAGTGAAAGTTTCCTTTGCAGGTTAATAAAAGCCAAGAAGGGGAAAAAAAAATAAAACGGAAGACGAGCTAATTCAACGCTGTAGCTGGCAGGCTTGGCAGGCTCGGTCCAAAGATAAGACACTGGCCTGCCCAAGGACACTACTCACAGCTAGGATTTGGCTAACAGCCAAGAAAGAGGGGGGCTTAAATGTGCCCAAGCAGCTGTAAGATCTGCAACACACTGCCAGACATTAATGAAATGTGTTAGGTCTCTGTATTTACAGGTAAAAGAAGTCCTGCTTCAAGAATCCTGAGCAAACCTGCCATTTGTTAAAACCAGGTGACTGGGTCTACATAAAGGTCCCTCGACAAAATACTACTCTGGCCCCATGCTGAAAAGGCCCTTATTAAGTCCTGCTAACTACCAACATCGCTGTGAAGTGCCAAGGACTGACTGCCTAGACCCATGCTTCTTACTGCAAAAAGACCCCTCCACCTCGAGGTGACTTCACTTCGACTACTGATCAGTCTGTCCCTCCTTCTGGGTTTTTTTTTTTTTTCTCTTTCCTCCTTTTGAACAGCAAAAAAAAAAACAAAACAAAAAACAAGGTGAAGTGCTAGTAACCTCTCCCTTGTCCACTGACAAAGCTAACCTGCATTCAGTATTTGCTAAAAAAACCAAAGCACTACAGGGTGACGTGCTAGTAACCTCTCCTCTGTATAATGCAAAACCATGCCTGTTCCAAGAGAGAAGGAACGCCTGCTCTGCTAAAACCACCAAAATCTAAAGATTCCTGACTGCAAAAGACACTAAGAATTGGCCTTAATGGCAAAGACGGAGCATTGTACATTGGCAGGGAGAAAGTTGCGGAATGTATTCTTGGGAATGTGAGGTAAAGTGGTGGGGTGGGTTTATTCCAGAGGCTGGAACTGTGCTTGTAGGCAAGTATAAATACCAAAAACGCCTTACAGCAACGAACATTACTCCCACCATCTGCCACCACTCCTTTGCAGGTAAAGGTTCCTGGATCCATCATAGCTACGTTAAGTTGGCGCTGGGACCCCCACCTGACCCTGACAAGCCATTGGATGAGCCACTTCACAAATAAACACCACGACCAACCCATGGACTAAGCTTTCCAGCTACTGGGACCTTCACAGCCCACCAGGACTTTTTGTGTTCCTGTTTATTGGACTTACATTGGGGGTAGTGTTTTTTGTATAGTACAGGGGAGGATGTCGACATTGGTATAGTTTGCCTGGGAGGGGTTCTCTCCCTATTCCCAAGTCCAGTACAAGGATGGGAGGGCAATAGCTTCTTGAATTTAACCCGTGCTATCAAACAGGGTGTAAATTGAACGCAGTGTTGGATTTGTATTCGTACCCCCACATATTTAGGTCAGGGCGTCCCGTTGGTAGGGGTACCTATCCCCCTTAATCGAACACTCCAAGCTAAGCTATGGGCAAACACTACATTTAACTGGAATGTTACAATCCAAATATGGTCTATTGATATAGTGGCCCAGAGTAATTATGCTTTATGTGTGTCACGACGTAAGGGCATAAAAAATACAGTTTTTGTAGGGAATTTTGTAGGGTGCAAGGACACCATCCAAATCAGCTCTGGTGTGGGAGGCCCCTCTACCTACTCCAGGACCCCGTGGCCAGTCCCCGAGGGGTCTGGCTGGTATTGGTTATGCAATCACACAGCCTATAAGGTTCTCCCAGCAGGATGGTGTGGTACATGTACCTTAGGGGCTATAGTACCCGCCATGACAGTACACCAGAACCTGACCCGGGGAGAGATCCGCAATCTAGTATGGAGGGACCGACGAAGTATTCCTTTAAACCCCCTTTCTTATCGGCCCAAAGGCTTTCACTCGTTTGGGCGTTGGTTTCTGCCATGGTTGGGAGTAAGCGAGCTAGAAAAAGCCATCGTTAACATTCCAGCTGCTTTGGAACTAATGGCAAATGCTACTGCAGATGCTCTCTCTGCCCTTCAAATTGAAGTCACCCAGCTATCCCAAACTACATTGCAAAACCGCCTAGCCCTGGATTATCTCCTTGCAAATCAGGGCGGGGTTGTGCTCTGGTCATTTCAAGCTGTTGTGTATTTGTAAATCAGCACCATAGAATAGAAACTGACATCCACATCCTCAAGCAACAGGCAGCCCTATTCCACCACATCAGCCTCGACACTACCAAAGCCGGATTCCAGGAGGTCTGGGACTGGCTCACCTCATGGCTACCGGATGTGGGGACTTGGGGACGGCGTATTTTGTATTTACTTTTTTTGACTGTTATTGTTTTTGCGTTATTTTTTGTATGCCTACAATGCTGCAGTATGTGCTGTCGGCAGTTGCTAACCCTGCAGCACGGTTACTCAGCCCCGATATAGCTTACTGACGTACAAAAAAAAAAGGGAGGACTGTTAAGGAAAAGTTAGCACATGTGACTCCATTTTGGTTTGGGGCCCACCATTGTTTAAATGCCAGCACATCATACACCAGGAGGAGTAATCCTTAGATATTGAATCCCTGTGAAAATCCTCCTCCTTGTCTCCAGCCTGCCTTGACTCCCAGTATCTGGTTTTTGTCAGTCTCTAACTCCCTGTCTCTTGGCCTTGATGTGAGGCCTCCCATCCTGATAATAAAAGTTACTGATGCATGGCTTTAGGACCATGCTGTGTAATTAACATACTGGTATAGCACGAGGAATGCACCAAGCAGGGATAGGTGGTAAATAAGACAAGGGTTTGTTTATTGGCTAAGGTTTCCGATGCACGAGGGCAACATGCTTTGCTAAAAGGTATATAACCTTTGTATAATCTGCATTCAGGGTCCCCTCCTGGCTAGCAGGGGGGCACCACGCTCGAGCGTAATAAACTTAGTGTCTTTTGGGAACTCTGCAGTTGTGGACTTTGTTTCTGTGCCTCAGCCTAGATTCGAACTGTGCGTGACCTATCAGGTGTAATTCGTAGCACTGGTGTGTGTGTCCTACAAGGTGTAATTCGTAGCACTTGTGTGCGTGTCCTACCAGGTGTAATTCGTAGCACTTGTGTGCGTGTCCTACCAGGTGTAATTCGTAGCACTTGCGTGCGTGTCCTACCAGGTGTAATTCGTAACAATTCAGAGGGACTTTGGGGGTCTCTGGGACCCAAGGCACTGGAAATAAATTGCAATCCCTTCCAAGTCACTGTCTTTCCATTGCCACCAACATTGCCCAACTTCCTGGTGTCCGTGGAGGCCTTCATCAATGGGAAAGCATTGAGCGCATACATAAGTCCCACTCCCTGTGGCCAGGATGACTCTCAGTCGGAAGGTCCTATTGGATTCTGCAGTGAGCTCGAGTAGCCAATTAAAGTGGCCACGTTAGACAGACCTATCTTTGGTACTATTGGAGACCATATTGCTAGACATTGGCCAGCATATAGATCAGCAATGTTGCTGGAAATTGGCAAGTCATGTTGTCACTTGGGTGCCAGTCTTGGGCTCTTTGGTTTTTGCCATTGTCCCTTTTGTCAGCCTGTCAAGGTTCCTTCCCCACTTTGAACTCGAGGGTACAGATGTGGGGACCTGCATGAAAACCTCCTAAGCTTACTTTTATCAGCTTAGGCTAAAACTTCCCCAAGGTACAAACTATTTTACCCTTTGCCCTTGGACTTTTGCTACCACCACCAAACGTTTAACCGGTTACTGGGAAAGAGTTGTTTGGAAACATCTTTCCCCGCAAAATCCTCACCAAATCCTTGCACCCCCCTTCCTGGGGAAGGTTTGATAAAAATCCTCACCAATTTGCATAGGTGACCACAGACCCAAACCCTTGGATCTTAAGAACAATGAAAAGCATTCAGTTTCTTACAAGAAGAATTTTAATAGAAGAAAAAGTAAGAAGAATCACCTCTGTAAAATCAGGATGGTAAATACTTACAAGGTAATTAGATTCAAAACATAGAGAATCCCTCTAGGCAAAACCTTAAGTTACAAAAAGACACAAAAACAGGAATATCCATTCTATTCAGCACAGCTTATTTTCTCAGCCATTTAAAGAAATCATAATCTAACGCATCTCTAGCTAGATTACTTACAAAATTCTAAGACTCCATTCCTGTTCTGTCCCCGACAAAAGCATCACCCAGAAAGACCCAGACCCTTTGTTTCTCCCTCCACCCAGCTTTTGAAAGTATCTTGTCTCCTCATTGGTCATTGTGGTCAGGTGCCAGTGAGGTTATCCTAGCTTCTTAACCCTTTACAGGTGAAAGGATTTTTCCTCTGGCCAGGAGGGATTTTAAAGGTGTTTACCCTTCCCTTTATATTTATGACACAGCCATAATGTTGGCTGTTGGGTTCCATGATACATTGCTCAAATTTTGATCATTGGCCATATTGAAAAGCCATGTTGGGTAGCCATATTGTTGGCTGTTTGGCAACCATGCTGGCAGTTCGGTTGCCATGTTGAGTGGCTTGGGTCTGCCCATTGGCCATATGGAGATGCTGTTAGGTGGTCATGTTGTCTATTTTGGGTCCAGTTTGATATGGTGAGAGACTCACCAGAGAATGGAAGGAGTGGGAAAAAAAATCACAGATCAGGAAAGAGGCGAAACTCTGGAAGGAGGCTAATGAGCAGTAACTATTTCTGCAGGATCAATTTCACCCCAGTAACATGATCTCACCCTCTAGTGCTGTCAAGGTTCCCGGCCCCACTCTGAATTCTAGGATACAGATGTGGGGGCCTGCATGAAAGACCCCCGTATTTCTACCAGCTTAGGTTAAAAACTCCCCAGGCACAAATTCTCCCTTCTACCTTGAGTTTAAGTAACGCTGCCACCACCAAGTGATTTAACAAAGAACCAGGGAAAAGGACCACTTGGAGTTCCTCTTCCCCTAGCAATCCCCCCAAGCCCTTACACCCCCTTTCCTGGGGAGGCTTGAGAATAATATCCTAACCAATTGGTTACAAAATGATCAAAGACCCAAACCTCTGGGTCTTGGAACAATGGAAAAATCAGTCAGGTTCTTAAAAGAAGGATTTTATTTATAGAAAAGGTAAAAGAATCACCTCTGTAAAATCAGGATGGTAAATACTTTACAGGGTAATCAGATTTAAAACACAGAGGATTCCCCTCTAGGCAAAACTTTAAAGTTACCAAAAAACGGGATAAACCCCACTCTAGCAAAGGGAAAATTCACAGGTTGAAAACAAAAGATAATCTAACGCGCCTTGCCTTATTTACTTACTCTTTTTGTAATATCAGAGACCTGTACAGGATGGTTTATAGTAGAAGGACTTTTTTTGACCTGATGCTTCTCTGTTTTCCCCAGAGAACACACCAACAAAGCCTCCCCTGCCCCCAGATTTGAAAGTATCTTCTTTCCCCATTGGTCCCTTTGGTCAGGTGCCAGCCCGGTTATCTGAGCTTCTGAACCCCTTACAGGTAAGGAGGAATTCTAGGCTACCCTTAGCTGTATGGTTATGAAAATTGCTATGGAGATAGGCTTACTCTGCTGGATGGGACATGCCCCCAGCTTAGTAACATTCACTCCTACAGCTGGTCACAAGAATTTCAACTAAACAGGTGTTTCATTCGAATCTGCCAATTTGTCCCAATTGAAATGTTTCATGCGGACGGTTAGATTTCAATCAAAGTTCTGATGGAACTGGCCGAGTTCCATAAGAAACTGCCTGGCTTCCTTCCAGCTTGCCCACCCAGCATGGGCTCCTAGCTTCTTGGTAAATGAGGAGCTGAGGCCTTGGAAGATTTAGCTCCCAGGGATTCCAGGCTCACTTGGTGGATTGCCCTAGAGTCATGGCTCCATTCCCTTCAAGGGAGAACTTTGAAATTCTTGGCTTTTGTTCCAAATTGGAATGAAACCAGATTTTGAACTATAGAAATCCTCTGTGAAACGGGATCAGCTTTCCCCACCCATCCTCCAGCTCCATCGAAGAGCAGCATGAATGGGGGACTCACCCAGCACTGAAACAGAGACTGGTTGGCTTCCCACCGACAGTATCTCTTGCTCAGATTGTGCTCTCCAGTATTTGCATGTATATGGTCCAGCACCAGCCACGTGAAGTGCAAGGAAGACCAGTTTGGCTCCCCCGCTTGGGTCAGGGGCAGAGGTGGAGGTCTCCCCATTTCTTTCATTGTAGAATCTGTATCCTGTCACCTCCCCGACTTTGGGATCTATGCAGCTGAGCATCACCTGTTCCCCCAGAAGGTACTCAAGGCGGGGGGGTCCAGAGAAAGTGACGGTGGTGGTGGTCGTTCTGGAATAGGAGCAGAAGGGTTAGTGAAAAGAGAGTGACTCAAAGTGATTCCCGATACACTGGTACAAACAACCCCACATTTTGGTTCCCAACCCCTAGCCCAGTGAACTATCCTCTAAGAAATAGGTTTTGTGATAACTCAACAGGAGCTGATTCCTCGCGAAGGGACGTATCTCAAGAGAAGCAGCAATGGGAGGAGCATGAAGGAAAAATGTTCATCCCCAGTTCCTATAACCAGAGCTCTCTCTGTCTGGCATGCATCCCATGCAGGGAGCTGTAGCCCACGGAAGCTTCTGCTCAAATAAACGTGTTAGTCTCTAAGGGGCCACAAGTCCTCTTGTTCTTTCTGCGGATACAGACTAACATGGCTGCTCCTCTGAAGTCTGGAGATACAGTTAGTTAACAGATAAAACACCACTAGATGGCACTCAAGAGTACGTAGCCTGGTTCTTGGTAGAACTTTTTCCACTGAATGGATTTTTTTTCCATTGGAAAATGGGGTTGTTGTTTTTTTATTTAAATGGAAAAGAAAATAATTTCCAATGATGTATTTTTCATTTTCTGAAATTATTTCATAGTAAGGGAAAAACTGGAAATCAAACCTGAGGGTTTTCCCCCCACAAAATGAAAAAAATTCAGGATTAAAACATCCAACATTTTGGAAATGTTTGTTTCAAAACCATTGAGTTTTCCTCCACATTTTCTTAATTCACCACTTTGTTACCATTTTCCATTTATAATTATGGAGAGAGAATCATAGAATCATAGATCTCGAGAGGTCATCTAGTCCAGTCCCCCGCACTCATGGTGGGACGAAGAATTATTGAGACCATTCCTGACAGGTGTTTTTCTAACTTGCTCTTAAAAACCTCCCATGATGGAAATTCCACCACCTCCCTAGGCAATTTATTCCAGTTATTAACCACCCTGACAGGTATGATTTTTTTCTTAATGTTCAACCTAAACCTCCCTTGCTGCAATTTAAGCCCATTGCTTCTTATCCTGTCCTCAGAGGTTAAGAAAACCATTTTTTTCTCCCACATCCTTGTAACAACCTTTTATATACTTGAAAACTGTCCCCTCTCAATTGTCTCTTTTCCAGACTAAACAAACCCAATTTTTTCAATTTTCCCTCATAGGTCATGTTTTCAAGACTTTTAATCATTTAGTTGCTCCTCTTGGACTCTCTCCAATTTGTTCATATCCGTCCTGAAATGTGGCACCCAGAACTGGACACAATACTCCAGTTGAGGCCTAATCAGTGCAGAGTAGAGCAGAAGAATTACTTCTCATGTCTTGCTTACAACACTCCTGCTAATACATCCAAGAATGATGTTTGCCTTTTTTGCAACAGCATTGCACTGTTGACTCATATTTAGCTTGTGGTCCACTATGACCCCCAGATCCCTTTCGCTTTCCTAGGAAGTCATTTACCATTTTGTGTGTGTGCAGCTGATTGTTCCTTCCTAAGTGGAGTACTTTGCATTTGTCCTTATTGAATTTTGTCCTATTTACTTCAGACCATTTCTCCAGTTTGTCCAGATCATTTTGAATATTAATCCTATCCTCCAAAGCACTTGCAACCCCTCCCAACTTGATATCGTCCACAAACTTTAGTAGTGTACCCTCTCTGACTGGCCTGTAATTCCCTGGGTTGTCCTTATTCCCCCTTTTATAGATGGGCACTATATTTGCCTTTTTCCAGTCTTCTGGAATCTCTCCCATCTTCCATGACTTTTCAAAGATAATCACTAATGGCTTAGATATCTCCTCAGTCAGCTCCTTGAGTATTCTAGGATGTATTTCATCAGCTCTTGTTACTTGAAGACATCTAACTTGTCTAAGTAATTTTTTATTTGTTCTTTCTCTGTTTTAGCCTCTTTTGATCCTACCTCATTTTCACTGGCATTCACTACGTTAGATGTCCAACCGCCACCAACCTTCTTGAGGAAAACTGAAATAAAGAAGTCATTAAGCACCTCTGCCATTTCCACATTTTCTGTTATTGTTTTTCTCCCCTCATTGAGTAATGGGCCTACCCTATCTTTAGTCTTCCTCTTGCTTCTAATGTATTGGTAGAATGTTTTCTTGTTACCCTTTCTGTTTCTAGCAGATTTGATCTCGTTTTGTGCCTTGACCTTTCTAATTTTGTCCCTACACACTTGTCTTATTTGTTTATATTCATCCTTTGTAATTTGACCTTATTTCCACTTTTTGTCGGACATTTTAAATTTTCTTTTAGATCATTGAAGATCTGGTTAAGCCAGGGTGGTCTCTGGCCAGACTTCCTGTCTTTCCTACACAGTGGGATAGTTTGCTCTTGTACCCTTAATAATGTCTCTTTGAAAAGCTGCAAACTGTCTTCAATCGTTTTTCCCCTTAGACTTGCTTCCCATGCGATCCTATCTACTACTTCCCAGGAGTTCGCTAAAGTCTGCCTTCTTGAAACACATTGTCTTTATTTTGCTGTTCTCCCTCCTACCATTCCTTAGAATCATGAACTCTATCATTCATGATCACTTTCACCCAAGCTGCCTTCCACTTTCAAATTCTCAACCAGTTCCTCCCTGTCAAAATCAAATCTAGAACAGCCTCTCCCCTCGTAGCTTTCTCCACCTTCTGAAATAAAAACTTGTCACCAATTCATTCCAATAATTTACTTGATAATCTGTGCCCTGCTGTGTTATTTTCCCAACAGATGTCTGAGTAGTTGAAGTCCCCCATCACCACCAAGTCCTGTACTTTGGATTATTTTGTTAGTTGTTTAAAGAAAGCCTCATGCACTTCTTCTTTCTGGTTAGGTGGTCTGTAGTAGACCCCTACCATGACATCACCCTTGTTTTTGACCCCTTTTATCCTAACCCAGAGACTTTCAACAAGTCTGTCTCCTATTTCCAGCTCGACCTCAGTCCAAGTGTGTACATATTTAATATATAAGTTAACACCTCTTCCCTTTTTTCCCTGCCTGTCCTTCCTGAGCAAGCTGTACCCTTCTATTCCAAAGTTCCAGTCATGTGTATTATCCCACCAAGTCTCTGTGATGCCAACTATGTCATAGCTGTATTTATTTACTAGCATTTTGAATTCATCCTGCTTCCTTCCCATACTTCTCGCATTAGTATACAGACATCTAAGATACTAATTTGATTCTCCCCCCAGTTCTGTCTTGTCTCTCCTTTATCCCTGCTATAACAGCCCATGCTTCTGCCTAAATCTGAACCTTCTCCCAGGTCTCCTTGTTCTTGACTTACCTGTGGGTTGTGTTCACCTGCCTCCTTCAAACCTAGTTTAAAGCCCTCCTCACTAGGTTAGCCAGTCTATATCCAAATATTCTCATCCCCTTCCTCGATAGGTGGACCCCATCTCTGTGACACCATTCTCGCAGCCAGGCATTCACCTCCAGAATGCGTCTGCCTCTACCTCGCAGTATCATTAGTGTCCACATGGATGAGTAGCATGGAGTAGGAGCAGAGGGCCGGATGATCCTCGACAGTCCCTCCGTAACATCTCGGATACAGCCCCTGGCAGGCAGCATACCTCTCGGGATGCCATGTCAGGGTGATAGATGGGTGCCTCCATCCCCCTCAAAAGAGAGTCACCGACCACCACTACCCTACATTTCCTCCTAGGAGTGGTGGCTGAGATTCTCCCAGCCTTGGGGGTACATGGCTTCTCCTTCTCCATTTTTGGGGGTGATTCCTCATCGCTCGTTGCCAGGGTAGCATATCAGTTTTCCATCACCACGGTGGGTGGGTTGGGAGTAGGGGTGGAGCACTGCCTGCTGCCAGAAGTAACCAGCAGCCAGTGTCCTCCCTGTGACAGAGCCATGGCCTCCTCCCCGAGTGGTGTGACAGCAGTCCTCTGTAGCTGGATAGCTTCCTCAGCCTTGGATGTCTCCATGTGAATACTCTCGAGGAATTCCTCATGGGCACGGATGCTCCTCAGCCTAGCCACCTCCTCCTGTAGCTCTCCCACCTGCTTCCTGAGAGATTCCACCAGCAGGCACCTCTCACACTGGATGCTCCCCCCAGCCTGGGTTTCTGTGAGTGGGAAATGCAGGCCACAGTCTCTGCAAGTCCACACCAGGGTCTGGGTAGCGGCGTCTATGGTCAGGTTGTTTGTCTGGATACAGGCGCAGGTGGAGGAGACAGGAGCAGTGTTGGCAGTGGTGAGGCGGCTCTTCCTAACAATAGTGATTGTATTACAACTCCCTCCTACAAACTCCCTCTCAAACTCCCCTATGCACTAGCTCCCCTTGGTCGCTTAGCCTCCGGCTTTTAAGGCCTTCTCTCCTAGGTCAGTCCTACCCCCTCATTAGTCATACATGGGGAGGGTGATCAAACATGATCAAGGATGATCCAGGGAACAAAGGGCCAAACAGTCCTCAGACACACAATCCCACCTGACCCAGTAACTAAAATAACTGAAATAACCTGAAAGAGAAAGAAACACACAAGCAGTCAAACAAATTCACTCACCTCAAGGTTAGTACTTGCACCTTGTTCATTCAGCTGGGGGATCTCCTTCTCCCCTTCTCAAACTGCCCTGTTTGTGGTCCCCTGTTTGCTAGTTGAGATGGTGGGTGCGGTAATATAGTTTATTGGACCAATTTTCTGTTAGTGGAAGAGACAAAGAAGAGCTCTGTGTAGCTTGAAAGCTTGTCTCTTTCACCAACAGAAGTCGATCCAAGAAACAATATTACTTCACCCACCTTGTCTCTCCAAAGTCCTGGGACCAACACTACTCCAACGACACTGCGTACAACTATTGAAATGAAACATTTCACAGAATCCTCTAAATGTTGGGCTGGAAGGAACTTTGAGAAGTCTTCATAGAATCATAGAATCATAGAATATCAGGGTTCGAAGGGACCCCTGAAGGTCATCTAGTCCAACCCCCTGCTCGAAGCAGGACCAATTCCCAGTTAAATCATCCCAGCCAGGGCTTTGTCAAGCCTGACCTTAAAAACTTCCAAGGAAGGAGATTCCACCACCTCCCTAGGCAACGCATTCCAGTGTTTCACCACCCTCTTAGTGAAAAAGTTTTTCCTAATATCCAATCTAAACCTCCCCCACTGCAACTTGAGGCCATTACTCCTCGTTCTGTCATCTGCTACCATTGAGAACAGTCTAGAGCCATCCTCTTTGGAACCCCCTTTCAGGTAGTTGAAAGCAGCTATCAAATCCCCCCTCATTCTTCTCTTCTGCAGGCTAAACAATCCCAGCTCCCTCAGCCTCTCCTCATAAGTCATGTGTTCTAGACCCCTAATCATTTTTGTTGCCCTTCGCTGGACTCTCTCCAATTTATCCACATCCTTCTTGTAGTGTGGGGCCCAAAACTGGACACAGTACTCCAGATGAGGCCTCACCAATGTCGAATAGAGGGGGACGATCACGTCCCTCGATCTGCTCGCTATGCCCCTACGTATACATCCCAAAATGCCATTGGCCTTCTTGGCAACAAGGGCACACTGCTGACTCATATCCAGCTTCTCGTCCACTGTCACCCCTAGGTCCTTTTCCGCAGAACTGCTGCCTAGCCATTCGGTCCCTAGTCTGTAGCGGTGCATTGGATTCTTCCGTCCTAAGTGCAGGACCCTGCACTTATCCTTATTGAACCTCATCAGATTTCTTTTGGCCCAATCCTCCAATTTGTCTAGGTCCTTCTGTATCCTATCCCTCCCCTCCAGCGTATCTACCACTCCTCCCAGTTTAGTATCGTCCGCAAATTTGCTGAGAGTGCAATCCACACCATCCTCCAGATCATTTATGAAGATATTGAACAAAACCGGCCCCAGGACCGACCCCTGGGGCACTCCACTTGACACCGGCTGCCAACTAGACATGGAGCCATTGATCACTACCCGTTGAGCCCGACAATCTAGCCAGCTTTCTACCCACCCTATAGTGCATTCATCCAGCCCATACTTCCTTAACTTGCTGACAAGAATACTGTGGGAGACCGTGTCAAAAGCTTTGCTAAAGTCAAGAAACAATACATCCACTGCTTTCCCTTCATCCACAGAACCAGTAATCTCATGATAAAAGGCGATTAGATTAGTCAGGCATGACCTTCCCTTGGTGAATCCATGCTGGCTGTTCCTGATCACTTTCCTCTCATGCAAGTACTTCAAGATTGATTCTTTGAGGACCTGCTCCATGATTTTTCCAGGGACTGAGGTGAGGCTGACTGGCCTGTAGTTCCCAGGATCCTCCTTCTTCCCTTTTTTAAAGATTGGCACTACATTAGCCTTTTTCCAGTCATCCGGGACTTCCCCGGTTCGTCACGAGTTTTCAAAGATAATGGCCAATGGCTCTGCAATCACAGCCGCCAATTCCTTCAGCACTCTCGGATGCAACTCGTCCGGCCCCATGGACTTGTGCACGTCCAGCTTTTCTAAATAGTCCCTAACCACCTCTATCTCCACAGAGGGCTGGCCATCTCTTCCCCATTTTGTGATGCCCAGCGTAGCAGTCTGGGAGCTGACCTTGTTAGTGAAAACAGAGGCAAAAAAAGCATTGAGTACATTAGCTTTTTCCACATCCTCTGTCACTAGGTTGCCTCCCTCATTCAGTAAGGGGCCCACACTTTCCTTGGCTTTCTTCTTGTTGCCAACATACCTGAAGAAACCCTTATCATAGAATCATAGAATCATAGAATCATAGAATATCAGGGTTGGAAGGGACCCCTGAAGGTCATCTAGTCCAACCCCCTGCTTGAAGCAGGACCAATTCCCAGTTAAATCATCCCAGCCAGGGCTTTGTCAAGCCTGACCTTAAAAACTTCCAAGGAAGGAGATTCCACCACCTCCCTAGGCAACGCATTCCAGTGTTTCACCACCCTCTTAGTGAAAAAGTTTTTCCTAATATCCAATCTAAACCTCCCCCACTGCAACTTGAAGCCATTACTCCTCGTTCTGTCATCTGCTACCATTGAGAACAGTCTAGAGCCATCCTCTTTGGAACCCCCTTTCAGGTAGTTGAAAGCAGCTATCAAATCCCCCCTCATTCTTCTCTTCTGCAGGCTAAACAATCCCAGCTCCCTCAGCCTCTCCTCATAAGTCATGTGTTCTAGACCCCTAATCATTTTTGTTGCCCTTCGCTGGACTCTCTCCAATTTATCCACATCCTTCTTGTAGTGTGGGGCCCAAAACTGGACACAGTACTCCAGATGAGGCCTCACCAATGTCGAATAGAGGGGGACGATCACGTCCCTCGATCTGCTCGCTATGCCCCTACGTATACATCCCAAAATGCCATTGGCCTTCTTGGCAACAAGGGCACACTGCTGATTCATATCCAGCTTCTCGTCCACTGTCACCCCTAGGTCCTTTTCCGCAGAACTGCTGCCTAGCCATTCGGTCCCTAGTCTGTAGCGGTGCATTGGATTCTTCCGTCCTAAGTGCAGGACCCTGCACTTATCCTTATTGAACCTCATCAGATTTCTTTTGGCCCAATCCTCCAATTTGTCTAGGTCCTTCTGTATCCTATCCCTCCCCTCCAGCGTATCTACCACTCCTCCCAGTTTAGTATCGTCCGCAAATTTGCTGAGAGTGCAATCCACACCATCCTCCAGATCATTTATGAAGATATTGAACAAAACCGGCCCCAGGACCGACCCCTGGGGCACTCCACTTGACACCGGCTGCCAACTAGACATGGAGCCATTGATCACTACCCGTTGAGCCCGACAATCTAGCCAGCTTTCTACCCACCCTATAGTGCATTCATCCAGCCCATACTTCCTTAACTTGCTGACAAGAATACTGTGGGAGACCGTGTCAAAAGCTTTGCTAAAGTCAAGAAACAATACATCCACTGCTTTCCCTTCATCCACAGAACCAGTAATCTCATGATAAAAGGCGATTAGATTAGTCAGGCATGACCTTCCCTTGGTGAATCCATGCTGGCTGTTCCTGATCACTTTCCTTTCATGCAAGTACTTCAAGATTGATTCTTTGAGGACCTGCTCCATGATTTTTCCAGGGACTGAGGTGAGGCTGACTGGCCTGTAGTTCCCAGGATCCTCCTTCTTCCCTTTTTTAAAGATTGGCACTACATTAGCCTTTTTCCAGTCATCCGGGACTTCCCCGGTTCGCCACGAGTTTTCAAAGATAATGGCCAATGGCTCTGCAATCACAGCCGCCAATTCCTTCAGCACTCTCGGATGCAACTCGTCCGGCCCCATGGACTTGTGCACGTCCAGCTTTTCTAAATAGTCCCTAACCACCTCTATCTCCACAGAGGGCTGGCCATCTCTTCCCCATTTTGTGATGCCCAGCGTAGCAGTCTGGGAGCTGTCCTTGTTAGTGAAAACAGAGGCAAAAAAAGCATTGAGTACATTAGCTTTTTCCACATCCTCTGTCACTAGGTTGCCTCCCTCATTCAGTAAGGGTCCCACACTTTCCTTGGCTTTCTTCTTGTTGCCAACATACCTGAAGAAACCCTTCTTGTTACTCTTGACATCTCTCGCTAGCTGCAGCTCCAGGTGCGATTTGGCCCTCCTGATTTCATTCCTACATGCCCGAGCAATATTTTTATACTCTTCCCTGGTCATATGTCCAACCTTCCACTTCTTGTAAGCTTCTTTTTTATGTTTAAGATCCGCTAGGATTTCACCGTTAAGCCAAGCCGGACGCCTGCCATATTTACTATTCTTTCGACTCATCGGGATGGTTTGTCCCTGTAACCTCAACAGGGATTCCTTGAAATACAGCCAGCTCTCCTGGACTCCTTTCCCCTTCAAGTTCTTGTTACTCTTGACATCTCTCGCTAGCTGCAGCTCCAGGTGCGATTTGGCCCTCCTGATTTCATTCCTACATGCCCGAGCAATATTTTTATACTCTTCCCTGGTCATATGTCCAACCTTCCACTTCTTGTAAGCTTCTTTTTTATGTTTAAGATCCGCTAGGATTTCACCGTTAAGCCAAGCCGGTCGCCTGCCATATTTACTATTCTTTCGACTCATCGGGATGGTTTGTCCCTGTAACCTCAACAGGGATTCCTTGAAATACAGCCAGCTCTCCTGGACTCTCCTGGACTTCACATCCAACCTCCTGCACTGAGGCAGGACCAAGTGAACGTAGACTATCCCAGGTGGATGGTTGTCCATCCTGCCCTGCAAAACCTCCAGTGATGGGGATTCCACACCTGTCCCTGGAAGGCGATTCCAGAGCTTAGCTCCTCTTAGAGTTAGAAAGTTTTTCCTGCTATTTAACCTTAATCTCCCTTGATGCAGATTAAGCCTGTTACTTCTTGTCCTACCTTCACTGGACATGGAGAACCATTGATCCGCATCTTCTTTAGCACAGCCCATAACATACCTACAGACTGTTCTCTGGGTTGCAGATATTTCCAGTCCGTTCCATACAGTCCTCTTTTCTGAAGACTAAACATGCCCAATTTTTTTAAACCTTTTCTCTTAGGTCTGATTTTTCTAAACCTTTCATCATTTTTGTTGCTCTCCTCTGGACTCTTTCCAATTTGTCCGCAACCATCCTAAAGTGTGGGCCCTAGAACTGGAGCCGTACTCCAGTTGAGGCCTCACCAGTGCTGAGTAGACCAGGACAATGACCTCCCGTGTCTTACATACGACCCTCCTTTAACGATATGTGCCCACCCTGCAATGAGATACGACTTTTTCTCAACTGCATCACACTCTTGACTCATCTTCAATGCGTGATCCACTATATCCCCCAGATCCTTTTCAGCTGGACTACCATCTAGCCAGTTATTCCCCATTCTGCAGTTGTGCATTTGATTTTTTCCCCTTCCTAATGACTATCTAAGTGTAGCACTTTGCACTTGTCTTTATCAAATTTCATCTTGTGGATTTCAGGGCCATTCTCTAATTTCTTAAGGTCCTTTTTAAATCTAACTTCATCAACCTACAATAAAATTCTGTCTGTTTTCTCTTGAAACTTCTTGAGATTGGGACATTCCCACAGGGTGTTTTGATTTCGACAAAACCAGATACTTCAATAAAAATAGCTCTGGTTGAAACTTTCCAGCCAGCCATGTGAATAGCTTAATCTTGTACATAGGAACATAAAAACAGCCATACTGGGTTAGACCAAAGGTCCATCTAGCCCAGTATCCTGTCTTCCGACAGTGGCCAATGCCAGGTGCCCCAGAGGAAATGAACAGAACAGGGAATCATCAAGTGATCCATCCCCTGTCGCCCATTCCCAGCTTCTGGCAAACAGAGGCTAGGAACACCATCCCAGCCCATCCTGGCTAAAAGCCATTGATGGACCTGTCCTCCATGAACTTATCTAGTTCTTTTTTGACCCCTGTTATGGTCTTGGCCTTCACACCATCCTCTGGCAAAGAGTTCCACAGGTTGACTGTGCGCTGTGAGAAAAAATACTTCCCTTTTTTTGTTTTAAACCTGCTGCCTATTCATTTCATTTGGTGACCCCCTAGTTCTTGTGTTATGAGGAGTAAATAACACTTCCTTATTTACTTTCTCCGCACCAGTCATGATTTTATAGTCCTCTATCATATCCCCCCTTAGTCACCTCTTTTCCAAGCTGAAAAGTCCCAGTCTTATTAATCGCTCCTCATATGGAAGCTGCTTCATAGCCCTAATCATCATCTTTTAACATCTGCTCACTGAAATCTCTCCTTCCCCCCATTCATAGACTCATTATAAGGTCAGAAGGGACCATCTGTGATCATCTACCCTGACCTCCTGTTGTATAACGCAGGCCAGAGAGTCCCACCCAATCATTCGTCCATTGAGCCATATCTTGTGGTTGAGGTAGAGCACAGAATACTCTTCCAAGCTGCAGTGAGAATTGAAATGCTAACACCTAGTCTATAAGAGCAAGGCTCTAACCGCTGAGCGATGGGGCCATTGTAGCTGGAAAACTCTCTATCTGATAACATGGACTCACCGTAGACATTTACGGTGATAGGATCACTCAGTTTGGATGGAATCTTCTGCCCAGGTGTCCAGTACCGACAGCGGTAGGACCCGGAGTCATGCACGTTTAGACGAGGCAGATTGTAGGTATGGGGAAGCTGACTTTGGGTCTCTGCAGAGTCCACTTCAGCTCCATCCCTTAGAAATTGGAATCGCATGGCCTGGTGCCCTTTGGGTGTTAAGCATGTGAAGGTAACAGAATTGCCAACACGGTAGGTGGAATATTCTGGGCTCACAGTCAGCAAGGGCGTCGGGGAAGCTTCATCTGGAAGCAGAAAGTGGTCTAATAATAATATTTCCTAGCGTTTTTCATCAATCGGTCTCCAAGCATGAGGTCTGTTTCATTATCCCCATTTTACAGATGGGGAAACCAAGGCACAGGGTAGGGAAATGTCCTAGGTCATGCAGCTGGCCAGGACAGCTCTAGGCCACAATATGCACAAATGAGTAAAAACTGCAGCAAGCGTAGTGTGTTAGAAGTTAGATGCCCCCGCCCCCACCCCTACCACCATGCCATCCCAAACTTGAAATCGATGGAGTCATCCCAGCCCACTTCCTAACCTGCCCAGGAACTGAACTTCTTCAGCTGACCCGAGGACACATTCCCATAGCAACAGAGGGATTGCCACCTGGATCAGATGCAAGGTACCCCAACGGAGTATCTTGTCTCAGGCACTTTGCAGATGTTCCAGGAGAAGCTGCATGAGACCTTGAGGATGTGGAATAATCTCTCCTCCTGATCTCTAAGAGTTACTGATTGTCCTAAGCCCTGAAGCATGAAGTTTAATATCCCTTCCAGTGTTTTTTGTTAGCATTATTCTAACTCTGGCTATTTCTTCTTAAACATACAACCCCCTCTTTGCATCTTGCTAAACTTGTGTCCTCAACCATGTCTTGTGGCAATGAGTTCCAAAGCCCAATGATGTGCTGGGCAGAAAGAAATATTTCTTTTGGCTGGTTCTGAATTGGCTGCTTTTCAGTGGCACTTTTTATTGCATTATGAGTGGAGCTGTTTGAAAACTGGATTTTTTTTTGTTCGAAAAGTCGAAAGAAAAAATATGGTTTGCATTGGACTGAACATTTCTGACATCTGTGGCACACTGAAAAGTAACAACAGCAAAAAATTGTTTAGCACTGAAGGAACCATTTAGTTCAGACAAAACCAAAATGTCTTGCTTTAACTTTGAGCATTTTTACACATTTCTGACATTTAAAAAAATAGCATGGAAGGAAATTTTGAAAGGAAACACTCTTTCATTTAGAAAAAATCAAAACTCTCCATTTTCGTTTCATTTCCCTAAATGAAAAATGGCATAAAATTCACACAGAGGTGTGAAATGTTTTGACATCACCGAATCTGCATTTCTGGATGGAACAATGTTATCTGTGGCAAATTTTTGCCCAGCCCGAGTTGTTATAGAATTGTAGGCCTGGAAGGGACCTCAAAAGGTCTTCTAATCCAGTCGCCTGCACTCAAGACAGGACTAAATATCAGCTAGACTTATGAGATAGGCAGAACAGTAGCTCCCAGCTGAAGAGAAAATTCTAGTCTCCTTTTCAAATATACAGCTGCCTCCGAAGGCTTAGGAAAATTAAGTCAATGGAGCCGTGAGGGTATACTGAGCAACGGCTGGAACAGGGAACGTGCAAAGCTGTGGGGTCGTCGTGGGTAACCTTTTAAACCATGAACTCCCCCGGCGACTCTGTGGCCAAAAGGGCTAATGTGATCTTTGGGGGCATAAATGGGATTCTCAGATGGGACTAGAGAGGTTATTTAGCCCCTGTAGTTGAGACTGGGGTGACCGCTGCTGGAATCCTGCATCCATCTCTGGCGTCCCCATTTCAGGAAGGATGGTGATAAAGTGGAGAGGGGGTCAGAGAAGAGCTACGAGAATGATTAAAGGATTAGAATGAGAGATGCAATGAGCTCAATCTATTTAGTTTACCAAAGAGCAGGACAGTGGGTGCGGTGATTACAGACATCAGGACCTACAGGGGGACCAAAAATGTGAGGACTAAGGTCTAAGAAGATCTAATGACATTAACTCTTAGAAACCCAGACGCTCTCGTAATCCACATAAAGGTCCCTCCGTACTTTGAACCTTGTTAACTCTTGGCCTTTGCAACATCCTGTGGCCAGGAGATCTGCAGTCTAACCATGAGTTTTTTGTGTGTGTGTTTAAGGGTGAAAGGCCCTGCCCCACTCCTGCAGCCCCTGTCTCTTAGGGCAGGGCAGGGCTAAGGAAGGAGTTCCTGTCTTACTGTGCATTGTACCAAATTTGTCATTACTAGTCCTGGCCATTACTAGGAAAAATGAGGAAGCTGAATAGAGAGTGCAATGCACAAATGAGCTTTCCTCCACGACTGCAGACTGGGGGTGGGTGGGAGCGGAAGTCTATTTATAAACCATTTTAAACATTTCCTCTGTAGGCCATGCTAGCAGCCCCTGAGGAACAGTTTGTTTCCTTCCAAGACAGGCTTCAGCTGGGTGAGCTCTCCGTACGTCATCCCGCTAACATGCAGAGAACCCCAAATATTGAGCAATTACGTGACTCACTCTTCAGCCGTTGAGCATGCTTGTGTGGGGGGAAATCACAGCTACTTATTGCATGGGTAGGTTGGTGGGTGTTTGGGGGCAAGACTGTTTTCTCAGCATGTGAGAAATTGTGACACTTTGATATTTTTGCCCAAACTGTGAAGAAAATTCAAAATCGCCCATAAATGTGTGAATTTAAAATCTGAGCAACAATCCAGCTGGGGGGTCAATTGAAATGATTGTTCTGAGAGGCCTGCATTTGGTTCTCCAACTCTTTCATAGGGGGGATTTACTAAGGTTTCCAAAAAAAATAAAAGTTTGCCTCAGAAAAATGAAAGTTTCTGGTTCAACAATGCCAAATCTTGTTTAACCATTTCCCCCCCCAAAACTCTTGCTTTCAGTGAAGTGGCATTTCTCAATGAAAAACAAAACAAAATGTCTCGCGTGTGGACCAAGTGGATAGTTGGCTTCCATGGGAGACGCTTTGGAAGGGGAGTAGGCAAGTGAGCCTGTGGAAGTCATTGCCACCAGATGGGCTGAGGTAAAGGACTTAAGAGGATTTAAAGAGGCCTGGGATGTTTATCTGACTGCCACAGGCTATCAGAATTTATGCCAATGCAAATGTTGCCAGAGGTATACAACCTCAAGCTTCGAGCCTTAACCCAATCTCTACCCACTAAGGATCAAGGTGAGAGATTCGAGCAACGGTCAGATTACCCCTTGCTTTTGGGCACTGGCCGCTGTCAGAGACAGGCTTGTGGAGTCAACAGACCTTGGTTCCTACGCTCCTATGGGGCCCCTTGAGCCATCCACAGGGTGGACATGGGCTGGGGATAGAAAAGCCCTCCTTTCCCTCTAGGAGAGAACATTACCTGTGAGGGACACTGGCCGGGGAAGGATCTGGAGACAGGCTGAAAGAGAGAAGAGAGGGGATGAGGGCTCCAGCTGTGGGACCGAGGGATGGAATGAGCTCAGGACAGACAGACGGGGTGAGGGCTGAGGGAGGCCACTTACCCAGTACGGGCAGAAGGAGACTTAGCGCCATGCAGAGCTGGTGGCTCGGGGGCTAGGAGCTGGGTTCTCAGTTCTGCCACCGGTGCCGTCTCCACTCTGCAAATTAGAGACTCATCCCCTCTGTACATCCCCTGTGGCAGGAAATGCAGATGCCAAGCCAAGCCGCCAGTTTCCCCTCTGAAATGTCAAAACCCAGGGCAGGCCAGCTGGGCATGTGCACCATCTCCCATGATGCCTTGCAGTGAAGCAATGGTCTCTTCTGGTCTTAGAGGCTGGAACCGGCTTTGATCCCCCCGCAGACCGGACCTGGTGCACCCTAATCTCCTTCCACACACAGCAAATTCAGTCAGGGTCCATCAAGGTGGGGCTGGATTAGAAAAAGGAACAGATCCCATATCTCATTCCCTGAGCCAGTCCAGTCTCCCCGCCCCTGGTGCTGGATCAGAGCTGGTGCCCCCTAGAGGGGAAAGCCCCCATTCCCCATTCCTCACCCCTTGAGCCAGCCAGTCCCCCAGCCTGGGGTTGGATCAGAGCCGGCACCCCCTTGAGGGGAAAGGCCCTGTGACCCATTCCCCACACCCACATGCCACCCACTCCCCCCGAGTTGGAATTCCAGTTTCCCATGCTCTAACCAGTAGACCACAATCCCTTCTCAGAGCCATGGCAGTTTATTGATTTAAACACCTCACCCTTTGAAGTTTAAGTATAAATCAACCCTAGAACAGTATCGGCAGAGTTCAGATGCCTTCCAAAGCTGCTGGTTATTTTGTTAGGAGTTATAGCTGGAATAGTCTTGTCTTTCACATAGACGTGTTTCACCCTATTTGGACTGCTGCTTTGCTCCTGGGGTCAAAATGAGGTAATGTGGCAAGATGTCCCACAGGCTAATGCTGCATTGTGGGTTTTTTTTTAATGTGACTATTTCTGTGTATTGGTGCAGACTCAGCCGGGAGATGAGGATGGCAAGTGTCGAAGCACCTGTCTGTGTGAGGAGAGGAAGGATGTGTTTTTGTTTAAGGGATTGGAGTTGGGTTCTGGTGACCTGGGTTCATTTGCTTCTCTGCCATAGACTTCCAGTGTGACCACGGGAAAAGCTAGTGTTGTCAAAGTGCCTAAATCCCGCCTGGAATCCAGTGGGAGTTGGGTGCTTAGCTTCTTTATGCTCCTGTTGCCCTCTGTGATTCAGTTTTCCCATTTGTCAACTGCTCTCTAGCTCACGAGAGAAGGTTAAGGGAGGGGACTTGAGCTCAGGTTGTAAGTACCTAGTGTAATGATGCTGGTTCTGGTGGGACCCAACTGCAAGTGCCAATTCAGGACAAATTGCTCAAAGCAGGGCAGTTACAGCCCAAGGCTGGGGTTTCTGTGCACACCAAGGCAAACCAAACCAGCCGACCAGAGAGGACTTTGGTTTTACCCCACAGGCTAACCACAAGCCACATAAGCAATTCCCTTAGACACTCCAGTTGCCCAGTATCCCCACCAGTGCCAATCGTTATGGGGACAGATGGTTATGAAAACCAATACCCCAGTAAAACAAAAAAGGTTCTCTCGATCCCAAAGGACCAAGCCCCAGACCCAGGTCTATATACAAATCAGATCTTACCCACAAATCACGCTGCTGCCAATCCCTTAGAATCTAAAATCTAAAGGTTTATTCATAAAAGGAAAAAGCTATAGATGAGAGCTGGAATTGGTTAAATGGAATCAATGACATACAGTCATGGCAAAGGTCTTGGTTTAGGCTTGTAGCAGTGATGGAATAAACGGCAGGTTTAAATCAAGTCTCTGGAGCACATCCACCGCTGGGATGGGTCTTTCAGTCCTTCGTTCAAAGCTTCAGTGTCGCAAAGTCCCTCCAGAGGTAAGAAGCAGGACTGAAGACAAGATGGAGGAGCTGCAGCAGCTTTTTATAGTCTCTTGCCATGTGGTCTTTCTTTCTTCGTCCCAAAGACAAGCTGTCCATCACATGGCCTGGAAAAACCTCAGAGTTCTGTTCATAGGCAGGTCCCTGCACACCTTGCTCAGTTGCAAGGCGTGTCTGCCTTCTCTCAATGGGTCAGTTGTATAGCTGATGGTCCTTAACGGGCATCAAGCAGGCTAGGCAGAGCTGACACCAACTTGTCTGGGGTGTCACCCAGAAGCATAGCATAAGTTTGAAATACAGACAGTAGAGAGCCAATATTCATAGCTTCAACGACAAAAATGATACACACATATAGCCAGCATAATCATAATCAGCAAACCATCACCTTCTGTGACACCTCATCTGACTCCCTTTTTACAAGATTTGGTGCCACTACAGGACCTCGGTTGCAACAATGATCTATATGGTCCCAGATTATGTCAATAGCGTCACACCTAGATGGGGACCAAATATGTGATAATGGGCCCTACAATCTAGCTCAGAAAGGTCTAACACAAGCCAATGGCTGGAAGTTGAATCTCGACAAATTCAGACCGGAAATAAGGTGTAAATTTGTAAAACTGAGGGTGATTAATCAGTGGGACAATTTCCCCAGGGCCATGGTGGAGTCTCCGTCCCTGGCTGTGTTTCAGTGAAGATTGGATATTCTTCTACAAGATCGGCTCTAGGCTGAAGCAGGAATTAATTCAGGGCATTCCTATGGCCTGTGTTATACAGGAAGCTGGATGGGATGGCTGCCATGATCTCTTCTGGACTCAGAAGTCATGAATTGATGGAAATACACGTCATTTTGAGAAGGTCGCACATCCCTTGTCTGAGTGGGGATCTGTGAGGGCAAATCTCCTAAATATTTGGAAGTCATCCAGTAACTTCAGCGATGGAGGCCGTATCAGGACCTGGGTGGAAAGCTCATGGAGCGGAGAACATTGAGTAGATATGATCAGCACTCAGAGCGATGGGCTTTCTAGTCTTGGAGACAAGTGGGTCATTGTGGGAAACAAGGAAGTGATGGACCTGGGACTGTGGGCAGATCCCTTCAGTAGCTGCCATGTGACTCAGGAGATGGTTGTGTGACCTTCTCAAGCACCCTGGTGGGACCTCACCTCTCTACTGGCAGGGCTCCCTCCGGACTTGGGATTTGCAGTTCCCCTTGCAATTCCTAGTGGTTTCAGGTCTTGTTTGAGTTCATATCACACTTTCCCAGTGGGAAAGGAAGGTCGGCGAACCTTCCCCATGATGTTGGAATGAGATCTCTGGCCCACACCAGCTGCAGCTCACATTGACAAAGTCAATGCAATAGTCTCCAAGATACTGTGTTTGTCACCCCCACCTTCACCTACAAGGGTGGTAGGGTGCCCCACCTGGAGGGCTCTGTCTGTCCTATCACATCTCCTCTTAGCACCATCGGCTCCAATCCCAACCCACATTGGCAGTGACCAAGAGTCAATCCCCCCCTTCCCCGGCAGCTTCCTGGATGAACAGAATTTGCTGGCTCTTGGCCCAGTTTGATGGCTGCCCAAATGGCACAAGTGCCTGGCACTCACCAGCTGCCCTCCGTGACTGCTAGCTAGAGGGAGCAATGGACAATGTCCTTCCTAGAGGGAACACAAGGACATCAGGTCAGTGGTCCACCTAGCCCAGTATCCTGTCTTCCAACACTGGCCTTTTCCAGGTGCCTCACAGGGAAGGGACAGAATAGGGCAATCATTGAGTGATCCATCCTTTGTTGCCCACTCCCAGCTTCCGCCAGTCAGAGGTTTAGGGACACCTGGAGCATGGGGTTGCATCTCTGACCATCTTGGCCAACAGCCATTGATGGACCTACTCTCCCTGAACTTCTCTAATTCTTTTTTGAACCCAGTTATATTTTTGACCTTCACAATATTCCCGGGCATCACGTTCCACGAGTTACGTTCTTACCATATCCCTCCTAGAAGGGAGGTCCTTCCAGGGTGGGTGGGACTGTGTTTTTTGGTGTAGGGTAGATTCAGTGAATCATGGCCTTCCCCACCCCATGCCCCCATGGCCCCATCTGTGCTGGAGGTTCCCCATTTCTCAATCCCTGTAACTCCTTCCAGCAAACGGAAGTTTCCCCCCAAGTCCCATCTGGATGTAGAGCGTGAAGCTGAAGATGCAAAGGAGGAGGATGCATCAGAAGCTTGGATGACCCTCAAGATCCCAGATGGGAGACGTCATCTTGCTGGGGTCTTGTGGCTTTTGCCTTCCTAGTGTTGGTCAATCATTCCTTCTGGGAGATCTGGCTTCCAATGGACCCTGAGTGCTCACTGGGAAGTCAGAGAAGGAAAGTATAAAGGGAAAGGAAGAGAAACACAGGGCAGAGATAGTGTCGACCTAAAGGGAAGGACAATGGGTGCGACTATCCATGGTGGCACATCTTAGAGCCAGGTTAACTGACTGGGTCTCACAGGGCTCGCACTACAGGGATAGACATTCCCACTTGGGCTCCAAAACCCAGCAAAGGGGGGTGGGTCTCCAAGCCTGACTGGGACCGTCTACACTGCTATTTTTAGCCCTGTAGTGCAGACACAGATGCAGGCTCTAAGGCCTACTGCCATTAGCAGTGTAGACGTGCCCAGCGAGGTATTATCCCACTCTCCCGACTGTCCCCGCTCCGCTCTCCCGTCTGTCCCCGCCCCACTTATTACCCAATAATAATCATCCATAAATGAATTTTAGGGACCTAGATGTTTTGAGAATCCCACTGGGCCCCTAAATAACAGGTATGAAATACTATGATGACTTGAATTTATATGCAGGCCCGTTGTCCATATTTAAATAGGGAATCTACCCCTCTCCTCCCTATCTGTCTCCCATCACTCTAGTATGTGGGACCCACCCAACCTTTAATTCACTCATCCTCATAGTCCCCCCCAACATGAGATTGGGCAGGGCTATTCCCCTCCATTTTTCAAGGGGGGAAAGTGAGGCACAGGATGTCTGTGATAGAACAGGGAATTGAACTGGGCTCGCCCAACTCCTAGGTGAGCATCCTCACGCCTGGTGCATTCTTCCTTGTCGTTAGTGAAAATAGTAAAGATGTTTATTACAGGCTCTGAGTGACCCACTCACATTCACCACAGAATAAATATAATTCAATTAAATCCCAGCCCTGAGAAATCCTCAGTGCCGTGGGAGTTCAGCTGGCCACTGACCCCTTTCATCATCTGGGAAGCAGACCTTCAACTTTCTCCGGAGACCCTCCCAGTCTTCTGCAACATGACCAAAAAGCCAGCAATTCCATACCAACGGGGAAAGCTAGAGTCTCAAGCAATCCTTCAGAAGATCTGTCACCAGTGCCACCCCACACTGGAGACCCTGTTATGTTCACCAGCTTGGCACCCAGGGGCTATGAACTGAGCCGATTCTAGTATATCAAGGACAGGACAGAAGTGGCATATGGATGGGCTGATGAGGAGCACTCGTGGGGTTACCAGACCTCCAGTCCCAGCTTCTGGCAGTCAGAGGCTTACGGACACCAGAGCATGGGGTTGCATTCCTGACTCTCATAGCTAATAGCCATTGATAGACCTATCCTCCATGAGTGTATCTCCTTCTTTTTTGACCGCAGTTATATTTTGGGCCTTCCCAACGTCCCCCAGCAATGAGTTCCACAGGTTGACAGTGCGTTGTGTGAAGAAGTACTTCGTTCTGTTTGTTTTAAAACCCACTGCCTATTAATTTTGTCGGGCAGACCCTAGTTCTTGTGTTATACAAAGGGGTAAATAACGCCTCTCTGCTTGCTGTCTCTACAGCCGTAGTTTTCAACCTGTGACCCACGGACTCCTGGGGGTCCGCAGCCTATGTCTAAGATTTCCAAAGGGCTCCGCACCTCCCTTTGGAATTTTTTCGAGGTCTGAAAATGAAAAACAGTTGAAAACCACTGAGCTCCACCAGTCACGACTTTATAGACCTCTAGCATATTCTCCCTTAGTAGTCTCTTTTCCAAGCTGAAAAGTCCCGGTCTTATTAATTGCTCCTCGTACGGAACTTGTCTATAACTCCTCCAGGAGCGGGGATGGTAGGGTGACCAGATAGCAAGGGTGAAAAATTGGGATACTTATTTTTTGGAGCACGGTGTAGAGTTGCCTGGCTAAGACAGAACCCCTAATATCAGGATGTCTGCTCACTCTAGGGGATGATAATGTAGTTGCTCTGATTATCAGCCCCTTTGAAGACACCCCCCCAGGAGTGGTTCTCATCTATTAGCTCAACCTGGATTCCCCAGGGAGCCAGTGGGTGAAGGAAGGGTTTGTAAATGAACTGCCTGGTTTTCAGTTGGTCTTGGGCCTTTTTCCCAACGGACAGAGGCCCTAGTCCACGGAGGGTCGCCGAGCCTTAGGGTACGGTTGTAAGGACTTGGCCCACGGGGACCTCCTAAGCCTGGCAGCTTATTCTGAACTGAAGTTGTGAACAGAGAACCACAAGGAAATCCCGTGGGTGGGGTGTCAAAGGAGGGCTCCTGTTGGAGGGGATGAGCTCTGTCTCTGTGTGTGTGATCTACTTCCCCCGCCCAGCAGATACTGGGCGGGATGGTGTATGTTTGTTGGGATTTTGCTCTCCCGTCTCCCCTTCTCTTCCCCTGCTGACCGGGCACTGCTGGGGAGAAGCTTGCAGCCCTGGAGGCCCCACCTGGGGGTTGGTAGGGTACTGCTGTGGGGAAGCTCACTGCCCCAGAGATCTCCAGGCTAGACACTGCTGCAGGGAAGCTCACAGCCCTGGGGGTCCCCAGGCTGGGCACTGCTTTGGGGAAGCTCACAGTGCTGGGGGCCCTGGCTGGTAGCTGACGGGGCACTGCTGTGGAGAAGCTCACAGCCTCGGGGGTCATTCCCTTCTGCAGGGGGCAGGGGGAACACATACTCCAGACCTCGTTCCCCAGCCTGGGCAGTACAAGTCAATGAATGTTTTTGTCTCTCTCTCTCTCCAGCTCTCCGCTGTCCCTGGCTTTGGAAGCTGACCCTGGGAGCAGCTTTCATCATTGTCATCATCATCATCATCATCATCTTCATTCCCTGCTGCTGCCTGCAGAGACAAGGGAAGTTGCAACCAGCATCTGCTTGAGGTTTTGCCTTTGCCACTTGCAATTATCCGGGGCATGGAGGGTCCCCCGGCAGAACCTGTTCACACCCAAGTTCCTCTAACTGGTTCTCAGCTGCGCTGGGCTCCTACTGGGGGTGTGTCCAGGTGTAAAAACCTCGAGAAAAAGACTAGCCCCCTTCTGTCTCGCCTTGCACCACCCTGGAGCAGCCTGCTGAGATGCAGCTGCCTCTGGGGTGGGGTGCAGCTGCTGTTTAGTAGCCACCCAGTGCCACTGGGCAGGGCTAGATTGCCCAGCACTGAAATGCAGATGGCTCTGGAGCGGGGCACGGCAGCTGTTAACAGCCCAGGTTTCCATACTGCTTGCTCCAGGCTTAGGGCAGGATCTGAGGTGCTGAGCCCGCGCCCTGCAGCACAACGCCCCCTTGCACAGCGCTGGGGCATTGCGGTCAGCACTGAGTCACAGGAGACAGCGCCCCCTACTGAGCCCCTGACTCTGGTCTTTGCAGCACAGCGCCCCCATTGTATCAGTTTCACCACCCAGGGAGGTCTCCCAGCCAAACACTGACCCTGGCTGACCTGCTCCACTAAAACTGTGACCGCAAGCAGGCTAGGACAGACATAGGCTAGGGACCAGCATGGGGGTGGGGGGGGTTGTCATTTACGGAATCGAAGGAAAATCCCCGGATGGGGACCTGGTGCAAAAAAAAAAAAAAAACAACGCAGTGCCTGATCACCTGCCTCACCCTGTGCCTCAGTTTCCCCACCACTCACAAGAGGCTCAAGAATCCCAATCCTGCCTCCCATGAGGGAGCGTGTGATGCTTTACAAGTGGGGCTGGGCTGTTCTGCTCAGGTTCCCTCCCAGCTCCTGGACGCTGCAACCCTGTTACGTTAGAACGTCTGGGTTTGCTCAGATCCCACCATTGCAACCTTCCCGGCTTCTTCCCTACAGAGATGGGAGTGGGTGGCTAACGAGAAAGCCGGGGGGTGGTGGGGGAGAAGAAAAGGAGAGGAGGGAGAGGGTTGTCATGCTCCTCACATTAGCAGAAGCCTCGGTTGTGTTTGTCCTCTGTGGTCCCTGAGAATGGGAAGGAAGCCGGGTTGCTCCTCACCTCACCCCCACCATTCGCTGTGACTCAGCCAGCAATGGTTGCCAACCTCCCTGCCCCGACTAAAGAACTTTAAATGCTCCGCACTGTGGAGCCTGGTGGGCCTATCAGCTCACTGGGCTCCAGGACAATGCACACCTCCCAGACATCTGGTCCACCCGTGGTGGGACCTGTGTGTGATCTGGATTGGGCAGATGTGCTCAGCTGCAAAGCTGGGGTCCCTTATCTTCGTCCGTTTCAGCGCCAATGAATGGGGACTGGCTGGCTCAGGGGAATGGGACGCAGGGCCTTTCCCCTGTCGGGGGCACTGGCTGTGATCTGTCCCCAGGGTGGAGGACTGGCTGGCTCAGGGTGGCAGGGAATGGGACATGGGACCTTTCTCCTCTAGAGGGCGCTGACTCTGATCTGGCCCCAGGGTCGGGGCTGGTTTGCTCAGGGGAATGGAACATGGGGACTTTTCCCCTATAGGGGGTGCTGTCTCTGGTCAGGGCGCTAGGTCTGATCCAGCCTTAGAGCAGGGGGACTGGCTGACTCAGGGGGCAGGGAATGGGACACGGGGCCTTTCCCCTCTAGGAGACACCAGCTGCAATCCAGCCTTAGGGTGGGGACTGGCTGGCTCAGGGGAATGGGTCATGGGGGCTTTATCCTCTAGGGGGTGCCAGCTCTGGTCAGGGCGCTCGCTCTGATCTGGCCCCAGGGCAGGGGGACTGGCTGGCTCAGTGAAGGAGGGTGGTCGTCAAATCAAAAACTCGTTTTTGCAGCCCTGGCCAAGGCTGGCTTGAAAATTTTCTTCCGCACATGCTGGTTTTGTCGAAATTGAAATATTTAGAAAAAAGTATCAATTTTGGCAAAATGTCACTAAACAAACCTGCAACTCGCCCACCTGCTCCTGTAATAGCCTCCTCTGGCTGAGCTACTGACTTGACTGTTGACTTTGTGACAGGCCCAACGCCAGAGCCAGTTCCGTTGGACAAAGCCAACCCTGCTCTCATCCCTGACCACTGGCGCCATGCCTCTGTGCTGCAGCTGGTTCCCTTTTCCTGGTCTCAGCACAATTTGGGGCACTTCTCTTTTCTGGGCGGACTTCTCTTTTCTGGTTCCTGTGACCCTCCACCAGAAGGCACCATCATGATCATTTCATCTGACCGACTGCATCTCACAGGCCACAGAACCTCACCCACCTGTTCCTGTAATAGCCCCTAGCCTCTGGCTGAGTTACTGAAGGCCTCACATCTTGATTTAAAGTTCCAGAGAACCCACCATTTCCTCCAATACAAATCAGCAAGTGACCTGTGCCCCATGCTGAAGAAGAAAGCAAAAAACCCTCTCTGCCAATCTGGCCTAGGGGAAAATTCCTACCTGACCTCAAATCTGGTGATCAGTTAGACGCTGAGTGTGTGGGTGAGACCCACCAGCTAGCCATTTGGGAAAGAATTCACTGTAGTATCTCAGAGCCGTCCCTATCTCTAGCTGTTGGAGATATTTGCTAATAGCAGTTGCAGATGGGCCATATGCCATCGTAGGCAACCTCATCAGACCATCCCCTCCATAAATTTATTGAGCTCAGTCTTGAAAAAAGTTAGGGTTTTTTTGCTCCCATTGCTCCTTTTGGGAGGCTATTTCAGAACTTCACTCCAATGTTAAATCTTAATTCAGGATGTTAAAACTTTATTCAACCCTGTTCAGTAAGGTTTGTCAGGAATCTTATAGGACACTGTGACAATTATGGCGATGGGACGGCATGGGATCTGGCGAGGTATGTCCAGGAGAGATGCAGAAGCATTCATTCCATGGGACAAAGGCACTGTTTGGACCACCTCCGGAATAGCTTGTCCAGATCTGGACACCCAGGCTCTAGAAAGAGGAGTTCTGACTGGAGCAGGTTCAAAGAAAGGCTGGTGGGATGCGCAGGAGATTGGAGAGGAAAGTGAAAAGCATCAAGTGCAGGCCGAGGCGGGACCTAGTGCTCTCTAGAAATATTTTAGAGGGCTAAACCCCCAGGAGGAAGAAGAGCTCCTGGAGCTAAAGGAGACACTAGAAAAAATGGGGGAGAACAAATGGTCTCAAGAGCAGGTTTCAGAGTAACAGCCGTGTTAGTCTGTATTCGCAAAAAGAAAAGGAGTACTTGTGGCACCTTAGAGACTAACCAATTTATTTGGTCTCAAGAAGAAATCTGGCCAGGGGTCAGTTGAGGCTGGAAAGGAGGAAAAGGTTTCTGTCAGAAGAGGGAGGCTTGGAACAACCCCCCCAGTCGGAGCAGCAGGGGGCAAACAACGTGATTAGCATGAAGACTGAGCTTGATAAACTGGGGAATGTTATTATAGAATGGGGGCTGCCCTGCCTCAAGGGCTGGGGAGGTCCCTTTGTGTCCCACTTTCCTATCTCCATATCCCGCTTATTGACTCCTCTCTCTGGGCGTTAACCCCTGTGTCTCTCTTCCAGACCCACCGCCAGCCCCTACGCTCACTCGGGACCCCTCCAAGGTAGCGTATCTCTGAGGGGAATCCCTTAACTTCACATGCTTGGCTCCTGGGCACCAGGCCCTGATCCAATTCCAGTTCTTCAAAGGGAAGCTGCAAGTGGTCTATCCAGAGGCCGAAGGTCAGCACATCCAGAGTTATCAGATCCCAGCCTTGCTGTGAAAGAGACTGGGTGATAGGGATGTCGCGTCCCAGGAGTGTGGGCCTGCCTCCGTGTCCTTCATGGGTAAGTGTGTGCTATCGGAGTGAGCTTCCTGCGCCCCGAGCATGGTTGTAGGGCAGGGTTGATGGATTCTAGCCACCTCCCTAAGGACTCGGCTCCTGAAGTCATGTGGTTAGAGCGGCATCTGCTCTGCCATTTAAAAACAAACTTGGTCGCTAGCACCCTGGGCTGGGAAGAAAAATTTGATAATGTGATGGGATTTTCACTGATTCAGTGACTCTGCCGGAGTATGCAGAGAGCCTGATCCCATTGCTGTGAGAGAGGGGAGCTGCCCTGAGTTTAACCGACACAGAGACATAAAGAAAATATTGTCAGAGAACTAGAGAAATCGACTGAAGGGCTGCTAGGGGTGGTTAGAATTGAGCATGATTGAGGATTTTTCTTTAATAAAATCCACCCAGTTCTTCCATCTTCCCTCTGCTCCACCCTTGTTTTCCAGCCTCATTGTTCCAGCCCCAGATCTCCTGAGCCCGGAACATCCGGTCTACATCGTGGGAGAGACCGTCACCCTGGGATCCAATTTCCAAGGGACAGCGATGAATTGAACTCCTATCCAGCCCGTGACACAGGAGCGCTACCGGGCCAGATGCTGGCGTCTACACCTGCTGCTGCTGCAGACCTGAGTCCCGACAACAAGCCCAGTGCAATCAGAGTGATGCTGCTGGGTATCTGTGGTGAGTGAGTCTCCGTAGGCCTCTTTAGGGTGTGTTGTCCTTGGGGAGAAGTAGATCTTGGAGGAGCTTCCCCCATCCCCATCATCCCCATCCCCAAAGCACCTGGAATCCTACCAGGATTGTCCTGGAGCCCAGGTGACAGGAAACGCCATAGGCAGACACCCATCCTCTGCTTCCCCAGCTCTAGCACCCACTGCGATATCTGGGTGGGGCAGAGCACCAGGGAAACAACGCACCACTGAGACACGCGCTTTGGGATTGCAAGACAGCGACAGGAACACCCCACACAACTCAATCCCGATCTGATAGACTATAACGGCCCCTTCCGCGCCCCCAACTTCTGCTGCCCCCTAGTGCCCATGATACAGTACAGCCGCCCCTTCCCCACCCCCACCCTCTGCTGTCCCCTAGTGCCCATTATACAGTACAGCCGCCCCTTCCACGCCCCCACCCTCTGCTGCCCCCTAGTGCCCATTATACAGTACAGCCGCCCCTTCCACGCCCCCACCCTCTGCTGCCCCTAGTGCCCATTATACAGTACAGCCGCCCCTTCCACGCCCCCACCCTCTGCTGCCCCTACTGCCCATTGTACAGTACAGCCGCCCCTTCCCCACCCCCACCCTCTGCTGCCCCCTGGTGCCCATGATACAGTACAGCCGCCCCTTCCCCACCCTCACCCTCTGCTGTCCCCTAGTGCCCATTATACAGTACAGCCGCCCCTTCCACGCCCCCACCCTCTGCTGCCCCTACTGCCCATTGTACAGTACAGCCGCCCCTTCCCCACCCCCACCCTCTGCTGCCCCCTGGTGCCCATGATACAGTACAGCCGCCCCTTTCGCGCCCTCACCCTCTGCTGCCCCTTAGTGCCCATTATACAGTACAGCCGCCCCTTCCCCACCCTCACCCTCTGCTGCCCCCTAGTGCCCATTATACAGTATAGCCGCCCCTTCCCCGCCCCCACCCTCTGCTGCTCCCTAGTGCCCATTATACAGTATAGCCGCCCCTTCCCTGCCCCCACCCTCTGCTGCCGCCTAGTGCCCATTATACAGTACAGCCGCCCCTTCCCCACCCTCACCCTCTGCTGCCCCCTAGTGCCCATTATACAGTATAGCCGCCCCTTCCCCGCCCCCACCCTCTGCTGCTCCCTAGTGCCCATGATACAGTACAGCCGCCCCTTTCGCGCCCTCACCCTCTGCTGCCCCTTAGTGCCCATTATACAGTACAGCCGCCCCTCCCCCACCCCACCCTCTGCTGCCCCCAGGTGCCCATTATACAGTATAGCCGCCCCTTCCACGCCCCACCCGCTCCTGCCCCTAGTGTCCATGTGTCATAAATATAAAGGGAAGGGTAAACCCCTTTGAAATCCCTCCTGGGCAGGGGAAAGCTCCTCTCACCTGTAAAGGGTTAAGAAGCTAAAGGTAACCTCGCTGGCACCTGACCAAAATGACCAATGAGGAGACAAGATACTTTCAAAAGTTGGGAGGAGGGAGAGAAACAAAGGGTCCGTGTGTCTGTCTATATTCTGTCTTTGCCGGGGATAGACCAGGAATGGAGTCTTAGAACTTTTAGTAAGTAATCTAGCTAGGTATGTGTTAGATTATGATTTCTTTAAATGGCTGAGAAAAGAATTGTGCTGAATAGAATAACTATTTCTGTCTGTGTATCTTTTTTGTAACTTAAGGTTTTGCCTAGAGGGGTTCTCTATGTTTTGAATCTAATTACCCTGTAAGGTATCTACAATCCTGATTTTACAAGGCGGATTTCTTTATTTCTATTTACTTCTATTTTTATTAAAAGTCTTCTTGTAAGAAAACTGAATGCTTTTCCATTGTTCTCAGATCCAAGGGTTTGGGTCTGTGGTCACCTATGCAAATTAGTGAGGCTTTTTATCCAACATTTCCCAGGAAAGGGGGGGTGCAAGTGTTGGGAGGATTGTTCATTGTTCTTAAGATCCAAGGGTCTGGGTCTGTAGTCACCTAGGCAAATTGGTGAGGCTTGTTACCAAACCGTGTCCAGGAAGTGGGGTGCAAGGTTTTGGGAAGTATTTTGGGGGGAAAGACGTGTCCAAACAGCTCTTCCGCAGTAACCAGTATTAGTTTGGTGGTGGTAGCGGCCAATCCAAGGACAAAGGGTGGAATATTTTGTACCTTGGGGAAGTTTTGACCTAAGCTGGTAAAGATAAGCTTAGGAGGTTTTTCATGCAGGTCCCCACATCTGTACCCTAGAGTTCAGAGTGGGGGAGGAACCTTGACATCATGATACAGTACAGCTGCCCCTCCCCCACCCCTGCTCTCTGCTGCCCCCTAGTGCCCATTATACAGTAGAGCCGCCCCTTCCGCGCCCTCACCCTCTGCTGCCCCCTAGTGCCCATTATACAGTATAGCCGCCCCTTCCCCGCCCCCACCCTCTGCTGCCCCCTAGTGCCCATTATACAGTATAGCCGCCCCTTCCACGCCCCCACCCTCTGCTGCCCCCTAGTGCCCATGATACAGTATAGCCACCCCATCCCCAACCCTTATTGGGGTTAGTTTCCAAGCAAGCATATTCCGAAGCCCTTCACACCAGTCTGGCTTCTCTCTATAAGCCAATAGAGTCTGTTCCCCAGTGTCCCCTTCCCAGCTCTGACACCGCAAAGCATTGCAAAATTAAGTATACAGCAGACAGAAACAGTTAGAGAACCAGACAGATTAACAAGAGAGAAGTGGGGGCCATAAAGATAAAACACACAGAAATGAGGGTTTCACAACCACAGCCACTGATAAGTGAGTTGTTGCCAGACAGGATGTTATCAAACTAAGGTTTCTTTAACCATCGTAAGATCTGTTTCTTTCTCTGGAGGCGATGGGCACTATCAGGACAGGATCCTCTTCTGAACAGCCCAATGGCACCTTATTTCAGTGTGACTGGTTTGGCAGGTGAGGATGCGACCATTCGCTTCCCAGCTTAGGGCTGCCTCTGCTGCTTCGCCAAAGGGCTTAGCCTAAGAACAAGGCCTCAGACTATCCTAGTGAGAGAAGACTCAGGTGGACCGTGATTTTGATTCTTTGTTTTATACCCTTGTAACTGTGATAAAAGTGATAAAAATACACCTAAGTTCTTAAAGTACAGGCCTTTACAGGCAGGCCTGCATATCTATATTCCAACACCCACTATACAGTACAGCCGCCCCTTCCCCGCCCCTACCCTCTGCTGCCCCCTGGTGCCCATTATACAGTATAGCCACCCCTTCCCACCCCCACCCTCTGCTGCTCCCTAGTGCCCATTATACAGTACAGCCGCCCCTTCCCACCCCCGCCCTCTGCTGCCCCTAGTGCCCATGATACAGTACAGCCGCCCCTTCCCCGCCCCCACCCTCTGCTGCCCCCTAGTGCCCATTAAACAGTATAGCCGCCCCTTCCCCACCCCCACCCTCTGCTGCCCCCTAGTGCCCATTATACAGTATAGCCTCCCCTTCCCCGCCCCCACCCTCTGCTGCCCCCTAGTGCCCATGATACAGTACAGCCGCCCCTTCCCCCCCCCCACCCTCTGCTGCTTCCCTCAGAGCGCTGCCCACAGCTGCTGACAGTGGATCCCCTGTCCAGAGTGGTGAGTGAAGGGATCCCCCTGCTCATCACCTGCACGGCCCCTGAGGACACTGGTGATCGGAGGTTTCACTTCTACAAGGACAGAGCCGAGCTCGTCCCCGGGGATGCATGGTCTGAGATCGATACCACGGAGCCCAGCATCGGCTCTATGTATGTCTCTCTGCTCAGCATCCTGCAGGCCTGTCCCAGCAACTCTGGGGAATTCACTTGCAGGTAAGAGGAGAACAGGGGTGGGAGGTGGATCCCGTCCCCCAGGGCTGGGAATGTCACAGGTAACACCATATTGTTGTAGCCATGTCGGTCCCTGCATATTAGAGAGACAAGGTGGTTGAGGTGATATTATATATTGGACGCACTTCTGATGGTGGAGGTTCAAGTTTTCATGCTTATGCTGAGCTCTTCTTTAAGGCCAAGAAAGGGGCTGAGCATGTCGCAGCTAAATACAAGGCTGACCAACTCGTTTAGTAGCATAAGTAGTTAGCTCATATTCTAAGCGACCATCAAGGTGAACTGGTGCCACCAACACAACAGGTGAGGTTCCCCAAGAATTGTAGGGTGCAATTTTCAGAGCCAGCCACAAGATCTGTCCCCCTCTGCCCCCCTGCGCACACCAATTCCTGGTGATATGTCCGGACATTGGGCATCAAAATCCAATAGGAGTTTGGGGAAACCCATCTTTAAAATCCCCCCAAATTCTCCCTTGCCCCTTGCTCGGCTACAAAAGAGAAGCAGGGATACAGGGCCGCTGAGCAGGGCTCGTTCCCTCTAGCAAGGGGCAGCAGGGACACTCACGCACAAAGAGAGCCAGTCTCATTCCCCAGCTAGTTCATTACTGTTAAATTAGAAGAAAGGAAGAAAAGGAATAAAGAGGGAAAGGAGGAGGAAAGGAGGAGAGATGAAAAGGGAAGGAAGGAAAAAGGAGAGGAAAGAGGAAGAAAGAAGGCAAAAGAGGAAGAGAGGAAGAAAAGGAGAGGGAAAAACAAGGGAAGAAAGGAAAGGAGAAGAAAGACGGAGGAGAAAGAGGGAAGGAAGGAAGAAATGGAGAGGAAGAAGAAAAGAAAGAAAGGGGGAAAGAAGAGAGAAAGGAAGAACAGAAGAGGGGAGGGAAAGAAAGAAAAGTGTCCATCTTGGTTCCTCAGCTCTGATGCAATATGGTCCCGGATGGCTGGATAGATGTGATTTTTTATTTATTTGTATTATTGTAGTGCCTAGGAGCTGTAGTCCTGACCAGTCCCCCGGTGTGCCAGGTGCTGTACAAACAGAACCAATTGCCTCTGTTCTCACTAGCAATTAAATCCCCCCACACCTTTGCCTCAGTCTCCTTTTCTGAGTGGTTTTCCTTTGCCCCTGGGGTGCCTAAACCCCTTCAGCTGCTTTACAAGGCCATGGATGGAAGTCTGAACCCAACACCCACCCCAAGGGAATTTGGTGGGAAGTGGGATTCCAACTCACATCCCCAGCTCCTGCTGGAGTGCCCTAGGTTCTCCTTCATCCTTCCTTCTCTTGATTCATCTTCAGCTGTGAGTGGTGTCCCAAAATCCACCCCCTCCACTCCCACTCCCACCCTCAGTGCTTCCCTTCTCCAGTGTCTGCCCCAGGCTGGCAGGCCTCACCTGTACAGCCAGCGGCCTCATGCCAACTGGTTTCTTCCATGACTCAGACAGGTGTTGGTGTCTGGTTTGACGATGAACCACAAGGGATGGTGGGTTGAGTGGGAAACTGCAGGGAGCCGACCACAGATGTTAGATTTCAGTTCCTCTGCACATTAGGTGTGTCTAGGCTGGGGGATGAAACCCACAGTGATGCTGCTAGAGTTTGTCCCAGTGTCTACATAACATGCCCTGTGTTTGTCCTGTAGGTGGCAGCAAACATAGAGGCACACAGCAGGGCTCAGCCCCTCCAGCAGGGGGCAGCAGAGGGCACCAGGGACACACACACACACACAGAGCAGGGCTTATCTCCTCCAGCAGGGGGCAGCCGGGACACACACACACACACACACACATACAGAACAGGTCCCATCCCCTCCAGCAGGGGGCAGCAGAGGGCATCAGGGACACTCACACACACACACACACAGAACAGGTCCCATCCCCTCCAGCAGGGGGCAGCAGAGGGCATCAGGGACACTCACACACACACACACACAGAACAGGTCCCATCCCCTCCAGCAGGGGGCAGCAGGGAGGGACACACACACACACACACACACACACACAGCAGGTCCCAGCCCCTCCAGCAGCTGCACAATAATTTTGCTGATTTTCGTGACAGGCCCAACACCAGGCCCAGTTCTGCTGAACAAAGCCAGCCCTGCTCTCATCCCGGGCCGCTTGCGCCATGCCTCTGTGCTGCAGCTGGTTCCCTGTTCCTGGTCTCAGCACAATCTGGGACACTTCTCTTTTCTGGGGGGACTTCTCTTTTCTGGTTCTGTTTGTTTTTCTTTAGAGAAAGAAACTCACAGGCAATGCAACCCCCTTGGTCGTCAATTGCCAGAAAATGAAATACAATACCCCCCCCCACCCCCCACGTGTTGATGCCCCAGTAAGATCACAGGGGTGAGGACTGGACCGTCAGGGAGCAGGGACATGGGGACTGAAAACCTCCCATTTGTATGCATTGTCCTTGTACCGGTGTGCCCCAGATCAGAGCAGGGCCTCACTGTGTTAGCACCATCTATTCACCTCCAGAGAGACAGCCCCTGCCCCAAAGCCCTGACAGTTTAAAGACACAACAGAAGTGATGTCTGGGAGGGAAAACTGAGGCACGGGAAGGGTTATGTGCTGAAGGTATAATCAGTGAGTTGCTTACTGTGCATGCGCTGGTCAGGGTTCGTTCCCTCCAGCAGGGGGCGGCAGGGATGGACACACACATAACAGGGCTCATCCCCTCCAGCAGGAGGCAGCAATCACACAGACCTTTTCAGGATAGTTTTCCCCCTTTGCCTGACTTCTGAGTTACAGTGACCAGGTGAGTGCTGTAAAAGCTTACGTTGGACCAACCCCTGTTAGTAATAAAAGCTATCATCACCCCCTACCATGCATCTCTAATATCCTCGGCCCAACATAAGAACGGCCACCCTGGGTCAGATCAAAGGTCCATCTAGCCCAGTATCTGACCTCAGACAGTGGCCAATGCCAGGTGCCCCAGAGGGAATGGACAGAACAGGGAATCAAGTGATCCATCCTCTGTTGCCCATTCCCAGCTTCTAGCTAACAGAGGCTGGGGACGCCATCCCTGCCCATCCTGGCTAATAGCCATTGATGGCCCTATCCTCCAGGAACTTATCTAGCTAGAGCAGCACTTCTTAATTACATGCTTTTCCTGCATCTTCTGCATCCTCTGCCACTGATGCAAATAATAAACTGGATTGCAACTTTCAGCAATTCCCCCCTCCCATTTTTGCATTTAAAATTTGTTTTGAAGGAAATTCCAAACTGATTTTTTATTCTCCCCAACTCCTCAATTTGTCAAAAAACTTCATTATTTGGCTCGAGCCAAAATGAATCTCCCCTTTCCCCGATTTTGTCAGAGGTGCCACTAAATGGAAAAATCCATCATTTACCCAGCTCTTCTCTGGACTCCTTCTCTGAGATTGTGGCTAGGCGCTCTCTCTCTCTCGTGGGTGATGCTCCATGGTAAGGAGCATCGTATGTAAGTCACAAGAGGTGATGATCATGTTCGACAATCCCGCAGGGTTCTGGAATGATAGAGGTCTATAAAATCTTGACCGGTGTGTAGAAAGTAAGTAAGAAAGTGTTATATACTCCTTCTCATAACACAAGAACTAGGGGCTGCCAAATGAAATTAATAGATAGCAGGTTTAAAACAAACAAAAGGAAGTATCTCTTCACAAAACGCACAGTCAACCTGTGGAACTCCTTGCCAGAGGATGTTGTGAAGGCCAAGACTATAACAGGGTTCCAAAAGGAACTAGATAAGTTCCTGGAGGATAGGTCCATCAATGTCTATTAGCCAGGATGGAGAGAGATGGTGTCCCTCGCATCTGTTAGCTAGAAGCTGGGAATGGGCAAGAGGGGATGGATCACTTGATGATTATCTGTTCTGTTCATTCCCTCTGGGGCACCTGGCATTGGCCACTGTCAGAAGACAGGACACTGGGCTAGATGGACCTTTCGTCTGACCCAGTCTGGCCATTCTTATATTCTTATGTCGGCAACCCTACGTGATAACAATCTTCAGATATGTTATAAAGAGGTGTTAGTACCTGTTAGTAATTAGTAGGTTTCAGAGTAACAGCCGTGTTAGTCTGTATTCGCAAAAAGAAAAGGAGTACTTGTGGCACCTTAGAGACTAACCAATTTATTTGAGCATGAGCTTTCGTGAGCTACAGCTCACTTCATCAGATGCATACCGTGGAAAACGGTATGCATCTGATGAAGTGAGCTGTAGCTCCCGAAAGCTCATGCTCAAATAAATTGGTTAGTCTCTAAGGTGCCACAAGTACTCCTTTTCTTTTAGTAATTAGTAATACTTTCAGTTCTTTCTTTCTTTATATTTATATATATTAACTATTCATTAGAATCTTTATCTTCAAAAAAGAGTATGTCTAAATTCTAATGCCCAGAGCCATAGGCGCCAACTTCTGCTGGCACCGGTGGGTGCTCAACCCCTCTCTGCCCCCAGCCCCGCCCCGACTCCACCCCTGCCCTTCCCCATTCCAACCCCTTCACCAAAGTCCCCGCCCCAACTCTGCCCCCTCCCTGCTCATATTCCAACCCCTTCCCCAAATCCCCGCCCTGGCCCCGCCTCTTCCCCGCCTTCTCCCTTGAGCGTGCTGCGTTCCTGCTCCTCCCCACTCCCTCCCAGAGCTTGTTATGCCACAAAACAGCTGTTTTGCAGCAGCAAGAACTGGGAGGAGAAGCGGGGACGTGGTGCACTCAGGGGAGGAGGCGGAGGCGGAGATGAGGTGGGTGGGGTGGGGTGGGGGGAGCTTGGCTGCCGGTGGGTGCAGAGCACCCACCAATTTTTCCCCGTGGGTGCTCCAGCCCCGAACCACCCATGGAGTCGGCGCCTATGCCCAAAACACTGGTCCTTGACCGATAAGTAACCTTGGTCAGGAATTTGTTCATTATGCTGTATTTAATAACTCTGTCATGCCTTCAAGTCTATACAACTCCAGATATTCTTGGAAACCAGCTCTTTAACATATATATAAAATACTGACATAAGGATATATATATACTTGGATCTAATAAGCAATGTTTGTGATAGCAGATATTTTCTGTTGGGGAAATCAACATGGAAGAATGATTGTGGGGTAAGAAAGACCCCCTGAGAGATATTGACTTGAAGAATTGTTAGTCCTCCCAGCTGTCAATAATCAGGCCTTCACACATGAATCAGGTAAACTCAGAATGTACAGAAACTGTTCTCTGTGTCCACTCAAGTCAGGACAAGAAGTAATGGGCTTAATCTGCAACAAGGGAGATTGAGGTTAGACATTAGGAAGAACTTTCTAACGTGAAGGGGAGTGGAGCTCCGGAATCGGCTTTCAAGGGAGGTTGTGGAAGACCCATCACTGGGTGCACGCTTGGCTTGCTAGCCCACTCTGAAGGCTGACGGTGCTGTCTTCACTGCTGTTGTTACTTGTGCTAGCTGGATTCAAATTAGCTTGGCGAGACTAGCCAATGCTGTGTAGACATATCTTTAAACCTGACGGTGACAGAGGCTGGTAGCACCTTGTCTACCTCAGGACTCCCAGCTACAATGGTGGTAGCTCTGGTGGGGAACTTCTTCTACAGTTCCTTCCTACGGACATAGCCATTTTAGCACGGGGTGAATTTCCTAGTGCCACTAATGTCAGTCTTAATATCTGGGCATCAGGAGAGTATTGCTTAAATCAAGCGTCACCTGAACTCATCCCAGGGTGAGGTTGTCAGATGTTAATTTGTGTGCATTCTTCTATTCATTCTAGTAATGGTTGTGAGTCTCTTTACTGGCTTTCGTGAGCTCATGTTTGTAGTTAATATTTTTATTGTACACAAAAACGGCGGGTTACTTTTGCAACCACACAGATCACTTTAATTCCCAGCATTATATGAAAGTTTAGACATCTTTGCCAGGAACTAGGTGTCTGCTGTAAATCTCAGATGAGACCACAGAACAATAGCATAGCAGTTAGAATGTGTTTAAAAACGAACCTTTGTTTTTGAATTCATTTTAGTTCATCTTCATTTATCACCTTTTAACTCATGCTCACAGATTAACATAATACTCTGTAACTTTATGTTTACTTAATATTTAAATATTTTATTTACTATTTAAATATTGCTTTCCCATAGTTACTCATCCTCTGACTCCAGATTAAATTGGATCAATTCATTTTCTTAATGCCTGCCCTTGCATAACCCTGAAAGTCAAATTGGGTTCTTTCTGCTTCTTGTATCTTCAGCTGTAATTTCATAGGCTATCAGAGTTGGAAGGGACCTCAGGAGATCATCTAGTCCAACCCCCTGCTCAAAGCAGGACCAATCCCCAATTTTTGCCCCAGATCCCTAAATGGCCCTCTCAAGGATTGAACTCACAAGCCTGGGTTTAGCAAACTAATGCTCAAACCACTGACCTATCCCTTCCCCCCATGCCTTCAACACTTCTGTTGTTGTCTGAGGCCAAACAGAATAGAGCTTGCCTTCCTTTAGTGACATTGGTTCTTGCACCATTAAGAGGAAAAACATGTCTGTAGCCATAAAATAAGCAGATTTGACCGGAAACAGAGAAAGTTGAGGTCTGTGACTGTGGTGATGTTTTTGCAGAGCCGCTTTTCTGACCACACCTGGACTTTAGAGAAAAACCCACATTTATTTTGGTCAGGCTGGACATACAAGATACGCCAGTGAACAATCTGATTCTCCATCATCTCCATCATTAGCCAGGAGCGTGAGCGGTCGGGAGGGTAGAGTCGCAGAATGGGGATCCGGGCTGAGAGACATTTCCAGCTCTAATACTAACACGTTCTGACATCTTGTGGCAAGTCACTTAAGGGACACCGGTTAGGTTTAAAAATGTAACGTTCCCGGCCCCGCAGATCTCAATCTAATCCTTATACTGTAACCCCACACGGCAGGCAGGCAATTCTTCTTCTTCCCATTTCCCAGAGAAAAGAAGGGGTATGGGAAGAAATATCCCTAGAGCCCCGGGCAGGTGCAGTAGACTGGCCCAGGAGCCTGGTGTGTGCCCAGGCTGAGCCCCGGAAATCTGCCAGAGTGGGGGGTTTGTGCAGCTAGTTGGCCGGCAGAGGGGAAGTGCTTGGTCGGGCCCCAGGCAGGACACGAGGCCAGTGGCTGGGCAGAGAACTCCGTTTCCAGCAGCAGAAGAACCAGCTTAGCATGGAATTGAGTCTCCTTCTGCCTGTGCTGGGTGAGAGGCTTTCTTTCCAATCGCTCTCCTTTTCTTTCTTTCTTTCTTTCTTTCTTTCTTTCTTTCTTTCTTTCTTTCTTTCTTTCTTTCTTTCTTTCTTTCTTTCTTTCTTTCTTTCCAGAGTTCTCACTCCCTCTCTTCTCTTTTTCAGCCTCTCTCCACATTTTCCCCAGCCTGGTGTCACCTACAGGTAAGTGGGCTGCAATGTACCCAGAGGTGCTGTATCTGCACTGGGATATTTCCTCCCCTGGAGGGGAAGAAATGGGCAGGGGGATGGGTGGGGGCTGTGTCTTCCCCCCATTTCCTCTCCCCCTCACTCCCCAGTGTGTTTCCATTCCAGCCCCCCTATCAACCCCCACACTCTCTCTGCACCCCCCACACCTGGAGTTCTTTGAGGGGGAGCGTCTGACCCTCAAGTGCTCAGTTCCTGGGGCTGAGGAGCCGACGGGTTACCGGTTCTTCGACCAACATGGGGAGCGGCTCCTCGAAACACCCCCTGATCCCTACAGGGAAGCCCGGCTCCATCTCAGAGCGCAGCTGGCCACCACCGGGGCCTACAGCTGTGCATACTGGATGGGGGCATCCGGGCAAGAAACCCCATCTGAGAAGAGCCAGCCCGTCTCCGTTCAAGTGAAGGGTACAGGAACTCCTCCCTGACCGTCCCCGGTTAACGATGTGACGTGGCTGATCTCGTAGAGAACAGGCTGGTTTAAAGCTGTGCAATGCTCCCTTATAACGCTGTTTGGCAGCCGCCTGCTTTGTCCACTGCTTGCAGGGAGAGCAGTCGGTGGAGCTGGTGGAGGCTTGGAGCCAGGGTGGGCCGGCAGCTCCCCCATCAGCTCCCCTAAGTTCCTCCCCCCCACTGCCGTGTGCTGCTCCTGCCCTCTGCCTTGCTGTGCGGGGGGTTGGGGGGTGGGTTGCTGATGTCAGGGTGTCCCCTCCTCCCACTCCTGCCCCTGCCCCTGCTCCTGCCCCCATCTGTACAGAGCAGGGGCGGGGGACACACAACAGGGCTCAGGACGGAGGGAGCTTGCTGGCAGCAGCTGCTGTCTCAACTTGCCGATCTACTTGAAAAGGCAATGTACTTAGAGTGGGGCCAGCGTACTTAAAGGGGCAATGCACGTCTCTCTCTGCCTCTCACACACCCACCCTCACACACGGTGTGTGTCTCTGTCTCTCTGTCTCTCACATGCATACATGTGCCGTCCCACCCTGGCACTTTGGAAAGTGGAGGGAAGGTGCACTCCAGTGGGATAGCCTGGGTTCAACATCACATTCAGTTTCCGCAGGGAATGTTTGCAGCCACTGCCCTGTGTCTATTGTGTCTCCTCCCTCCATAATGATTAATGATTCCTCACACCCTGTTTGCTTTTTTGACTGCCGCTGCACACTGCCTGGACGTCTTCAGAGAACTATCCACGATGACTCCAAGATCTGTTTCCTGATGAGTTGTAGCTAAATTCGCCCCCATCATATTGTATGCATAGTTGGGGTTATTTTTTCCAACGTGCATTACTTTACATTTATCCACATTACATTTCATTTGCCATTTTGTTGCCCAATCACTTAGTTTTGTGAGATCCTTTTGAAGTTCTTCACAGTCTGCTTTGGTCTTAACTATCTTGAGCAGTTTAGAATCATCTGCAAACTTTGCCACCTCACTGTTTACCCCTTTCTCCAGATCATTTATGAATAAGTTGAATAGGACTGGTCCTAGGACTGACCCTTAGGGAACACCACTAGTTACCCCCTCTCCATTCTGAAAATTTACCATTTATTCCTGTCTTTTAACCAGTTCTCAATCCATGAGAGGATCTTCCCTCTTATCCCATGACAACTTAATTTACATAAGAGCCTTTGGTGAGGGACCTTGTCAAAGGCTTTCTGGAAATCTAAGTACACTATGTCCACTGGATCCCCCTAGTCCACATGTTTGTTGACCCCCTCAAAGAACTCTAATCGATTAGTAAGAGACTATCTCCCTTTACAGAAACCATGTTGACTTTCGCCCAACAGTTTATGTTCTTCTAGGTGTCTGACAATTTTATTCTCTACTATTGTTTCAACTAATTTGCCGGTACTGACGTTAGTCTTACCGGTCTGTAATTGCCGGCGTCACCTTTCTAAATAGTGGTGTAACATTAGCTGTCTTCCAGTCATTGAGTACAGACGCTGATTTAAAGGACAGGTTACGAACCATAGTTAATAGTTCCGCAATTTCACATCTGAGTTCTTTCAGAACTCTTGGGTGATGCCATCTGGGCCCGGTGACTCGTTACTCTTAAATTTCTCAATTAGTTCCAAAACCTCCTCTAGTGACACTTCAATCTGTGACAATTCCTCAGATTTGTCACCTACATTCCTCAGCTTTGGGAGTCTCCCTCACATCTTCAGCCGTGAAGACTGAAGCAAAGAATTCATGTAGTTTCTCCGCAATGACTTTATCGTCTTCAAGTGCTCCTTTTGTATCCCGATCGTCCAGGGGCCCCACTGGTTGTTTAGCAGGCTTCCTGCGTCTGATGTACTTAAAAAACATTTTGTTATTACCTTTTGGCTAGCTGTTCTTCAAACTCCTTTTTGGCTTTTCTTATTACATTTTTACACTTACCACGCATTTTAAACCGTGAGGGTAATTAACCACTGGACCAATCTACCAAGGGCCATGGTGGATGCTCCACCACCGGCAATTTTTAACTCAAGATGAGATCTTTTTTCTAAAAGATCCGCTCTATGAATTATTTCAGGGCTGTTCTCTGGCAAGGGTGATAGAGGAGATCAGACCAGATTATCACAGCGGTCCCTTCTGACCTTGGAATCTATGAAGCCATGTAATCCCTGGGAGGTTGGGGCCTACCTCTGTCTTTAGGCATCTAAATAGCTTTGAAAATCATAGTCTCCATTTCTCAAAGGTATTTAGGCACCTCAAGAGGGCAGCTAGGTCCCTAGTGGGGTTTTCAAAAGGGCCTGAGCCATGTAGGCACCTAACTGCAATTGTTGGCTCTTTGTGCCATCTGTTATAGGGTAGGGAGTCAGGGGTGCCAGAAGAGGGGGCCAGGGCCCCATCACTTTTTTAAGTGGGGTGACTACGCCCTCCCACTTTTTACCAGCTGTAAGGGTGAGGGAGCAGGGGTAGGGGACAGAGAGGAGCGAGCTGGGGTGGGGGTTTTGGGGGGAAGAGGTGGCACAGGGGTTGGGCCGCAGGGGAAGATGCCACATGAGGACAGGGCCTCGGGTGAAGGGGCGGCACAAGGGTGAGAGCTCAGGGAGGAGGGGCAGGGCCGCAGTTTGGGTGCCCATGGCCCAACCACTTTTAGGGAGCATCCTTTGCTCCTGGGGAAGTAATATCACTGCCCCCCTCCCGAATTAAAGATTGGGAGGCACTCAGATACTCTGGCTGTAGAAACACCATAGTTACATTTGCCATACAGAGTCCCCTTTAATCCAGGCCGTGGGGTTCTTGGTGAGTTCTGACGAGGACCTCAGGAAGGACATGGGTGGGCCGCAGACTGGGCAGGGGTCCCCCACAGCCTGAAGGCACTGGGTTGGGATTGAAGATGCTGGTCCTATGTTCATTAGGATGGATAGGTGCCAATGGAAATTGATGTTTCCCAGATGCCCCCGCAGCCCCATCCCTCTCGTTGAATCCCCGGCACCGGGCGTACCATGCTGGTGACTCCGTGGGACTTGTGTGTTCAGCACCCCCTCCATGGGACAGGATTAAAGGCTTCCAGTACTTTGGAGATGGAATAGCTGTGTCCGCGCTGGCTTCATCCAAGAGCAGCTACACCTACAACTTGAGCATCACTGGACCGACGGTATCTGGGTCGTACAGCTGTTCATACTGGGTACGTCTGTCCGGACGGAATGTCCCAGCCAGGAGGAGTGAGCCAGTGGTCATCAGCATGAGAGGTGAGCTCTGCATGTCTGTAATACCCCTGAGGAGAGAGATGGTAGCACTTCTATACCTTTTATCCATCATACCAATTTTCACAGGTTTCCATGCACCCTTTTGCTTTGTGTCCCACCTTCCAGCGTCATGTACGTGCAAATTCTTTAGTATTTCTTTGTCTAAAATATAAGTTGCCAGATTCTTCCCTTCTCTGTTGCTCAGATTGATAAAGATGTGGCTGCAGAAGAAATGCCGTTTGTGTCGAAGACGGTAAAAGGAACGTTATCTTCCCCTCCCTCCCTTTCCCAGCTACATAAACCAGCCCTGGCTTAGGGCCCCCACCACCCTTCCCTTGAGAACTGTTCATGGCCTCTTTCTCCTGGGAACTGCCAAGGAGAAAGATTTATGGCAACAAATTGTTGCAAAGAAATATATCCTCAAGGTAAAAGTATGTAATGCTGTGAGCAATTGATAGAGGTGGGTTTACTAACAGTGAGTGTTTCCATTACTTAATAAGGGTTTTTGGGGTGTTGTAGCGGATGTAGGCGTGTACCTACTAACCTAAACAAAAGGAGTGGGCAGTAACTAATCCAGGGCTTACCGGACAATCGGGTCCAGGGGAACGAGTACCGCGATAAAGAAGCCCATCTACTCAAATCTGCCTCTGGGTCAGCCTGCTCCTTCTCCTAACAACACACACACTCTGAGCAGTGCCTTGACCCTCCATCGCCATCACGGTTCCTCTCCTCAGCCCACACAGGCAGCTGGTCCCGGGAGTTGGCCGTGGGGGGTTCATTCTTCACCCTCAACAGCCTCATCTTCCTCATCACCTACTTCCTGATGAAGCACGAAGGTAACTGGCTTCTTCCGGGGCAGGCAGCTCTGATTAGCAGGGTCTTGGGGACTTGTCCCCGCACCCAAAATGACCCACCAAGGCTGAAATTTCTCCCCTTTTCTTTCTCAGCCTACACAAGGCTAGTTGCAGAGGGAAGGTTGCATCTCCCAGTACTGCAGTTACAGCTCATGCCCCGTAGCTGGCTAGGTAGCGTGTGTGTCAGAGGCTCTGTTCCCATGGGCAGCTCTTCGGCCATCGGCTGACATGCAGCCACCTCTGGGGCGGGGTGCGTTGGGTGCATGACAGCTGGCCAACCATTTCAGATGTGGAGCAAAGGAGGCTCCTGAACTGCACTGAAATGGCAGGGGTGGGAAGGAGGTAGGCAGAGCGGAATCAGCTGTGTTGGGATTGAACGCTGGGGGTCACACTCCAGCAGTTGGCCATGGGGCTCCCGGCAGCACAGCGCCCCCGAGAGCCTCACTGCGATATCGAAATCAAGCCCTGACTGCCAGGGGACAGCGCCAGCTACTGAGTCCCCGCCCCGCTCCCTGCAGCACGGCACCCAGTATTGCAGCTCTGGGGAAGTGGGTTCACCCATGACTCCAAGGGGGAGAGCGCCCCCTAGTGACCTGCTCACCCTGCTATCTGCAGGACACTGCCCCTAGCCCCATGGAGAGCATTGGTGAGTCAGTCACTGGTTGTTCCCCCTGCAGTTTCATCCCTCCTTCCTCACTATTTCCCTCCCCTACCCTTAGCTAGAGATCTAAATAAGAGGTGGGACTGAAGCATGGTATGGACTCCAGCATTGTCACTTTTTGTTTGCAGGATCCTAGGAGAATCACAGGATGGAGATCCAAGCCTGAAGAAGAACCTCCAAAGGTCTTTAGCACGAATCTTTCCAATCTGTCTGTGATGCCGAGGCCCAATCAATTGTCCCTGCCCCTGCCTCAGTTTCCCCATCTGACAGATGGTGTTCATGACCTCCATCTTCCATGTGGGGCGTTGTCAAGCTTAACATATTTGCTTTGAATATTCTGCAGGTCTCTTCCCTGGTCATGTGCAGCACCAGGAATGCAACACAAAATACATTTTAGCCTGCTTTTGTAATCTTCCATGTCACATCGTTGCCATGGGTTCCACTGCCAACGTGGGAGCTGCTTCTAAACTGAAAGCAAACAAGAAAGAAAAGAAAACTGACCTGCCTTCTCCTTTTCCAGAGCCCATCTGCCACTTGTTTCCAATCTGTACAAATTCCTGTAAACTCCCCTCCCTTCCTGCTTCATAATTAAATTTTACTCCAACCCACTTCAGTCTCTATCTCATTGACGGACCTGGTATTTATGTGCTCTCTCACACGGTTTGTGTCATATCCTCCACATTGCCAGCAGATGGGGCGATTCTCCCTCCACTTTGAGCAAATTCTTTCCCACATAGATTAATAGAGTCCAAGGCCAGAAGGGACCATTGTGGTCACCTAGTCTGACCTCCTGGATAACACAGACCATAGGGCTTTCTCAAAATAATTCCTAGAGTGGATCTTTTAGAAAAAATATCCAATCAGTCAAGTCCAGCGAACTCCTCAGTCATCTCTTTTAAAACTCTTGGCTGCAAGTTATCTGGACTGATTTAAAAATATCTAACTTTACTAGCTTCTGTTTAGCACCCTCCAGAGATACTAGTGGAAAGGAAAGAGTGCTATCATCATCATATGATGAGACTACATCATCTGTATATATACAGAACAGAAATATTTATTGAACACTTCAGCCTTTTCTGCATTATTATTGATAATTCTACCATTTCAATCTAGTAATGGCCCAATAACATTGTCAGGATTCTTTTTGTTCCTTATATAGTTAAAAACTTCCTTCTTATTGTCCTTAACACTGCTGGCCATAGATTTCTCCTTGTGTTCCTTTTGCTTCTCTTATCAATTTTCTATAATTCCTAGCTTCTGTTTTATATTTATTACTATCAATTTCCCTTTCTTTCATTCGCAATATAGCTGCCTTCACTTTCCCTCTAAACCAGGTCAGATTTTTAACCAATATGGCCTTCTTGTAGGTTGGCTGGGCATCTGATCCATTAACTTCAGTGGAACTAGCATCAATCAGCCATAGCGACATTGGAGTGCATGGGCCAGATCCCCAGCTGGTGCCAATGAGCTATTTCTCAGACATTGACTGTGTTTGTTGAATGTAAAAAATTCTCTATCGTCGTGTGTGCATCAGCTAGAGGCACTAGTCCAGTGATCACAGAAGGAGTACTGGGAGCCAGGACTCCTGGGTTCTATCCTAGCTCGGGAAGGGGAGTGGGGTCCAGTGGGTTACAGCAAGTGGCTAGGATCCAGGATTCCTGGATTTTATCCTGGCTCTGGGAAGGGAGTGCGTATGACAGAATATACCCCTGTAGTCACACCCTACACACTATTGTAATACTCTTTGTACAAAGCATGCCTTGTAAGGTATCATTTGAAAACTCATAATTTGCTGGTCATTATTGTCCTGGTCACCATTGTATGTGACATCACAAGATTAACACATGCTCCAAACCCCAGCCCTGCCCAGGCAGGTCTGTCCCAACCAAAGGAAGGAACGTGTGCTTGCCTTAATTTGCATTTAAGCAGTAAACAGAATCATCAAGCAGGGAGGGAAAACAAAGGAAGTTCAAACCAGTGGAAAAACCAGCAGGGAACATCCTTTCACAGAGACTCTTTGGCTCCTGGGTCTCAGCTGGAAACATTGTTCAAGAGAGGGACTGAAACTATCAAAAGGAAGGACAAACACCCCAAGACACCCGCCCCCCCCGTCCACCTCATTCTCCGGACCTGAGAAGACAAAGAAAACAGCTGTTGGACTCTGGGGAAGGGGGTCCTGATGTCATCTGCTGGAGGAAGTTTGTTTTGCAACTCCGATAGTTTCTTAAGCAGATACTTGGAAGCATTTTATCTTCATTTTTCCTGGAAGAATTTCTCACTTTGATGCTTCATTGCTCATAGTCTCTTGAAATTTGTCTCATTGTAGTTAATAATCTTGTTTTACTGTTTTATCTAATCCAGTGTGTGGAAGTTGAAGTGTCTGGGTAACTATTTAAGGTAATAAGATGGTATGAAATAGAACAAACTTAATATATTTTTACTGTCCAGGAGAGGACTGGGCAGGACAAGATATGCATTTCTGGGGGAAGATCTGGGACTGGGGATGTGCTGGGGTCACCCTGCCAGTATAACCCAGGGTGATGAGATGGAGTGTGGCTTGCATGCTGTAAGGCTGTTTGTGAGCAAGCCAGGTGGGAGTACTTCAGGACGGCATTGTATGGCACCTGAGGTTGCAAGGCAGGGGAGACTCAACCCCGCACTGGTCTGGATGTAACAGTGGGATCTACTGGTTTAGAGCAGGGGGTCTGGGAGCCAGGACGCCTGGGTTCTAATCCTGGCTGTGGGCGGGGAGTGGAGTCTAGTGGTTTAGAGCAAATGGGCTGAGTGTGAGGACTCTTGGCTTCTATAGACAACTCTGGGAAGGGAGTGAGGTCTGGTGGTTAGAGCAGGGGGCTCAATCTCTTTATCTTATCAATAAGAGAGAAAGATGATGGATAAGGGCACATGAGGACCTTCACTGGGAGAAAATACTGGCTACTAAAGGGCTCTTTAATCTACAGGGGAAAGAAACAACAGCTGGAATCATAGAATATCAGGGTTGGAAGGGATCTCAGGAAGTCATTTGGTCCAACCCCTTGCTCAAAGCAGGACCAATCCCCAACTAAATCATCCCAGCCAGGGCTTTGTCAAACCTTAAAACCTTAAAAACCTCAAAGGAAGGAGATTCCACCACCTCCCTAGGTAATCCATTCCAGTGCTTCACCACCCTCTTAGTGAAATGTTTTTTCCTAATATCCTACCTAAACCTCCCACACTGCAACTTGCGATTATTACTCCTTGTTCTGTCATCTGCTACCACTGAGAACAGTCTAGATCCATCCTCTTTGGAACCCTCCTTCAGGTAGTTGAAAGCAGCTATCAAATCCCCCCTCATTCTTCTCTTCTGCAGACTAAATAATCCCAGTTCCCTCAGCCTCTCCTCATAAGTCATATGCGCTAATCATTTTTGTTGCCCTCTGCTGGATGCTTTCCAATTTTTCCACATCCCTCTTGTCGTGTGGGGCCCAAAACTGGACACAGAACTCCAGATGTGGCCTCACCAATGTTGAATAGAGGGGAACGATTATATCCCTCGATCTGCTGGCAATGCTCCTACTTATACAGCCCAAAATACCGTTAGCCTTCTTGGCAACAAGGGCACACTGTTGACTCATATCCAGCTTCTTGTCCACTGTAACCCCTAGGTCCTTTTCTGTAGAACTGCTGCCTAGCCATTCGGTCCCTAGTCTGTAGCGGTGCATTGGATTCTTCCGTCCTAAGTACAGGACTCTGCACTTGTCCTTGTTGAACCTCATCAGATTTTTTTTGGCCCAATCCTCTAATTTGTCTAGGGCCCTCTGTATCCTATCCCTCCCCTCCAGCGTATCTACCACTCCTCCCAGTTTAGTATCGTCCGCAAATTTGCTGAGAGTGCAATCCACACCATCCTCCAGATCATTTATGAGGATATTGAACAAAACCGGCCCCAGGACTGACCCCTGGGGCACTCCACTTGATACCAACTGCCAACTAGACATGGAGCCATTGATCACTACCCATTGAACCCGATGATTTGGCCAGCTTTCTATCCACCTTATAGTCCATTCATCCAGCCCATACTTCTTTAACTTGCTGGCAAGAATACTGTGGGAGACCATATCAAAAGCTTTGCTAAAGTCAAGGAACAACACATCCACTGCTTTCCCTTCATCCACAGAACCAGTTATCTCATCACAGAAGGTAATTAAGTTAGTCAGGCATGACTTGCCCTTGGTGAATCCATGCTGGCTGTTCGTGATCACTTTCCTCTCCTCTAAGTGCTTCAGAATTGATTCCTTGAGGACCTGCTCCTTAATTTTTCCAGGGAGTGAGGTGAGGCTGACTGACCTGTAGTTCCCCGGATCCTCCTTCCTCCCTTTTTTAAAGATGGGCACTACATTAACCTTTTTCCAGTCATCCGGGACCTTTCCCAATTGCCATGAGTTTTCAAAGATAATGGCCAATGGCTCTGCAATCACATCCGCCAACTCCTTTAGCACCCTCGGATGCAGTGCATCCGGCCCCATGGACTTGTGCTCGTCCAGCTTTTCTAAATAGCTGAAACCAGATAAATACAAATTGGAAATAAGGCACCGCTTAGGGTGATCAGCCATTAGAACGCACTCCTAAGGGAAGAGGTCAATTCTCCACCTCCTGATGTCTTCCAATCTGGACTGGATCGTTACTGGTAAGGGGTCCGGGCACCGCGGAGATGGAAATGGGACACTTTCCTGCTCTATCTCTGGGAGATATTACTGTGTGTAGTCCCATGGTGGGAGGGGTAACCACAGCTCACCCAGGAACTAAGAACAGGTTGTAACAACTTCAGAGACATACCGCCCCCCATCCACCACAGAAGATGCTCCCAAATATTGGTTCAAACTGGATTCTCCCAAGATGAGCCTACGAAGAAAGGACAGTGGATAAATAGCTTGGTTGACAACAGGCTTGGGGTTTAGTTGGTTCTGCCCCAGCTAAAGGAGAGGAGCTCCGGTCCACAGAGGGCCCCAGTCCAGGTCCAAGCAGAGAGGCCAGGCCAAGGGTCTGAGGGCTGGAAAGACTGACACCGGCCAGAGCCAAGATGGGGATGGGTGGGTTGATCTCCGGTGAGCCTATTAGCATGCGTGGAGGGTCTTTTGTTGCTTTGAAATGTTTCCCCAGTAGTGCTTCCCCCTCAGGACGCAGTGGGCTTGGTTAGAAAGTGCTGTGTGATCACTGGAAACCGCTAGCAATTGTGTTGTTTATAGACTCTGAGAGGAAGGCAGCGCAAACCCAGCTATAGACAGAGGTACTCGCCGGAGAAGTCCCAGTGAAGGCAGGAGACCGTGCAGCCAGGAAAATCCCCACACGGGAGGGTGAGAGATGTGCATCTCCACCCAAGAGAGGTGACGGCCGAGGAGCTGGGAGCCTAGCGCAGGGACACTTGCTGGATTGCAGAGTGGGAAATACAAGCTCAGGAGCTTGGAGCTGGGAGGGGGCAGCAGGAAAAGGTGTGTGGATGGTCCACAGAACAAGGGCCGGTGGCATCTGGAGGCGAATAGATGGGCTGTGGAGGGGAAGAGGCCGAGATTGTGGTTGCGCCAGGATTTCCTGTGTTGGGTTGGAGCCTGTGACTTCTCAGAGATCATGGGATGGAGGGAGGGAGGGCCGAGGGATGAGCAACGCATCCTGTCATGGGATTGTCCATCTCGTGGGACGGACAAAGCAGAAGGGTCAGTCACCCTTCTGGAGGGAGACACAGCTGGTGGCTGAGCTGAGAACACAGCTCCCAGCCCCAGAGGGACCCGTTCAGCATGGCGCTAACTCTCCTTCTGCCTGTGCTGGGTGAGTGACTTCCCTGTCTGTCTGTCTGTCTTCTCCTGGTACCCACCTCCCCCATTCTCCCCAGCATCCCATCTCTTGTGTACTTGGAGGTCTCATCAACTCTTCTCTCTCTTTCAGCCTCTCTCCAGCTCCTTCCCCGGCTGGTGTCCCCTGCAGGTAATGCTGATGCCGGTCCTTGCTGAGATGCCACTGCTGGGGGTAGGAATGTCTTGGGAGCCGGGGTGGGGTATTTCCCCCCTTTGAAGCTGTGAGATGTGGAAGTGCAGGTAGGGGGTAGCTGAGTCCAGAGGTCTCCAACTCCCTCTTTGCTCCTTATGCCTGGCCGGCCCCAGTTTATTTCGACTAACACCGTTCCTGTCCCAGAGCAGGTGAGATGAGTTGGGTGGGTCTCCGTCCAGGTCCCAGCAGAGAGGCTCCCACCAGGCAATGAAAGATGGGTGCCCCCCTGCCTTCTGCAGGGGAGGGAGCCATAAACTGGCGGGGGTGGGGGGTTGTGGGGACCTGGGTGGAGAGGAACTCAGGGCTAATGATGATGAGCTCAGCTCCGGGACCAGCTGAGCCAGCACACTTCCCCTGGTGGAGGGAACCTGCACATTGTGAATGCTTCCGCTCAGAGAGGAAGTGGCCTGACCCCACATCTATTTGGAGTTCCCAGCTCCTCTTTCTCTTGTACCTTGCATCACGCCACGGGGCAGCCCTGAGGGGAGCCGATGCAGGATGGCCTCCCTCCGCCTTCCCAAGGGGGGAGAGATTGTGCCGTGTTCACCTCAGCCCTGTCACACACAGGGCAGCTGCCCCTTCTCACAGCGAGGGGCTCAGGCCCTGGGCAGACTCAGGAAGGTCACAGTCACGTCACCATCTTGAGATTTCCTCCTTCACCACTCTTTCATCTCTTTTTAACAAACGCCGAGATTCTGCTTGAATCCCATGACCCCATGGTGGGTTATGAGCCGGTGCTAATGGAACCTTGGTTCCCCAGCTAACCACCCAGCCCCAGCCTTCTCCGTGCATCCCCAGAAGGTTGAATACCTACTTGGAGACATCGTGGGCCTCACATGCTCTGCTCCCCCTGCAAAGGATCGGGTGTCGGTATTCCAATACTACAGCAATATGGGATGGGCTGTTTCAGCCAAGGTGTCCTCCGGGTGGAAACACACCTACAACCTCAACATCACCGAGCCACGGATTGCGGGTTCGTACAGTTGTAACTATTACACGGGCAAGCCTGGTCGTTTCGTCCACTCCGGGGAGAGCAACCGGATCACCATCAGAGTCAAAGGTGAGGTCCGTCTGTCTGTCTGTCTATCTATCTAACAATTTATTGTGGCAAGGCACCCCTTTTGCCTTGCTGGACTTAGTGCTCCCTCCTCTGGCAGGGACATGGCCTCGGGTAAGTCAGCCCCACTCTGGAGCGTGTCTGTCTTCCCTCTTCGGGGTTTGTTTCTCAGAGCTTTCCCGGTCGGCCTCGGGGCAGGCCTGAGGAGTGCTTCTCTGCCAAACAAAGGGAAACAAGTCTATAATGCACGGAAGCAAACTTCTCCCCCGCCCCGGAGAGAGGTTTTAACAGGTTTCAGGCAGCCCTTAACTGGACTCAGATGTCCCTAATTGACCTGAAGTAATCCCTTCCCAGCTTGTAGGAAAAAGGGCCTTTCCCATTCTAGGGCTGACACACCTGTTTTCCCAGCCCCTCCTGCAGCTGTCCAGCCTGACTTTGTCACACGAGCTACAGCAGGGGTTTCCAACTCAATTTACCTTAGCACTAGTGCCAGTCCTCAAATCCTCCCAGTGGGACAATAATGTCACTCATGCCGCCCAAAACTCCGCCCCCCCAAACTCTGCCTCCCACCTGCCTAAGGCTCTGGGTGAGGGGAGGGGGTTGGGTGCAGAAGGGGTGAGAGGTTGGGCTCTGGAAGGGAGTTTGGGTGGGGGAGGGGTTCTGGGGTGCAGGCTCTGGGCTGGGGCAGGGGATTGGGGTGCAGGGTGCAGGCTCTAGGAGGGAGTTTGGATGCAGAAGGGGTGAGAGGTTGGGGTCTGGAAGGGAGTTTGGGTGGGGGAGGGGGTCTGGGGTGCAGGCTCTGGGATATAGTTTGGTTAGAGGCTCTGGGCTGGGGCAGGGGATTGGGGTGCAGGCTCTGGGAGGGAGTTTGGGTGCAGAAGGGGTGAGAGGTTGGGATCTTGGAGGGAGTTTGGGTGGGGGAAAGGTTCTGGGGAGCAGGCTCTGGGATGGGGCAGGGGGTGGGGGTGCAGGAGCAGGGGGGAGGGGTGCAGGCTCTGGGATGGGGCAGGGAGTGGGGGTGCAGGAGCAGGGGGGAGGGGTGCAGGCTCTGGGATGGGGCAGGGAGTGGGGGTGCAGGAGCAGGGGGGAGGGGTGCAGGCTCTGGGATGGGGCAGGGGGTGGGGGTGCAGGAGCAGGGGGGAGGGGTGCAGGCTCTGGGATGGGGCAGTGGGTGGGGGTGCAGGAGCAGGGGGGAGGGGTGCAGGCTCTGGGATGGGGCAGGGAGTGGGGGTGCAGGAGCAGGGGGGAGGGGTGCAGGCTCTGGGATGGGGCAGGGAGTGGGGGTGCAGGAGCAGGGGGGAGGGGTGCAGGCTCTGGGAGGGGGTTGGGGGGTGCGGCGCTTACCTGGGGCTCCAAGGCGGGATGGGCCAGGGGGCCTCCATGCGCTGCTGCCCTCAGGCACCGTCCCTGCAGCTTCCCACTGGGTGCAGGGGCAGCATGCGGAGGCCCCACCCCGGGGCCACAGGGAGGGTCAGGCAGCCATGTGGAGCCGCTGCTGCCGATGGTGGGCGGGGCCCCGGGCCATTTTAAATCGCCAGGGGGACGCCCAGGGGGAGGGTAGCAGGCGGGACCAAGGGAGAGACCCGCCTCCAAATTGCTGGAGCCCCGCGGGCCACAATGGGGAGGATCTTGGGTCGCAGACGGCCCGTGGGCCAGGACTTTGAGACCCCTGATCTACAGGAACTCCTCCTTGACCGTCCCCGGTTAACGATGTGACGTGGCTGATCTCGTAGAGAACAGGCTGGTTTAAAGCTGCGCAATGCTCCCTTATAACGCTGTTTGGCAGCCGCCTGCTTTGTCCACTGCTTGCAGGGAGAGCAGCCGGTGGAGCTGGTGGGGGCTCGGAGCCAGGGTGGGCCGGCAGCCCCCCCATCGGCTCCCCTAAGTTTCCTGGGTGGCAGCCACCCAGCACGCTACCAATTGCCGGCAGTTCAGTTGTCCCTCCCCGCCACTGCCTTGTTCCGCTCCTGCCCTCTGCCTTGCTTTCTGGGGGCGGGGAGAGCGTTGCTGATGTCAGGGTGTCCCCTCCTCCTGCTCCCGCTCCTGCCCCTGCTCCTGGCCCCCATCGCCACGCGGGTGGGGGACACACGGCAGGGCTCAGGACGGAGGGAGCTTGCTGGCAGCGGCTGCTGTCTCAACTTGCTGATCTACTTAAAAAGGCAATGTACTTAGAATGGAGTCAGTGTACTTAAAGGGGCAATGCGTGTCTCTCTCTCACACACACACACACGGTGTCTCTCTCTCTTTCTCACACACACCCAGTGTGTGTGTGTGTCTCTCTCTCTCTCACACACACATGCACCACCTGGCACTTTGGAAAGTGGAGCGAGTGGTGCTCTCCAGTGGGATAGCCTGGGTTCATCATAACGTTCAGTTTCGGCAGGGAATGTTTGCAGTCACTGCCCTGCGTCTGTTGTGTTTCCTCCCTCCATCCCTTCTGCCTTGTAGAGTGTGAGATTACATTAAAAACAATGTGCTAACCCTTGAGGGCTCAGCCAAGTGCATCATTTAGCAGTAAAGGATTCCCTGGGAAATATCCCACCCTCTGGCTTCATCACCTCAACCAACCTTCACAATCATCTTTGTTGTGTACAGTATTCAATTGTTTGTTTAAAACTTACACTGTGTGTGTGTGTATATATATAGTCTTTTGTCTGGCAAAAAACAGTTCCCTGGAACCTAACCCCACCTATTTACATTAATTCTTATCGGGAAATTGGATTCGCTTAACATCGCTTTGCTTAAAGAAGCATTTTTCTGGAACATAACTACAACTTATGCCGAGGGAGGGATAGCTCAGTGGTTTGAGCATTGGCTTGCTAAACCCAGGGTTGTGAATTCAATCCTTGAGGGAGCCGTTTGGGATCTGGGGCAAAAATTGGGGATTGGTCCTGCTTTGAGCAGGGGGTTGGACTAGATGACCTCCTGAGGTCTCTTCCAATCCTGATATTCTATGATTCTATGAACTTTAAGCAAGAAGTTACTGTATCTATCTATTTATCTATCTATCCCCATACTCTCTCTCTCTCTCCTTCTCTCCATACCCCCCTCTATCTATCTCTGTACACCACAGTGTAGCTATTTAAATATCAAGAGACACGCTTCTCCCTTTGTTCTTGCTTTTACACACGCACGCACACACACACTTATCTTTTGAATGTCAATGGCTGTCAAAGTCATGCCATTATGGAGGAGGGTCTGTCTGCCCCATTGTCTGTCAGGAGCAGGTAATATATGTCATGGTTTATCTTTCATGGGTTATTTCCCAGCCATTCATTCCCGAATCATGGACACCTAACATGGCTGTCCGACTGGCAACTGTATGGCTGCCCAATAGCAGGCAAGCATGCCCATCCAATATGGAGTCACACACTTAGCAAAATGGCCAGTAAATATGGCCGGTCAACTAGCAACAACTTTGCAGCCCAACATGGCAGCCCAAATACTAACATGCCCATCCAAAATGGCTGCTCACACTCGACAAAATAAACATGGCTGCCCAACTGGCAACAACATGGCCACCCAACTTCTAAAATGGCCACCCATCATGGCTGTTCAGCTGCCAACAACATGGCAATCCAACATTCCTACCCAACTGAAAAGACCCTGATTGCCCAAACATAGCTACCAACATGGCCACCAGTCTTAGTTGTCCAATAAAAACCAAGACCCATAGGGTTCCAGGAGCATGGCTGCCCAACACAGTAACCCAATGGCTAGCAACCCCCCAAGGCAGTTTTCTGAGGAAGGAATTCCCAATTCCAGCTCCAACAACTTGTTCAAAGTCCTGGAGGGAGGGAAGATGCATCTGTTCCATTCTCCGAACTACATTTTCACATTCCTCCATCTCCTGCCCTGGCTGACCCCGACCCTTTGCTGCCCCGTTCAGACCCCCCTGCAGAGCCGACACTGAGTGTGGATCCCACGTCTGGAGTGGTGAGCGAAGGGCACCCCCTTCTCATCACCTGCACAGCCCCCGGGGACGCCAGAGAGCTGAGGTTTCACTTCTACCAGGATGGAGCCAAGATCATCCCTGGGGACGCTGGGTCTGAGATCAGCACCGCGGAGACCAGGACTAGCTCAATGACAGTCTCTGTGCTCAGCATCCCGCGAGTTGACACCAACAGCACCGGGGAATACACCTGTCAGTACGAGGAGAAACAGAGTGAGAGGTGGATCCTGTCCACCAGGAGCCAGGCTGTGACTGTTACCTTGAAAGGTGAGGCTGCCCTAGAGAATTAAATCAACCCCTACATACAAACAACACTTCCTACAGCGCACACACACACCGCAACCAATAACTCAGTAAGGCAAAAAAATGTTTGGCTCTCAAACAGTGCCACCCAGCATGGCTGCCCCTTCCCCACCCTCTGCTGCCCCCTAGTGCCTATTATACAGTATAGCCGCCCCTCCCCCACCCCCACCCTCTGCTGCCCCCTAGTGCCCATGATACAGTATAGCCGCCCCTTCCCCACCCCACCCTCTGCTGCCCCCTAGTGCCCATGATACAGTATAGCCGCCCCTTCCCCACCCCACCCTCTGCTGCCCCCTAGTGCCCATTATACAGTACAGCCGCCCCTTCCTCGCCCCCACCCTCTGCTGCCCCCTACTGCCCATTGTACAGTACAGCCGCCCCTTCCTCGCCCCCACCCTCTGCTGCCCCTAGTGCCCATTATACAGTACAGCCGCCCCTTCCCCGCCCCCACCCTTTGCTGCCCCTAGTGCCCATTATACAGTACAGCTGCCCCTCCCCCACTCCCACCCTCTGCTGCCCCTAGTGCCCATTGTACAGTACAGCCCAGGGGTGGCTAAGCTGTGGCTCCAGAGTCACATGCGGCTCTTCAGAAGTTAACCTGCGGCTCCTTGTCTAGGCACCGACTCCGGGGCTGGAGCTACAGGAGCCAACTTCCCAACGTGTCGGGGGGGTGCTCACTGCTCAACCCCTGGCTCTGCCACAGCCCCTTCCCCCACTCCACCCCTTCCTGCCCCCTCCCCTGAGCCTGCCCTGCCTTCGCTCCTCTCCCCTCTCCTCCTGCACACCAGGAAACAGCTGATGGCGAGGTGCGGCGAGGGAGGGGAGGCGCTGATCGGTGGGGCTGCCGGTGGGTGGGAGGAGCTGGGAGTGGGGGGAATGGGGAGCTGATGGGGGGTTGCTGACGTATTACTGTGGCTCTTTGGCAATGTACATTAGAAAATTCTGGCTCCTTCTCGGGCTCAGATTGGCCACCCCTGGTATAGCCACTGCTTTTCCACACTCAGCACTGTGGTTCCCGTGCTAACCTCTCTGTGTTGCTGCTCCCCGCAGATCCCCCTCCACGACCAGTGCTGAGCATGGATCCCCCATCAGGAGAGGTGAACAAAGGTTTCCCTCTGCTCATCACCTGCACAGCCCCTGGGGCTGCCAGCGAATGGAGGTTTCACTTCTACAAAGATGGAGCAAAGATTGTCCCTGGAGATGTGGGGTCTGAGATCAGCATCAAGGAGCCCGGCACCAGCTCTAGGAATGTCTCTGTGCTGAGCATCCCACGGGCTGGTCCCAACAGCGCCGGGGAATTCACCTGCGGGTATGAGGAGAATGTGAGCGGAAGGTGGGTCCCGTCCCCAAGGAGCTGGCCTGTGAACATCACCGTGAAGGGTGAGGATGCCCTAGAGACTGAAATCCAATGCAAGATATATTCAGTGCTTCCTCAAATAGGGGGCAAAGGGACACACATGGGCACCTGTGCACACACTCAGCTGCCTTTTGAAGGAGAACGATTGTTGGGGTGACGCAGAGGTGAAATAAATGCCTCCTCAATGCAACTTGCATTCCTTATCCTGTCCCATAGAATCATAGAATCATAGAATATCAGGGTTGGAAGGGACCTCAGGAGGTCATCAAGTCCAACCCCCTGCTCAAAGCAGGACTAGTCCCCAACTAAATCATCCCAGCCAGGGCTCTGTCAAGCCTGACCTTAAAAACTTCTAAGGAAGGGGATTCCACCACCTCCCTAGGGAACCCATTCCAGGGCTTCACCACTCTCCTAGTGAAAAAGTTTTTCCTAATATCCAACCTAGACCTCCCACACTGCAACTTGAGACCATTGCTCCTTGTCCTGTCATCTGCCACCACTGAGGACAGTCTAGGTCCATTCTCTTTGGAACCCCCTTTCAGGTAGTTGAAAGCAGCTATCAAATCCCCCCTCATTCTTCTCTTCCGCAGATTAAACAATCCCAGTTCCCTCAGCCTCTCCTCATAAGTCATGTGCTCCATCCCCTCATCATTTTTGTTGCCCTCTGCTGGACATTTTCCAATTTTTCCACATCCTTCTTGTACTGTGGGGCCCAAAACTGGACACAGTACTCCAGATGAGGCCTCACCAATGTCGAATAGAGGGGAATGATTATATCTCTCGATCTGCTGGCAATGCTCCTACTTATACAGCCAATTCATTGTCATTGTCATTGGCCTTCTTGGCAACAATGGCACACTGTTGACTCATATCCAGCTTCTCGTCCACTGTAACCTCTAGGTCCTTTTCTGCAGAACTGCTGCCGAGCCATTCGGTTCCTAGTCTGTAGCAGTGCATGGGATTCTTCCGTCCAAAGTGCAGGACTCTGCACTTGTCCTTGTTGAACCTCATCAGATTTCTTTTGGCCCAATTCTCTAATTTGTCTAGGGCTCTCTGTATCCTATCCCTACCCTCCAGCGTATCTACCTCTCCCCCCAGTTTAGTGTCATCTGCAAACTGCTGAGGGTGCAATGCAATCCATACCATCCTCCAGATCATTAATGAAGATATTGAACAAAACCGGCCCCAGGACCGACCCTTGGGGCACTCCACTTGATACCTGCAGACAAATAGACATGGAGCCATTGATCACTACCCCTTGAGCCCGACAAGCTAGCCAACTTTCTATCCACCTTATAGTCCATTCATCCAGCCCATACCTCTTTAACTTGCTGGCAAGAATACTGTGGGAGACCATGTCAAAAGCTTTCCTAAGTCAAGGAACAACATGTCCACTGCTTTCCCTTCATCCACAGAGCCAGTTATCTCGTCATAGAAGGCAATTAGATTAGTCAGGCATGACTTACCCTTGGTGAATCCATGCTGACTGTTCCTGATCACTTTCCTCTCCTCTAAGTGCTTCAGAATGGATTCCTTGAGGACCTGCTCCATGATTTTTCCAGGGACTGAGGTGAGGCTGACCGGCCTGTAGTTCCCAGGATCCTCCTTCTTCCCTTTTTTAAAGATGGGCACTACATTAGCCTTTTTCCAGTCGTCCGGGACCTCCCTCGATCGCCATGAGGTTTCAAAGATAATGGCCAATGGCTCTGCAATCACATCCGCCAACTCCTTTAGCACTCTCGGATGCAACTCGTCCGGCCCCATTGACTAGTGCTCGTCCAGCTTTTCTAAATAGTCCCGAACCACCTCTTTCTCCACAGGGGGCTGGCCACCTCCTCCCTATGCTGTGCTGCCCAGTGCAGCGGTCTGGGAGCTGACCTTGTTTGTGAAGACAGAGGCAAAAAAGGATTGAGTGCAATAGCTTTTTCCACATCCTCTGTCACTAGGTTGCCTCCCTCATTCAGTAAGGGGCCCACACTTTCCTTGACTTTCTTCTTGTGGCTAACATCTCTGAAGAAACCCTTCTTGCTACTCTCTTGATAGCTTTTTATAAAGTAGAGCCGCCGCTTCCCTGCCCACACCTTCTGCTGCCCCAGTTCCCATTATACAGTATAGCCGCCCCTACCCCACCCCAACCCTCCGCTGCCCCAGTGCCCATTATATAGAACAGCCGCCCCCTCCCCACCCCTACCCTCTGCTGCCCCCTGGTGCCCATTACACAGTACAGCCGCCCCTTCCCCACCCCACCCTCTGCTGCCCCCTGGTGCCCATTATACAGTACAGCCGCCCCTTCCCCCCCCCCCGCTGCTCCCTGGTGCCCATTAAACAGTACAGCTGCCTCTTCCCCGCCCCCACCCTCTGCTGCCCCCTGCTGCTCATTATACAGTACAGCCGCCCCTTCCCCGCCCCCACCCTCTGCAGCCCCCTAGTGCCCATTATACAGTAGAGTGGACCTTTTACCAGTTTCCCCAATCTGGATCTCCTGCTGACCCATCCACTTTGTCCTCCCCTCAGATCCCCTTCCCTTGCCGGTGCTGAGCCTGGATCCCCCATCCGGGGTGGTGATCAAAGGGGTCCCCTTAGTCCTCACCTGCACAGCCCCTGGAGATGCCAGCGAGTGGAGATTTCACTTCTATAAAGACGGGGCTGAGATTGTCCCCGGGGACATGGGGTCTGAGATCAGCACCAAAGAGTCCAGCACGGATTCCATGATGCTCACTTTCCCACGGGCTGGTCCTGCGAGCTCCGGGGAATTCACCTGCGGCTATGAGGAGAACGTGAGGGGGAGGTGGATCCCGTCCCCCAGGAGTCAGGCTGTGAACGTCACCACGAAGGGTGAGGCTGCCACTAAACCTCCAAATGCCATTGAAGTTATACTGCAGAGTCCTGCAGTGGGGAGAACAGGGAAACACACACACCCAGCTGTCTTTTGAAGGACAACGGTTGTTGAAATGATGCAGCTGTGTAATGAATGGCTGCCTGACTCAACTGCCATTCCTTATACTACCCTTAGTGCCCATTACTCAGTATAGCCGCCCCTTCCCCACCCCCACCCTCTGCTGCCCCCTAGTGCCTATTATACAGTATAGCCGCCCCTTCCCCACCCTCACCCTCTGCTGCCCCCTAGTGCCCATTACTCAGTATAGATGCCCCTTCCCCACCCTCACCCTCTGCTGCTCCCTAGTGCCTATTATACAATATAGCCGCCCCTTCCCCGCCCCCATCCTCTGCTGCCCCCTAGTGCCTATTATACAGTATAGCCGCCCCTTCCCCACCCTCACCCTCTGCTGCCCCCTAGTGCCTATTACACAGTATAGCCGCCCCTTCCCCACCCCCACCCTCTGCTGCCCCTTAGTGCCCATTACATAGTATAGCCGCCCCTTCCCCGCCCCCACCCTCTGCTGCCCCCTGGTGACCATTATACAGTACAGCCGCCCCTTCCCCACCCCCACCCTCTGCTGCCCCCTGGTGCCCATTATACAGTATAGCCGCCCCTTCCCGCCCCCACCCTCTGCTGCCCCCTGGTGACCATTATACAGTACAGCCGCCCCTTCCCCACCCCCACCCTCTGCTGCCCCCTGGTGACCATTATACAGTACAGCCGCCCCTTCCCCACCCCCGCCCTCTGCTGCCCCCTGGTGCCCATTATATAGTACAGCCGCCCCTTCCCCACCCCCACCCTCTGCTGCCCCCTAGTGCCCATTATACAGTACAGCCGCCCCTTCCCCACCCCCACCCTCTGCTGCCCCCTGGTGCCCATTATATAGTACAGCCGCCCCTTCCCCACCCCCACCCTCTGCTGCCCCCTAGTGCCCATTATACAGTATAGCCACCCCTTCCCCACCCCCACCCTCTGCTGCCCCCTGGTGCCCATAATATAGTACAGCCGCCCCTTCCCCACCCCCACCTTCTGCTGCCCCCTAGTGCCCATTATACAGTAGAGTGGACCTTTTACCAGTTTCCCCAATCTGGATCTCCTGCTGACCCATCCACTTTGTCCTCCCCTCAGATCCCCTTCCGTTGCCGGTGCTGAGCCTGGATCCCCCATCCGGGGTGGTGATCAAAGGGGTCCCCTTAGTCCTCACCTGCACAGCCCCTGGAGATGCCAGCGAGTGGAGATTTCACTTCTATAAAGACGGGGCTGAGATTGTCCCCGGGGACATGGGGTCTGAGATCAGCACCAAAGAGTCCAGCACGGATTCCATGATGCTCACTTTCCCACGGGCTGGTCCTGCGAGCTCCGGGGAATTCACCTGCGGCTATGAGGAGAACGTGAGGGGGAGGTGGATCCCGTCCCTCAGGAGTCGGGCTGTGAACATCACCATGAAGGGTGAGGCTGCCATTAAACCTCCAAATGCCATTGAAGTTATACTGCAGAGTCCTGCAGTGGAGAGAACAGGGAAACACACACACCCAGCTGTCTTTTGAAGGACAACGGTTGTTGAAATGATGCAGCTGTGTAATGAATGGCTGCCTGATTCAACTGCCATTCCTTATACTACCCTTAGTGCCCATTACTCAGTATAGCCACCCCTTCCCCACCCCCACCCTCTGCTGCTCCCTAGTGCCCATTATACAGTATAGCCGCCCCTTCCCCACCCTCACCCTCTGCTGCCCCCTAGTGCCCATTACACAGTATAGCCGCCCCTTCCCCACCCCCACCCTCTGCTGCTCCCTAGTGCCTATTATACAGTATAGCTGCCCCTTCCCCGCCCCCACCCTCTGCTGCCCCCTAGTGCCCATTACACAGTATAGCCGCCCCTTCCCCACCCTCACCCTCTGCTGCCCCCTAGTGCCTATTATACAGTATAGCCGCCCGTTCCCCACCCTCACCCTCTGCTGCCCCCTAGTGCCTATTATACAGTATAGCCGCCCCTTCCCCACCCCCACCCTCTGCTGCCCCCTAGTGCCCATTACACAGTATAGCCGCCCCTTCCCCACCCTCACCCTCTGCTGCCCCCTAGTGCCTATTATACAGTATAGCCGCCCGTTCCCCACCCTCACCCTCTGCTGCCCCCTAGTGCCTATTATACAGTATGGCCGCCCCTTCCCCACCCCCACCCTCTGCTGCCCCCTAGTGCCCATTACACAGTATAGCCGCCCCTTCCCCACCCTCACCCTCTGCTGCCCCCTAGTGCCTATTATACAGTATAGCCGCCCCTTCCCCACCCTCACCCTCTGCTGCCCCCTAGTGCCTATTATACAGTATAGCCGCCCCTTCCCCACCTCACCCTCTGCTGCCCCCAGTGCCTAATATACAGTATAGCCGCCCCTTCCCCGCCCCCACCCTCTGCTGCCCCTTAGTGCCCATTACATAGTATAGCCGCCCCTTCCCCACCTCACCCTCTGCTGCCCCCAGTGCCTAATATACAGTATAGCCGCCCCTTCCCCGCCCCCACCCTCTGCTGCCCCTTAGTGCCCATTACACAGTATAGCCGCCCCTTCCCCGCCCCCACCCTCTGCTGCCCCTTAGTGCCCATTACACAGTATAGCCGCCCCTTCCCCACCCCCACCCTCTGCTGCCCCCTAGTGCCCATTAAACAGTATAGCCGCCCCTTCCCCACCCTCACCCTCTGCTGCCCCCTAGTGCCCATTATACAGTATAGCCGCCCCTTCCCCACCCCCACCCTCTGCTGCCCCCTAGTGCCCATTATACAGTATAGCCGCCCCTTCCCCACCCCCACCCTCTGCTGCCCCAGTGTCCATTATACAGTACAGCTGCCCCTTCCCCACCGCCACCCTCTGCAGCCCCCTAGTGCCCATTATACAGTAGAGTGGACCTTTTACCAGTTTCCCCAATCTGGATCTCCTGCTGACCCATCCACTTTGTCCTCCCCTCAGATCCCCTTCCCTTGCCGGTGCTGATCCTGGATCCCCCATCCGGGGTGGTGATCAAAGGGGTCCCCTTAGTCCTCACCTGCACAGCCCCTGGAGATGCCAGCGAGTGGAGATTTCACTTCTATAAAGACGGGGCTGAGATTGTCCCCGGAGACATGGGGTCTGAGATCAGCACCAAAGAGTCCAGCACGGATTCCATGATGCTCACTTTCCCACGGGCTGGTCCTGCGAGCTCCGGGGAATTCACCTGCGGCTATGAGGAGAACGTGAGGGGGAGGTGGATCCCGTCCCCCAGGAGTCAGGCTGTGAACGTCACCACGAAGGGTGAGGCTGCCACTAAACCTCCAAATGCCATTGAAGTTATACTGCAGAGTCCTGCAGTGGGGAGAACAGGGAAACACACACACCCAGCTGTCTTTTGAAGGACAACGGTTGTTGAAATGATGCAGCTGTGTAATGAATGGCTGCCTGACTCAACTGCCATTCCTTATACTACCCTTAGTGCCCATTACTCAGTATAGATGCCCCTTCCCCACCCTCACCCTCTGCTGCCCCCTAGTGCCTATTATACAGTATAGCCGCCCCTTCCCCACCCTCACCCTCTGCTGCCCCCTAGTGCCTATTATACAGTATAGCTGCCCCTTCCCCGCCCCCACCCTCTGCTGCCCCTTAGTGCCCATTACACAGTATAGCCGCCCCTTCCCCGCCCCCACCCTCTGCTGCCCCCTGGTGACCATTATATAGTACAGCCGCCCCTTCCCCACCCCACCCTCTGCTGCCCCCTAGTGCCCATTATACAGTAGAGTGGACTTTTTACCAGTTTCCCCAATCTGGATCTCCTGCTGACCCATCCACTTTGTTCTCCCCTCAGATCCCCTTCCGTTGCCGGTGCTGAGCCTGGATCCCCCATCCGGGGTGGTGATCAAGGGGGTCCCCTTAGTCCTCACCTGCACAGCCCCTGGAGATGCCAGCGAGTGGAGATTTCACTTCTATAAAGACGGGGCTGAGATTGACCCCGGAGACATGGGGTCTGAGATCAGCACCAAAGAGTCCAGCACGGATTCCATGATGCTCACTTTCCCACGGGCTGGTCCTGCGAGCTCCGGGGAATTCACCTGCGGCTATGAGGAGAACGTGAGGGGGAGGTGGATCCCGTCCCCCAGGAGTCGGGCTGTGAACATCACCATGAAGGGTGAGGCTGCCATTAAACCTCCAAATGCCATTGAAGTTATACTGCAGAGTCCTGCAGTGGGGAGAACAGGGAAACACACACACCCAGCTGTCTTTTGAAGGACAACGGTTGTTGAAATGATGCAGCTGTGTAATGAATGGCTGCCTGACTCAACTGCCATTCCTTATACTACCCTTAGTGCCCATTACACAGTATAGCCGCCCCTTCCCCACCCCCACCCTCTGCTGCCCCTATTGCCCATTATACAGTACATCCACCCCTTCCCCACCCCCACCCTCTGCTGCCCCCTAGTGCCCATTATACAGTATAGCTGCCCCTTCCCCGCCCCCACCCTCTGCTGCCCCCTAGTGCCCATTACACAGTATAGCCGCCCCTTCCCCACCCTCACCCTCTGCTGCCCCTTAGTGCCTATTATACAGTATAGCCGCCACTTCCCCACCCCCACCCTCTGCTGCCCCCTAGTGCCCATTACACAGTATAGCCGCCCCTTCCCCACCCTCACCCTCTGCTGCCCCTTAGTGCCTATTATACAGTATAGCCGCCACTTCCCCACCCCCACCCTCTGCTGCCCCCTAGTGCCCATTATACAGTAGAGTGGACCTTTTACCAGTTTCCCCAATCTGGATCTCCTGCTGACCCATCCACTTTGTCCTCCCCTCAGATCCCCTTCCCTTGCCGGTGCTGAGCCTGGATCCCCCATCCGGGGTGGTGATCAAGGGGGTCCCCTTAGTCCTCACCTGCACAGCCCCTGGAGATGCCAGCGAGTGGAGATTTCACTTCTATAAAGACGGGGCTGAGATTGACCCCGGAGACATGGGGTCTGAGATCAGCACCAAAGAGTCCAGCACGGATTCCATGATGCTCACTTTCCCACGGGCTGGTCCTGCGAGCTCCGGGGAATTCACCTGCGGCTATGAGGAGAACGTGAGGGGGAGGTGGATCCCGTCCCCCAGCAGTCGGGCTGTGAACGTCACCATGAAGGGTGAACCTCCAAATGCCATTGAAGTTATACTGCAGAGTCCTGCAGTGGGGAGAACAGGGAAACACACACACCCAGCTGTCTTTTGAAGGACAACGGTTGTTGAAATGATGCAGCTGTGTAATGAATGGCTGCCTGACTCAACTGCCATTCCTTATACTACCCTTAGTGCCCATTACTCAGTATAGCCGCCCCTTCCCCACCCCCACCCTCTGCTGCTCCCTAGTGCCCATGATACAGTATAGCCGCCCCTTCCCGCCCCCACCCTCTGCTGCTCCCTAGTGCCTATTATACAGTACAGCCGCCCCTTCCCCACCCTCACCCTCTGCTGCCCCCTAGTGCCCATTATACAGTATAGCCGCCCCTTCCCCGCCCCCACTCTCTGCTGCCCCTTAGTGCCTATTATACAGTATAGCCGCCCCTTCCCCACCCTCACCCTCTGCTGCCCCCTAGTGCCATTATACAGTATAGCCGCCCCTTCCCCGCCCCCACCCTCTGCTGCCCCCTAGTGCCCATTATTCAGTATAGCCACCCCTCCCCTGCCCCATCCTCTGCTGCCTCTCATGTTCAATATACAATATAGGTACCAGGAGAACATGAATGGGAGATGGTCCCAACCCCCAGAAACTGGCCTGTGAACATCACTGTGAAGGGTGAGGCCCCCAAATGCGCCTGACAGCCCCCCAAAATGAAGCCACCTCAGTATCATACCAGCAGGCCCCTGCTACCTTCAAGGAGAGACCTTGGTTGCAAACTTTAAAGGGGACAGTAAGGAGACCCATTCCCCCCTGTTGCAGTATCGCTGATTGACACACAGGTGGCAGCATTTCACCATGGCTGGTACCAAAAGCATCTGGCAGGCAGTAAATCTTCCCTTATAGGGGAGGGCACCCGTAGTTCCCTGCCCTGTCTGGGGTATAGTGGAGGTAGTAGGTGCCTATTCCCTGTTCTCCTGTCCATATGATTGCTGGCGATTAACACCTCTCCTTTCCCCTTCTCGTAGCTACCTGGTCTCTGCCCATTGCCCTGGTGGCTGGGTGCATTGGTGCCGCGGTGGGTCTGGTTCTGCTGCTGCTTCTCATCTGTTTCTACAAGAGGAAGAAGAAAGGTGCGTAGGGAGAGAGATGGGGATGAGAAATGGGACCTAGGCACCGTGTCGGAAGCACAGGGCGCTCACCCCTACCTGGTGCCGCAGCTCTCAGTCCCTCTCCTTCCTCCCCCCTCCACCTGCAAGATTAATTTAGGATCACAAGACCCTATTGCAAAGGACTCTGTGTAGTTGGCTAGGGCAGGACTTCCTTTCATGGGCTCATCGGTGATTTGGTAATACAGGACTTCAGTGCAAAGGACGGTGGGTAATTTGGGGTAAAGGAGTGTGGGGAGTTTACAGGAGGGAGGCTCTGCTGCAATAGATCATGGGTAATTGAGTAGTTATAAGGTGCAAAGAATTGTGTTTCATGGGAGAGAGGCCAGGATGGGGATTGGGACCAAGGCATCCAGGATGACCGTGCACACAGCTCACCCACAGGGGGCCTCACAGAGGAGAGCTCAGGGTGAGGAATGGTGGGCATTCAAGCAATACTGACAGGAGGTCACACGACTGGTGCTGAAATGCAGCCAACTCTGGGGTGGGGTATCTGGGCCTACAAGTGCAATGAGACGTCACCCAGCAATCACTCGCTCTAGGCTGAGATGCAGCCAGCTCTAGGATGGAACACAGCAGCTTGAAGTCAGCTGCACAAATGAGTGGAAGGGCAAAAGCAGATGCTAGATCTCATGGAAGCAGCTGGGGTAGAGGAATTTAGGAGAACAGAATCAGGTCAGCAGGTCTGGGGATATACTGGAGTTTATGGCCAGAGTCCTGGGCAAATTACATAGTGGGGGGCAGGGGAAGGAGTGATTATAAGTGATTATAACTCAAAGCATAACAAGTCAGCTTTGGGCAAAAGAAATAAAAGCAAAACGCATTCTAAGCTGATCTTAACACTTTCAGTGCCCTTACAACCTTAGATGCTTCTCACCACAGGCTGGCTGGTTTCCCTTCAGCCGGGTTCTCCCATGCTTCAGTCGCATGGCGGTGGTCATGTCTGTAGATGTAGGTGGAAGAGAGAGGAAGAGCATGGCAAACGTCTCTCCCTTTTAGCATGTTCTTTCTTCCATCTTGGCTTTGCCCCCCCCCTTCAGAGTCAGGTGAACATTACCTCATTGCAGTCCCAAACTGACCAAAGGAAGGGGGGTGACTCACTCAAACAGATCCTTTTGTTGCTGCCTAGGCCAGCATCCTTTGTTCCTGTGAGGTAGGGCTGGGTTTGTCCCCTACATGCCTCGATGAGGTATGAACTGGCCGTCTGCTCTTAGAGAGTTTTTGCCTGGGCTTGCTTTAAGCCATGAGGATACATTTTCAGCCTCATAACTATATACATGAAATTATGACCTATAACATTACTAATACAATTACTACAACATCACTATAATAACCAAGCTCAGTACATCACGAGCCTTCTGAAGACACCCGACATGACAAACTTTGCACTGGATACCACACAATCATTTTATAAGGATGAACATGGGGGTGTAGGGTGTTCCCATGTGGTACCGAACGTCACACTCTCTCACAGGTTTCAGAGTAGCAGCCGTGTTAGTCTGTATTCACAAAAAGAAAAGGAGGACTTGTGGCACCTTAGAGACTAACAAATTTATTTGAGCATAAGGTTTCGTGAGCTACAGCTCTCACACTGTGACATGCTGTCAAGCCACAAACCTCTGACAGGCACGGCACTTACACAGCCATCCACAGGCAGGGACACGCCCAACTGAGGTACATGAATGATCTCCCAGGCACCCATGAAACATCAAAAGAGAGGCTCCAGCCAATTCCCCCAGCTCCCCCTCCCCCAGCAGTATCATCTTGCACTGGTCAGAAGCCTGGCCAGGGTAAGCTCATTACCTCGTTCCCCACTTCATCAACAGAAGTGGACGTGCACCCATCTTTGTAACCTGAGCTGAGATTCCCCAGGCACTTGAACCAAAACACACTGTTTTAGGTAAAATATAGAACAGATGATTAACTACAGAAAAACGGTTTCAAAGTGATTATAAGGAGCAAGTGCAGATATCAAAGTTGGTTCCTTAAGAAATAAAAATAAATTCACAGTCTAAGTTCTACAGACTAAACAGGATTTGAATCAAGCAGTGTCTCACTCTGAAGATGGTACAAGCAGATTATAGATCCTCAGTACACAGGCTAGGACTCTTCTCCAGCCTGGGACCTGCCTCCCACAGTTCAAGGTCTTTGTCCTCCAAACGTGTTTTGGAAGTGAGGCCAAGAGATGATGTTACTTTCCCTCTTTTATACTTTCTTGCTAAGATCAGGTGGTCCCCATTGGTCAAGCAGTCTCCATTGTATACAGTCTATGGAAAGTGGATTCTTTCCTTGATGGGTGTTGATGAGCCATTAATACTGCCTGGCTACTCCACTGTTGTACCTGAAAGGCTGGTTGTGGGTGTTCCCAACCTCACAACATATCTCAGTCACACACACAGCAATACTCCGTAACTTCCCATACAATGACAGCATACGCAATCCAACAGGACATTAATGTTCAACCGATGAAGACTTTTAAAATAATACCTCACAAAGTACACTTTGTAGCAAACATATCATAATTGTATGAGAGTGGTGAATACGGTGCTACTTTGAGGTACAGAGCATCACCCCATCCCTCTTAGTTCACTGCAGGAGTTTTAGTCACTGACTAATGCGGTGGCAGTGGACCCAAGGTCCTCTTTAGGCTTTGACCATACAACTCCTAAGTGTTGCTAAGCATTGTCATGTTACCCCCATGAGCTCTTGTAAAGTTCTGTGTATCTTTTAATCCTTTGTGGATCAGTCTGGTCATTTCAGAAGATAGCCAGTGTGTCTCCTCTGGGATGCTAGAAAGCATCTCTTTGTATCTGTTCAGTATTGTTAAACCGTCTTCTTTTCCAACTGGTATTAACTCAATGCAGATATTAATGTTTTCTAGAGTGTAGGTAACTTGGCATTTAGCCAGCAATGCCATGAGGTAGTGTGCCTCGGTTTCCCCTTCCATGCAGCAGACCAGGTTTATTATGGTTTCTCTGCTGTGACACACCCCCTACTGGGCCCTGGCCCTGCTCCCTGCAGCACAGTGCCATCTTGGGGCATTGGGCTCAACACTGCCCTACCTCTCTCTCTGCCTCACAGCGCCCCCTACCACCGCACTCTGGCACTGTGGTCAGCACTGACTATCAGGGGGGAGCCCCCTCACTCCACTTCCTGCAGCACAGCGCCCTCTAGCACCACACTGTGATACTGTGGTCAGCACTGACTATTAGGGGAGAGCCCCCCGTGCCCCGCTCCCTGCATCACAGCACCCCCTAGTGTTATGCTGGTGCATTGGAGTCAGTGCTGATTAAGATGCAAGAACAGCCCCTACTGAGCCGCCGCTCCCTGCAGCACAGCACCCCCTAGCAATGCATGGGGGCATTGCAGACAGCACTTTTCCCCAGGGGAGTGTGCCCTCTATTGAGCTATCCACAATGCCCCCTCCTGGCTTCCTTGCTTTGCTATCCCTTGTTGCTGTCCCATCTAAGTGCACCCCACCCTTTCCCATTCTGAGCCAGAACCCTAACGTGGAATAGAAACACATTATGAAATGCCCCAAGTACGTTAGCAATGTCACTGATTTGCTTTTCTCATTGGTAGGTTTCAAGTGGGAACGAAGGAGGAGAACCAAGAACGATGGTTCCATCAGCAGTTACTCACCTATACCTCTGGCAATGATCAACCCAGACACTCTTTAACCTCCAGGGGAAATTACACTGTCCTACCTCAGTGCATGGGGCTGGACTTCAAGCTCCTTGCCTCTGTGTCCCCTCAGCTCCTTGCCTCTGTGTTCCCTGCAACATCATAGGGCCAATGAAGATCTGTGAAGCTTACCACACTCACTGTGCATATTCTCCCAAGGTCTCCTTCATATTGGCAGGCACACACCAAGTCTCCAGCCGAAAACATCCCTGGCAAAATGAGATGTGATTGTGTTTCTTTGCCTGCTGCAGAGAGACTGGGACTGTTCAAAAGGAAGGAAGAAGTTTCTATTCTCCCAACTTCTCAGCAAATCTCCCCTTTACCAGGAATGTTCAAGCTGATGTAAATCTCTGTAAATTTCCCATCTCCTGTTTGTCATTAAACCTCCCTTTAACCTCCTATGGTCTTTCTGCCGCCCCCTCCCCCATGATTCTATAAAATGAGACATGTCAGGCTGGAAGGGACCTGGAGGGGTCATGAAGTCCAGCCCCGTGCACTGAGGTAGGACAATGTAGACCAGTGCTACTCAAAGCAGTGGTCCGCGGATTGGTGCCGGTCCGTGAGCCATCAGCTGCCAGTCTGCGTGCACACTGGGGAAAAAAATTGCCGGTCCCCCACGTCAGATTGCTTGAGAAGCACTGATGTAGACCATCTCCAACAGGTGTTTGTCCCACCTGGTCTCCAAAGCCTCCAGAGATGGGGCTTCCACAACCTCCTTTGGAAGCCGATTACAGAGCTTAACTCCCCTTACAGTTAGAAACTTTTCCCTAAGATGAGGAACAATTGATCCCCGCCCTCTTTGTAACAGCCCTTCACATATTGGAAGACTGTTATCAGGTGCCCTCAGTCTTCTTTTCTCAAGACTAAAAAAGCCCGTTTTTAAAAAAAACCCTTTCCTCATAGGTTAGGTTTTCGAAACCTTTGATCATTTTTGTTGCTCTCCTCTGGACTCTCTCGAATTTGTCCACATCTTTCCTAAAATCCCAGAATTGGACGTAGTTCTCCAGCTGACGTCTCCCCAATGCTGAGTAGAGTAGGAGAATGACCTTCCATGGTTTACATATAAGACTCCTGTTAATATACCCCAGAATGATATTAGCCTTTTTCACAGCTGCATCGCGTTGGGGACTCATCTGCAATTTGTGATCCACCCTAACCCTGGATCCTTGTCAGCAGTACGACCCTCCTAGCCAGTTAGTCCCCAGTTTGCAGCTGTGCCTTTGATTTTTCCTTCCTAAGTGAAATTATTTGCACTTCAAGTATCAGAGGGGTAGCTATGTTAGTCTGTATCCACAAAAACTTTTCACTTGTCTCTATTTAATTTCTTCCTGTTGATTTCAAGCCAATTCCCCAACTTGTCAAGGTTGTTTTGAATTCTAATCCTGTCCTCCAAAGCGCTTGCCACCCCTCCCAGTTTGGTGTCCTCCTCTAAGCCTGTTTTCCACTCTCCATTCTCCAAGTCATTCATGAAAATATTGACTAGTACCAGACCACAATTGAGCCCTGTGGGACACCATTAGGTACACCCTCTTGCTTTAATGGTAAACCATTGCTAACTACTCTTTGAGGATGGTCTTTCAACCCGTTGTGCACCCAGCTTATAATAATTTCACCTAGACCACATTTCCCTAGTTTGCTTATGAGAATGTTATGTGGGACTGTTGAACACCGGACTAAAATCAAGATACATCACGTCTATTGCTTCCTCCCATCCACGAAGCTAGTAACCCTGCCAAAGAAGGAAATGAGGTTGCTTTGGCATGATTTGCTCTTGACAAATCCATGTTGGCTCTTTCTAATGATCTTCTTATCTTCTAGGTGCTCACAGATTGATTGCTTAATAATTTGTTCCAGCATCTTTCCAGGTATTGAAGTTAGACTGACTGGTTCATAATAAACAAGGTCTTCCTTCTTCCCCTTTTTAAAGATGGCTACCATGTTTGCCCTTCCCCAGGTCTCTGGAATATCACCCATGCTCCATGACTTCTCTAAGATAATCACTGATGGTTCTGAGATTGTTTCAGCTAATTCCTTGAGTACCCTAGGATGATTTCATCAGGCACTGCCAACTTGGATACACCTAATGTCTCTAAATATTTTATAACTTGTTCTTTCTCTATTACCTTTGCTGTGGTTATTCCGTCCCCAGTGTGGTGTGTGTCATTGGCCCTGTACTCCTGACCCAGAAGGGAGATTCTCCTTAGAACTCCTGTCCCTGCTGAGTTAGGCTGTGGCCGGCTGTGTGCACCCACCACTAGCCACACTATCAGGGAGAAGCCACTTTGCCCTGAATCCATGAGGCTGAGGGCTCAGAGTGGCAGCCCCCAGTGAGCTGAATTCAGTTCCTCCAGCTCTGGTCCCTGTTGTCTCATTAGCTCAGTGACACTCAGAGCCCCAGTCCTGGCCCCTGACCCTCCCTGTAGACATGGCCCAGCCACTCCTTCTCCAACTTCCTTGTCCGTAAATCATCATTCACTCCCATCCCCTGCTCCACCTCTGCTCCATGCAGGGCAGGGACATATTGATCTTTCTGGGGAGATTGTCCTGCCACAGCCCATCTTCTCCATTTGCAGCTCTGAGAGGTGTCAAAGTCAGATTCAGGACTCACATAATTTGTCAGACCACTCTGTTTATTGGCAAAGCGCTTTGCCTATGCACCCAGATATGTGAGCCTCTCTCTGAGGCTCAAGATAACTTATTTATACAGCTAAGCCAAAGCCAATTTAACATAAGAGACAAAAGGAAGTAGAAACTGACAAATATACATACATATCTTATTTGCATACTAACGTTTACCAATCTCCTAGCTCAGTAGGAGCTCTAAGTTAATTAGTTTGAGGACCCATTGTCTCACACTCCTTAATGTTTCTCTTCCTGACGACTATATTTCAACAAACCCTTCAAGTAGCATTTCTTTAATTAATTATAATTTCAATATAATTCATTCTACTTTCACAATCCCTCCTTTTGGTCAAGCTACGCAATGACCAACAATGACTGGGTTCCACATATCAATCGTTCTTTATCTCTTTGTTCATCAGTGATATTTAAAATCATCAAATTAGCACTGTGGTTTGGGGCAGCTATCTGTGTAGCATGCCTGACACAATTTTGGATATAACAGGAAAGTAACTGAAAACATACAAAAATTATTAGGATTCCAAACAGGAGAGTCAGCGCTTCCTGAAACAACCAGTTTCCTATGCCAGAGAAATTGAAAAGGTTACTTAGCCACTTCCATAAAGAACTTGGCTCTTCGTGGGTAAGATATGCGATTTGTTCTAAGTGGCTAGCACCATCTATTACCTCACTGGTGTTGTCTGGTATATATACACAGCAGTCTTTTCCAATGAGAGCACAAGTCCCTCCTTTTGCCACCAGCACTATGTCCAATGCCTGTCGGTTTTGGAGGGCCATCTGTCGGATTGCCCCTGTTTCTTTGGCCAGGGCTCTTAAACTTTCTCCGGTTTCATTTGCCATTATTTCAACTACTGCTTGTAACCTTAGGAGCCTTTTTGCATGGTGTATTACTCCCCATAACGGTATGAAAGAACCGCCATTGGCCTCTTCCCAGGTTAAGGGGCTTATGTTATTTACATACCATTGGGCATCTGTTAAGTCCCTTCTTTTTCACCTGAAATTGTGGAGACGTTCTCGAGGGAAGGTTCCTAGCACTCAGAATTGTGGGAAGAGTCGGGCGGGATAACAGATTCCTGACCAATTAGCTGGTAGTGCGGTATAAGCTCTGGTCCCACACACCCAGTGATGGCCTATTAAGGCCGGGAAGTGTCGGTTGCACCCATTTGTCATATAGGTGTTTGCAAAGGAGGAGGAGTATCCCCCAAAGGGTACAGGGTAATTCTCCTTACGAGGAGTGGTGTTATTTGCATGACTGTAGGGGGAACATGAGATTGATTTCTCTGTTTGATCCCAGGTTGAGAAAAAATTCATATCTCCATACCTGGCCTGCCACTTTTTAGTTTTGTTTGAATAATCCCATACACCATTGGCCACCATATGCTGAAGGCAACGGCTTTTCCCCAGATCTAGCCCTGTCCCATTACACACCCAACACCAATGACCTTTTCCCTCCACCACACTTATCCATTTAGATGCATTTATTCCCACCGCTTCCCAAGTGTCATTGCTGTTCCATATTTTGTTAAACGGACGAGGCCCTCCAGTGCGGTCTGGGGACTTGAGTGGGATAGCCAGGACAGGAACACCAGTTTGAGAGTGGGCTGGGATGTGGCTGCAGACCCAGCAATTAGAAATATTAAGGGTCTGAGCTATCCATACCTGCTGCGGGACAAAAGAATTGTCATCATGGTCTCCCCAGACCATAAGATACCAGCAGCCGAGGAACAGTGTCTGTTTCTGGCAACCGTTACAAGAGCGTAGATTGTAAGATATTGCAGACTGTTCCTCTACGTCTTCTTCTGGAGCCAAAATTGACTCTGCGTCGTCCTGAGGTGATGATTGGTTCTCTGGGGATGGTGCCTTCTTATACTGCGAAGCATGTATCCACACTGCGATGCCAGATAGTTTAACAGCTGTCTGTGTAGTAAGCAGTACCTGATGAGGACCCTTCCACCGGGGCTCCAAGGCGTGCTTTTGATGATGGCGCCGTACGTAGACCCAATCACCTGGCTCGAGGTTGTGGCAAGCGTCGGAGGTGGGTTCCGTGGGCCAGGCGGCTCGAACCTGTGAATGGAAGTGACTTACAGCTTGCATTAGTCCCTTGCAATACTGAAGGAGCGCACTGTGAGTCAAGTTCAAATCTGGAACGGGAGTAATGGTCGTCATAGCTTGCATAGGGTGTCCCATAACAATTTCAAAGGGACTTAATTTATGCCTTTGGGATGGAGTGGATCTCATGTCCATAAGGGCTAATGGTAAGGCTACTGGCCAGCTTAATCCTGTAGAGTTACAAATTTTAGCACGCTTATTCTTAAGTGCACCATTTCGTCTTTCAACTGCTCCTGCGCTCTGTGGGTGGGAGGGACAGTGCAGCAGGTGTTTGATATGCGATATACGGTCCAGGCGTTGAACAAGTTGTCCAGTAAAATGTGCACCCCGATCCCTGGAGAGAGTAGCAGGAATTCCCTTGGCAGGCATAATATGATTTAACAAACATTTGGCAACAGACAGTGAGTCAGCCTTGCGACAAGAAAAGGCTTCAATCCAACCAGAGAATAAACATACCTTAACAATATAAATTCATATTGTTGACACTTAGGCATTTGTACAAAATCAAGTTGCCAATGCAAGAACGGTGCTTGAGGCAGGCCCTGGAACCCCTGGGCCGCTTTTACAGGTTTACCAATATTATGGCTTTGGCAAATGGTACAGGCTGCACAGTGGCGGGCTGCAAAAGAGCTAAAATGGGGGGCCCACCATCCTGTCTTAGTTACAGCAGAGACCATCCCCTCCTTTCCAACATGCGAAACACCATGTAGCAAGGCGGCCAGAGATGGGTAGAGTGAAAAGGGGGCTACAAAGGCGCCAGTAGGTGAGCGCCAAAAGGAATCGGGATGTAGAGAGCAACCTTGGGCGACCCAGGATTCTTTCTCGGTTTCTGGCGCAGAGTCTTGGAGCAGGGCAAGGTCAGTGAGGGACCAGGAGGGTAAGAGGAGAGCGGAGAACAAGGGACTCAGACATTTTGACTAGGCGCCCTGCAGCAGCCACAGCACGCAGGCAGGGGGGTAAGCCTTGGGCAACAGGGTCTAAAGTGGCGGAGAAATAAGCACTGAGCGGTTCTTTTCTCCGTGCATCTGAGTGAGAACTCCAAGTGCACACCCAGATGGTTCGTGGCAGAAAAGAGTAAAAGGCTTAGAATAGTCAGGCAGCCCTAAGGCAGGGGCAGAAGCCAACCCTGTTTGAGGGAAACAAAGGCAGAATTGGCCTCAGGGGGCCACGGCATGGGGTCAGGCGCAGAGAATCGAGTGAGTTCCTGGAGAGGTTTTGCAAGGGAGGCATATTGGGGAATCCATTGTCTGCAAAATCCAGCCATGCCGAAAAACTTCCAGACCTGGTGTGGGGAGTGGGGTCGGGGAAAGCTAAGGAGAGCTTGGACGCGGGTGGGAGAAAATGCACGCGAACCCTGGGAGAGGAGAAAGCCAAGGTATGTGACAGAAGCTTGACACAGTTGTAGTTTAGAGCGAGAAGCTTTGTGACCCTTATTTGCTAGGGCAGTAAGAAGCACTAAAGAGTCAGTTTCAGAGGCAGACAATGAAGGGGAACAGAGGAGTAGATCATCTACATATTGGACTAGTGTGGACCTGGACGGGAAAACAAGGTCAGCAAGGTCTCGGGCTAATGCTTGGGAAAAATATGATGGGCTTTCAGTATACCCCTGGGGCAGTGTGGTCCATGTGTACTGTTACCCCTTGTAAGAAAAGGCAAACAGGAACTGGCAGTCAGGGTGAACCGGGACAGAAAAGAAAGCAGAGCACAAATCAACAACGGTAAAATGAGTTGCAGCTGGTGGGATAGAAGCCAGAATCTTTGAGAGGGGCAAGTTTTGATTCTGTCCACCTATGATTTGCCTCTTCCCACCACTGCATGAAACAATCAACCTCTTCTTTTGCCAATTTAGTTTTAGGTTGGCCGAGTTTGTCTTTTAAGACGTCTACGCGGTCTTTGTCCCAAGATCCTAACAGTGGCCACTGAATTTTGGGATTCTCCTGAGTTAGCCTAGACCATTTTTCCAGAAATTTACAGGAGTCCGGACCCTTCCTAAAATACATAAACTGAGCCGGCGTTCCTTTAGGGAACTGTCCCGACTTAGACATCTGGTTACCCATACAGGAGGACTTTACACACCAATCACACAAGAAGGAAAGTCGGGTTCGTCAGAGCGATGCCCAGTGCAACACACAAAAGGAGCCCACAGGCTACTGCCTCAATCACCTGTAGCCAGACAGCCAGCCCCCCCCCCCCCTCAGACCAGCATTGCTGGAAACACAGGAGGAAGCCGGAACAGGGCACTTCCAGCACAGCCTTTGAAGCTGTGAAAGCACAGGTGTGCCTCTGGGGGCAGATACAACGATTAAGCTCACAGCAGGCAGAGGCCCTGTGACAGACATGGCTTTTAGCCCCTACTAACTAGCGTGATGCACACACACCAACATCCTAGTTGGGAAAATATTTACCCTGATAAAAGAAATGTCCAGTAGTCAACACTTATTGTTTCTCTCCCTTGCAAGTGTAAACTACTCCTGCGAAAGCTGGCGTCACCCAGACAGACCAGCCTCAATTTGGCATAAGAAAGGAAAAAGAGAATAAAGGAGTACAGAGGTATAAGTAGGGGACCTACAGCACCATGATTTTTGAGTGCTTTTCACTATCTATCTGCTGGTCAGATAAGTGACAGCCTCCCAAGGCTTCTGCAGCTAAGAGGGTCCCTACGCCTTGTCCCTTATTCGTCTTTCCGCGGAATTGAGTGACCGATCCTGGCTTGGCACCGCTGGAATCGAGAGATGCAAGGAGGGTAAGAAGCACCCACACCTGATCTCCTATCTTTAGTGTACACATATTTTGAAATAGAGCTCTATATTTTGTTTTCTTTCTTTGGGATTGTGGCTTCAGTTTTGTAACTTGTTTGTGTGTGTAACATCTCTACATTTAAATAAGTAGGCACTAGCAATTTTGTAACCACATGATTAGAATCTAGCTTAATAAATTTTGGTAACCATTTATGCATAAGCCTGACTTGTTTTCTCTGGTTTACTGTAAAGCAGCCAACACAATTAAAGAACCTCAGCCGTTTTGGCTCTAAAGCCTGGCCATTAGGTGAGAGTACTAAGAGCCTAGCGTTGAGTTGTGCCGCCTCCACGGGGCAAACTCTTGGGGCACCTGTCAGTCAATCCTGGCTGCCCGCTGCGAAGGAGCTGTGAGCTCTAGCAGTTAAAGTCACGGGTGTGGAGAGGCTCTTAGTGCTGCCATTGGGGCACCTGTCAGTCAGTATTGACTGCCCGCTGCGAAGGAGCTCTGAGCTCTAGCAGTTAAAGTCACGGGTGGTTAGGACCTTGGGGCATCCGTCAGCCTAGCCCGGGCTGCCCGCCACGAAGGGACAGTGCGTCCTAGCGGTTAAAGTCACGGATGGTATAAACGGGCATAGCTGGCACCTCACCAAACATCCTTGGCCGTCGGCTAACATCACCCTTGCTTTCACACCAAGGGTTTTACCCAAGGCGCAGTGCGGCTTTGATTGTGCAGATTTCACTCACTCAGACCGTGGGGACAGGAACCCTTTGGTCAGCCGATCCCCGGACGGAGACGGCGCCCAGACTCAAACACACCACAGGGAGGACGGATAGACACAGAGACAAGACAGTCCTCAGTCCGGACAAAACACAGAAATAATTACCTGACCAGATTCCTGATGTCAGATCCCAGGATCCCTACCAGAACAGAGCGGGAACCAACAGGTTCGATGGCGTAGACTTCACTGTGGTCATGCACCCTTCCGTTCTGGCAGAGGACCACTCGGGCCAAATGCCCAGGTGCCGGCTTGCCACGGCCGTCCTAAGAATGGTCAGGAGTCACATGGCCCCAGTGAAGACGGTTGCCATCTCGGTGGGACTTCCAAATTGTCAAAGTCAGATTCAGGACTCACATAATTTGTCAGACCACTCTGTTTATTAGCAAAGCGCTTTGCCAATGCACCCAGATGTGAGCCCCTCTCTGAGGCTAAAGATAACCTATTTATACAGCTAAGCCAAAGCCAATTTAACATAAGAGAGAAAAGGAAGCAGAAACTGACAAATATACATACATGTCTCATTTGCATACTAACGTTTACCAATCTCCTAGCTCAGTAGGATCTCTAAGTTAATTAGTTTGAGGACCCATTGTCTCACACACCTTAATGTTTCTCTTCCTGACAACTATATTTCAACAAGCCCTTCAAGTAGCATTTCTTTAATGAATTATAATTTCAATATAATTCACTCTACTTTCACAGAGGGGAGTGGGATCTAGTGGCTAGAGCAGGAGGGGCTGGGCACCAGGACTCCCGGGCTCTATCCTCAGCTCTGAGCAGGCAGTGGGGTCTAGTTGTTGGAGCAGGGGGGCGGGGCAGGGGCTGGATATCAGGACTCCTGGGTTCTCTCCACAGCTCTGAGAGGACAGTGGGATCTAGTAATTTGAGCTGGTGGGGGGTGGCTGTCTAGGAGCCATGACTCCTACGTTCTCACTACAGCTCTGAGCAGGGAGTGGGATCTAGTGATTGGAGCACAGGGGAGTTGGGAGCCAGGATTCCTGTGTTTTCTCCCCAGCTCTGAGCAGAGAGTGTGATCTAGTGGTTGAAGCAGGGGGGTGCTGGGAGCCAGAACTCCTAGGGTCTCACCCCAGCTTTGGGAGAGCAGTGGGGTCCAGTGTTTGGAGTGGGAGGGGCTGGGTATCAGGACTCCTGGGTTCTCTCCCCACATGGGGGGACTCCTGGGTTCCCCTCCCAGTTCCAAGAAGGGGCATGATTCCTATCAGTTGGGAAGACATGCGATCAACATTTTCAAAGTTGACTAGGGACTGTGGGTGCTTGGGATCCAGAAAGGCCGTGATCCTCCGAGGGCAATTTCCCAGCAAGCCAGACAGAATCTCTAGGCACTCTTGAAATTCCTGGCCTCTGGTCTTTATCATGAGATTACTAGCACTACCATCCCAGGGCCCACAGCCAGTTGCTGCCGGTAAGAGCCTCAATCCAAAGCTGAGATGACCAAAGGGATTTGGACACCTAATTCCCATCCTTGTTCATGGGCATTCAAACTCCTTAGGCCTCGGCATAAGCAGGCAAGTTTGAGCTGCTTAGAAAATCAGGGTGAAAAATTTCAGTGCAAATGGAGGAAACTAATTAATTTTCTTATACGCTGGCCACCACAAAGATCTGATTCTCAGTGGAGACTGTATAAAGGCTGGTGCATCACCCACCTTGCCTGCACTGTGCCTCAGTTTCCCCACACAGCTGGAGAAGGTTTTTTGGGTGGGTAAAGCCACTTTGAGCTGAGCTGGTCCAGGGCTGTGTTGCTTTTGCAAGACACTGGAGGGGAAATCCAGGGAGGAGGGCCTCAGTTTGTGGTCAGCAACTGCTGTCACATTTCCTAAGAGCCCCGCATGTGACCATCACTGGGATGCCACAACACCTCCCACATCGCGGAGGAAGCAGTGGCTGAGTGTCACGTCCATGGCAGGGTTCAGCTATCTCACAGTAAGGGAGCCAGTCTCCTCCCTGGGCAGAGACAGGGCTGGTGGCTCAGAACCCAGCTCTAAGCCGCAGGCAGATCAGCTCACTCAGCATGGAGCTAACTCTCCTTCTGCCGCTGCTGGGTAAGTAGCCTCCCGGGGCCCACTTCCTCTCTTGGGCTATCTCCTTGGGCTGTCCTTGGGCTGTCCTTCCTCTCCTTGGGCTGTCTTGCTTGCTTTCCTGCTTCTCCTCTAGCTCTTTCCTTGCTTGCTTGCTCGCCATCCTTCTTTCCATCTTTTACTTTCTATCGCTTTTCTTTCTTGCTTGCTTTTCTCTTTCTTTGGCTTTTCTCTGTTTCTTGCTTTTTCTTTCTATCTCTTTAATTTCTTTCTCTTGCTATGGCTTTCCTTTCTAGCTTGCTTTTCTGATTCCCCTTTTCTATATTGCTTGCTTGCTCGCTTTCCTGTTTTTTCTTCCTATCTTGTTTATTCTCTTCAATTGCTTTTCTTGCTTGCTTGCTTTCTCTCTTTTCTTTCTCGCTTCCCTGCAATCTCTCTCTTTTCTTGATTGCTTTCCTGCTTTTTCTTTCTTTCTTTCTTTCTTTCTTTCTTTCTTTCTTTCTTTCTTTCTTTCTTTCTTGACTGCTGTCTTGCTTCCTTGCTCTTTTCTTGCGTGTTTGTTTTCTTGCATTCGCTTTCTGTCTCTTTTCTGTCTTGCTTGCATTCCATCCTCCTGTTTACTCTCTCTCTTACTTTTCTTTCTTGCTTGCTTGTTTTTCTGCTTTCTTGTTCTAGCTCTTTTCTAGATTTCTTGCTTGCTTGCTTGCTTTTTCTTTCTGTCTCTTTTCTTGCTTGCTTGCTTTTTCTTGCTTTCTTTCTCATCTGAGCCGTACTACCCTGTGACACTATGACCCCATATTCTTCATAGAGATATTGTTATGATATGATTATGGCCTAACTATGAGGTATTTTATACAAGAGAGGTCATGTGAGCTATCATTGAAAAGATTATGGTTTACTGAATATGATTTTCCTATTTGTATGCATTATCATTTTTATAACTGAAGTTATGACTATTGTCTATGCATCTATTACAAATGTGTTTACACTTGGGGAACATCCACTAGGCAGAATGCAGTCAGTCTAGATGTCTTGCTGGGAAGGGCCATTAGAGAAAACAATAGGTCTTAGAAGATGCTGATCACCCACTGAGAAGCCTTCCTGGAAATGCTGCAAACAACCTCTGAGTTATGGCTGCAGGGTCATGTAACCAAGTCACCTGGTACTGGACTCCAGGATAATACTTGTGTTTTCCACTGACTGGGGGTGGGGATCAAATGGGGGACAAAGGATTCCCGCCACATGCAAAAAACTGTTTAGGGCAGGGGAGTGACATCATCATGGTTCATTCTTCACTGCCTCCCTGCCCAAAAAAGAAGACTGCTGAACACACCTGAGAAACAAAAAGACTGAATTAGGGGAGAAGGGCTGATGACCCCAGGTTAGAGGTTGTCTAGCCTGTGAAAGGGGTAACTGGAGTTTTAAGCAGAAAGCAAGTGCAGCTTGGCTTCAAGAATATTTGCAATCTTCCTAAAACAACATTTAGGGTGAAAATTTTCTGCTCATATCGAATTTTGTTAGTATACTAAGCTTAGATTGCGTTTTTTATTTGCTAGGTAATCTACTTTGATCCTACAAAAGGAACTGGAGGACTTGTGGCACTTTAGAGACTAACAAATTTATTTGAGCATAAGCTTTCGTGAGCTACAGCTCACTTCATCGGATGCATGTAGTGGAAAATACAGTGGGGAGATTTTATATACACAGAGAACATGAAACAATGGGGTTACCCTACACACTGTAATGAGAGTGATCAGGTAAGGTGAGCTATTATCAGCAGGAGAGCGGGGGTGGGGGGGTAGTGATAATCAAGGCGGGCCATTTCCAGCAATTGACAAGAACATTTGAGGAACAGTGGGGAGGGGGGGGAGCAGGAATAAACAAGGGGAAATAGTTTTACTTTGTGTAATGACACATCCACTCTCAGTCTTTATTCAAGCCTAAGTTAATCGTACCCAGTTTGCAAATTAATTCAAATTCAGCTGTCTCTCGTTGGAGTCTGTTTTTGAAGTTTTTTTGCTGAAGAATTGCCACTTTTAGGTCTGTATTTTCCACTACATGCATCCGATGAAGTGAGCTGTAGCTCACGAAAGCTTATGGTCAAATAAATTTGTTACCTCCAAGGTGCCACAAGTCCTCATTTTCTTTTTGCAGATACAGACTAACACGGCTGCTACTCTGAAATCTACTTTGATCTGTTTGCTATCCCTTATAATCACTTAAAATCTTTCTTTTGTAGTTAATAAACTTGTTTTGTTTTGTCTAAAACCAGTGTGTGTGTGTGTGTGGAGATTTTAACCTGGGGCAGAAAGCTGTGCTTATCCCTCTCCACATTGAGGGAGGGGGTGATTTTCATCAGCTTACGCTGTACTGTTCTCTGGGCAGCGCAAGACTGTACAGTGTTGGGCTTACCCTCTAGAGGAGGGTGTGCACTTGAGTACTGGGCAATTCCTTAGCTGAGCCTTCCCATGCAGGGCTGATCTCAACATCTGTGTGTGTAGCTGCAGCTGGGTGTGTCCCTACCTGTGTGTGTGCTGGTAAAGTGCAGTCTGAAGCCTGAGGGAGGGCTTAGCTGGCTTGCCTGGTGGGTCAGGTGGGATCAGTGGTACCCCAGTTCCAAGTGGCTCCCGCGGGGGAACCCATCACATATCCCTCTCCCCATTCTCCCTCTACCCCCCTGCCTTTTTTCTAGCATTCCTGACTCCCATCACACTCCTCCCTCCCCAGATCTCTGACTCATCCTCTCTTCTCTTCTATCTTTCAGCCACTCTCAAGATTCTCCCCAGGTCAGTGTTCCTTGCAGGTAATGCCAACTCTTGTGCTCACTTAGATGACTCATTTTGGGGTGGGTTGTCTCTAGAGCGAATTCGCCTGTGCTTATGCTTTGGGGTTTGGAATCCCATGGGGGTGGGTCTGCGGGGATCCCCTGTTAGCCCCCCCCCCTTGGACACACCAAGCTCCCGCTTTGTCCAGCCCAGCACCAATGCCAGCCCCACCCAGAGATCCCATAGGTGAGACAAGTTGGTGGGGTCTCAGCCCAGGGAGTCCAGAGGCTGGATGGGTACCCTGCTGCCCCCTAGTGGGGAGGGTGGGGTACATCAGCAGGTGGCAGTGTGCTTTTTGGGGGGCATCATCCCCTGAGGTCTTGAAAGGCCAGTTTAGGAGCAAGCCTCATCATTGCAGAACATTCTCCTCCTGCCCCACCCTCATCCCCCTCTTCTCCTGCCCCCGCTCCCCCAGTTCTGTGCCTGTATGCTCCAGGAGGGTGGGTCCTAACTCTTTGGCCTGGCCTGGCGGTAGCCCCTGTCTGAGGGTTGGGGATGTGGGACATCTGTGGGCTTCTCTCTTGGCTGCTGCTTCTGCCCTTGTTCCCAACTAATGCCAATGGAAACTTTTCTTTCCCAGGTGTCCCTGCAGCCCCATCCCTGTCCCTGCACCCCCAGAAGCAGGAGTACCTTCCCGGAGACACTGTTGAGATCAAGTGCTCTGCTCCTCCTTCGGTGGATAGCGTTGGAGGATTCCAGTACCTCAGTGATATTGGAAAGGCCATCACAGTCCTAGCTTCATCCAGGACAAGCCATATCTTCAAGATGAGCCTCACAGGGCCTGAGGACGGGGGGTCATACCATTGCAGATACTGGATAGGCCAAGGTCATTCTTGGAACAGGTCCAGTGACAGTGATGCCATCCTCATTAGAGTGAAAGGTGAGCTCTGCACAGTCTCTAACATTTCTTTGGGTCAGAGGTGAACACTTCCAAGATGCATAAAGACATAAGCAGACAAAAGTATAGCAAGGAACCAGCCAATGACACAGTCCCCCAACATGCCATTCACTTCCCAACTATGGCTGCCCAACGTGGCTAATCCCTCAGTGAATACAGCTACACAGTATGGGTGACCAACGGCCAACAACATGGACACCCAGCATGGCTGCCCAGCTACCAACTATATGGCCCTCCAACATGGTTTCCCTACTACTGATAACATGGCCATCCAATATTGGTCGCCTACCACACTGGACTTCTGGGCCTGGACAAGAGCTGCTAGGCACTATAATAATACAAATAAATAATAATTGCTGCCCAACAGCTGACAACAACCTACACAGCTGCAAAACTGATATCAAACATCTCAGCTTTCAGAAATATGGCTTCCGAACTACTGACTACAGGGCCACCCCCTGCCATGACTGCCAAAAATATAGTCTCCCAACATGTCGGACCAATTGACAACACAATCTCCAGGCTTCCAGAAACGTAACTTATTAGCATGCTTACCCAAAAGCTAGCAACACCCTCAGCCATTGTACAAATTCTGTGCCAAATTATGGAAATCAGGCTGCCAACAATACTCACCAAACATGCCCTTCACTTCCCATATAAGGGTAACCAAAATGGCTGCCAAACTATCAACAAAATGGCAACCCAATATGGGTATCCAACTACAAACAACATGGCCACACACTATGGCGATCTAACAGACACAGTCGACAACATGTCATCTGAAATGCCTTCCCAACTAACAACAGGATCACTGAACATGGCTGACAAAAAGCTGACAACATGGCTGCCCCACATGACCGCTCAACATGGCTACCCAATGGCCAGCAACATGAGACTCATCATGACTCTCCAACAGCTAGCAATATAGCAATTCATCATGCCTACCCAACAGCCAACAACATGGCACCCAACATGACTACTTGACTGTCAATAACATGGAGATCTAGCATATGCCCCACACTCAGGACAACCTGATACATAAAGCGAATAAAAGGTTGTTACAAGGAGGAGGGAGAAGAATTGTTCTTCTTAACCTCTGAGGACAGGACAAGAAGCAATGGGCTTCAATTGCAGCAAGGGAGGTTCAGGTTGGACGTTAGGAAAAACTTCCTAACTGTCAGGGTGGTTAAGCGCTGGAATAAATTGCCGAGGGAGGTTGTGGAATCTCCATCACTGGAGATTTCTAAGAGCAGGTTAGACAAACAGCTGTCAGGGATGGTCTAGATAATACTTCATCCTGCCATGAGTGCAGGGGACTGGACAAGATGTCCTCTCGAGGTCCCATCCAGTCCTATATGTCTATGATATTTAAGTTCCCAGAACCTGTTCTCCAACATGACAAACTAATGGCTAACACTCACCTTGTAGAATCTGGAGGAAGGAATAAAGCCTAGGCTATCACTTGCAGCTACACAAAGATCCTCATGTAGGGAGGCACGAGGTATCAGTTTGAATCTTACCAGTGTTGAGTTTGGGGCAACATCTCTGCTTTCCCCCCATGTCAACCCCCACCCCATCCCCGATTCATTCTTGTTGCCTCTCCTAACCTCAGACTTCCCTCCCTGGCCGAAGCTGAGTGTGGATCCTCCGTCCAGAGCGGTGAGCTAAGGGGTCCCCCTGCTCATCACCTGCACTGCCCCAGCAATGCTGGTGAGCAGAGGTTTCACTTCTACAAGGATGGAGATGAGCTCGTCCCCAGGGACATGGGGTCTGTGGTCAGCACAACAGAGACCAGGACCAGCTCTATGGTGTTCAGCATCCCATGAGCTGGTCCCAACAGCGCTGGGGAATTCACCTGTGCGTACAAGGAGAACATGAGTGGGAGGTGGATTCTGTCCCTAAGGAGCTTGGCTGTGAATGTTACCATGATAGGTGAAGTTGCCCCAGACTCACCAGTCTAAGATATACCTAATGCTTCCTGAAGGGAGCAGAAGTCATGAATGTACACACACACACACACACACACACTGAGTAGGGCTCATCCCCTCCAGCAGGGGGCAGCAGGGACACACTCAATCACAGACATTGTGCACATCCCCTCCAGCAGGGGGCAGCAGGGACACACTCAATCACAGACATTGTGCACATCCCCTCCAGCAGGGGGCAGCAGGGACACACTCAATCACAGACATTGTGCACATCCCCTCCAGCAGGGGGCAGCAGGGACACACTCAATCACAGACATTGTGCACATCCCCTCCAGCAGGGGGCAGCAGGGACACACTCAATCACAGACATTGTGCACATCCCCTCCAGGAGGGGGCAGCAGGGACACACTCAATCACAGACATTGTGCACATCCCCTCCAGGAGGGGGCAGCAGGGACACACTCAATCACAGACATTGTGCACATCCCCTCCAGCAGGGGGCAGCAGGGACACACTCAATCACAGACATTGTGCACATCCCCTCCAGCAGGGGGCATCAGGGACACACTCAATCACAGACATTGTGCACATCCCCTCCAGCAGGGGGCAGCAGTGATGCACACACGAGCATGCACACACACACACACACACACACTTGCAGCAGGGGGACACACTCGTGCCAGTGTATTATTTCCTGGCAATTTCCTCCTTTTTTGCAGTGCGCAGACATTTCTGGGTCCGGGAGCTGGCTGTGGGTGGGTCCTTCTTCACCATTAATGGCCTCATCTTCCTCATCTTCCACCTCTGCATGAAGGGCAAAGGTAATCGCACATTTCCCTCCCCCGTCCCTGCTTTCACAGGAGCTTGGAAAAGCTTAAACAAACGAACCCTGAAATTTCTCCTCCTGAGTCTCACCTGGCAAAGCGGCTGCTGCTGTAGACAACACTGAGCCTAGTATCTGTCCACCCGCCACACCGTTATATCTCCTCTTCTGACCCCTCGGCTCCACCTGCTGAAATGCTGGGTAACCGCCACCCAGTAACACTGCCTAGGAGTCCCCAAGGCTGAAAGGCAGCTGCTTCTGGGGTGGGGCGTGGCAGCCGGCGGGCAGCCGCAGCGTAATGCCACAGAGGGATGGCTCCTCCAGATGCAGCCGTCTCTGGGGCGGGCCACGGCAGCTGTTTAGCAGCTGGGCATAGATGATGCGGCACTGCAGGCCAGAAAGGAATGCGAATGCAGACTCCTAGGCAAGCTGCAGCAGCTCCACATCTCAGCCACAGCTCCAGCATGATCACTGCGGGAACAGCACCCCCTGAAGGGTCTCGCATCCCTCCAGCTGCAGCACAGCGCCCCCTAGTGCTGCACAGGGGCATTGGGGTCAGCACTAATTGCGAGGGCAGAGTGCCCCCTACTGAGACCCTTCCCTGCGCCCTACAGCACAGCGCCCTCTACTGAGACCCCACATTCACCCCCTACTGGCTTCATCACTTTGCTTGCTCCAAAAAGATACCCCCTCAAAACATGCCCCAAGCTGCTTTCTTTCTTTCTTTCTTTCTTTCTTTCTTATCTGAGTTTTCTCATGTGCTTTTCTCCTTCTCAGGTTCCAAGGAGAAGCACGCAGGCATCTCAGACCCATTTCAATCAGCTTATTACTCAGTCCCTGTTCGATCAGTCATTCGTCAGTCTGGTCATTCTGCGACGGCCAAGGCAAACCACATCCCCAACCCCCTGTCCCGTGGGAATAATGAGTACCAGGAAGAGGTGTGAAGGCTCAGCTACTGACTGCGAATATTCCTCCCCTGCCCGCGGATGGCTGGCCAGTTCTGCAGCTCAACTGGCTTCAGGGGAGAATGTTTTGCTCCTCAAATATTACAGGCAAACCAAGATATTACTGTGTGTTGCTTTCTTTGCTACAAATGTGGAGAAACCAGATGGGTGTGTTTTGAAGAAAGAAAGGTGACTGGAAAGAAATAGAAAAAAATGTAACTAAGAAAGAAAGAAAGAAAGAAAGAAAGAAAGAAAGTTTATATTCTCATTTCTCCTCAGATCTTCCTTCTCTCTGTATATTCACAGCTGTATGAATCCCTGTAAATTCCTCCACCTCCAGCTTTTAATTAAACCATTTTTTTAGCGCCTTCTGGCCTCTGACCCTTGTTTCTTTCACTGTGGTTATTTTGTCCCTCAAACGGTATGTGTCATTGGCCCTGCACTGCAGACACCGAATGGTAATTCTCCTTTGGACCACAAACTGCAACTCCTTCCCCTGTTGAGTGGGGCTCAGGGCGGCAGTTTCCATGACTTGCTGAGCTACCCAATGGAGCAGAAAACAGCCACTTAGCCCTGAAATTTGAGGGTCAGAGAGAGAGGCAGTCCACGAGGGGAAGGCGCTTGTCATTACAGCAGGCCTGCTACAGTCCCCATCATCTCAATGATACTCACGGCCCTTATCCTGCACCCGAACCTGACACTGAACTCCCTTTCGCCCCCCTGTCTCTTTATTCACCCCCCTCTCCTCTGTCTCCCCTATGTGCCAGGCTGGGACATACATGGGGATCTGACACTATCATGGCCTGTCTGGCATCCTTGGCTCAGGGAGGGGAGTGGGGTCTAGTGGTTAGGGGGAAGGGCCAAGAGCCAGGACACCTGGGTTCTATCCCCAGCTGAATGGGGTCTAGTGAGTTGGGAGTGTGACTGGGAGGCAGGACTCCTGGGTTCTATTCCTGGTTCTGGGAGGGGAGTGGGGTGAGTGGATTAGAGCAGGAGGGGGGCAGGCAGGGATCCAGGATGTCTGGGTTCTATTTACAAAAAGAAAAGGAGTACTTGTGGCACTTTAGAGACTAACCAATTTATTTGAGCATAAGCTTTCGTGAGCTACAGCTCACTTCATTGGATGCATACTGTGGAAACTGCAGAAGACATTATATACACAGAGACCATGAAACAATACCTCCTCCCACCCCACTCTTCTGCTGGTAATAGCTTATCTAGAGTGATCACTTTAGATAAGCTATTACCAGCAGGAGAGTGGGGTGGGAGGAGGTATTGTTTCATGGTCTCTGTGTATATAATGTCTTCTGCAGTTTCCACTGAATGCATCCGATGAAGTGAGCTGTAGCTCACGAAAGCTTATGCTCAAATAAATTGGTTAGTCTCTAAGGTGCCACAAGTGCTCCTTTTCTTTTTGCGAATACAGACTAACACGGCTGTTACCCTGAAACCTGGGTTCTATTTGATGTTCTCCCATGTCTCTCTCTCTTTTTCTTTAGCCGCCCCATCCTGCCTTCGTTCCCAGCCCCGGAAATCTCATCCCCTCCCTTCCCTTCTCTCTAACAGCTGCTCTGGAGATTCTCGCCAGGCCAGTGTTCCCTGCACATAATGCCGACTTCCCTCCTCTCTTTGATGCCCCATTTGGGGTGAGGCTGGCTGTGCGGGGGAGCTCTGCTGCTCCCGCAGTGGGGTTTGGAGGTCCAGCAATGGGGTGTGTGTTCGAGGGCTTTCGCTTCACCCTCCCACTTCCCTGGTTCTTCTCACTCAGACAGCAAGCAGCAAAAGACCAGAAGTCCGAAGTGCAGACAAGGTGACGTTTCTTGGGGTTAATTTCCAAGCAAGCATATTCCGAAGCCCTTCACACCAGTCGGGCTTCTCTCTGTATGCCGATAGAGTCTGTTCCCCAGTGTCCCCTTCCCAGCTCTGATGCCCCAGAGGCTTGTCCCTGTTCCCCACCCCTTAGCAAGCATGATTCCAATTTCCCTTCCCCCCACTTCCTGTTTGACCCCAGTTGATAGTGTAATAATCTCAGCTATACCTTCACCAATCATTTTACTGATATTTAACCGACCAATCCTAACATATTGTAACATAATTCTCGAACCAATTATATCCCCCCACCCTAATTAACTTACACCCAGCAAAATTAATTATACAGTAGACAGAAACAATTAGAGAAGCAGACAGATTAACAAGAGAGAAGTGGGTGCCATAAAGATAAAACGTACAGAAATGACGGTTTCACAACCACAACCACTGATAAGTGAGTTGTTGCCAGAAAGGATGCTATCAGACTAAGGTTTCTTTAACCATTTTAAGATCTGTTTCTTTCTCTGGAGGCGATGGGCACTATCAGGACAGGATCCTCTTCCGAACAGCCCAATGGCACCTTATTTCAGTGTGGCTGGTTTGGGATGTGAGGATGCGACCATTCGCTTCCCAGCTTATGGCTGCCTCTGTTGCTTAGCCAAAGGCCTTAGCCCAAGAACAGGGCCCCAGAATATCCTCATGAGAGAAGTCCCAGACACAGGTGGACCGTGATTTTCATTCTTTATTTTTATACCCCTGTAACTAGCTAAGTGATAAAAATACACCTAAGTTCTCAAAGTACAGGCCTTTGCAGGCAGGCCTGAATATTTATATTCTAACAGTGTCTATGGGGAATTCCCATCATTCCTGCTTGGAGGGATCAAACTCCCTCATCCATAGAAGACCCTCTGTTGGAAGACCAAGGTGCTCGGGGATAGAGATCAAGAATGTGGGGGGCTGGTGGATTGTCTCTCGTCACCCTCCCCTGTCTATTCCAGACCCCCTGCTGGCCTCTTGACTTTCCCTGGGCCCCCCACACCACACGTTCCTTCCCAGAGAGCATGTGACCCTGATTTGCTCAGTGCCAGAGAGGGTGGAGGTAACCAAATTCTAGTTCTTCAGGGGAAAGCACTAGGTGGCTGCGAAGGTCCCAGCCCTGGAGCAGAGGGACCAGCTGGGCCTCCAGGCCAAGCTTGTGGTGGCCGGCTTCTTCATCTATGCTACAAGTCAATGCAACCAGGGGGGACGTCCCCTCCAGGCTCAGTGCCTCTGTCCAGGTGCTGGTGCTGGGTGAGTGGCTGTCAGTTCCTCATCCTCCTTGATATCGGCTGGGTGGCGCTGGGTGGCAGGGAGCGCTCCCCTGGCAGTCAGTGCTGACCCCAATGCCCCAGTGTGAGCTAGGGGGCATTGTTACAGTCTCTGAACCCCCGCCCCCATCTCCATGCTCTGATCAGGGAACGTCTCTGTGGGGTGCCGGCCCCCTGCAGGGCCCTCCATCTCTTTGTCCATCACCTCTCTCTGTCCCTCCTGGTGCAGTTTAATCCATCACCCCTCTCTGTCCCGTCTGGTGCAGTCTAATCACCCCTTTTATCGCCACGGTGGCTTCACACGGAACCCATCCAGCAACCCAGGAACACCCTACCGCCACCCCCAAGTATTGATACAGAGGTCTATGGTGCCTAGAACATCTCAACAGAAGAGTCAATGAAGTTTTCCTGCTTCCAATATCCAGCTCACCAGAATGCAGGAGACGTGGGATAAAGTGGGTATCTTGACTTCAAAGATACATCTGCCTGCCTTGCATCTGTCACTCCGTCCTCTGGGACTGAGAAGAAAGGAAGAAAGAAAGATGATGGAGAAGAAAGAAAGAAAGAAAGAAAGAAAGAAAGAAAGAAAGAAAGAAAGAAAGATTCTATTCTCATTTCTCCTCAGATCTTCCTTCTCTATGTATAGTCAAAGCTGTAAATTCCCCCATCTCCAGCTTTTAATTCAACTTTTTTTTAGCCCCTTCTGGCCTCTGAACCTTGTTTCCTTCACTGTAGTTATTTTGACCCCGCAGTGTGTGTCACTGACCCTGCACTGCTGACACAGAAGGGTGATTCTCCTTCGGACCACAAACTGCAATTCCTTCCCCTGTTGAGTGGGGCTGAGGCCGGTGGTTTCCACCAATTGCTGAGCCACCCAGTGGAGCAGAAAACTGCCACCTAGCCCTGAAGTTTGAGGGTCAGAGAGAGAGGCAGTCCACAAGGGGTACGGGCTGGTCATTGCAACAGGCCTGCTACAGTCCCCATCATCTCAGTGATACTCAGGACCCCAATCCTGCCTCCGAACCTGACGTTGAACTCCCTTTCGCCACCCTGTCTCCTCATCCATATCATTCATTCATTCACCGCACCCTCCTCTGTCTCCCCTATGTGCCAGGCTGGGACATATATGGGGATCTGACACTATAATGGCCTGTCTGGTCCATCCCTGACTCAGGGAGGGGCGTGGGGTCTAGTGCTTAGAGGGGAAGGGCCAAGAACCAGGACATCTGGGTTCTATTCCCAGCTGAATGGGGTCTAGTGGGTGGGGAGGGTGCCTGGGAGGCAGGACTCCTGGGTTCTATCCCTGGCCCTTAGAAGGGAGTGGGGTCTAGTGGTTAGAGTGGGGGTTGGGGGGATACTAGACCCAGGACTCTCGATTCTATCCCCAGCCCTGGGTGGGGAGTGAGGTCTCCTGGGTTAAAGCAGAGGGACTGGCCAGGCCTCCTGGGTTCTCTGCCCAGTTCTGGGAGGGTAATGGAGTTGAGCAGGGGGGCTGGGTGCCAGGACTCCTGGGTTCTATCCACAGCTCTAGGAGGGGAGCAGGGTCTAGAGTTGCTGCTGAAAAATACAGCCAGAAAGCCATGTTGTCACAGATCCACAGGCTCCGTGCTACTCCCTAGCTTTGAAAATGTCTTTTGGTGGACCCCCAGCAGTGTGCCTGACCCCTGAGGGGTCCCACTCCTCTTTCCGCACCCCAGCCCTCTTGCTTCACACCATGAGCTCTGCCCAGCGAATCCAGACGATACAGACCCCCACGGCAGAGAAGTGACCCAGGTGCCCCCTCTCTGCAGTGACACCCACCCCAAACAGAGCCGGGGTTATTGCTCAGCAGGACCTCATCAAGGGAAGGCCTTAGCTTAGCCCAAAGAAATAACAGCTAACACACACTCCTGCCCCCCCCCCCGACCCCTCTCCATCCTTTGCTCCTGAGCTGGGGTCTCTGCTCAGCTTCCCTTTTGAGAAGCGGGGAAATCTGTCTGCCCTGGGTGCTGGGCAGTGGGTTTGTCCCTGTCTTCTCCATTGAGATGGGGTGGGTCCTTTTAATGACCCAGACAGTCCGTTCAGACAGCGAGGGGACACCCTGCCCTCATGTCTCTCAGTTGGCCCCGAGAGCAAAGTTAATGCCACTGAGGAGTAATGCAAAGCACAGGGGGAAACTGAGACACGCGTCGGCTTCATAAAAATATTACAGCCAGCTCCCGCTCCTTACAGAAGACTTTGCAGAAAGTAGCTCATCATGGCCATGAGGACTCGTGGCTGAATTTCCTGTGCACACAGAGGTCTTATGGGCTGGTCAGATGGGCAGGGTTGGGTCAGTCTTCCTGGGTGGAGACAGGGTCAGTGGCTAAGACGAGAGCCTTGCTCCAAGCCCAGGGGAAGCAGCTCAGCATGGTGCTAACTCTCCTTCTGACTGTTCTGGGTGAGTGACCTCCCCTGGACATCCTCTGTCTGCCTCTCTTGTTGAGTAGAACAGAGGGGGTTGGGATTCAGGACTCCTGGGTTCTATTTCTGGCTATGGGATCTTGTGAGTTAGCGTGGGGTGGGGGGGCTGGGATTCAGGACTCCGGGGTTCTATCCCTGGCTCTGTGAGGGGAGTGGGGTGCAGTGGGTTAGAGCAGGCAGGAAGCCTGGAGTCTATCTGACATTCTTCCCCCTCTCTCTCTCGCTCTCCTTTTCTTTAGCCCCATCCTCCCTTCATTCCCAGCCCCAGAACTCTCATCCCCCCCTTCCCTTCTCCCTTACAGCCGCCCTGCAGAGTCTCCCTGATTACAGGTAATAGCTCATGTTGCTCCACCCACGCCCCACCTCTTCCCACCCAGTTCCGCCCCCTCTACCAGACATGCCGCTTCCTTGCTCCTCTCCCTTACCCATCAGGCCTCCTGCATGCTACGAAACAGCTGATCTCAGCAGTTGGGAGGGGGAGGCGCTGATCGGGGGCCTGCTGGCGGGTGGGAGGCGCTTGGGGAGGTGGGGGGGAGCTGATAAGGGGGCTGATGGTGGGTGCCACCATTTTTCCCTCATGGGTGCTCCAGCCTCAGAGCACCCGCAGAGTCGGCGCCTGTGCTGGCAGCAGAATGGGGACTAGGGGGGTCAGAGCTGGGGGGCTGGACACCAGGACTCCTGGGTTCCATCCCCAGATCTGGGAGGGAAGTGCGGACTAATGGGTTAGAGCAGGGGAGGGTGGAAGTTAGGACTCCTGGCTTCTAGTTCCCTCGCTGGGCAGGTCACCGGCCATGGCTATGCCTCGGTTTCCCCTCTGCCGGCTTGTGGTGTTGTCATTTCACATGGGCAAAAGTCTCAGCCACCCTCCCATAACGGCGAGGTCTGGAGAAGGGTAAACACTGTTCTTATTATCCTGCAAACCCCTTGTTCCGCATGACTAGCTCATCATTCTAGTGGTATCGGCACCATCTTGCTGCCAGTGCACTGATGTTATCTACGGCTTCCTCTCTGCTTGGTGGCGTAGCTGTTTCACGCATTTCCCCTCTCCTGTTTTCCATCAGAGCTGATGAAACCTTCCCCCCATGGTGCCCATGCTGGGACCCAAAGACCTCGTGATGCCAGCTGACAGAGGGATCCCATGGGTTCACCCAAGAACCTCACATGAGGTATCTAGTGAATGCCCGTGTCGCGCTGGTCATTGTAATCTTTGCAACACGTGTGTATGGAAAATATGGAGAGAGTTATGTAGCTATGCTGAAAATTATGTTCTCTGAGTCACATACCCGTGGCAGCAGGGAGGAAGGAGATGCGTATCTCACTCTGGCTGACGGAGTCTTGTATTGTTCACACTGAACGGCCGTTGGCGGTCTGAGCAAATCCGTGGATGACACAGGATGGAGGGAAAAAACAAAAGCCACCGGGGGGGTGAAGCAAGGAACTCTGGGGACTATAGCTGGGGTACAGATGGACCCCCGAGGCATTCCCTCAGTCTGTCAGGACAAGCTGCCGACAGCTGAGACACTGGATCAAATCTGAATCCGTCCCTGGTAGAGCTAGGAAAATATCCCATCTTGAGTTAAATGGTCTAGATTTTAAAGGCCTTGATTTGGTGACCTGGAAATCAGATCTCCTGGGAGGGGTCTAAGGTGTCCTCCCCATCTCCTTAAGGATCGTAGAACTGGAAAGGGTTGCCTGGGCCGTGGAGTCCACTCCCTTGCTATTGGATGCAGCCCCATCTCATAATTCCATTCATAAACCTATCAAGTGCCATCTTCACTTTGGTTAGGTCATTTGCCCTCTCAGTGCTACTGTTGGAGGCTGTCCCAGAACCTCCCTCCTCTGGTGGTCACAAGCCTTCATTGTCCGCTACCTTCACTAGCTCTTCGGCCTCCCTGGTGTTTCGCCACTGCTCTATTCATAGAGAGAAATAACACCACCTCTTGGCCTTCATTTTAGGCTCCCTTTAATTCTCCTCTCATGAGACTGGCTCTCCAGTCCCGGGATCATCCCAGGAGCCATTCTCTGTACCTGCTCCAGCTGGAATTCCTCTTTCTCCAGCCAAAACTGGACTCGGCCTTCCAGATGAGGTTCTGCCACCGCCTTCTACATCCTACATCTTAAAGACCTCATACAACTTGGAGGTTGCCCATCTAGGAGCATAGAATGAAAGAGGAGCTAAAGGGTGGAGATAGGTGGGTGGGTCGTTCCCCAATCAAGCACACAAGAACTCAGTCAACATGGTGTTATGGAAAGTAGCTCTTGTCAAACAAACCTGGTTTAATTCCTTGATGAGAAGTTTGGTGAAATCACAAGTGTGGTTGGTAAAGTTCACTGCGTAGATGTAACAGACACAGGCTTTGGTGAGGTATTTGACCTAGCACAGCACAGCTTATCACACCAATGGAGCACACGGTAGTGGACTAAGGAATAGCTGATTGATAGATTGTTGTCACGTAGTCCTCACTGGGGAATCATCATCAGTGAAAGGAGGTGTTTCCAGTGAGGTCCCCTGACGCTACTCAACGGTGTCAACAATGACCTGGAAGTCACTATGAAATCACTGCTGACGAAATGTGCAGAGGACACAAAGATTGGAGGACCGGACAATGGGGATGAGGGGATGAGGCTAGGGCAGTTCTACAGAGGGAGACGGATGGTCAACTGGGCCCATCCAAACAAAGAGGTGAGCTGATTACGGTGTATAAGAGAAAATCCTGGCTACTGAAGTCCTCGGTAATCGAGGGGAGAAAGGCAGCATGAGAACTAATAGCTGGAAGTTGAAGCTGGACACATTCAAATTAGAAATAAGGCACAAATTTCTAACTGGGAGGGTGATTAACCAGTGGGACAAACTCCTAGGGGAAGTGATAGATTCTCCATCTCTTGATGTGTTCAAAAGCAGCCTGGATGGAGGATAAGCCCATCAGTGGCTATCAGCTAGGATGGGCAGGGATGGTGTCACTAGCCTCTGTTTGCCAGAAGCTAGGAATGGGCGACAGGGGATGGATCACGTGATGATTCCTTGTTCTGTTCATTCCCTCTGGGGCACCTGGCATTGGCCACCATTGGAAGACAGGACACTGGGCTAGATGGACCTTGGGTCTGACCCGGTCTGGTCGTTCTCATGTTCTTATTAGTGTCAAGGTAGGTGAGGTGATATCTTTTATTGGACCAACTCTCCTTCAGCTCCGTGCAAGCTTGAAAGCTTGTCTCATCCCCCAGCGGAAGTTGGTCCAATATGAGATATTGCCTCACCTGCCTTGTCGCTCTACTATTCAACACAGCTGCACCGGCACTGCAAATATTACACCGCGGAGTCGGTGTTGCTCCAGGGAGGTATCTGAGTGCATTCAATAGTATTCCTGGATCTATCATTATAGCACAGGTTTCTTCAGTGGTATTGTGCTATAATGAGGTATTATCAGATGATACTCCAGGGAAGTATCTTTCTGCATTTAATACTATTTCCATACTACAGTACTATCGTCTTCAGTAGCACTATGAGATCCTGAGGTGAAGCTGCTCCAGGGACACATCTCCGACATCGTGCTGTCCTTGAGTATTATCAGATTATACTCTGGGGGAGCAGCTCCCTGTGTTATATACTTGGGTACCATCAGATGATATTCCAGAAAAGTATGTCTCTATGTCTCAGTGTCTCTATTGCAGCCCCCCTGCCAGCCCCCCAGCCTCTCTGACCTTCCTAGCTGTGAGATGGTGTGTTCACCCCCTCCCCAGGACAGACATTGGGGGTCAGGGGCAGAGAACCCAGGTGTTTGGCCACTCTTAGGCCAGCAGCAACCCTTGATGAGACCAGGAGTGCCATGGATGGGGGGGATCAGGATGGGATCCCGGTGACGAGCGAGGAGGGTGGAGTGGAGAGCTCAGACTGAGCAGGGGATCAGGGTGGGACCCTGGTGGCAGGTGAGGTGGGTGCTGTGGGGGGGAGTACAGGCTGGGGATGGGTATTTGGGATGGATTCTGGCAGCAGGGAGGGGACGGGCAATGACCAAGCGGGGAGGATGTGGGGATTGGGCAAAAGGAAGTCCAGATGGGTCATGGCCGTGTTAGAACACAGCTAGACACTCGCTGTTGTGTGGTCACTACAGCAGCAGGAGGCATAGACACACACACGCACACACACCGAGCGGGGCACCCATTCTCCCACTCTCTATCGCTAAAACTCTGCAGGCCGGGGTTTTCTTCTAGCTCTGGGAGGGGAGTAGGGACTAGTGGTTAGAGCAGAGGGGCTGGGATTCTGAGGCATCCCACACTTCAGTGCAGGGGCTGACCTTGGTGATCTCTCAAGGTCCCTCCCAGCTCTACATGCGGGGCCGAGCTGTCCTCAACCTACCCAGCAAACCAGGGTGAGGGAGGTCAGTGAATGCTACAGGAAGTGACGGAGATGAGTCAGTGCTGGCCCTGGGGCAGCACTAGGGGGCGCTGTGCTGCTGGGAGTTGGGTGGGAGGCTCAGTAGGGGGCGCTCTCCCCTCGCAATTAGCATCGGCACCTGAGGATGCTGTGGTGCAGGGAGCAGGCAGGTGACTCAGCACCCTGGGGGCCTCTTTTCCAGTACTGCAATCACATACAAAACAGGAAGCCAGGACTCCTGGGTTGTATCCCCAGCTCCGGGAGGGGAGGAAAAGGGGCGTAGTGGGTTAGAGCTGGGGTCCAGGACACCTGGGTTCTACTGCCAGTTCTGGGAGGGGAGTGGGGTCTAGTGAGTTAGAGCAAGGGGGGCTGGGAGCCAGGACTTCTGGGTTCTCTCCCCAGCTCAGGGCGTGGTGAAGATTTTAAGGATGAGATCAGGCCAGCAGGAATCCGGGGTTTTCTTCCAGCTCCAGTCTCAGCACGCCTGGCAGGGGAGTTGACAAGGGAACAGACATTCCCTGAAGCGCCCAACCCGGGCTGAGGACGGAGGCGTGCGTAGGTGAAGTAGCCAGGTGTGGAGTCTCATTCTGGAACATCGGTGGGCCCCACATTCGACGGGCCGGCCAGGGAATCTCCCGCCGGCCCCGCTGGAGCACGTTAGCCAGGGCTCCTCGGTTCCCCAAAGGAGTCCCAGCTGAATAGTTACGGATGCAAATGTTACAGGGTGGCCTTATTGCAAGACGCCTCCCTTCTGTTTTCATCTCTGTGCAACAAGATCAGGGGTTGCCGAGTGCTCCAAACAGCAGCAGGAAACACCCCTGGTGAATGCAGGTGAGTCCTGCTCATTAGTGTTACTAATAATAATGGCAATAATAATATTAATATCAGGAGGAGGGTGGGGTGGGGGTGCTTGGAAAACAGTCTCTTATTTTTGAAATACCATGTTGGCAGAGAGGCCTGGGATCTCTGAGAGAAACCACTTTAATGGGATCATTTCCCATGAGCTGTGGGCGGGACAGGGCTGGGCTGGCAGGGGGCTGCGGGTTGGGAGGGAGGGGCACCGGCAGGGCAGGGGGGGTCCCGGGGCTGGGCTGGCAGGGGGCTGCGGGTTGGGAGGGAGGGGCACCGGCAGGGCAGGGGGGGTCCCAGGGCTGGGCTAGCAGGGACTGCGGGTCGGGAGGGGCACCGGCAGGGCAGGGGGGGTCCCGGGGCTGGGCTAGCAGGCGCTGCGGGTTGGGAGGGAGGGGCACCGGCAGGGCAGGGGGGGTCCCGGGGCTGGGCTAGCAGGGGCTGCAGGTTGGGAGGGAGGGGCACCGGCAGGGCAGGGGGGGTCCCGGGGCTGGGCTAGCAGGAGCTGCGGGTTGGGAGGGAGGGGCACCGGCAGGGCAGGGGGGGTCCCGGGGCTGGGCTAGCAGGGGCTGCAGGTTGGGAGGGAGGGGCACCGGCAGGGCAGGGGGGGTCCCGGGGCTGGGCTAGCAGGAGCTGCGGGTTGGGAGGGAGGGGCACCGGCAGGGCAGGGGGGGTCCCAGGGCTGGGCTAGCAGGGACTGCGGGTCGGGAGGGAGGGGCACCGGCAGGGCAGGGGTGTCCCGGGGCTGGGCTAGCAGGGGCTGCGGGTTGGGAGGGAGGGGCACCGGCAGGGCAGGGGGGGTCCCAGGGCTGGGCTAGCAGGGGCTGCGGGTCGGGAGTGAGGGGCAGAGGCGTGTGAAAGCTCTCAGAGCCCTCCAGGTTTTCTCTCGCAGAGGGCTCCAGGGACCTTATCAGCCCCCAGCACCCATCCTGCGCTGTCATCTTTTCCCTGTGGGTGTCGGGAGCGGGGCGGGGACAGGAGGAATGACAGAGTCTCCAGAAGCCACTTCTTCCAGCCCTGGGCGCTCCGAGGTGTGCCCCCACCCGAACCTTCCCTCCCTGGGAGCCTACAGAAGTGGCTGGAGGGATCCTGCCAACCCGCCTGGCTGCTCCTCGGCCCAGCCCCATGCTCTGGGGCCCCATTACTCAGCGGCTCCAGTCCAGACGTGCCGAGCTTCCAGCCAGCCCCCACCCGGCCATGGAGGGACTGGGCTAGGAGAGGACAGGACACGCCCGCCTGGATTGGAGGCCTCTCAGTGGGGTACGCTGGGTCTGGAGTGAGGGGCACTGGCGGGGGGGGGCAGAGCTGGGCTAGCAGGGGGCTGTGGGTTGGGAGTGAGGGGCACCGGCAGAGTTCGGGGGGGAGCACAGGGCTGGGATAGAAGGGGGCTGCATGTCAGGATTAAGGGGTACTGACAGAGTGTGGGTTTCTTTCTTTCTTTCTTTCTTTCTTTCTTTCTAATGCACTTTCTTTTTCTAATCTATCTCCCCATACGAACCTCCTGTGTTCTTCCATCTATCCATTGGTCTATCCCCATAAACACCTGTATCTCTTTCTTGTCATCCATCCATCCATCCATCCATCCCCGTACCCTCTATCTAGCTAATCTAGCTATCTATCTCCATACACCCGCTCTCTCTCTCTCTCTCTCTCTCTCTCTCTCTCTCACTAGATGCCACCCCCTCCATCTCTGTTGTATCTCAACCCTTCTAACCTCATCTCCTCCCTCCCCCACAGGGAAATCTGTCCTGGCCCCATGCCCGATGCCACCATGAACAGCTGCCTGCACACCTCCAGCAACGTCACCCTCCTGACGTCCTCGGTCTCCAGCGTGACCGGAATCGTTTTCCTCCTCCTGGCCGCTCTGATCGGGCTGCCGGGCAACCTGTTTGTGGTGTGGAGCATCCTGTGGAAGATGAAGCCCAGCTGCCGCTCAGTCACCTGCCTGCTGGTCCTCAACCTGGCCATGGCCGACGGGGCCGTCCTCCTGCTCACGCCCTTCTTCATCCTCTTCCTCACTTTCAAGACCTGGTTCTTCGGCCTTGCCGTCTGCAAAGGCGTCTACTACCTTTGTTGCGTCAACATGTACGCCAGCATCTTCATCATCACACTCATGAGTGTGGACCGCTGCTTGGCTGTCAGCCGGCCCTACCTCTCCCAAGCCATCCGCAAGAAGCACCTGGTGGTCAAGATCTTGGCCGCCCTCTGGGCAGCGGCTGTCTTGTTGGCTGTCCCGGCCTTCGTGTACCGGCAGCTGCTGTCAGACCAGTCAGGGCGGTGGCTGATCTGCGAGCCGTGCCATGCCACGCCGGGCCTGGCTGTCTTCCACTTCACCATGGAGACGGTGGTGGCCTTTGTGGTGCCCTTTGCAGTCATTGTGGGCTGCTACTCCGCCATCTTGGTGCGGCTGCGGGGGCGGCGGTGGCACCGCCGGGGAGCACGGACGGGGAAGCTCATAGCCGCCGTGGTGCTCTGCTTTGCTGCCCTCTGGGTGCCCTACCACGTGGTCAATGTGCTGCAGGTGGCCTCCAACGTGGCCTCAGGGAGGGTGGCGGAGAGCCTGGGCCATGCGTGGAAGGCTGGCCGGGCGGGGGCCACCGCCCTGGCCTTCCTCAGCAGCAGCATTAACCCCGTCCTCTACGTCTTCGCCGCCGGGGACCTGATCAAGACCTCAGGGGCCAAGTTCATTGCCCAGTTCTTCGAGGGGGCCTCCGGGGAGGTGCACAAGAAGTCGCCCTCCCAGAGGGACCTAGACAAGGACACAGTGGCAAGGGAAGGCATGGAGATAGGGCAGCTGCAGGCATGGGGGGAGGGGGCCAAGCAGGACGGGACCATAGGGCAGTTGACACCCCCTGGACAGGATCCACACCAAGCTGCAGCCCCTTAGCCCTCCCTTATGCAGTCCTACTTGTTCACTGCCCTTGCGGGTGCTTTCCCTTTAAGGGTGAAGTTTCTCTCTGCTGGACATGATTTCTCATGGACACTTTCCCTTTAAGAGCAGGTCCTCAAGGACACCTCCCCTTTAATTTGCTCTTAAAGGAGAGTTTCTCGCTGCCAGACATTTCTCACTACTGGATACTTGTCTTCATGGACACTTCCCCTTTAATTTGCTTTTAAAGGGAAGTTGTGCCAAACATTTCTCACTGCCAGATTCTGGCCCTCATAGATGCTTCCCCTTTAATTTGCTCTTAAAGGGAAATTTCTTACTGCCAAACACTGCTGCCTTACGTTCTTGTGCCCCTCCTGTGTCATGGGACACGCCCTTCACAGGCACAGTTTATCCCTGCCAGACTCCATCAGCATGGAGACTTTCCCTTTAAGAGTGGAATTTCTCATTGCCAGACTCTGCTCCTCAGGGAGATGTCCCCTTTAAGGACACCGTTTCTCACTGCCAGAGTCCAAATTTCAGGGTCACTTCCCCTTTAAGGGGCATTTAAAGGGGAATGTCTTTGTGCTGGACTCCCATTCCCATGTTGTATTAATGGGAGCAAACTGCTGCCTCCTTGTGGTGAAATGTGGGCATTGCGAGTCCAGGTCATAGACGAGAAAGACATAGGAACTGCCCTGCTCCCAGACTGGCTCCATGACTCTGCCGGGTGCGGCCCAGGGCACATGCCGCTGTCCCTTGCCCCATGGACTCATGCGGTTACCACCTGTAGGTGCCGTGAATACAGAGCAGCACCCGTTCTGCCCAATAACTGCCTCTTATCCCACAGGCCGTGCACAAGACAGGCCAGGCCAGCTACTCACCTGACGTAATACAAAGGTTGTTATGTGGTTAGCACTACCCAGTCAATGTTCCTGGGGTCTATCCACTGCTCTGGGAGGGGAGTGGTGTCTAGTGGTTAGAGCAGTGGTGGCTGAGAGCCAGGACTCCTGGGTTCTATCCCTAGCTCTGGGAGGGGAGTGGGGTGTGGTGGGTTAGAACATTGAGGGCTGGGCATCAGGACTCCTGGGTTCCATCCCTGGCTCTGCCACTGATCTGCTATGAGTCCTTAGGCAAGAAACGTCCTCTCTCTCTGCCTCAGTTTCTCCTCCCATCCCTTGTCTATTTAGTTTGTAAATAAGGCAGGAGTTGGCTGTCCTTCTGAGTCTGTGCAACCCCCGACACAAGGGAGGGCCCCCCAATCTCAGTCAGGGGTCTGTGCAGCACCTGGCACAATCTGGGCCCTGATCTCGGTGGGGATCTCTGCAGCACCTGCCACAACAGGAAGGCCTGATCTGACTCAGGTTTGTGCTGACAGTACTAAAAATATCATGCTTTGAATTCATGGACCGATACCATCTTGTCTCTGAACCACAGGGCAACAAGTTCTTTGCTCAAACAACACCCACATGAGGTGATGGGTTGAGGGTTACATACATCAAACTCATTCTTTGGTCAGTAAATCTGTAGATAAATCGATCATTGGTGTGTTAAGAGCCCATGTTTATGTTACATTGAACTAACTGTAATAAACCACTTCATAGGTATTGAAAATTCATCTGACACCCAGAGTTCCTGTTCAACTTCAGGAAGTCATGAAAAGCTTTCAGACTTTTACTAGTTGGGTTGGGTCAATTAAAGGTGGAGTCGATCCCAGCCTCTGGGAGAGGAGTGGGGTCTAGTGGGTTGGGTTTGGGGGGCCCAGGGCTCAGGGAGTGGGGTCTAGTGGTTAGACCGCGTAGGGGGGGCCGGGAACCAGGACTCCTGAGTTCTATTGTGGCTCAGGGAGTGGGGTCTAGTGGTTAGACCGGGGAAGGGGGGGGCCGGGAACCAGGACTCCTGGGTTCGATTGTGGCTCAGGGAGTGGGGTCTCGTGGTTAGAGCAGGGAGCGGGGCTGGGAACCAGGACTCCTGGGTTCTATCCTGGCTCACTTTGGGAGTTGGATCTAGTGGTGGTGGTAGGGAGGCTGAGAGTCAGGGCTCCGGGGGTCTATCCTGGCTCGCTTGGGGAGTTGGGTCGAGTGGTTGTGGGGGGTGGGGAGGCTGTGAGTCAGGGTGCCAATCTGCTTTTGAGGCATCACAAACTTCAATGCAGAGGCTGGATTCGGTGACCTCTCAAGGTCCCTCCCCGCTCCACATTTCTATGCTTCTTTAAATGTGTAGGGCTGGGCTCTCCTCAGCCCACACGAGCAAACAGTATGAAGTAGATCGGGAAGTGACAGCGCTGATGCATCGGAAGAAGTGGGTTTTTTACCCACAGAAGCTTATGCCCGCAAAAATCTGTTAGTCTGTAAGGTGCCACCAGACTCATTGAGCTGATTCAGAGCTTGCAGTCAGTGCTAACCCCAGTGTGTCACTAGGGGGCGCTGTGCTGCAGGGAGTGAGGAGGGGCGGGGGCTCAGTGGGGTGCTCTCCCCCCACTGTCAGTGCGTCGCTAGGGGGCGCTGTGCTGCAGGGAGTGAGGAGGGGCTAGGGCTCAGTGGGGTGCTCTCCCCCCACTGTCAGTGCGTCGCTAGGGGGTGCTGTGCCGCAGGGAGTGGGGGCTCAGTAGGGGGCGCTCTCCCCACAGTCAGTGCTGACCCCTGTGTGGTGCTAGGGGGCGCTGTGCTGCGGGGAGGGGGCTCATCGGGGGCGCTCTCCCCCCACAGTCGTTGCAGGGTGTGTGACTCGACACAAGGCGTGATCCTCATGTGGGAACCTGTTCTCCAGCATCAGGGCGGGGGTCACTTCACTCACCGATCCAGTCCAGGGCTCCGGGGAGGTGGGGGTAGGGGGGAAGGGGGAGAGAGGTTTCCAGCTTTCCTTTCGCCTCCCTCCCAATGGGCTCCACTCTGGGGAAGGGGGGAGAGGAAGCAGAGCCGGACGCCTGGGTCCCAAGAAGCATGGTCCCTTCTCCCCTCCACCGAGGGTGACCAGATGTCCTGACAGTAGGGAGCTTTGTCTTCGACATGCAACTATCCCCTCCCAACCCTGAAAAAAAAGTGACCCCATTTTCCCACTTGCTTTTAGGTCACCTCCCCCGAGACACCCAGCTCTCAGCGGGGCGGATCTGCCTGTGGGTTACCCAACGCTGCTGAAGCTTCCGCTAGATGCTCGTACCCGCTGACTCAGCCACCTCGGAGCAGCCAGACGGGCTGGGGTGGCTCTGAGAGACGCCCCACAGCTGATGCGGCTGGAGGAAGCTTTGACTAGGGCAAGAAGGTCCTAAGGATTAGCCGTAAGCATTCAGTTCATGCCGAGCTGTGGGGATGACCGGGCTGGGCTAGCAGGAGTCTGTGCGTTGGGAGTGAGGGGCACCAGCAGACCTGGGGGGAGCCCAGGGCCGGGCTAGCAGGGGGCTGCGGGTCGGGAGTGAGGGGCACCGGTAGAACTGGGGGGAGCCCAGGGCTGGGCTAGCAGGGGGCTGCGGTTTGGCTGTGAGGGGCACTGGCAGAGCTGGGGGTGGGGGCTGGGCTGGGCCAGCAGGGGGCTGCGGGTCGGTGGCAGAGCTGGGGGGTGTATGTGGGGGAACCACATCATCTAAGTCAGTGGGGGTGGAGGGCAGTCGGGTCCCTGGGTCCTGGGGTGCTGCCAAACTCCTGCCCTCCCCATTGCCCTCCAGTCCCCTGGTCGGCTCTTTCACTGGGAGGTGTCTCCCTCTCCTCCTTCCCACAATCTACCCCCCTTTTGCTGTGAAATGACGGGTGGAATTAGCACCGTGTAAGCGCAGGGAGGAAGTTGCCCCATCAGCAACCCACATTGTCCTCAGGAAACCATACACCTCTTCCCGCCTTGAGAGCCACCCGTCCATCCCCTCCCCTACCCCCACCACTGCCACGGAGCAAAGTGGGGGCTGAAGACAGGTAGATAGACAGATAGATGGTGGGTGTATGGGGATGAATGGGGGGATGGATGCAGGGGACGTACGGGGGTGGGTAGATAGATAGACAGAGGGGGTGGATGTATATGGGGATAAATAGACGAGTGGGGGTGGCTGGAGGGGTGTGGCTGGAGGTGGAGAGATGTACATGAGGATGGATAGACAATGGGGTGGGGTGCATGGAGGAGTGGATGTGGAGATAGACGGGGTTATGTGGGGATGGATATGTATGGAGTAGATGGCGGCGTGGATGGATGTGCATAGGGATGGATAGACAGAGGGAAGTGGGGAGATGGATGGGTGTGGGAGGGATGGATAGAACGAGGCATGTGGAGGGATGGAGGGGTGTGTATGGGGGTATAGATAGGTACATATGGAGATGGATAGACAGGCGTATGGGGGATGGAGTGGTGTATGTGGGGGCTGGAGGGGGTGCATATGGGGATGGATAGGCAGGGGTGCTTATGGGGCTGGATACAGCAGCATGGGGGATGGAGAGGTGTGTATGGCGATGGATAGACAGGAGTGTGGGGAAATGGAGGGGCATAGGTGGGGGATGGAGGGTTGTGAATGGGGATAGATAGACAGAGGAGTGGGCGGGGGGATGTGTGCATGTGGGGGGACGGAGGGGGGTATAGGTGGATGGAGGGGTGCATATGGGGATGATAGACAGAGGAGTGGGAGGATAGGGCGGTGTATGTGGGGGGGATGGAGGGGTGTATAGGTGAATGGAGGGGGGAATGAGGGGGGATGGAGGGGTGCGTATGGGGACGGGTGGAGCGGTGGAGGGGGATGGAGGGCTGTATTTGGGATTATGGAAACTGAGGCAGGAGATGCAGTACAGAGTACTGTAGTTCTCACTCACCTTCCTATCCTCCAGACCCTTCTCGCCCCGATGACCAACGCCACCTTCAACGCCACTGCCCAGCCAGGTGCGCTGCCCCCGTTGCCCGGCGCCAAGCTGGGGCTGACCGTGCTCTCCTTGGCCTTCATCCTGGGCTTCCCGGGCAACATCTTCGTGGTGTGGAGTGCTCTCTGGCGTGTCCAGAAGCGCACGGTCACCTGCCTCCTCATCCTCCACCTGGCCTTGGCCGACTGCGCCGTGCTGCTCACTTCCCCGTTCTTCCTTCGGCTCCTGAGCGTCGGAAAGTGGGAGTTCGGCCCTGTGGTCTGCCAGTTGTGCCACTATGTCTGCGGCGTCAGCATGTACGCCAGCATCTTCCTCATCACCCTCATGAGTCTGGACCGCTGCTTAGCTGTCACCAAGCCCTTCATCTCCCAGAAGATCCGGACCGCCCTGGTGGCCAGGTCCTTGGTCCTGGCTATCTGGATGGTCTCTTTCCTCCTTGCCTTGCCCGTCATTTTCTACCGCAAGCTGGTGCACAGGGGCAGGCACCTGCTCTGCGACCTGTCCCATCCCGCCACTGGCCACCTTGTCTTCCACAACCTTTTTGAGACCCTGACCGGCTTTGTGCTGCCCTTCACTGCCATCATCTGGAGCTACTGCGTCATCGGGCGCAGGCTGCAGGAGACCCGCTTCCGGAGGAAGCGCCGCACCAACCGGCTCATTGTGCTGATTGTGGCTGCCTTCGCCCTCTTCTGGCTACCCTTCCACGTGGTGAACATCCTAGATGTGGCTGGGGCTCTGAGCCACTCCAAGGGTCTCATCATGGCCGGGAAGTTGGCCCGGCCCACCCTGACGGCCCTGGCTTTCTTCAGCAGCAGTGTCAACCCCATCCTCTATACCTTCACCGGCGGTGCCTTGATTAAGTCGGCCGGCATAGGCTTCATGGCCAAGCTCTTTGAGGGGACGGCCTCAGAGATGTCCAGCACGCGGCAGGGGACGGGGCGGACCATCCAGCGGCGCGAGGAGGCCAAGTTGGAGATGCTGCAGGATGGGAACCCAGAGAGCATCACTGTTTCCACCAACCCCCTGGAATAGCCCTCAGCCACGTGGGACAGCCACTTCGACAATCCCACCTCATCCAGCAACACCCTGGACTAGACCTAGGGCCATTTGGGACTGGAGCACCACTAATCCCAGCACATCCACCATCACTCTGGACTAGCACTAGGGCATGTGGGCTGGGAACTCCTAACAATCCCACCTCATCCATCAACACCTTGGGCTAGTCCTGTGTCCGTGTGGAACAAGAACGGAAAAAATCTTCCAACTGGCTCCTTCATAGGATATCCACGTTGGAAGGGACCTCAGGAGGTCATCTAGTCCAACCCCCTCCTCAAAGCAGGGCCAAGCCCCAATTTTTGCCCCAGATCCCTAAATGGCCCCCTCAAGGATTGAACTCACAACCCTGGCAGGTTAATGCTCAAACCACTGAGCTATCCCTCCCCACCTTCATGGAGTGATGGTGAAACTGTCAAGAATTTGCTGGGAGAGAGTTCGTTTGCTTCTTATTTGGGGGTTGACCTGGTCTGAACAACCTTCCCGCAACACCCATTTCCCCGTTTCTCACCAGCTGTGACTTTGCGGGATCAAACCCAGACTCCAATATCTCCACCTTGACACCAACAGGGACTGGCCCAGCTACACCAGGAGAATAATTAGACTTTGTGTAAATACGGAACAGGGACTCAAGTCTGAATGGGGATATATGATTTAGGGAGTGAAGGCACTGCCATTGTTCTGTGGAGAGGAAGCACCCCGTCTGTTCAAATGGCAGGGAAGTGAAAGTTGAGGGGTAGAGGAGAATGGTTGAGGGACAGAGGCAGGTGGAGGGGGAAGAGACGGAGAGAAACAGGGTGAGGGCGAGAGGGATGGAGGGAACGTTGAGAGGCTGAGGCTGGGCGAGTCCATGTCTTCAGGAAGTTACAAGAGGCGCTTGAGGCTGCACTGGCCCCATCCAAGAACAGGGCCCCCATTGTGCCAGGCACTGCACAAACCCACAGTGAAACAGCCCCTGCTTCTAGGAATTGCAGTCTAAATGGGCAAAGACAGGATTATCGTCCCTATTTTGCAAATGGGGAAACTGAGGCATGTGGGAGGTGCAGCGACTTGTCAAAGGTGATATAGGGAGTCTGTGGCAGAACAAGGAATAGAATGCAGGTGTCTGGGGACCCAGTCCAGGGGCCTGAACCACAAAACCATCCTTCCCCTAAGTCTATTTTCACAGCCAGATAAAAAGGGAGTCTGGGATTTCTCCAGGGAGCTTTCCTATCTCCCATCTGAGCAGAGATGTAAGGTTGGCTGCTCCCAGTGGCCAGCTCGGGTACTGCAAGCCATCGTTCCGTAGAGACGCACCTAAAAGCAGCTATTTTAAGCTCTGGCACCTGCTTAAAACCAGGGTAGTAAGTATGCGATTCATCCCCCCTAGGGGGCGCCAGCTCAGATCCAGCCCCAACGTGGCGGGGGGGCGACTGGCTGGCTTAGCGGGTGGGGAATGGGACACACGGCCTATCCCTGCCAGGGGGCGCTGACTCCAATCCAGCCCCTCAGCGTGTGAATTCACCCTCTGTGTTAATTTGCTTAATTAAAGGAAAGTTTCTTTGTAGCCTGTTACCACCGCTGGCCCTGGGACGTCGTGCATCCTTCACACCTGCGCTAGCATTCTGGTTGGTTCCGTTGTCGTTAGCCCTTTGACCCACTAGCCCCTGCTGCTGCCCCCTGCTGGAGGAAATGAGCCCTGCTGTGTGATGTGTGTGTGTCCCCCTGCTGCAGGGGATCAGACCTGCAGTGTGTGTGTGTGTGTGTCCGTCCCTGCCAGCCCCTGCTCAGGGGGAAAACATTGCTTAATGTGTGTGCGGCGAGTAACAGATAGCCACAGAGACACCGTTTACAAATCAGTAATGCTGTGTATTCCTACATGACCTTAAATATAATAATTACATCCACAAAAAACTAAGTTAAAAAACCATTACCGCAGTCAATTTTGCACAGGGCCCCTGACTTTGGGCATTTCCTTATTTGGGCATGCTCAGCTTTGGAACCTTAATAATATTCTTTTAATGTAGCTTTTGTGGGTGATTTCCTGGGTTTTTACAAAAGGAAACTGAAAAAAACAAACAAAAAAACCCTGCACAGAAATCCCCTCCTGTGGCATCCTATTGGCACGCACGTGGCCCATCAGCAGGGCTGGAATCATTGGATTCCCTGCACAGAGATCGGCAGAATAACAGGTAGCAGTAGCAGGCAGTCATCCTCTATGTGGGCCTGCACTAGAGGGGGACAAGCGTTGGTTGCACACCTGTTTGCTCCCATACCAGTGCCTTGTCTGCACACAGTCTCCCCACACCAGCACCTCCTGGCTCCCAGCCCCCTTTCCCCTATCTCCCACTTTCCACTTGTCTCCCTGGCTTCCAGTCCCAGCCTCCTTGTCCAGCCAGTCCCAGGCTCCCCACCCAGACAGCCGTAGTCTCGTTGCCCAGACAGCCCCAGTGTCCTCTGAAGTCAGAGTAAATGATCTATTGCCCACTTCTGACCTAAAAATCCCCCACCCCCAGCAGCTCCCAGTCCCACTGTCTCTTCTCAGCTTCCAGTCTCATTGCCCAGCCAGTCCCAGTCTCCCCTCTTGGTCCCAGTCTCCTTGCCCAACCAGTCCCAGTCCCCTTTCTAAGCTCCTAGTGCCATACTCTGCCCGCCTCCAAGCTGTGCCCCCTTCCCTCCCCTCCTGGCTCCTCATTCCCCTTGCCTAACTCCCCTCACCCAATTTTCTCCCCTCTTCATTCAACTCGGGCAGCTTCCGTCTCCTGGGCCCGGCAGGGGCGCGTTGAGCGCAGAAGTGAGACAGGAGCCCTGCTCCCAGTGCTTGTCCTCAGCTTCATCTTGGCCCAGAGCTGCAACTGCCGGGAAAGCCCTGCTGAGCCTCAGGTACAGACCGAATGGGCAGAGGCTCTTAGCTGCCAAATTTCCAAGTTCCTGCTCTGAAGCAAGGGGGCACTAGGGCGGCTGAAAGAAAAGCTCGCCAGAGTAGATTTTTCACTCGCCTCGTTCTCCGAAACGGCTGAACTTAGTGGGCTGAAACTTTCCAGAAAATAAAATAAAATAAAATTAGCCCGGTGTGGGAAATTTCAGCGTGAGTTCAGCAAGATCATCAGAAACCGGGGTCTTATACTGGCAGGCTGCCAGGCAATCAGGCTGACTAATGGCCCTGCCTATACTAAAGCTATAGGAAATTCCCCCTACACACTCACACACACACACACTCCCTCCCTACTCTGCACACACAATCCCCACTTAAACCTCCCCTGCCCTGCAGGCCCTGGCACACCCTGGGGAAGGATGATCTTCCCGGGGAAGCCAGTTCTGGTCTCTCCGGAAGCCGCGGTTTCCTGCCACTGATCTTGGGTAACAGGAAGCACATACACAGATGAGGCTGAGACCACAGCACATTTGGGGCCTGGGGGGTGGGGGTGGGCCGGCTTCAAGGAAGAGGGATTAAAGGGGAAGAGGGGGGACTCTCCTCATCTGGCTCCCCCAGCCCCTCACTGAGGGGGATCGTGTTATTCCGAACTCTCCCTGTACCCCCATGTTCTCTCACCCAGCTCTTCAGGGGTGTCATTCCCTTCTGAACCCCATCCACCTCAAAACAGCTCCCCTTCCATGCCTCCTTCAGGTGGGGTTCATTGCCCTGTGAGCTGCCCCCCCAAAGTCTCCCGCAGCCCTTCGCTTGTCTCATTGTGAAAGACTGAGTCCAGGCATCAAGTCATGACATGAGTGGGATGAATGCAAAGCCATCAGGCTCCTGTGCCAGCTCCCCCCAGTGGTGGAGAGGAAGTACTGCAGTGGGACAGAAGGAGACCAGCCCTCTGTAGGCCGTGCTGTGTCCATTTGTCCGGGGGAGGGAGAGGGAGGGAAGCTCTCAGCTGAGCATGGGGGCCTGCAGGCCAGAGCGGGACAGGTCGGTGCAGACGTAGTATGTCCGTAGCTGGCCTTTGCCCTTGACCTTGATAATCCCACGGAGGTAGCAGGTGTAACCCAGGGTCTCCAGGGCCCTGGCTGTCTCTTCTGTGACCTGGGGGGAGGAGGAGTAAAGGAGGGAAGGGAGAAAATTAGCCTTGTAATTTCAGCATCTGTCCGAGCTCCCAGGCTGGAGGGATTCTGGTGCTGCAAGCTTCCCCATAGCGATGCCATGGTCCCTGAGTAGGTCATGACAGGTAGGGCCTAGGTGAGGTTGGGGACCACACTTCCACCCTGCTCCCCCCACTTTCTTCCCTCCGGTGTGAGCTTCCCCACTGCATGCCCAGCGAGGGACCCTAGTGCGGTGAGCTACCCCACAGCAGTGCCCCCCACGACAGTGCTGCCAACTCCATATAGCAGGAAGGCACCAGACAAACCCTGAGAAGTCGCTAGATGCGGCTGCTGAAGCACTCAAAAGGGGTCAAAAATGTCACCGAACCAGATTTCCAGAGAATTCAACAGAGAATCACACACACACACAGGTGAGTATAGTCACACAATCATTCACAACCAGCTCGATAGTGTTAATCAAATCCATTCCAGGCTCTTCTTATTACATTCTGTTGCACACCAGAAGCAACTACACCAGTACAGTCGTCATCAGGAGGGCGCCCTCTGCGCATTGGGAAGGAAACCGCAGCCCTCTGCGCATTGGGAAGGGCTCTCTGTACACTACAGCCAGGGCGGCTGGGGTTGGTTCATTTCAGCTGAGCCTCGTCTTGCCAGCCTGGATTTGAGCCAGCAGGTGAGTGAAAGGGAGGGCCCAGAGCCAGGGGGAAGAGGGCATTTGCCTGACCTGAGCTCAGCACTGCAGGGAGCCAAGAAAGTAGATTTAAAAACAAAAAAGTCTGCTAGCCGGACCCCTTCCCCCCACTGCCGGGGTTTCGTTTCTGAAAACAGCTGGGCCACTAAACCCAGGCCATGCCAAGGGAAGGAGTAAAGAGGAACCAAAATCAAGCTAGCTCCACCTTTGAGCCTGTAGTAAGGGCTTCATCCCTGAAGGCAACGGTGCCCCCTGCCCCATTGGGGCACATGGCCCCATCTCATCCCACCCCATCTTCCATCCATGCAGCTCTCCTCGCTGGCTAACCTGCCTCGCCCGCCCTGCTCACTTCATTAGCCGGCTTTCCCTGCATCACAGGCTGGGCTACCTACTACGGAGCAGGGAGAAAGAACACACAGGCCCTGGCGAATGTGCTGCTCTCACCAAAGTGTCCCTGGCTTTAGCAAAGTATTTAATTAGCCTCCACGAACTTCTGTTCCTCGCCTGAAGATTATAATGATCTCAGCCCAAGACGCTCTTGTCATAAGTATAAAGGGAAGGGTAAACACCTTTAAAATCCCTCCTGGCCAGAGGAAAAACCCTTTCACCTGGAAAGGGTTAAGAAGCTAGGATAACCTCGCTGGCACCTGACCACAATGACCAATGAGAAAAGGAGGACTTGTGGCACCTTAGAGACTAACCAAATTTATTTGAGCATGAGCTTTCGTGAGCTACAGCTCACTTCATCGGATGCATTCAATGAGCTGTAGCTCACGAAAGCTTATGCTCAAATAAATTGGTTAGTCTCTAAGGTGCCACAAGTCCTCCTTTTCTTTTTGCGAATACAGACTAACACGGCTGTTACTCTGAAAAATGACCAATGAGGAGACAAGATACTTTCAAAGCTGGAGGGGGGAGAAACAAAGGGTCTGGGTCTGTCTGGGTGATGCTTTTGCCAGGGACAGAACAGGAATGGAGTCTGAGAACTTAGTAAGTAATCTAGCTAGAGATGCGTTAGATTATGATTTCTTTAAATGGCTGAGAAAATAAGCTGTGCTGAATGGAATGGATATTCCTGTTTTTGTGTCTTTTTGTAACTTAAGGTTTTGCCTAGAGGGATTCTCTATGTTTTGAATCTAATTACCCTGTAAGGTATTTACCATCCTGATTTTACAGAGGTGGGTGAAATTCTGTAGCCTGCATTGTGCAGGAGGTCAGACTAGATGATCATAATGGTCCCTTCTGACCTAAATATCTATGAATCTATGATTCTTTTTACTTTTTCTTCTATTAAAATTCTTCTTGTAAGAAACTGATTGCTTTTTCATTGTTCTTAAGATCCAAGGGTTAGGGTCTGTGGTCACCTATGCAAATTGGTAAGGATTTTTATCAAACCTTCCCCAGGAAGGGGGGTGCAAGGTTTTGGTAGGATTTTGGGGGAAAGACGTGTCCAAACAACTCTTTCCCAATAATAAACCCGGTTAGACATTTGGTGGTGGCAGCGAAAGTCCAAGGGCAAAAGGTAAAATAGTTTGTACCTTGGGGAAGTTTTAACTTAAGCTGGTAAAAGTAAGCTTAGGAGGTTTTCATGCAGGTCCCCACATCTGTACCCTAGAGTTGACAGCCCTGGAATGTGATTCCTTCCGAGGACATGCTCAGCTGAGACCTGATGATATTGACCTGGTGTGCAATAGAATGTAGTAAGAAGAGCATGGAATGGATTTGATTAACACTATCGAGCTGCTTGTGAATGATTTTGTGACTACACACATTGGTAACGTCTTTCTCTGAATGTCACTGCAATGGGCAGTGAAAGTCACTAGATTTGTCACTGGTCACTTTGACACTTATTTTCTCGCTAGGGAAACTAAAAAGTCACTAAGTTGCTAAGTAGGCAACACTGCATCATTCCTCAGACCTGGATCTTCCCCAGCACTCCGGTGCTCTCCATGCGACTCGCCACATTCACTGTGTTTCCCCAAATGTCATACTGTGGTTTCTGGGCTCCAATCACACCAGCCACCACTGGGCCATGGTTTATACCTGGAAAGGATGTGGGAAGGTGGGAGAGAGACAAATGTAGGAGGATGGGGGACACAGCTAGTAAGATTTGTGCAGGGTGAGACCACGTGTACATTTCATGAGAGCCTCAAAAATTATCTAGGATGACAGTCTGTTGGAACACCTCTGAAATCCCAGCACCAAACATCAACATTCCAGCACCCAATGTTGAAATCCTGACACCCAAATACCAAACACATTTCCCCAAATCCCTACATTGTTCCTCCCCAGTCACATATCCCCAAATCAGCCATCTGAGAAGGGTCAACACTGGTCATTGCGCATGTGGTCAAGTGGGTTGGGTCATCACTGGAAACTGGGGAAGCACGGCCAGTTGAGTGAGATCAACATTGGCCATAGTTGGTGTGCCCAACCTGCAAGGCCAACCAACAGGCCCAACACTGGCCGTCAGCCACGGTCAACCAGCAGGGTCAACGTTGGCCATGCCAATGCTGGCCACATCCAATGGACAGCAAAGGTTGCAGAGCCTGGGGGAGATAGTTCCTGATCTAGGTTGGAGGGGACTCACCCACACGGAGTTTGAAGGTGTTGAAGGAGTGTTTATTGATGATATCCAGCTTGGCTATCAGGGCCACCGCGAACTCCACCATGATGCCCAGATGGGTGTAGCTCCTCTCGGCATCCTGAAGGGTAAACCCCACCACCACCACAGTGGGAGGAGGAGGAAAATCCACCAAACACAATCAGGGAACCAATGCCTAACCCCACCCACAACCAATGAGAAAACAGTCAACCCACCATCAGAGCATATGTCCAGGAGATGAGCAAGGGTCTGAGAGAGATGGGACACAGGGGAAGCTCAGGAGCTGTCACCCAGCCCCAAGGGGTTCTGGGAAACTGGGGAACACTTGGTTGGAGCTCTGGAAAGGAGAGAAAAAGGAGGTACCTGCTGATTGTCCTGGCCAGAAGTGGCATTTAATCCCGTAGCTGCCATGTAGGTGCTGCCAATGGTCTTGATCTTCTCCACGCCACTGAATTTTGGCTTCGAGAGCAGCTGCAGGATTGGAAATAACGAAGTCATTGGTCCATTCAGCCCATCTCACTCTCCCTACTTCCCCTGGATTGGATCCTCAGCCCAACCAGCTCTATTGAGACAGAAGCCCTCTGCCCCAGATCGGCCCCATGACCCATTAACTATGGGCTGAGATGCTGCCCACTTTCCAGTGCCCAGATCTCATCTGAACCGCCTCGGACCTCATCAAAATCTGCAATGATCTCGTTGAGCAGCCGCAAGCACTCCAGTCCTTCATGGTTGACATTGGACTCAGAATAGAACTCCTTGAAGTCAGGGATGGAGGCGAAGAGGACGCAGACACAGTCATAGGATTGATGGTAAAGGTCCTGGAAGGGAGGGTGGGTGGGAGAGAGAGACAGTGCATCACTTTCTGATAACTTCACACAGAGCGTGGACAGGGCAGATAGACGCAAATCAAACCACAGCCAAAACCCACCTACCACAGCCAACCCTACCACCAACCAAACGCAACCACCCCCAACCAACACAGACCTCACTAAACCTATCCAACCACCACAATCAGTACAGCCAATATAGTCCACCAACCCCAACCATCATCCCCTGGCAGTACACCCGGCCACCACGATCAATACCGCCCACCTGAGCCCACCACGACCAGCCAGCTCCAAGCAGCACAGCCATACAAACCCAACCACTCCCAAACAATACAGCCTATCAAACCACACCCCCACTGTCCATTGTAGACCCCACCACCAACCAACACAGCTATCCAAACTCAACCAACGTATTGATCACCACAGCCAATCAAAGCCAAACATCCCCAGCGGACACAGCCACCAGCATGTACCCAACCACCCCAGTCAACACAACCCACCACAGTTAGCCAACTCCAGCAACACACCCCTCACCACAGCCAGCCAAACCCAAACACCCCCAACACACGCAGTGCACCAAAGCCAACCAAACCCAAACATTCTCAATACACACAGCAGCCACCAAACCCATCCAACTAATCCAAACGCAGCCCATCCCAGTCAGCCAGCAGAGCCCACTCCAGCGACCCGGTTCCAGCGAACACACCTACCATCACAACCAGTCAAACCCAAACACCACCAACTGACACAGTGCACCACAGCAAACCAACACAGTCAGTGAAACCCAGCCAGCCCCAACCAACACTACCCACCAAACCCAGACAACCCACCCACCCAACCAACCAGCCCCCTGCTACACCACAACCCAAAGCAAAACCCCACCAGACCACCATAGCCTCCTGAACCTATCCATCACCTCGCATGAAACAAAACCCAACACAACCAATATTATGACCCACCCAACGCAACCACTGCCCCACTCAACAACATCACACCAAAAAGATTCCACTACACCACCACACACAGACCCCACAAGAGCAATTCAACAGCAGCTGTTGAGATGCTCAAACCAGCCAGCATGATTCGCTAGCTCAAACTCATTCAAGTTAGACCAGATGCAGAGAAGGGCGGCAAGGATGATCGGGGGAATGGAGAGCCAGTCCGACAAGAGGAAAAAGAGCTGGGTTTATTTAGCTTGAAACATAGGCTGATTGCTCTCTGTAAATGCATCGGGGGAAACACCAGGGCCGGGGAAGAGCTAATGAAACTAAAAGACAATGCTGGCACAAGAACAAATGGGCTAAACTAACAAGGGAGCAACTGAGGCTGGAGAAGATGAGAAGGTTTCTGACCATCAGACAAAGAAGGTTCTGGAACAGCCTCTAATAGGACTGGTGGTGGTGGGGAAACCCTATAGTAGTGTGAGGATGGTGCTCAATAGGGAAGACAGGGCTATCTGAGGTAGCCGGACCTGCATTCGGTGACCCAGGAGGCCTTTTCCAGTCCTACGGTCCTAAATCCCAATAATTTCAATAGGAACTGAGTGTCCATATGTTGGCAAATGTATATGGACACACGTCATGTCAGGATCTCAGGAATGAGACCCAGGCATCCAGGAGAGTTCTCCTATGGGCCCTGCTGTTCTCAGCACCACAGGTGAGGGAGTAGCATGGGGAATGGGACCCAGAGATCTGGGACAACATCCCCATGGGTCCCACAGCTTTCAGCCCCACAGGGGGAGTGTGATGGAGAATGGGACCCTGACATCCAAAGTGACATCCCTATGGGACCCACAGCTCTCAGCCCCAGGGAGACGGGACCAGGATGGGGAATGCAGAGGTCAGATTCTTTTCCCCCTCAATGCATAATTAGCCAGATGCATTCCATGGCATTTTTTCACCTTCCTCTGAAGTATCAGGGATTGGCCACAGCTGCAGATGGGACATTGGGGTGGACCAGGGCTCTGAGGTGGTTCAGAGAACCCTGGGTCTAGATGCCTGGCTGGTTAGTCTGGAGCACATGCTCTGGGTCACCAGATTTGTGGTGGGGAAGGAACCTCCCTCCAGGTCAGATTGGCAAGGATCTGGGGCGAGTTTTCACCTTCCTCTGAAGCATAGGGCGTGGGATGCCTGCCGGCATCACCTCGGCTCATGTTACCAAATCAAATTCCTGCCATTGCAGGGTCCTCGGGCATTGGCAGTACCTCAATCTCTCCAGTGGCCACAACAGTTTAGCCTCCCAAGGACTGAAACACTTTGGTCTAACCCAAGCTGGGCTCAGTACAGTGGTACCTGGGTGAAGATCAGTGACTTATGTTCCACAGGAAGTCAGACTAGCTGACCTAACAGTCCCTTCCGGCCTTAAACTTGGGGAAATTCTATGAATCATTAGCCCACTTCCTTCTGGCTGCAGTCCCCAGCTTGGCCACCGGGTGGCAGCATTGGAGAATTGAATGGTGGCAGTCAGAAATTCCCCCGTTAAAGGGGAGGCACGCAGCCAGGCTGACCTCGTTACGCCGGTTCTGGCCGATGAATTGCTGTGCCACGTCGGCCGGGAGCACATTCTCCAGCAGGACACGGTTCAGGTTCTCCATGGTCTCGATCTCCTCACGCTCCTTCTTGAACTTCTTCTTCCACAAGAAGTCAAGACGGCAATAATACTCGTTCTTCGAGAGAGAGAGACAAAGGGGCCGGGCCCATCAGGCCCCTCAGTCCCGGAGAGGGGCGGTTCTCACCCTAATGGGCCCTGCACTTCCCAGCACCCAGTAGGAGCAACTGGGAGGGGTCCCAGGCATCCAGGATAGCATTCAACTCCCAGCACCTGGGGGGGGGAGCCTGGGACAAGGAATGGGACCCAGGCCCCTGGGATGGAAGTGCAGGGCACTCACCTGTAGGGGCACTGCAGCTCCCAGCACCCAGGGAGAGAGTGGGACCCAGGTGTCCGGGACAGCAGTACAGGAGACTTTCTTCTAGGCGGCTTGCACCACAACAGACTGGGATGGGAGACTGGACCCAGGTGTCCTGGATTGCAGTACCAGGTGCTCACCCCAGGGGCACCGCAGCAGGACAAACTAGGATAGAGAAGGGAACCCAGGGGAGGTCCCCAGTGGGCCCTGCAGCTCTCAGCCCCACAGGGCGAGAAACTGGGAGGGGAATAGGACCCAGGCATCTGGGGTGGCAGTGCCCCACCCCTAGGGGGCCCTGTGACTCACTTGTCTAGCCAGGGCCAGCAGGGTGAAGAAGAAGACAAAGAAGGAAACGGCTCCCATCAGCTTGGGTTCCTTCAGGACCCCTGGCCTGTGGGCAGAAGGAGAGAGACCAGGTAGCAGAGAGAGCGTTGCCAAACTTTCTAATTGCTGACAACCAGTACCCCATGCTGTACCCATGCCCCGCCTCTTCCCTCGAGGCCCTGACCCTGCTCCATGTGTTTCCTCGAGACCCCAGCCATGCCCCTCGCACAGCTTCTTCCCTCAAAGCCCTGCCCACTTCTCTGTCTCTTCCCCCAAGGCCCTGCTCGCTCCCCTCTCTCCTCCCACTTCCTCCTAGCCGGATCCTCTCCGCCACCTCCCCGCCCTGGGCTCCCTCTGCTCCGGAGCTGCAGTCTGGTGCAGAGCCTGCCTGCCTGCTCACAAGCCATAGGAGGTGGCCGTGGCTGAGCAGGGGATGGCACGGGTTGACGACCTGGTGCCTCCCCTCCTTGCCTCCCGCCACGGGTTACCGGACTTGTAGTGTCCGGTCAGTACATCTTTCTGGTAGAAAACCGGACATCTGGTAACCCTAAGCGGAGAGCAGACCTGGGCCCAGCTCGGACTGGCTAAGCAGGACTGCGTTGCGTTTGAGTGGAAGACTTCTGGGTTCTGCTGGGGCAGGGGCTATGTAGGGGGCGCTCTACCCTGGCCATCAGTGCTGGCCCCAGTGAGACACTAGGGGGCGCTGCGCTTCAGGGAGCTGGGGGCGGAGACTCAGCAGAGGGCGCTCCCTCCACGCAGTCAGGGCTGGCCCTAGGGGGTGCTGTGCTGCAGGGAGCAGGGTGGGGGCGCAGTTGGGGGTGCTCTCCCGCAACGGTCAGTGCTTGCCCTAGGGGGCGCTGCAGGGGCACCGCCCCAGCAGTTACCGGAGCACGGTCTGGTTGGGGTAGAGGCGCCCGACGTAGCAGTCGGAGAGCCAGGCGTGGCTGTGGAGAAAGAGGACGTTGTAGATCACCAGGCAAAGCGTCAGCATCAGGAGCTTGAGTTCAAAATTCATGTGGAGGAAGAGGGAGCAGGAGAGGAGTCCCAGGATGCAACAGTAAACGTAGTACTGTGGAGGCAAGGGGGAGGGGCATGGGGGGAAGGGGTGGGGCACAGGGAAGGGGGCAGGGCAAGGGACAAGGGGGGTGGGGAGTTAAAGACCTTCCCAAGTCCACCTTCAAGAGCGACAGCATCCCACTGGGGCATGAAGCTTACCGGAATGCTGAATAAGGAATCGGTTGAGGGAGATTCCCGTGTGGCGTTCACCGGCACCGCGGGATTGTGGGATGGTGGAGGACACCAGGGCGTGGGTATGAAGAACTGCTCAAAGAGGAGGAGGTAATCGTAAGCAGCAAGAGGGATACAGCTGGGGATAGAACCCAGGAGACCTGGCTCCCATCCCCACCCCAATCTAACCACTAGACCCTACTCCCCTCCCAGAGCCGGGGATAGAACCCAGGAGTCCTGGAGCCCAGCCCCTCTGCTCTACTAGACCCCACTCCTCTCCCAGACCTGGGGAGAGAACGCCCCCTCCTTTGGTTACTCACGAAGTTGAACATAGCCATGGTAAGGACGACCAGGATGGTGGTGACGCCCAGGGTGACCCGGAGCCAGGGCTGGGTGCAGACGGCCGTGGAGAGGGAGGGCACCCAGTACAGCATCTTGGGGCCTTTCTGGAAGCACTTCTGGGAGAGCAGGCAGATGGGAGAGTGCGGGGAGAGGGGAGGGTTAGATAGCCCCCAGCCAGGAGCTGAAGGGACGAGGGATTTCCCTAGCTGGGGCATGTTGGGAGGGGGGAGAATACAAGGGCAACTCTGGAGCTGTGAGCTTCCCCACAGCAGTGACCTGCTCATCTCACTTACCGCCAGGTTCCCAGCGAAGCAGGTGAAGAGGAGGAGGATGAAGAGGAAGAAGGAGATGCCGTAGGAGATTCCTAGAGCTGGGGTCCTGGAGGAGAACAGAAGACAAACTAGAAATAATAGGGACCCCCGGGCTGGGCTAGCAGGGACTGCGGGTCAGGAGTGAGGGGCACCGGCAGAGCTGTGGGGGGAAGAGCCCAGGGTTGGGCTATCAGGGGGCTCTGGGTCGGGATTGAGGGGCACCGGCAGAGCTGTGGAGGGGGGTTAGAGAGGGAAGCCCCGGTGATGACAAGTTCAGGAGGCATTTCTGTCCCATTAGCACCAGTTGGATGATTTATGACTCTGCGGTTCCTTGGCTCAGGGCTGGGACATGACTCCGGTTGGCTCAGACAATCCATGTGCAATGGTGGGGGAGCCCAGGGCTGGGCTTGCAAGGGGCTGCAGGTCAGGATTGAGGGGATCCCAACCCCTCTCTCATCCTCACTTGTGGGCCACCAGCATCTGGATGAGGAAGTTGGAGAGGAAGACCAGGAAGGTGCAGGCCGTGTAGTACTTGAAGGCAGGCAGAGCTGAGAGTCGATACTACATGGTGAGAAAGAGAGAGCTGCAGTGAGGGACAGTGGCCACCAGGGGGCCCATGGGGCAGAGAGTGGGTCCTGCGTGGGGGGGGGGGGGGGCAGAGAGAGCTGCAGGAGGGACACTGGCCACCAGGGGGCCCATGGGGCAGAGCATCCCAAGTCAGCCGTCACACGGGGTTGGTGCCCTGCTTGCCCTGGGGGCTCTGAGCTTCCACCCTGGCAGTGCCCCCTCGCCCATCGGGAAGCCCAGCTCACCTCCTTCTCCATGAGTTTCTCCTTGAAGTACAGGGTGATGCGGTTAAAATCCTCTGACTTCTTCCACTGCCTGAAACAGGGTGGAGAGAGGGGAGTGGGTGGGGTCTGGGACTCCCCCCTGCCTCCGCCCCCCAGATACACACATACCCCAGCCCCAGCACCCAATCCCAGCCTCTGCCCCCATCCTCTTCCTCGCTGCTCCTCTCTTCCCTCCCGCCCCATGCACCCTTCCCCCTCTGCCTTTCCCCTGCACTGATTCCTCACCCCCTGTGTCCTGCCCCCCATGGCACCTTCTCTTACGTCCCACCTGCTCCCTCTTTCTCCCCGCTTCCCAGTTCCCCAATACCCCAGACCCTCCTCCCTCTCCCCTCCGCACCCTTTTCTCCCCATCTACCCCAAGGTCCCCCCTCCTGCCCCTCCCCATCTGCCCCCCCTCCACACCCCAGGACCCTACTTCTGGGAGTTGAGCTGTTCCAACACCTGGAAAAATTTCTCATCTACCCCATCGAGCTCCTCATCCGGCCCCTTGGGGGAACGAACCCTGAAAATAGAACGGGGGGTGGGGGAGGGAGACGTGGGGGAGGGGAGAGAGCACCCTGTAAGACAGCAGTTCTCAACAGGGGTCCCGTGGGGCCCTGCGGCTAGAATCCAGAGCCCAAGCCCCAGCACCTCCCACAGGGCTGAAGCCAGGAGCCGTGCGGTGGGAGGCGGGAGCAGCTGGGCTGAATTCTGGAGCCCCGAGCCCATGGGCAGAGTTGGGGAGACACGGGGGCGATGCCCCCCACCAGGCTACCGTGCAAGAGCAAGGCAGCTCCATGCCCCTGGTCCACCTCCTTCTCACCCCGCTCCCTGGCCCGGTCAGAGGCGGGAAGCCACAGCTGGGCAGTGTGGGGCAGCTGCTGCTCTGGCTGGTGCCATGGGGCAGGCAGCCGCGTTCCCTCAGCTATCGCTGGTGGGCTTTGAGGCTGCTCCTCAGCTCCCAGCCCCCTTTGCTCCCGCAGCCCATAAGAGCCACTGGGGTGGGGGACCCAGCTCCCTGGCTGGCAGAGCCCTTGGGGAAGAGGGATTGCAGGGGAGCCCTCCTGGCACATAGCCCCGAGCTACACCCCCGCCCCGTCCATACACAGCCCCGAGCTACACCCCCCCGTCCATACACAGCCCCGAGCTACCCCCTCCCTGCACCCTGAGCTACCATCCTCCATATACAGCCCTGAGCTACCCCCTCCCTGCACCCTGAGCTACACCCCCTGCCCATACACAGCCCCTAGGTACCCCCTCCCTGCACCCTGAGCTACCCCCATCCATACAAAGCCCCAGCTACCCCCTCCCTGCACCCTGAGCTACCTAGGTGATGTTATCCGATTAGAATATGAGCATACAGATCATTGTTGCAACCACTGTTCTATATTTGCAGCAAATACTGGACAAAGGCTGTCAAGAGAGGTGTCTGTGAACAGGGTTTGATTCGCTGGTTATGACTACGCCATCTGCATGCATGTATCATTTTTGTATGTGACGTTCTAAGTATTGGAATACCCACCAGCTTTATGGGGATTATCTGCCCCATTCTCGGCAGTTCCCCCTAACTGAATGACCGCCACTGGGACACCTGTCACAGCCCGATAGGCCATGTAAGATATCTGCAAAAAGGTTCTCATTTGCCAGATATGATACTCTAGCTTACATGTTTGTACCACCGTTGCCCTATGAGTTATAGACATGGCGGTACGTCTGTGTTTCAAACTTGGGCTGTGCTTCTGGGTGACACCCCCCGACAAGCTGGCGTCAGCTCTGCCTAGCCTGCCGGATGCCCACTGAGGACCACACCACCCCAATCGACCCATTGAGAGAAGGCAGACAGGCCTGGGGACTCAGCCAGGCCTGCAGGGGCCCGCCCATGGAGAGAGCTCAGGCTTCCCAGCCAGGTGCGGGCCAGCTTGTGTTGGAAACAAAGGAAGCAGAGGCCGCACGGCAAGAGACTATACAGGGCAGCTGCATCTTCTCCACTTTGTCTTCAGTCCTGCTTCAACCGCTGGGGGGACTTTGCTACAACCGGAAGCTCGGAACAAAGGCCTGAATGACCCACCCCAGCTGTGGACGCACTACGGAGACTTGTCTTCGGCCGGCAGTTTAGCCCATCACGGCTACAAGCCTGAACCAGGAACTTGGCCAGGACTGGGTGTCATGGATCCCTTCAACCAACTTGAACTCTCATTTTTCGTTCTTTTGAGGAATAAACCTTTAAAAATGTTAGATGCTAAAGGACTGGCATGAGCGTGATTTCTGGGTAAGATCGAAATTATAGATTGACCTGGGTGTGTGGCTGGTCCTTTGGGATCTGGAGAACCGATTATTTGAGGAGCCTGGTGGCAAAGAACCACTCATCTCTGAATCCAGGACTTTTGGTGGGGATGTAAGAGCTGGAATGCCTGAGGAAACTGCCGTTATGTTCTCCTGTTAGCCAGTGTGGGGAAAGAGGAGTTTACTTGTGTGGCTGGTCTGGTCTATCTTATAAAAGAATAACCATCAGTTTTGGGTTGCGTTTGCCCTATTTCTCAGCAGTTCGTCCTGGATTTGGCATCCTAGTTGTGACCCACAAAGGCACGGTTACACCCTAGCTCGCCCCTCCCTGCACCCTGAGCTACCTGCCCTGTCTTCACCCTGAGCTACCCCCTGTCCACACACAGCCCCTAACTACCCCCCTCCCTGCCCCCAACCTACCCCCTCCCTGCCCCCTGAGCTACCTCCCATCCATACACAGCCCTGAGCTACCCTCCGCCCACACACAGCTCCCAGCTACCCCCCGCCTGCACCCTGAGCTACCCCCCGCCCACACACAGCCCCTAGCAACTCCCGCCTGCACCCTGAGCTATCCCCCGCCCACACACAGCCCCTAGCAACTCCCGCCTGCACCCTGAGCTACCCCCCGCCCACACACAGCTCCCAGCTACCCCCCGCCTGCACCCTGAGCTATCCCCCGCCCACACACAGCCCCTAGCAACTCCCGCCTGCACCCTGAGCTATCCCCCGCCCACACACAGCCCCTAGCAACTCCCGCCTGCACCCTGAGCTATCCCCCGCCCACACACAGCCCCTAGCAACCCCCCGCCTGCACCCTGAGCTACCCCCCGCCCACACACAGCCCCTAGCAACCCCCCGCCTGCACCCTGAGCTACCCCCCGCCCACACACAGCCCCTAGCAACTCCCGCCTGCACCCTGAGCTATCCCCCGCCCACACACAGCCCCTAGCAACCCCCCGCCTGCACCCTGAGCTGTTTTCAACCTTTTTGAGCTGAGCCCCCCAACCTTTCCGTTATAATTTTTGGTTGAGCTGAGCCCTCCCCACCCCAACCCAGATAGGCTGCGGGGCCTGCTGAGGTGAGTCAGGGTGGGGAGGTGGCGCTCCCTCCTTGGCTCATGTCTTAAGCCCGCTGACCCCTACCTCACCCCCTGACCCAGAGTTCCCCCTCCCCCCCTGTTGTGGGGGGCCTCAGAACATTGAGAACCCCCGCTGTAAGGGACAGTGACCCCAGGAGGCAGTAGTGGGGGTCGCCCCAATACGCCATAGGGGACCAGTGCCAGGGAACCCCCAAACTCAGCCCACTACCTCCAAAATCACTCCAACACTGACCCCCTAAAAATGCCCACCGTGCCCCAAGTCTAAACTCCTTAATATCTCCCCCACACTGCCCCAATTCGCCGGCTTTCCCCAGCCTGACCCCCCCAAATTCAGCCTCTACACTGACCCCCAATTCCTCACTTCCCCACAGCCTGACCCCTAAAGTGACCTCCACACTGACCCTCCAATCCCCACTGAACCCCAGACAGGCTCAACCCCCCCACAATCACCCCCGTCTCTACCCGTTGGAACCAAGACCCCCAAATCCGCCAAGGAGGGGGAAGAAGAATGAGCATCACAGTTTGGGGTTCGCTGATTCAGAGGGGGAGGCGTCTGTGGGCCAAACAAGGAGTCCACCCCTCATTGCCTCCCCCAGGATAGTCATGCCCCCCTGAAATTTTAAGGGACAGGAAGGGGATACACCTTACCGCTCCACTGTCTTCGACTGGGTCAGGGACCCCAGAGAGCTCTCCTGTGGAGAGAAAAGGGAAGGGGGGGGGTCAGATTTATGGGGTGTTGTGCTGCCCCTATAGGGGGACTCAGTAAGACAGCTCCCACTTGTGCTACCCCTTTAAAGCACGGCATGTCTCAGTCTCTGCTGCTGCCCCCTAGTGGTGTGTGAAGGAACTGAGAACTGGTTTGTTAAATAGTGTGTGCGGGGGGGCTTGGCAGGGGGACGCCGGGCTGCAGGGAGTGTGGTGGGGGAGGCTCCGCTCTGCAGGGAGTGCGGTGGGGGGGGGGCTCGGCAGGGGGGCGACGGGCTGCAGGGACTGCGGTGGGGGGGGCTCGGCAGGGGGGCGCCGCGCTGCAGGGAGTGTGGTGGATGGGGGCTTGGCTCTGCAGGGAGTGCGGTGGGGGGGCTCAGGAGGGGGGCGCCGCTCTGCAGGGAGTGCGGTGGGGGGGGGCTTAGGAGGGGGGCGCCGGGCTGCAGGGACTGCGGCGGGGGGGAGGCTCCGGGCTGCAGGGAGTGCGGTGGGGGGGGCTCAGGAGGGGGGCGCCGCTCTGCAGGGAGTGCGGTGGGGGGGGGCTTAGGAGGGGGGCGCCGGGCTTCAGGGAGTGCGGTGGGGGGGGCTCGGCAGGGGGGCGCCGGGCTGCAGGGACTGCGGTGGGGGGGGGGGCGCTCCGGGCTGCAGGGACTGCGGTGGGGGTGGCTCGGTAGGGGGGCGCCGCTCTGCAGGGAGTGCGGTGGGGGGGCTCAGGAGGGGGGCGCCGGGCTGCAGGAGTGGCACCAAGGGGGTCGCTGGGGGGATGCCGTGCCGCAGAGAGCAAGGCTGGGGTGTGGAGGAGGCTCAGCACGGCTCACTCTGTATCAAACACCTCCCCCTGCTGGACGCACCGAATGGTTGTTCCTGGTGAATCCTGGCTGATCGGCTGGGATGGTATCGAGGTGCTTGAGGTTGGCAAACGGCTTGGCAGCCCCCCAGGACTCCAGGTAGCGGGTCATACGGACAGACGCCCTCATCTTCTGGCCCTCCCCAGGCACCGGGGACAGGGTGTTGTTGCAGCTTTCCGCTCCCACCTGGTGCCATGGAGAACAACAGAACAGCCAGAGAGAGACACGCTCACCCCCTATCCCATTCCCTGCCCCCCATGCGCCAACCAGTCCCCAATCCTGGGCCCGGATGGGAACCAGCACCCTCTCGAGGGGACAGGCTCTGTGTCCCATTCCCTGCCCCCCTGAACCAACCCATCCCCCATCCCAGGGGCTGGATGGGAACCAGCACCCCCTAGAGGGGAAAGGCTCCCTATCCCACCCACCCCCCCATTAACCCTTTGTGCGCTAATCTTTGCATCAGCACCAGTTAAGTGTCCTGTCGTCGCCATCGACTCACCCAAGGGTCAATGACCAGGAAAGTCTTTACTTTGTTCTCCTTCAGGAAGGGGTCACGCTGCCAGCGACAGGTTTCCTCCACAGCATAGACCCCTCCCAGGTGAGACAAGGTGGCCTCGGTTATATGCACCCTCCTGTTGAAGAGAGGGCATGCAATTCCTCTGTGCACCAGTAGGGGGCAGCCTGCCACACACACACTTATGCAGGCTGTGATTTTTCCAAGCTGATGCCTCGTTTCTCCTGGGGAGGCTTTGAAAATTCCCGGCATAATTCCCACTTTCCCCTTCAGGGGGCAGCACCCCCCGCAGAGACGCAGGATAGTCCTTCCATCACCAAGAGAGGGCGGCAGCGCAGCGGCATACAGTTCCTCCACGTGCCACTTGGGGGCAGTGCCACATGGATATGCAGTTCCTCCATGCACCATTAGGTGTCAGCACAACGTAACACAACACACTACATGGACTTTCTCCATTCCTCATAAGGGGGCAGCATGACACAACATACACCGATATGCAGTTCCTCCATTCACCACCAGGGACAGCATTAAACACACACACAAACACACGCTATATGGAGTACCTCCGTTCACCATCTAGTGGCGGCCCAACACTCACAAACACACGCGTTCCTCCATGCATCATTAGGGGGCACCCCCATGCCCCTCTCTCACCCTGGCACTCCTCCAGCCTCCATGTGGTTAGCCAGTGTCACATCGTGGGACCAGACATCATACTGCCACTTCTGGAGCCCTATGACCCCGCACAGCACGTTCCCCGAGTGCACCCCGACCCTCATGTTGATGTCCACACCAGTGGCATCCCGTAGCTTCCTGGGGGAGGACAAGAGATCATAGAATCATAGAATATCAGGGTTGGAAGGGACCTCAGGAGGTCATCTAGTCTAACCCCTGCTCAAAGCAGGACTAATCCCCAATTAAATCATCCCAGCCAGGGCTTTGTCAAGCCTGACCTTAAAAACTTCTAAGGAAGGAGATTCTACCACCTCCCTAGGTAACGCATTCCAGTGTTTCACCACCCTCCTAGTGAAAAAGTTTTTCCTAATATCCAACCTAAACCTCCCCCACTGCAACTTGAGACCATTACTCCTTGTCCTGTCCTCTTCTACCACTGAGAATAGTCTAGAGCCATCCTCTCTGGAACTACCTCTCAGGTAGTTGAAAGCAGCTATCAAATCCCCCCTCATTCTTCTCTTCTGCAGACTAAACAATCCCAGTTCCCTCAGCCTCTCCTCATAACTCATGTGTTCCAGACCCCTAATCATTTTTGTTGCCCTTCGCTGGACTCTCTCCAATTTATCCACATCCTTCTTGTAGCGTGGGGCCCAAAACTGGACACAGTACTCCAGATGAGGCCTCACCAATGTCGAATAGAGGGGGACGATCACGTCCCTCGATCTGCTCGCTATGCCCCTACTTATACATCCCAAAATGCCATTGGCCTTCTTGGCAACAAGGGCACACTGCTGACTCATATCCAGCTTCTCGTCCACTGTCACCCCTAGGTCCTTTTCCGCAGAACTGCTGCCGAGCCATTCGGTCCCTAGTCTGTAGCGGTGCATGGGGTTCTTCCGTCCTAAGTGCAGGACCCTGCACTTATCCTTATTGAACCTCATCAGATTTCTTTTGGCCCAATCCTCCAATTTGTCTAGGTCCCTCTGTGTCCTATCCCTGCCCTCCAGCGTATCGACCTCTCCTCCCAGTGGAGTGGTTGCAGCCCACTGGAGCAGGCTCTGAAGCCCATCACAGCAACCAAGGGCTGGGCCACCCGCACAGCATACTCTCAGAGGTGTGGATCTCTCTTGGCAGCCATCCGGACTCACTTGATAGCCTGGCACATGTCCAATCCCATCTTGACGCAGTTGCGTGCGTGGTTGGGGAGCGAGACCGGCAGCCCCGAGACGCAGTAGTAGCAGTCACCCAAGATCTTGATGCGCATGCACGCATTGTCCTAGAGAGAGGGGGAAGAGAGGGTCTGTCCTCCATAGCAAGGCAATTCTGGTCCTCTCCTCCCAAATTCAGAGTTCAAGGAGAGAAGCAACCATAGGATAACCCAGTCTGACCTCCTGTATACCCAGGGACTTTCACCCAGTTCCCCCTGCAGTGACCCAGTCACTTGGGTTTGGCCAAAACAGAGTTGCTTCCAGCCTGGATCAGAAACCTTCAAGAGGTGGGGAAGCCCCTCACCACCTCCCTTGGGAGTTTGTTCCATTGGTTAATCACCTCCACTCTTAGAAATTCAGACCTTATTTCCAGTTTGAATTTCTCCATCTTTAGCTTCCAGCCGCTGGTTCTTGTTCCTTCCCTGGTAGATTAAACAGGGGTTTAGTACCTCACATTTGCTCCGCAGGGAGGTCCTTGCACATCTCTCAGGCTTCTTGTTGACAAGCTCAACAGAATGAGCTCTTTATGTCTCTGGCATTTTCTCCAGCTCCCGAAATTATTTTGTGGCTCTTCTCTACCCCCGGTCCAAGCTCCCAATGTCCTTTGTAAGAGGTGGGCACCAGAACTGGATGTGGTGTCCCCATGGCAGTCTCCCCAGTGAGGCAAAAATCACCTCCATTCCCACACTCGCCGCTCCTCTGCTATACGTCCAAGGATCACGTTCTCTTGGTTTGCCCCAGCATTGCACTGGGAATCCATGCTGAGTTGCTGGTCTGCTCTGCCAGCGCTCACGAGAGAAACACACCAGGTGAGGGAGAGGTGTTACTGACGTTCAGGAGCAAAGTTGGCACAAGAACAAATGGATCTAAACTGGCCACCAGCAAGGTTAGGCTTGAAATTAGATGAAGGTTTCTCACCATCAGAGGAGTGAAGTTCTGGAACAGACTCCCAAGGGGAGCAGTAGGGGCAAAAGACCTAACTGGCTTCAAGACTGAGCTGGATAAGTTTCTGGAGGGGATGGTCTGACAAAGTTGCGTCCGAAGGCATACGGCCTCATCCATGTCGGCTAATAGTAAATATCTCCAATGTCTGGAGACGGGGAGGGCTCTGAGCCACGACAGAGGTGTGCAGGAGGTCCGACTAGATCACAATGGTCCCTTCTGGCCTTCAGGTCTATGACAGAGATGTGAAATCCCTCCCTCCTGCGACCCCTGGCTGATCCTTGGAGATCTGGGTTTCGTGCAGGGGAGAGGGGGTCCCCTGGAGGCCCCCGGGAGAAAGTAGGAGGTCTTTGAGCTGGAGGTGGTGTGGAGTCCCTAAGGGGTCTCAGTCTGAGACAGTGGATCTCTGGGAGGCAGGGGTCCCCATCTCCCCCTGGGGGGAGGGAGTGGAGGTGTTTCCATGGGGGTGCAAGGGCACCCTGTGGAGTGAAGGAGGGTAGGGATGGCACAGAAGGGGCCTGATCTCTGGGACGGTGTAGGAGGTGGATCCATAGGGAGTTCAGGGGGGTGTCTCTGGAGGTGGTGGGGGTCCCACAGGACGCAGGAACGGCCCCCCAGTGGGGTGGAGAGGTCCCAGGGAGGTGCCGGGGTCAGAGGTCTACTGATGAGGGGTGCAGAGGTGTAGGGAGCTTCTGGGAGGCTGGAGGGTTTTTTTGGGGAGGGGGGGGGATGAGGTGGGAGATCTAGCTGTCTTACCTTGGCGATCTGGTCAAACTTGCCAAAAAGTTCGTTGAGCATCAGGACCAGCTCTTTTGGGGAGCACTCGCTGGCCAGTCTTGTGAACCCCACGATGTCGGCATACAGGATGCTGTGGGGGGAGTTAGGAAGCGGGGAGACAGCATCAGGGTCCTGGGTGCAGGGGTGAGAGTTGGGGAGACATGCCCTAACCCTGCTCCACCGGCCTGGCAGCCCTCAGAGAATAGGGTGCTTATAAAAGGGGATCATGGGTTCACAACACCCATCCCCCCTGCGCCCTGCTGTCCCCTCGCAGCGTGGGGTGGGGATGGGGGGTTTGGTACCTGACGTTCTTGTGGTGCTTGACGTAGAGGTTGTGGAAGTTGTTTGCACTTTCCTGCCGCCCCCCGTCCCGCAGTCGCTCGATGATCTCGGCCTTCATCTCCATGGCGATGTACGCGGGTAGGATGGAGAGAAGGAGGTGCTCCTGGGTGGGGGGAGGGAAGGTGTAGAGAATGAGTGAGAGGCATCAGGGGTGGGTGGGGATGGATGGATGGATATATATTTATGGAGATGGGGTTTGATGGATAGATGGGTGTGTACATGGAGGGAGGGAGGGAAGGAGAGATATGCGTGGGTGGATGGATGGGCATGGGGATGGGGAGGGATGGATGAGAAGGTGGGTGAGTGGATATGGGGAAGGAGGGAGGGAGTGATGGATGTGTATGGGCTGGCGGAGGGAGGGAGGGGTATGTATGGAGATTAGATAGACCAATGAGTATGGGGACGGATGGACGGAAGGAAAGCTATGCGTGGGTGGGTGCACGGATGGGGGTGGGGAGGAAGGGCAGTGCATGGAGGCTGGACGCATGGATACACAGATTTGACTCGGAGAAGGATTTAAGAATTGTGGTGGATAGTCAGCTGACACCCTGCGGCCAAAAGAGCTAATGGGACCCTGGGAGGCATCAACAGGGGAATCTCGAGTCGGAGCAGAGAGGTAATTTTACCTTGGGATTTGGCCCTGGTGCGACCGTTACTGGGATCCTGTGTCCACTTCTGATGCCCACCATTCAAGAAGGATGGTGATAAGTTGGAGAGGCCTCAGAGAAGAGCCACAAGAATGATTCAAAGGTTGGAAAACCTGCCTTTGATTGATAGACTCAAGGAGCTGAATCTATTGAGTTTAACAAAGAGAAAGTTCAGGAGTGACACGGTCACAGTCTTTCAGTACTTACGTGGGGAACAAACACTTAATAATGGGCTCTTCAGACTAGCAAAGGTCTAACACGATCCAATGGCTGGATGTTGCAGCTAGATAAATTCAGACTGGAAATCAGGTGCAGATTTTTAAAGGTGAGAGTAATTGACCGAGGGGCATGGTGGACTCTCCATCAGTGACAATTTTAAAATCAAGATGGGATGTTTCTTCTAGATGATCCGCTCTAGGAATTATTTTGGAGTCGGTCTCTGGCATGTGTTGTACAGAAGCTCAAACGAGATGGTCACAGTGATCCCATCTGGGCTTGCAAGGTATGAATCTGGAGATGGGATGGATGAAGAAGGGGGAGAGATGGAAGGGCTGTGTCTGGTATATCAGTGGATGGATGGAGGGGTTATGTGGAAATCAGATAGATGGAAGGACAGAGTGGGTATGCGAAGGTGAGACAGAGGGACAAATATGCAGGTATCCCCCGTCCTCACCTGGTGCCGTTTCTCAGACTCCAGCTTGACTCGGGACTGGATGAGTTTGAAGGTCTCCTGGAAGGTCTCCTGCAAAGCCACCTCCATCAGGTGCTTGTGATAGGCCCCCACCAGGTTGCCACAGATGAAGATCACGGCGTTGGCCAGCAGCTGTGGGGGGTGGGGGTAGAGAGGAGGATGAGATGGGGCTCAGAGGTGGGCATGAAAAGGGAGATGGCTTTGGGAATCTATGGGGCAACTGGGGGTGGATGGATGGGAGAGGCGATGGAGATGGGGATGAGGGTGTGGGGGGGGGCAGCCTCTACAGGACAATTGGTGGGAGACAGGGGATGGGACGCAGCTAGGAAAGGGGTCAATATGGGGAGACAGGGAAGTTAGAAGAAGGGGGGTTCTGGGAAATGCAGGACACCAATAGGGCATGGGGTGGGTAGGAGCTGGGCTAAGGGTCAGGAGGGGGCAGTGAAGGGAATCAAGGAAAGGGGGCAGCAGGGCAGAGAGGGAAGGTGTTGCTGTGGGGGAACAAAGGACCGCAGGGGAGCAGCGGGTAGGGGGCTCTCACCTGCACAGCCAGCTCAGCCCGCGACCCCCGCCCAGCTGACAGGTAGACACCCAAAACAATGATGTGGGAGAGGGAGGAGGCGAGGCCAGCGACCACGGCATCCCGCATGCACACGGGCAGCATGGTGTAGACAGTAAAGATGATGAAGAGGAAGAATGAGACCTAGAGGGGGGAGTCAGGCCAGGCAGGTCTCAGCATGGAGCCCTATTTCCATATAGCTGCCCCTTCCCCACCCCCACCCTCTGCTGCCCCCTGGTGCCCATTATACCATATAGCCGCCCCTTCCCCACCCCCACCCTCTGCTGCCCCCTGGTGCCCATTATACCATATAGCCGCCCCTTCCCCACCCCCACCCTCTGCTGCCCCCTGGTGCCCATTATACAGTATAGCCGCCCCTTCCCCACCTGCACCCTCTGCTGCCCCCTGGTGTCCATTATACAGTATAGCCGCCCCTTCCCCGCCCACACCCTCTGCTGCCCCCTGGTGCCCATTATACCATATAGCCGCCCCTTCCCCACCCCCACCCTCTGCTGCCCCCTGGTGCCCATTATGCAGTATAGCCGCCCCTTCCCCACCCCCACCCTCTGCTGCCCCCTGGTGCCCATCATACCATATAGCCGCCCCTTCCCCACCCGCACCCTCTGCTGCCCCTAGTGCCCATTATACAGTATAGCCGCCCCTTCCCCACCCCCACCCTCTGCTGCCCCCTAGTGCCCATTGTACAGTACAGCCGCCCCTAGGTCTCACCTGGTCCCAGGCACTGACCACGCCGCTGGTGAATACAAAGATGTAGCCCATGGCTAGGAGGCAAGCCCAGATGATGGCCGAGAAGACCCGTGTGCATTCCTGGAAGATGCTCTCGATGCAGACCAGGATGAGGATGAGGGAGAAAACAGCCAGGGCCACGAATAAGGTGATGAGGAAGCTCAGGTTGGAGGAGAATTCCTGGGGATCAGACCCATGGCGGAGTGAAATTCCAGCCACCACAATGCCCTTTTGGGGCACGGGGGTCACCGCGCTGCTGGGGGCTCACTAGGGGACACTGAGCCGCAGGGTGTGCAGCTGCAGTCTTTGGCCATTGGGTGGTGGTGTTGGTCTCTAACCCTTTGGGGAGCAGCTAAAGATTTCTGGGGGCTGGCAGCCTAGGGGAAGACAAACCCCTGGCCCCCCAACTTGGTCGGCTTTTAACCAGCCTGACCAGGTCACCTGGCTCCCTCTCCCCCAGTCCCCCTCAACCTCTGCCTCCCCTGGCACCTGCAAGCTCAGAGGATGGACTGGGGTGGAGGCGCGGTTGGGGGCCGGGGGAGGGGCGGGGGGCGCGGTTGGGGGCCGGGAGAGGGGCGGGAGGCGCGGTTGGGGGCCGGGAGAGGGGGGTAGAGGGGCGGGAGGCGCGGTTGGGGGCCGGGGGAGGGGGGAGAGGGGCGGGAGGCGCGCTTGGGGGCCCGGGGAGGGGGGAGAGGGGCGGGAGGCGCGCTTGGGGGCCCGGGGAGGGGGGAGAGGCGCGGTTGGGGGCCGGGAGAGGGGGGTAGAGAGGCGGGAGGCGCGGTTGGGGGCCGGGGGAGGGCCGGGGGGCGCGGTTGGGGGCCGGGGGAGGGGGAGAGGGGCGGGAGGCGCGGTTGGGGGCCGGGAGAGGGGCGGGAGGCGCGCTTGGGGGCCCGGGGAGGGGGGAGAGGCGCGGTTGGGGGCCGGGAGAGGGGGGTAGAGAGGCGGGAGGCGCGGTTGGGGGCCGGGGGAGGGGCGGGGGGCGCGGTTGGGGGCCGGGGGCGCGGTTGGGGGCCGGGAGAGGGGCGGGAGGCGCGGTTGGGGGCCGGGAGAGGGGGGTAGAGGGGCGGGAGGCGCGGTTGGGGGCCGGGGGAGGGGGGAGAGGGGCGGGAGGCGCGGTTGGGGGCCCGGGGAGGGGGGAGAGGGGCGGGAGGCGCGCTTGGGGGCCCCGGGAGGGGGGAGAGGCGCGGTTGGGGGCCGGGAGAGGGGGGTAGAGAGGCGGGAGGCGCGGTTGGGGGCCGGGGGAGGGCCGGGGGGCGCGGTTGGGGGCCGGGGGAGGGGGAGAGGGGCGGGAGGCGCGGTTGGGGGCCGGGAGAGGGGCGGGAGGCGCGGTTGGGGGCCCGGGGAGGGGGAGAAGAGGTGTGGAAGGGACGGGGATCCTGGAGGATGGCTCAGAGGTCTGGGGACAGCGGGGGGACGGGTCATGGGCCGGGGACAGCGGGGGGACGGGGAAGAGGGCTCTGGGATCCGGAGGCCACCAGGGCTTTGAGTGGAGAAAGGGTTGATGTGGGGGGGACGACCGGGGAGAGCATGGTGGGGGCAGTGGGGAAAAGAGGGGCAGGGGCCGGCGTGGGCTGGATTGGGGAAGCTGGGGGGGGCAGTGGGGATGAAGCGGGGGGGGGGAGCAGCAGGTCCCAGAGGGGCAGCAAAGGGGAGGGGGCGTGACTGGGGCCCGGTAGCGGACACAAGACCCCCAGCAGTAGACTCCACCGTGGCCCCATCCCTTCCCGGGGCCCCCTTCCTGCCCCCCGGCCGGCCCCTCACCCTGCCGCTGGCCAGGTGGGCGGCGAGGAGCGCCAGGCAGGTGCCCAGCAGCAGCAGGAGCAGGACCAGCAGCGGGTACAGCTGGCTCAGGCTGTAGTAGGTCTCGTAGAAACGCTCTTCCCGCTGGGCCGGGGGGCGCCGCCGCCAGCCCATCCTGCCGCGGGGAGACCCCCCCTTCCCCAGCCCACGCCCCTCTGGGCTGCCCCAGCCTCACCGCTCGGGGCCCCCCCTGCGCATCCCCCGAGGGATCGCCCCCTTCCCTCCCTGGGGGGCGCCCCCACCCCGCGCGTGAAAGGGTTAACTGGCTCCCCTCCCTCTATCCGGGGGGCCAATGCGGCAAAGGGGGAGGGGCCCCTCCTAGGGAATTTTGGGGTTGCAGAAGGGGGGGGGTCTTCAGGACACTCGGCGAGGGGGAGGGGTTCTTCGCCAGTCTGGGGAAGGAAAGGAAAGGGTTAATGTCAAGCCTGACCCGCAGCCTAAACCCCACACAGCCCAGCCCTGGGCTCCCCCCGTCCCTCCGCCCTGCCGGGGCCCCTCACACCCGACCCGCAGCCCCGATAGCCCAGCCCCGCCCCCCCAGCTCTGCCGGTGCCCCTCCCTCCAGACCCGCAGCTCCTGCCAGCCCAGGGCTGCCCCCCCTCACCTTTGCCCCACAATGTCTCTCTAAAGCCCTAGGAGACAGATATCCCCATTTTGGCTACACGCTCTATCTATCTTTCCATCCCCCTGCACCCGTCTGTCTGTCTGTCTAAGGGGAAGGATGGCCAGTGGTTAGAAAGCAGTGACCTGGCTTCGGTTCCCAGATTCCCCCCCCCGCCTCAGTTTCCCCACTTTCACAATGGGGACCGTGGACCCTTCTCTGTCTCTCCGGGAGGCTGCCCAGATGGGGGGGTGGGTTAAGCTTGGGGGGTGCATAGGCACAGCCCCCCCCATTTAAAGAGACGTTCCCCCATAGATTATACCCCCCCACACACACCCCTGCTCCCCTATGGGGCACCCCGGCCCAGATCTCCTGCCCCCTTACCTGGCGGCTCCAGCTCGGGGAAGACCGAGATTGTCGCTTCTCCGCCCTGGCCGCAGGAGCTGGGATCCCCTCCCACACCTCCCTCCCCCTCATCCCTCCGCCTTAACGCTTTCACGGCCGGGGCGGAGAGACCGGCATGGGGAAGGGGACCCAGGCGTCCGGGTCAGCTTGGGAAGAGACCGGCATGGGGAAGGGGACCCAGGCGTCCGGAAGGGAGCCCCCAGAACTCCCTCAGATGTCACGGGGGAGAAAGGAAGACCGGGAAGAGGACCCAGGAGTCCGGGTTTTCTGGGGAAGAAACCAAGAGAAGGAAGGGGTCCCAGGAGTCCGGGAGAGGCCCCATAGCTCTCGGCTCCCAGCAGGAATTAGACGCAGGTGTCCAGGAGGGAGCCTCCGCAACCCCCTCAGATCTCAGGAGGAGGGGAAGCGAAGATGGGGAATTGGACCCAGGAGTCCAGGGTGGCAATGCTCACCCCACCTTCGCTTGGGACGGTGAGCTGTGACCCAGGCTCCGTGGGGTTAACTGACTGGGGGAGGGGCGGAAATTAACCGCCCCTCCCCCCAACTGGCTGTTCCCCGCAGGACCAAGAGTAAGGTAAGGGGGCGGGAGACAAAAGAGAGGGGGACGGGGGGCTAGTCCCAGCGACCTCCCCAGCCCCGCGGGTGCCCCTCACTCCTGACCCGCAGCCCCCTGCTAGCCCAGCCCTGCTGGGAATATGCCCAGAATCACTCACAGAGAGAGAGCCCCCCGCCGCCCCCAGTCACAGGTACACAACACCCACACCCGCAGCTAGACCCACACACAGGTCACCTGCCCCACACAGCTCCGAGACGCACCCGTCCCCCCAACAGCCCCCGACACTCACAGACCAAAGCTGGGTTCGTGTTCACCCAATGAAACTCCCTTCCCAGAGCCGGGGATACCTGGCAGCTGGTCTAACTCGAGAGTGGGGGTCTACTGCTTAGAGCAGGGGGGGCTGGGAGCCAGGACTCCTGGGTTCTAGCCCCAGCTCCTGGAAGGAGAGTGGGGTCTCCTGGTTAGAGCAGGGGGGCTGGCACCCAGGACTCCTGGGTTCTACCCCAGCTCCTGGAAGGAGAGTGGGGTCTCCTGGTTAGAGCAGGGGGGCTGGCACCCAGGACTCCTGGGTTCTACCCCAGCTCCTGGAAGGAGAGTGGTGTCTAGTGGTTAGAGTGTGGGGGGGGGATACTGTCACACTGGGCCAGTCCCTACCGCTTTAAGTGCCTCTGTTTCCCTTTATGATGATGGGGATAAAAGGCCTCAGGGGAACCAGAAACCAAAACTCATTAAAATAAATGGGAGCCGGGTGCCTAACCCCCTTGGGCCCCACAGCCCCTCCAGCCTGAATGGGGCTGGGAGATTGGCCAAGGGGAAGAGTCACTGTAGGAAGAGAAGGTGCTGGGATGGGTCGTGTGGGCTAATGACCTACAGCCTGAACCCCCGGGGGGAACATCAGCCCCCTGCTAGCCCAGCCCTGGGCTCCCCCCAGCTCTGCCAATGCCCCTCACTCCCGACCCGCAGCCCCCCTGCTAGCCCAGCCCTGCCGACACCCCTCACTCCCGACCCGCAGCCAGATTCTCCCATCCTCCAGCCGGTTGGCCAAGGCCCAGCAGACTCATTTGTCTCTCTGCGGCTCGGAGTAGATTAGCCCATCAGCGCGATCCACTCCCCACTTAGGGGAGGCAGCCACTGGGCTATAATGGTTTCCTGGAAATTCACCGCCCCACGAGGAATCCTCTAATGGAGTCCAATTCCTGACACAGACACGGCAAAGCGCCTCTTCCCCATTTAACCCCCAGGGGGCGTCTTTGTTCACCCAGGCCCCGCCCCTACATGGTCACAAGGCCATTGTACTGGGTAGACCAATTGGCTGGGTAACCTGGCCTGGAGTGGGGCCTAGTGCTCAGAGCAGGGGGTTTGGGCGCCAGGACTCCGGGGTTCTCTCCCTGGCTGTGGGAGGGGAGTGGGGTCTAGTGGTTAGAGCGGGGGGGGCTGGGCACCAGGACTCCAGGGTTCTCTTCCTGGCTGTGGGAGGGGAGTGGGGTCTAGTGGTTAGAGCAGGGGGGGCTGGGCGCCAGGACTCCAGGGTTCTCTCCCCGGCTCTGGGAGGGGAGTGGGGTCTAGTGGTTAGAGCAGGGGGGGCTGGGCACCAGGACTCCAGGGTTCTCTCCCTGGCTCTGGGAGGGGAGTGGAGCCTAGTGCTCAGAGCAGGGGCGCTGTGTGCCAGGACTCCAGGGTTCTCTCCCTGGCTCTGGGCAGGGAGTTGGGCCTAGTGGTTAGAGCAGGGGGACTGGGCACCAGGACTCCGGGGTTCTCTCCCTGGCTCTGGGCGGGGAGTGGGGCCTAGTGGTCAGAGTGGGGCAGTTGGAGCAGTTGGAGGAAGGCCTGTGGGGGGGGGGGGAGTGGGACTGAGAAGAAGCTGATCCAGAGCTGAAAAGCTGGTTGGGCTGGTTCCCCTTAGCTCAGCGCCGGGAGCAAACCCCCTCCCTTCTCACCCCATGGGCCCCACCTCCCCCCCGTTCCTCCACTCCCAACTCTTCCCTGCATCCCCTCTTACAGCAGGATAGGGGTCCCCCATGGAGGCCACGTCCCCAGAACCCCCCTCCCCCGTGGCCCCTCCTGGCCCTCGCCTGCCACTCCCACTCTCTCACTGCTTCCACCCCTGCCCCCTGGGAATCGCAGCCAGTGTCTGCCAAGCCGCCGGGGCTGGTACTGTGCCCACTAGCAGGGGCTGCGGGTTGGGAGTGAGGGGCACCGGCAGAGCTGGGGGTGGGGGGGCAGGGCTGGGCTGGCTGGGGGCTGCGGGTTGGGAGTGAGGGTCCCACCCGGTCCCTGATTCCCCTGCCAGTTTCCCATACGTCACAGGAAGGGCCTGGCTGGCCGATAAGCGCCCACGCCCCGAGCTGGTGCAGACCCATGGCTCCAGATTTCCTTCCTGCTGCTGAGCCCTGCACCGGCTGCTCCCTGACCCCAAGGCCCCGCAGAGCAGGGCGGGCCCAGGCCGGGGAGAATCCCTCCAACCTCCTTCGGCTTTGCTCCTGTTCTCCCCCATCTCCATCGAGGGGCTGTAATGCTGCCTGGTGGGGCAAGAGGGGATTTGCAGAGGTGCTGAGCCCCCTCCCCCAGCTCCGCTTCAGGGGTGCATGATACCCAGTGGTGCATGGCTGCCGGGGGCACGGAGGGGTCCCAGATAGGTCTGTCCCCAGCTGTGCCTGGCCTCGGAGCGGGCAGCCCCCATCTGGGCAGAACCGTGGGGGGGCCATGACCCAGCTGGGCCTGATCTTCCCCCCCGCCCCCGAGACTGTGTGGTGGGGTTTCCAGAAACGGAGACGGCCGAGATCCCACCTGCCGGGTGGAAACATCACATCCCCCCACCCCCATCTCTGCTCCGATCCTGGCAATTGATTCAGCCCTAGCCCCACACCCCACCAGGCAAGTGCATGGAGCAGGGGGGCGAGGGGGGCTGTGCAAGGTGCATCAGGGCTCAGCTCCACCCCAGATGTGCACGGCTCCAGACTGGGCCAGTGCCCAGATGTGCCCCAGCCCCAGCTGTGGAGGGCGCCTGGCTGCAGGGGAACCTTCCTCCTGCTCTTTCACCTGGCCGGGAAGCGGGAGGGGGCGGGGGTGGCGTTGCTTTGCCAGACAGCAGGCCAGCGAGTCTGTGAGCCTGCGGCTTGTGAAGGTCCCAGCAGGACACAGGAGCCCTCCCGGTGCAGAGAGACACTGAGATGAGACCGAGTTAACCACAGCCTGGGCCTCAAACTGGGCCCCTCCTCTGAGCGTCTGAGCCACTTCTCCCCACTCAGCAGGGCTGCAGGGCACTGCCCAGGGTGAGCGCAGCACTGAGATGCCCATGGCCCCACCAGGATGGACCCAGCTGGTGTGGTGAGCGGGCCAAGTGCTAAGACGGCAGATCCCCCCACTCACGCCCTAGAGCGCATGGCCCTGAGGTTTCCCGCCTTGCATCCCCGCTGCACAGCCAGGCCTGGAACCCACCTTCCAGACAGATGCCCCCCTCCCTCCCAGCTGGGCCCTGACAGTGCTGCTCCTACTGCTGCTCCAGGGGCTCAGGCTGGTGAGTAGGGGGGGGGGCATCAGTGCTCCAAATGTGCCCAGCCCCAGGGGCCCTGATCTCGGTCAGGGGTGGGTTTCACCAGCTGGCTGGATCAAGGGCCCGAACTAACTCCTTCTCTTGGGGGATCTGCTAGGGGAGATCATCGGGGGACAGGAAACCCGGCCTCACACCAGACCCTACATGGCCATCGTGACCATAGAGGTAAGGCGAAATTGGGTTCCTGATCTGGGAGGACGTGTTGGTGATGGCAGCTCATTGTAACTGCAACCTGCAGTAAGAAATGCAAGAGCCCCTGCCCCGGAGCCAGCCAGTTCCCCACCCTGGGGCCAGGCCAAGGCCGGCACCCCCTGCAGGGGAAAGACCCTGGTGGGCTGGCTTCTGTACATTGAGCCTGAGTACAAGGCAGCATCTACACCCACCTACTTTAGCGAGCTTAACAAGCTGTGACGCAGTGGGAGATTTTCTTAGTCTTTTGCAGGAACACGGCGTGTGCCTCAGTTTCCCCATGTGCTGCGTGTGTAACGAGGGGGTTGGAGAGGGGAGTTTGTTGTTGCAGAGGACTGGGGAGATCTCACCTAGCAGTCGACCCCGGACAACGGCCAGGAGATGGGGTACCCCAGCAACTGGTGACCAGGAGGCCCAGCCCAGCTTGGAAGTCAGCCGGTCCTGGCCAGTGGGAGGACAGTGGGCGGAGGAGAGAGGACCCCAGCGACCAGAGTAGCCGATTCCAGCCAGTGACTTTGCTAATGCCTCATATGCAGCCTGTTGTAAAACGAGGCAAATATCTAGATAAGTTGATGTCCCCCCCGGAAGAGCTCTGTGTACCCCCAACGGCATGTGAGCCCCTAGTTGAGAACCACTGATATAGGCAGGAAGGAGGGGGCAGCTGGACTGGGGGGAGAGAGAGCAGCCAGAGCCCATCTGGATGTGGGGGAGAGCTAGATGAACTGGGCTGAGGGTTACTAGGCCCGAGGGCCCGGAAAGTTTCCTGTGCTGGGTTCAGATGTTCATTAAACCTCCTGTTTTCTGCTGGCTGAGAGTCACTCCAGTCTCGAGATCAGGGTGGCATTATTCCCTCTGGGCGTGGAGGCCCCGCGGGGGCCAGGGTGTGTGGACTTTCTGAGGGGGCCCATGGCGAGAGACAGGCGTGCTAAGGCTCAGAGGTCCGGCCCAGGAGGCGGTGGGGCCAAAGGGCCTAACCCCAGCGAGAGAGAGTGCACCCTTCATGGAAGGCTGTCACGCCAAAGGAGGGTTACTCCCAGGAGCTGTGTGGAGCTGGGAAGCATGAATCCTGTGAGTCTAGGACTACTTGGCAGCAGAAGATGGTTGGTGGATGCACCTTGTAGACAGTTGGCTGCGAGCGGAGGGACTTGCAGTGAGTGGCTGCCAGCGATAAAACAAGGAAATTAAAGGAACCAGCAAGGAAATGGCCTATAACTAGTTCCCTAACAGGCACCTTGCACCCCTGTGCAGGGAGAGAAGGCTGAGCCGCATTGGGGGGCTCACTCAGGGGCAGCTGATTACCCGGCTGGTGGAGAGTGACTAGTCCAAGGAGCAAGATCCAGATCCCAGCAGGGCACCTGGACAGACTGGGAGTAGTAGGGGGACCCGGTTCCCCAGCCAGGAGGGCGACTTCCCAAGCTGAGTCCCCTCTGCCTGCCCCCCGGTGGAGGTGAAGAGATGGAAACTGGAGCTAAGAGTGATGGAGCTGGAACAACGGAGGCTAGCAGACCGCTTGGAGCAGCGATAACACGAACTGGAGTTGGAGGAGAGGTGGGCCAAGAGGACCTGCCATGCGGTAAGTGGGGAAGGACCCCAAGATGCCAATTCTGCAGGAAACCTAGATCCTAAAGTATGCCCAGCGGAGATGTCGATGCCGACCTCACTGCCTGCGTGAAGACCTGTGACCTGAACCAGGTTGACCCCACGGACAGGCTCTGCTGTCTAAACCCCGGCTTGGTCCCAAGGCCATAGGGACCAAGAAAGCTGGCTAGATTGTCAGGCTCAACGGGTAGTGATCAATGGTTCGACGTTTAGTTGGCAGCTGGTATCAAGCAGGGTGCCCCAGGGCTGGGTCCTGTGGCCGGTTTTGTTCAACATCTTCATTAATGATCTGGAGGATGGGATGGATTGCACCCTCGGCAAATTCACAGATGACACTAAGCTGGGGGGAGAGGTAGATATGCTGGAGGGTAGGGATAGGGTCCAGAGTGACCTAGACAAATTGGAGGATTGGGTCAAAAGAAATCTGATGAAGTTCAACAAGGACAAGTGCAGAGTCCTGCACTTAGGACGGAAGAATCCCATGCACCGCTACAGACTAGGGACCAAATGGCTCAGCAGCAGTTCTGTGGAAAAGGACCTAGGGGTGACAGTGGACGAGAAGCTGGATATGAGTCGGCAGCGTGCCCTTTTGCCAAGAAGGCCAACGGCATATTGGGCTGCATTAGTAGGGGCATTGCCAGCAAATCGAGGGACGTGATTATTCCCCTTTATTCAGCGCTGGTGAGGCCTCATCTGGAGTACTGTGTCCACTTTTGGTCCCTCCACTACAGAAGGGATGTGGACAAATTGGAGAGAGCCCAGCGGAGGGCAACAAAAATGTTTAGGGGACTGGAACAGATGACTTATGAGGAGAGGCTGAGGGAACTGGGATTGTTTAGTCTGCGGAAGAGAAGAATGAGGGGGGATTTGATAGCTGCTTTCAACTACCTGAAAGGGGGTTCCAAAGAGGATGGATCTAGACTGTTCTCAGTGGTAGCTGATGACAGAACAAGGAGCAATGGTCTCAAGTTTCAGTGGGGGAGGTCTAGGTGGGATATTAGGAAACACTATTTCACTAGGAGGGTGGTGAAGCACTGGAGTGGGTTACCGAGGGAGGTGGTGGAATCTCCTTCCTTCGAGGTTTTTAAGGTCAGGCTTGACAAAGCCCTGGCTGGGATGATTTAGTTGGGGACTGGTCCTGCTTTGAGCAGGGGGTTGGACTAGACGACCTCCTGAGGTCCCTTCCATCCCTGATATTCTATGATGGAGGGGAGTTCAGCCAAATGGGCAGTGCAGAGGCTGGGGACTATGAATGTTCAAACAGGCTTTTCCGCTTAAGTTTGAATGGACTCCTGAGGCAGATAGGAAAAGATCCTGGGGTGTACGAGAAGCCCCCAGGCATCACGTACAAAGAGGTCACCACCCAGCTGGGGGAAATATCTCTGCAAGGGGGGACTAGCAAGCTCCATGCAGGGGGTGCCCATGAATGCCAGAACAGGCAGACCACCTCCATGGGGCCTGAGATGTAATTACTGCGGTACCATACTCAAAGACACAGGGAATCTTCAGCCAGGAGACCCCTCGAAGGGTTAACATGGCCAAGGGAAGACAGCCTGTAAGGCAGGCCAGAGTGGGAGTTGTGTGTTTATCCCCTGGGAGAAGCAGGGCCTGGTGGCAGGCTGGCCGGGGAGGGGAGGCATGCCAGACGGGCGTCCACCCCAAGCCCAGCAGATATGTCTTTCTTGTGCTCTCCTGGGTGCAGGCCCCTCTGATCCCCAGTGGGAGCGGAAGGTGGGAGTCAACGGGGATACAGTCATGGGGTGGAGAGATTCTGGGAGCAAGAGACCCTTGTTGGTGTGGGGCAACCCCACCAGCTGCTGAGGGGCCGTGTAACTTGGGGGAAAGCTCCCAAATATAAAGCCATTCACCCTGCCTTTGGCTCAGATCCCCGTGCAGACACAGGCAGGATCGGGGAGGTCTCCGCTGGCAAGAGGATCGCAGGGAGGAGCCCGATGGGGCAATTGCCACCTCATCCCCCCCAGAAGTAGATGGGAGGGAAGTCCAGGGGCACTGGGGCATGGGCCCTGAGGTGCTGATGGCATGGCCGAAGTGGTGGGCCCGGACCAGGGAGTGCTCGGTGCAAACCTAACCCTGGCGGGGTGCTCGGATACCCGGGTTAAAGTGCGTGTAGTGAGGATACAGCTAAGAGGGGGGTCCCAAAGAGGTTGGGTGCCCGATCAGCGGCGGTGCTGATGGGGGATGGGTTGGAGAACTGGACCGGACGGCATCCCCTCAGTGGCACCAGCGATCTACCCTACAGGGGATGTAACGCCTCCAACAGGGAGGAGCGAGTTAGCAGAGACAGGGCTTAACAGGGCTTAGACTAAGGCCCTGTCCCAAGGTGGGGAAACTAAGGCACAGCTAAGAGGGCTGGGCCCCGAACCCAGCAGCTGAATTCCAGACTGAGCAGCAGAAGGATCCCTCCTAGAAGAAGCTGAGGGCCCTTGTGGGCCACAGTGTTGCAAGATCCTGGGGAAGGATTGCAGGGAAAGATCCATGTGAGAGAAGGGACCCAGTATCAGAAAAAGGCTCCCTGAGGGAAAATTGAACCTTGTGGTTTTAGAGGGCAGCTGATGGTTCCCCAGAAGTCCCGAGGGTGGCCAGATGTCCTGCTTTTATAGGGACAGTCCCAATATTTGGGGCTTTTCCTTATATAGGCACCTAGTACCCCTCACCCCTTGTCCCAATTTTTCACACTTGCTATCTGATCACCCTAGAGGGGTCAAGCATACCAGGCAAGGTCTTCTGCAGAACTTTTACTGCCCCAGGAATTCACAGGGGTCCACCCTTTTGAGTTGTTGTGTGGAAGGAGGGTGAGGGGACTGCCGAGGAAGGAGTACTGCGGAAAGGGATCTGGGGATCATAGTGGACCACAAGCTAAATATGAGTCAACAGTGTAACACTGTTGTTAAAAAGGCAAACATCATTCTGGGATGTACTAGAAGGAGTAGCTGGTGGTAGCGTGGCTGAGTGGTCTAAGGCACTGGATTTAGGCTCCAGTCTCTCTGGGGATGTGGGTTCAAATCCCACTGCTGCCAGAAGAAGTTTTGCGGGGGAGGGATAGCTCAGTGGTTTGAGCATTGGCCTGCTAAACCCAGGGTTGTGAGTTCAGTCCTGGAGGGAGCCATTTGGGATTTGGGGCAAAAACTGGGGATTGGACCTGCCTTGAGCAGGGGGTTGGACTAGATGACCTCCTGAGGTCCCTTCCAACCCTGATATTCTGTGATTTCTATGATTCTATGAGTGTTGTAAGCAAGACACGAGAAGTAATTCTGCTCTACTCCGAGCTGATATGGCTTCAGCTGGAGTATTGTGTCCAGTTCTGGGCACCACATTTCAGGAAAGATGTGGACAAACTGGAGAAAGTCCAGAGAAGAGCAACAAAAATGATGAAAGGTCTAGAAAACATGGCCTATGAGGGAAGGTTGAAAAAATTGGGTTTGTTTAGTCTGGAAAAGACAAGACTGGGAGGGGCCATGATAACAGTTTTCAAGTACATCAAAAACTGTTACAAGGAGGAGGGAGAAGAATTGTTCTTCTTAACCTCTGAGGATGAGACAAGAAGCAATGGGCTTAAATTGCAGCCAGGGAGGTTTAGGTTGGACGTTAGTAAAAACTTCCTAACTGTCAGGGTGGTTAAGCACAGGAATAAATTGCCTAGGGAGGTTGTGAAATCTCCATCATTGGAGGTTTTTAAGAGCAGGTGAGACAAACACCTGTCGGGGATGGTCTAGATAATACTCAGTCCTGCCATGAGTGCAGGGGACTGGACTAGATGACCTCTTGAGGTCCTTTCCAGTCCTACAGTTCTATGACCCCCGGACTCGACGGGAGACGAATGGAAGGGGAAGATGAATGGGAAACCGGTGGTGGAGGACGTTCTGGGGAAAGCTCACTGAACTCCTGAGTTTGGCCAGGAAGAACCTAGCCGGGGCCCAGGAAAAGCCAAAGAGCTGGTACAACAGCCTGCCGGCTCCTATGGCACTGGGGAGCAGGAGAGGGGATCTCAGCTCAGTGCCAAGGGTGCCTGGGGGGGCCCTGTGAAATCATCAGCTAGCGCAAGGGGGTGAGTCGTGTGCTGGAGCTGCCCGATTGGGCGAGTGCACCAGGTCATGCTTTGACAGGGAGACGTTGCTGCGGCCGTGTGCGTGGGCAGGGGAAGGAGAAGGGGAAAGTGAACCTCTGTCCTAAGCCAGGAGCTGGCCTCCTGCTGGAATCAGTCCCCCTCTCTGACCAGCTAACCCCTGTCCGCAGGCAGAGATCAGAGGGGCTGTGTTCGTTCCTGCAGCCGGGTGCCAGCCAGCCAGCCTGGGCTCACTAATCGCGCTGTCCATGGGGGGAGGGGAGATGTTCCCCATTCACAGTCACCGGGAAAACAGCCCAGGACCCAGAGAGAGAGAGGTCAGAGACATGCTGGCTTTAGGGGCGATCCAGCCATCCACCAGCCTTGGGCTTCGCCCCCGGTGCTGGTCCCCCAGAAAGACTGGTCGATCTGACTCTGTGTGGACTATCGGAAGCTCAGTGCCGTCACCACGTTTGATGCCTTACCCCATGCCTAGGACTGACGAGATCCTAGACAAGTTGGGGCGGGGGGCATGACCTCGCTACCATGGATCTCACCAAGGGCTACTGGCAGGTGCCTTTGGATCTAGATGCCGGGTTGGAATCTGCTCTCATCACCCCTATAGGCTCTTTGGATTCCTGGTCCTACCTGTCGGCCTCAATGGGGCACCTGACACCTTCCAGCGCCTGGTGGATCAATTACTAAGGGGGATGGAGGACTTTGCCCTAGCGTATATTGATGATATCTGTGTCTTCAGTCCGACCTGCAAAGACCATGTGACCAGGTGAGGAGGGGGCTGGGACACGTCCAGGATGCAGGACGGATGATAGAGGCCGGAAACAGTAAGGTGATGATGGCAGAGGTGCCGTACGTGGGCCGCAAGGTGAGAAGTGGCTGTCTAAAGCCAGAGCTGGCCAAGGTGGAGGTGAGCAGAGATTGGCCCATTCCTCACACAAGGAACAGGCGCTGGTGGGGTGGCAGGGCACTATTGGAGGTTTGTACCCCACTTCAGCTCCCATCATAGAGCTCTGTAGGGAGGTCGAGCCAGACAAGGAAGTCTGGACCAAGCAGTGCCAGAGGGCGCTCTGTGTGGTAAAGGAGGCGCTAATGCTTGGGCTGGGGCAGGTAAACCCAGACTTGGACATGCCTTCAGGGTGTCCAACGAGGCCTCAGATGCAGGGCAGGGCTGCACCAAGTGAAAGAGGCTAATTCCAAGCCCTGAGATGGAGTCTGATCCTCCAGGGTTATGACATGGAAGTGGTCCATGTTGATGGGAGTTCAAATGTTACAGGCAATGCTTTGTCCTGGAGAGGGGTACCTGAATTTCCCCAGGTCACTGGCTGAAGTGACCCCGCTCAGTTCAGACTTGAAGGGGGGAGTGTGAAGAAGTGGGGAATTTTCTTCGTGTTTTGCATGAACACTGTGTGTGCCTCAGTTTCCCTGTGTTCTGTGTGTTTAATGAGGTGGGAGAAGGGGGGGGGCGTTGTTGTGGCACACCAAGGGTGACCTTGCCTAGCAGTCAAGACACCAGACAATGGCCTGGAGATGGGGTACCTCAGCAACTGGTGACCGGGAGGCCCAGCCCAGCTTGGAAGGCAGCCGGTTCTGGCCAGTGGAAGGACAAAAGCCTGAGGAGAGAGCACCCCAATGACCTGAGCAGCCGGTTCCAGCCTGTGGGGGAACAAAGGCCTAACCCCTGTGTGAGAGTGAAACCTTCATGGAAGGCTGTCCCTCTAAAGGGGATTTCCTCCCAGGGACCGTGCGGAGCCGAGGAGCGTGAGTCTGTGACACAACTCATGACTGAATCCATTGGCGAGTCTGCAGCACCTGCATCCCCCTTGTGTTTCACAGCACCATCACCGTGCTGCGGGGCCCCCACAGCATTGCAATAGATGAACTGGGGAGGCGGAAGATCTGGGTATGTCGCTGAGTCCCCCACTGAGAACACAATGATGAGACATTTCAAAATGACCTCACACTGCTGCAGGTACCTCCCCCATCCCATCACCCCGCCCCCAGTGACCTCACACTGCTGCAGGTACCTCCCCCATCCCATCACCCCGCCCCCAGTGACCTCACACTGCTGCAGGTACCTCCCCCATCCCATCACCCCGCCCCCAGTGACCTCACACTGCTGCAGGTACCTCCCCCATCCCATCACCCCGCCCCCAGTGACCTCACACTGCTGCAGGTACCTCCCCCATCCCATCACCCCGCCCCCTGTGACCTCACACTGCTGCAAGTACCTCCCCCATCCCATCACCCCGCCCCCAGTGACCTCACACTGCTGCAGGTACCTCCCCCATCCCATCACCCCGCCCCCAGTGACCTCACACTGCTGCAGGTACCTCCCCATCCCATCACCCCGCCCCCAGTGACCTCACACTGCTGCAGGTACCTCCCCCATCCCATCACCCCGCCCCCTGTGACCTCACACTGCTGCAGGTACCTCCCCCTCCCATCACCCCGCCCCCTGTGACCTCACACTGCTGCAGGTACCTCCCCCATCCCATCACCCCGCCCCCTGTGACCTCACACTGCTGCAGGTACCTCCCCCATCCCATCACCCCGCCCCCTGTGACCTCACACTGCTGCAGGTACCTCCCCCATCCCATCACCCCGCCCCCTGTGACCTCACACTGCTTCAGGTACCTCCCCCATCCCATCACCCCGCCCCCTGTGACCTCACACTGCTTCAGGTACCACCCCCATCCCATCACCCCGCCCCCAGTGACCTCACACTGCTGCAGGTACCTCCCCCATCCCATCACCCCGCCCCCTGTGACCTCACACTGCTGCAGGTACCGCCCCCTCCCATCACCCCACCCCCAGTGACCTCACGCTGCTGCAGGTACCACCCCCATCCCATCACCCCGCCCCCTGTGACCTCACACTGCTTCAGGTACCTCCCCCATCCCATCACCCCGCCCCCTGTGACCTCACACTGCTTCAGGTACCTCCCCCCTCCCATCACCCCATCCCAGTGAGCACGTGGCATCACAGTCTTGCACAGTTGTCATGGGGATGCCCCATCTAGTCCCATCTGGCCCCATCCCCTTGGGGCAGATCCATCCCCCAAGAGGAGTTTGATTTCCCTTCTCTCTCTCCCCTATCAAAGCTGAGGCACAAGGCCGAGCTGACACAGGCTGTGGGCACCATCCCCCTGCCCCAGCGAAAGTGAGGAGGGGGCTGTGTGCTGCATGGCCTGCTGGGGCTGACTAGTACTGAGGCAAATGCCCGGACCTCCACCACTCTGCAGGAGGTGAAACTGAAGGTAACGGGGAAGGGTGTGTGTCTGTCTTGGTCGTATCCGCCCTATGCCCCATCCAGGATGCTGTGCATGGGGGCCCCCAGGAGAGGAAGGCGTCATTCTGGGTGAGTGTGGGACAGGGGCACATGGTGCCCGGGACAAGGTGCTGCTTGAACAGGAGACCGACAGGGCTGGGCAGAATGGGGAGAGCAAGGATCCATGGTAAGCCAGGCAGATCCTGGGAACCAGGAACCAGAACTGACTAGATCCTAGGACCCAAGGATGAAGGTTAGAAATGAGGGACTGGAACTGGCCAGATCCTAGAAATCAGGGATAGGGGCCAGCTGAGTCCCTGGACTGTGGAGTGGGAGCCCTGGGCACGTCCTGGGAGTGACTTGACCGTGAGTCCCCAGGAAGCGGGGTACAGAGGTGTATTTCAGGAACGTGAATACAGAAAGCAGACCTCCCTTTGCTTGGACATGTGTAACCCCACACTTGCTGTTTGCATCTCAGGGCTACTCCAGAGCCCTCCTGGTCCATGATGGGAAGGCCCAGGGCATTGTCTCCCATGGCAGCGCTGATGGGTCAGCACCCAGGGTGTTCACCAGAGTCTCCAAATATGTGTGCTTGGTCAAGAAAACTCTGCAAAAGCTGAGGCCTTAGAGGGGAGTATCCATCTACTGTAGCGTGATTGGGTATTGCAGAAGGATGGCTGACTGGCTGGCATGGTATTGTGGATGGATGGATGGAGGGATGGACATTGCAGAAGGGTGGATGGAGGGATGGACATTGCAGAAGGGTGGATGGAGGGATGGATGGATGATGGACATTGCAGAAGGGTGGAGGGATAGATGATGGACATTGCAGAAGGGTGGAGGGATGGATGGAGGGATGATGGACATTGCAGAAGGGTGGACGGATGGAGGGAGGGAGGGATGGACATTGCAGAAGGGTGGACGGATGGATGATGGACATTGCAGAAGGGTGGATGGATGGATGGACGGACATTGCAGAATGGTGGACAGATGAATTGATGGATGGAGGGATGGACATTGCAGAAGGGTGGACGGAGAGATGGATGGACATTGAAGAAGTGTGGATGGAGGGATGGATGTGGCAGATAAGAAGACAGACAGCTGGATATTGCAGACGAAAGTCGGACAGAGAGCTACTGATGTTCCAGAGAAATGAACAAACAGCAAGTTGAGCCTGCTGTGAGATCTCCCCCGCCCCCGTCAGAACTGTACTTGTCCCATCATCTGTCTGCCCCGCCGTGTTTGCTGGTTCATTCCATGCCCTGCTTTGTATGACCTCACAGAAAGTTACACAATTAACGTGTCACCTTCCCAGGCACGGAATGAACTTGCCAAGCCTTGAAACTGGGAGCTGTTGCTGTGGCGACCAGGCTGAACCAAGTGAGAGAGGATGGGTGGGCTTGTCCATAAGGCACTGGCAATGGGGCACAGTACCCCTGTGTTCCAGCCCCAGCTCTGTCACTTGGCCTGGGCTTTGCAAAGAGGTTGAAGCGTTAGATGCCTAAATCCCATTGGATTGAGTGAAGTGCCCAAATCCCTTGGGTGTCTGTGAAAATCCAGCTTCCACTGGGCTTGTTTCCCCATCAGTACAATGGGGATAAGACTCCATTGTGCGTTTGTCTCGGCTATGAATTGTGTGAGCTCTTGGGGCTAGGGACTGGCTCTCACAAAGTGACTGCCGCATCAGCACAATGGGGACCTGATCTCGGTCGGGGCTGGGCAGTGCCCAGCTCCAATCTCGGTTAGGGCCTCTAGGTGCTCTGTGTTCAAAATATGGCTAATAAAAACAACCATAACCTCCACTAGGTGGCTCTGGTGCCCTGGAAGTGACAGAACCAGAGATCGAAATGAAACAGGAAAATTAACGTTGAAAATATCAACTGTACAGGGCTCCTGGGTTCTATCCCAGCTTGGGGAGGGAAGTGGTGTCTAGTGGTTAGAGGAGGGGAGGCTGGGAGCCAGGATTTCTGTGTTTTCTTCTCAGTACGGGACAACATTTTTCTCTTGATTGTCAATGGCTTTTCCTTATGTCCAGGATGCTGGTCTGCGCTGCTGGGTCAAACCAAGATCCCTCTGAACTCTGTGAGATTCCTCTGTGTAGCTGAGAGTGAAAGGAGATTGAGAAGTATCCCAGCCAAGTTGTTGGAGTGCCCTAAACAATGGTGGCTGGGAGCCAGGACTCCTGGGTTCTATCCCAGAGCTGGGAGGGGAATTCGGTCTAGTAGGTTAGAGGAGGGGGGCTGGGAGCCAGGACTCCTGGGTTCTATCCCAGATCTGGGAGGGGAGCAGGGTCTAGTGCCGGGGTGGCCAACCTGAGCCTAAGAAGGAGCCAGAATTTACCAATGTACATTGTCAAAGAGCCACAGTAATACATCAGCAGCCCCCCATCAGCTCCCCGGCACCGGCAGCTCTGCCGATCAGCACCTCCCCCACCCTCCCCGCACCTCCCGATCAGCTGTTTCCTGGCGTGCAGGAGGCTCTGGGGCGAGGGGGAGGAGCAAGGGCACGACAGGCTCAGGGGAGGGGGCAGGAAGGGGTGGACTGGGGGCGGGGCCTGTGGCAGAGCCAGGAGTTGAGCAGTGAGCCCCCCCCCGACACGTTGGGAAGTTGGCTCCTGTAGCTCCAGCCCTGGAGTCGGTGCCTAGACAAGGAGCCGCAGGTTAACTTCTGAAGAGCCGCATGTGACTCTGGAGCCACAGGTTGGCCACCCCTGGGCTAGTGCTTAGAGCAGGGAGGCTGGGAGCCAGGACTCCTGGGTTCTACCCCAGCTCTAGGAGGGGAGGAGGGTCCAGTGGGTTAGAGCAGAAAGGTCTCAATCCCTGCTGCGCCCGTATGATGGGGGCTGGGATGGGGCAGTATCTCCTCCCCTTTCCAGCACTGAGGGGGCAGACGGGCAGAGAGCTCCAGGCAGGGTGGTCACAGGCCAATCCAGACTTCTTACCCCCACAAGCAAGCAGCGGCTGCTGCATCAGGTGTGTTATTGCATTCCAAGCAGTATGTGGCCCATGGGAACAAGATTTCCATGAGGAACCAACATGAAACAATGAGGCTGGTCCAGCAAATCAGGCTATGTGGGAATTTTAAATGATGGGGCCCGGGGCCTTGGCCCTCCAGGGGACACTGGCTCCCAGCTGGCCCCAGGGCAGGGGACTGGCTGGCTCAGGGGTGTGGGGAATGGGACATGGGGCCAAGGCTGGAAGCGAGGAGGGCATCTGTGAGGTGCTCAGTGGGGTCTCTGCTGCCTTACCCACCACCTTCGACGTTTGGGCGGTGCAGGGTGTCCTTGGGGCTGAGCGGGTCGTCCTGCTGCCAGAGGGCCAGCAGCTGTGCCAAAACAAACCCTGGAGAACGGCTGCCCCAACCTGCTCATGTCCCTGAGGGATGTCCCATCCTGAGGGTCTGGGCCAGGGGGGCTGGATCCCTTTGAACCCCTGGCTGCACCCCAGAGGTCTTGCTGTTCTGGGGTCACCTCATTGAGAGCCTCCCCCCCGAGATCTTCCATTTTGGGGGTCATCCCACTGAAAGCCTCCCCCCTCCAGAGATCTCCTTGTTTTAGGGGTCACACCATTGGGGGCCCCCATCTCTGGCTCCCACAGCCCATCTTTGGGGGCAAGATCACCCAATGCTGAGCCTCCTGGCTCTCTTAGCTTGTATTCAGAGGGTTCCCTTCTGAGTCCTCCAAATCCTCCTCTCCCTTGACACCCCCAACTCCTCCCTAGGGGTCATCATCCCATGCTTACTTCACTCCCCAGCTATACCCCAAGTTCCCTAGCCCCACTCTGGGAGGAGTCACCCCAATTTCAGACCCTCTCCCTCCATTCTCAGATCCCTCCCCAAAATCCTGGCTCTGGGGGGTGTCACCCATTCTTAGTGCGCTCCCTTATTTCCCCAGATCCTCCCCCTCTCTGCGCAGGGATGCCAGGAAACGTTTAAGATTCATGAGCCGGCCAGCGATGCTGCGGGAACATGACCAAGCCTTTCAACAGAAGCGAGCACCAGAAGTATTCGATCCATTACATGAGCAAGGCTTTCAGCCCGAATTAACACCGAAAGCATCGTATTCTGAAAAGCAACAAAGCAAAACCGTTATCAATGAAAGGCTGTTAATGGTTTTGTATCCATACAACATTGCAAATGTTTTTAAATGTACAAAATACGATTATTTTCCTACCATGACTGGCAAAAAGCTAAAACAATGCCATGGGCTCTCCCCACATCTGCAGACTCCAGAGCTGCACAGAGGAAGTCATGGGTAGCACCCGAGAAAACCAAGGCCATGACGTGGATCCAATAAAAAAACTTTGTGAAGTGAGATTTATATTGATGGGTAAGGCTAAGATTTTGTCATGGATATTTTTAGTAAAAGGCAGGAACAGGTCACGGACCTCTGTGAATTTTTCTTTATTGCCCGTGACTTTTACTAAAAATATCCGTGATCAAATGGGAAGGAACTGGGCAGCTGCGGGGTGGCTGGGAGCTCTGGGGCCCCCACCATGCATGGGGGCTCAGAGCTCCAGGGTCCTCCTGGCACCCGCAGCGGAGGGGAGCTGTAGAATCCCCCTGACCCCTCCCCAGCCGTGGGGAGTTGCGGGAGTCCCCCTGAACCTTCATGGTGCCCAGGGCTCTGGGGGTCTCCGTGCTTCTCCACAGCAGAGGGGAGCTGAGGGGATCACCCTGCCCTTCCTCCGTGGCGGTGGGCAGCTGCAGGGATCTGCCTGCCGCCACTGCGGTGTGGAGCTGCAGGCATTCCCCTGCCCGGCTGCGGCCGCAGTGAGCTGCGGAGCTCCCCCTGCCCCGCTGTGGTGGCCAGGGAGCTGTGGGGTTCCCTCTGCCCCACGACGGTGGCCAGGGGCTGCTAGGATCTCCCTACCCCATGGGGGTGACCAGGGAGCTGACGGGTACCCCTGCTGCCCATGGCGGCTGAGAGCTTGGGGGCCTGCTGCCTCAGGCAGCGGGGGTACCTTATAGCCCCCTGTCACTGCAGGAGGTGGTGGGACCCTGCAGCTCCCAGCCACTGGGGCTGAAGTCATGGAGATCTTTGGAAGTCATGGAGCCTGTGACTTCTGTGACCTCCATGACAAAATCGAAGCCTTATTGATGGGTCATGCCTCAAAAAGTGCCACAAATCGAGGGGCTGCCTGGGTGGGGACAGAAAATGGAAACCGGGGGAGGTTTTATGGCAGGCCGGGAGCTGTTTGGTTCAGGGATGGTTGAAGGGTTGGGGTGGAGCATGGGGTGGAGGTTCTGCCGCTCCTTGCATCCCTTTGCCAGGGGTGATCCATGTGTCTCCAGCCTAAGCGGGTGGTCCTGGGACAGCCGGTCGCCGGATCCACCTCTGGTCACTTGGTGGCTTCTGAGCAAGAACGTGCTGTGGATGAGGTGCCTCCTACTTGCTCGGCCATGCTAGAAGATCCCGGAGGCTGGAGAGCCTGGCTTACATTCGCACATTGAGCCAGCTCTGCAGAACGACTACCAGAGGTGGATGATGGAAGAGCCATGCGACAGCAATTTACAACTCCCTTCGGCTTATTCACAGCATGCTTTGTGATAACAGGGCCTACAAATTTACCCCAATTGTGAGCTTAACTGTGAAAAGTCAGTGGAAGTTCGTAAGACGTCACAATAACATAGAACAGGTGGTTTCTGCGATTGGTAATAGAATTGGCGGTTCAATGACAGGGTATTTTTAAGGGAAAAAAACTTGTAAAAACCAAGTGTTTTAAATTGTTGAAGGTTAAGTGGCTGAAACAGACTTCCACTGAAATGACTTCTTGGGTAACCCCCTCTTGTTAAGAGAATATCAGCTGAATTCAGGCTGAATCTCAAATCAACGGAACCAAGGGCTGTTGCAACACCTGGCTTTTTGTGATAGTATCCAATAGTTTCTGTAGTTGTTCGCTGCGTGTCGGACAGCACCGTGCTTTGGGTGGCCAAGTGTCTGGTTTTTGACCGGAATGCCCAGTCGAAAAGGGAGCCTGGCGGCTCTGGTCAGCACCGCTGACCGGGCTGTTAAAAGTCCAGTTGGCGGCACAGCGGGGCTCAGGCAGGCTCCCTGCCTGCCCTGGCTCCGTGCATCTCCCGGAAGCGACCGGCATGTCCCTGCAGACCCTAGGCACATGTGTGATAAGGGAAGCTCTGCGTGCTGCCCCTGCCCCAAGCGCCACCTCCGCAGCTCCCATTGGCCAGACATGCTGGCCGCTTCTGGGAGGAGCACGGAGCCAGGGCAGGCAGGGAGCCTGCCTTAGCCCTGCTGTGCCGCCACCCAGGAGCTGCCTGAGGTAAGCGCCACCTGGCGGGAGCCCGCACTCAGAACCCCCTGCACCAGGTCAGAACCCCCTTCTGCACCTTAACTCTCTCCCAGAGCTCGCACCCCCTCCTGCACCTCAACCCCCTGCCCCATCCCTGAGCCCCCTCCCACACCCAGACTCCCTCCTGGAGCCTTCACCCCTACCCCCTCCTGCACCCCAACCCCCTGCCCCGTCTCTGAGCCCCCTCCCACACCTAGACTCCCTCCTGGAGCCTGCACCCAGACTTCCTCCTGCACCCCAACCTCCTGCCCCATCCCTGAGACCCCTCCCACAGCCAAACTCCCTCCTGGAGCCTGCACCCCTACCCCCTCCTGCACCCCAACCCCCTGTCCTGTCCCGTCCCTGAGCCCCCTCCCACACCCAGACTCCCTCCTGGAGCCTGCACCCACACCCCCTCCTGCACCCCAACCCCCTGCCCCATCTCTGAGCCCCCTCCCGCACCCAGACTCCCTCCTGGAGCCTGCATCCACACCCCCTCCTGCACCCCAACCCCCTGCTCCGTCTCTGAGACCCCTCCCACAGCCAAACTCCCTCCTGGAGCTTTCACCCACCCCCACATGCCAACCCGCTACGCCAACCCAGAGCCCCCTCCTGTACCCTGAACCCCCCATTTCTGGCCTCACCCTAGAGCCCGTACCCCCAGCTGGAGCCTTCACCCCCTCCCGCATCCCAACCCCCTGCCCCAGCCCAGTGAAAGTAAGTGAGCTTGGGGGAGAGTGAGCGATGGAGGCATGGGGTGCTGGAGTGAGTGGGGGGCAGGGCCGCAGAGAAGGGTCATGGAAGGGGCAGGGCCTTGGGGAAGGGGCGGGGCAAGGGTGTTCAGTTTTGTGCAATTAGAAAGTCGGCAAGTCTAACAGCGCTAGGGACGCAGGTGAGATCCCGTGATGGGCCAAGTTGTCACAGTGGCCGAATTGTCTTTACAAATGGTGGTGGTGAAACAGGTGGGCAGGGTCTACCATAGACTAAAAAAGTCTGGGATGTTTTACCATCTTTGGGTGTTGCAACGGGTTCATGCCAGCAAAAGCGATTCCAAAAGATCACCGGCTTGTTGCTTCTCTTTGAACAGCGGCCACACGCTTGAGGAAGAATGCGCCCAGGGCAGACAGTTTTCTCCAAGTCAGCAAGCTTACCCACTAGTGGGTTCAACTTCCATCCTCTGTGTGAATGCCCCACTTTAATTGTGTCAATGGTAAAGGGGGGGCGGGGGGACTTTTTCCATCTTTGCCCATTCTGGGCATACAGCCAAGGCAGGGATAACAGCTGGTTTGTTCTTAAATCTCTTACAACTATAGAAAAGCCGCAGTTTTCCATTTCATTTTAGCTACAAGGGAAGTGAGTTGTAAGTTCGTAAACTTTGTTCACATTTGAAAGGTTTAACTGTCATTTTTCTGTAATGTTGGATCAAGTTAAGATTTGTAAATCCCAATTTTAGGATAAGGAATTTGCCACCCTTAAAATATAGTCAAGTATTTTTCTCACCTTCCTCTAAATGCTTCAACTGAAATCAGATTTTGGCTTTTGTAATTGTGGTTTTATGAACAAATTTCTGATCCTAGGGGGAACAGGTTCATAAAAGAGAGGGGTTGTATTGCGCTAACAGGGCCGATAAAGTTACCTGAATTGGGAGCTGAATTGGGAGAAGTGAGTGAAAGCTCATAAGATGTCGCAATAACCAATAGTAGCAAATGTTGATGGGGAAGGCGCAAGGAAACCAGACTGAGAAACAGGATCAGTCTAAACCAAAAAGGCCACTTTGAGATAATCCAAGGACCTTGCTGAAATCATGCTTGTTAAAAAACAGATGACATGAAGCCATAAACTAATGACCCAAAATTGGTCTGTTGGAGTTTAGGCCTAATTGGTGGACAACATTATAAGGGGATGGGCCATTCTACCCAACACTGCCCTTTTTGGGTCCTTAAAGAAAAAGATCTTTTGGGAGGAAAGCAGGAAAAGAAAGAACAAAAAAGGAAGAAGGAAAGAACAAATGGAGGTTACTGGAGTGAGCCTCACCATCATGGCTGCCACCCCACCCCACCCATCTCCTGGGACCCTAGATCTTCATTATCCTGAGAGACGTCCTGAGACCGGACCAGGCAGAGAGAGGGACCCAGATCATATCATCACCCCTCCCAGCTCCAGCTGAATCCCAAACCCCACCTGGGATCAAACGGGATCAGACTTTAACAACAACAGCTCCAGCAGTCTCAGCTAACTTCTCTTTCCCCCAAAGGACAGTTACTACCAACTTTGATGTTGTCTAAGAGTCTGTCAGACAAGGGGTTTTTCCTTCTGAAATCTCTCTCCAGCTACAGGGACAGGGAACAAGGGATGTTGTTATAATGAGAGCCTCACTTAATACTTTACATTTCAAAGGCTTTAACTGGTTTTCCTTATTTCTCTATCTTTAATCAAAGGTGAAAAGGACGTTCAATGGTGTGTTTGCCATGGCTGAGATCTCTGTACACCAAACTCTGGACCTTACAAACACTGTTTAATGTTGGACAGTGGCTGAGTTATGTTAAAACTTTGGCTCATATAGTCCATCTAAATTAATACAACAGCTCCCAGCCCCATGCTGGAGCTAGGCAGGCGGACACGATCCTTGAGTGTATAAGCCAGGGGATATCAAGTTGGAACAGGGAGTCATCTTGGGATATTGTCTTGGTTGACCTATGACTGGAGACTGTGTCCCAGTCTGATGTCCACATCTCCAACAGGAAGTTGGCAAATTGGAAAGAGCTACAAGAACAAGCTGCAATCTGGAGACCCTGTCTGGTGTGGGGAGCTCCAAGGAGATTGATCTCCTGAGGTTTTAGTAGGTTGCAGTGAGGCAGAGTGGCCTCCCTCCAAGCCTGAGAGAGAGGGACCATTACACATTCCTTGGTGGGCAGAGCCAAGCTCCCCCGAACCCCTGCTCTGGAAGCAAAGGGGCGGGAAAGGAAGTATAAAGAGAGGGCCGCCAGCTCAGGTGGTGCTGGGCTAAGGAAGGAGGTGGACGTCTCAAGCCCTCTGCAGGATCCCGGACCAGGCACCGAGCTGTACAGCGCCCTGCCATGGGAGACGGCTGGGAGCCGCAAGGAATTGCTGGAGCTACTGTTGGCCAACGGGGAGCTTGAGCAGTGGGCCACCCTCCTGGCCCCCTATCTGATGTGGCCAGCCCAAGTGGTGTACTGTGGGCTCCAGGTGGAGGGGATCCAACACTACGGGCAGGTGAAAGTGATGACTCTTGATGTGCTCAACATCATGCCCAAAACCTTTTGACAGTGATTCCGGGGAAGGACCTGCCCACCTGGCGCCCAGCCAAGGAGACGTCCGCAGCCTGAGTGGTGCTCTGCCGCCGAAGTTCCAGAGCAAGTGGTACTCGAACAATTTACCCACGTTCTCCCACCCCGGGGCAGGGCCTGGATCCTCTGCCACTGCCTGGCAATGATGAGTGTGGCAGTTTCCCTTACGGAGGATATTTTGGCCACAGAGACCCCTCTCAGGTCTAGAACCAGGACTGCAACACCGGGGATGATCCTCCCATAGGAAGAGAAGATTCGCAGTCAAAAGAACATCTCCTGGCCTGAGACAGCCCAAAGGGCGAGATATTGTCAACCCTTGTCATGCAGCACCAGCATTTTGAGGAGCATTTGGAGGCCTTGACCTAGTTGGGATGTCCCCAAATCCGGGCCAGCCAGCGCACTCTGAAAATTGGCCTGCACGCTCGGAACTTGGTCCCTGTTTCACCTGTGGCTGTTTCAGACACCTGCAACATGACTGTCCCATGATGGACTGCAGCTTTGGAGAGGTCTGGATTGGGGAATCTCATGCCCCAAAACAACCCAACGGTAAGGTGACAATTCCCGTGGACATGGGCGGGCTACAGGTTGCCACCCTTGTCAACTCTGGCTGTGGGCAGAGTCTCGTCCATCAAGGGTTCATCACTTCTGACCTGGCCCCTGGGGTTATTCGGCTCCTGTGCATTCACGAGGAAGTGAAGCCCTATTCCAGCACCCGGGTCACTATGATGATGAATGGGGTGATCCAGGCCATGCCGCTGGGCTTGGCACCAAGGTTGGCATACCTCGTCATCCTAGGGCGGGACTGGGGGGAGTTCACAGAAGTCCTGTGAAGGGTTCATGTTTAGCTATTCCACCTGGAAGCAGGCAGGGCACACCCTGACTGTTTTGTAGAAGCAATGCACACATTGCTGTATCCAAGGACAAGGGCTAGATATGAACCATGAGAACTTGATTGTTGGGACAGCAACTGTGGGAAGCTTTCTTAGCCTGGGCTCAAGGCCTGAGAACCAGGATTGTAGTAGACAAAGGATGGTAAATAAGTATATTAATCAACGTCATACATTCCTTTGTGTATCTTTTTGCGGTAGCAGTGTGTAATGCTTAGGGGGGAGAAATATAATAAAAGGAGAAGGTGGAAGGCGGGGGGGCAGAACAGCCCATCTCAGCTGACCAGCCTGCTTGCTTGCATAAAGCTGTGTTCTGTCTCATCATTGAACCGCCACAGTCCTGAGTGCTGCAAACGTTGGGACCCTCCCTGCTGGAGGGTGGTCTTCAAGGGAGATCCCCTCTACAGAGTGGAAAAGCTGCGTAAAGCCTCTGACCTGAATAACCTGCCAACCCACGTGACTGACCGCAACTTCCCTGATGAAGGGGTCACCCCCACGTCACCGGCTTGTGAAGGGGCCCCAGCTTTGGGAACTGACTTCAGCCAGGCTCAGCAGGAAGACACCACACTTAGCTGGGTGTACAAGCAGTTGGCCTGTGTCAACAAGGAAGTGACAGAACCCCAGTGGGTGACCCAGTACTCCCTTTTTGAACTGACAGGTGACCGCTTCTATCGCATCGACCATGACCCCAGACCCAAGACACTCAGACCCAGTTGGTCATATTGCGGTGCCACCAACACCCAGGCCTAAAATTTCCCTATGATACCCCTGTGATGGCACATCTAGCGCAAGAAAAGACCTTGGTCCAGGTCTTGACACGGTTCTCCTGGCTGGGGATACACTGGGACATAGAATCATAGAACCATAGAATATCAGGGTTGGAAGGGACCCCTGAAGGTCATCTAGTCCAACCCCCTGCTCGAAGCAGGACCAATTCCCAGTTAAATCATCCCAGCCAGGGCTTTGTCAAGCCTGACCTTAAAAACTTCCAAGGAAGGAGATTCCACCATCTCCCTAGGCAACGCATTCCAGTGTTTCACCACCCTCTTAGTGAAAAAGTTTTTCCTAATATCCAATCTAAACCTCCCCCACTGCAACTTGAGACCATTACTCCTCGTTCTGTCATCTGCTACCATTGAGAACAGTCTAGAGCCATCCTCTTTGGAACCCCCTATCAGGTAGTTGAAAGCAGCTATCAAATCCCCCCTCAATCTTCTCTTCTGCAGGCTAAACAATCCCAGCTCCCTCAGACTCTCCTCATAAGTCATGTGTTCTAGACCCCTAATCATTTTTGTTGCCCTTCGCTGGACTCTCTCCAATTTATCCACATCCTTCTTGTAGTGTGGGGCCCAAAACTGGACACAGTACTCCAGATGAGGCCTCACCAATGTCGAATAGAGGGGGACGATCACGTCCCTCGATCTGCTCGCTATGCCCCTACTTATACATCCCAAAATGCCATTGGCCTTCTTGGCAACAAGGGCACACTGCTGACTCATATCCAGCTTCTCGTCCACTGTCACCCCTAGGTCCTTTTCCGCAGAACTGCTGCCTAGCCATTCGGTCCCTAGTCTGTAGCGGTGCATTGGATTCTTCCGTCCTAAGTGCAGGACCCTGCACTTATCCTTATTGAACCTCATCAGATTTCTTTTGGCCCAATCCTCCAATTTGTCTAGGTCCTTCTGTATCCTATCCCTCCCCTCCAGCGTATCTACCACTCCTCCCAGTTTAGTATCGTCCGCAAATTTGCTGAGAGTGCAATCCACACCATCCTCCAGATCATTTATGAAGATATTGAACAAAACCGGCCCCAGGACTGACCCCTGGGGCACTCCACTTGACACCGGCTGCCAACTAGACATGGAGCCATTGATCACTACCCGTTGAGCCCGACAATCTAGCCAGCTTTCTACCCACCCTATAGTACATTCATCCAGCCCATACTTCCTTAACTTGCTGACAAGAATACTGTGGGAGACCGTGTCAAAAGCTTTGCTAAAGTCAAGAAACAATACATCCACTGCTTTCCCTTCATCCACAGAACCAGTAATCTCATGATAAAAGGCGATTAGATTAGTCAGGCATGACCTTCCCTTGGTGAATCCATGCTGGCTGTTCCTGATCACTTTCCTCTCATGCAAGTACTTCAAGATTGATTCTTTGAGGACCTGCTCCATGATTTTTCCAGGGACTGAGGTGAGGCTGACTGGCCTGTAGTTCCCAGGATCCTCCTTCTTCCCTTTTTTAAAGATTGGCACTACATTAGCCTTTTTCCAGTCATCCGGGACTTCCCCGGTTCGCCACGAGTTTTCAAAGATAATGGCCAATGGCTCTGCAATCACAGCCGCCAATTTCTTCAGCACTCTCGGATGCAACTCGTCCGGCCCCATGGACTTGTGCACGTCCAGCTTTTCTAAATAGTCCCTAACCACCTCTATCTCCACAGAGGGCTGGCCATCTCTTCCCCATTTTGTGATGCCCAGCGTAGCAGTCTGGGAGCTGACCTTGTTAGTGAAAACAGAGGCAAAAAAAGCATTGAGTACATTAGCTTTTTCCACATCCTCTGTCACTAGGTTGCCTCCCTCATTCAGTAAGGGGCCCACACTTTCCTTGGCTTTCTTCTTGTTGCCAACATACCTGAAGAAACCCTTCTTGTTACTCTTGACATCTCTCGCTAGCTGCAGCTCTAGGTGCGATTTGGCCCTCCTGATTTCATTCCTACATGCCCGAGCAATATTTTTATACTCTTCCCTGGTCATACGTCCAACCTTCCACTTCTTGTAAGCTTCTTTTTTATGTTTAAGATCCGCTAGGATTTCACCGTTAAGCCAAGCTGGTCGCCTGCCATATTTACTATTCTTTCGACTCATTGGGATGGTTTGTCCCTGTAACCTCAACAGGGATTCCTTGAAATACAGCCAGCTCTCCTGGACTCCTTTCCCCTTCAAGTTAGTCCCCCAGGGGATCCTGGCCATCCGTTCCCTGAGGGAGTCGAAGTCTGCTTTCCTGAAGTCCAGGGTCCGTATCCTGCTGCTTACCTTTCTTCCCTGCGTCAGGATCCTGAACTCAACCAACTCATGGTCACTGCCTCCCAGATTCCCATCCACTTTTGCTTCCCCCACTAATTCTACCCGGTTTGTGAGCAGCAGGTCAAGAAAAGCGCCCCCCCTAGTTGGCTCCTCTAGCACTTGCGCCAGGAAATTGTCCCCTACGCTTTCCAAAAACTTCCTGGATTGTATATGCACCGCTGTATTGCTCTCTCAGCAGATATCAGGAAAATTAAAGTCACCCATGAGAATCAGGGCATGCGATCTACTAGCTTCCGTGAGCTGCCGGAAGAAAGCCTCATCTACCTCATCCCCCTGGTCCGGTGGTCTATAGCAGACTCCCACCACTACATCACTCTTGTTGCACACACTTCTAAACTTAATCCAGAGACACTCAGGTTTTTCTACAGTTTCGTACCGGAGCTCTGAGCAGTCATACTGCTCCCTTACATACAGTGCTACTCCCCCACCTTTTCTGCCCTGCCTGTCCTTCCTGAACAGTTTATAACCATCCATGACAGTACTCCAGTCATGTGAGTTATCCCACCAAGTCTCTGTGATTCCAATCACATCATAGTTCCTTGACATCACCAGGACCTCCAGTTCTCCCTGCTTGTTTCCAAGGCTTTGTGCATTCGTATATAAGTACTTGAGATAACCTGTTGATCGCCCCTCATTCCCAGTATGAGGCAGGAGCCCTCCCCTCACAGACATTTCTGTCTGTGCTTCCTCCCGGTATCCCGCTTTCCCACTTACCTCAGGGCTTTGGTCTCCTTCCCCCGGTGAACCTAGTTTAAAGCCCTCCTCACTAGATTAGCCAGCCTGCTGGCAAAGATGCTCTTCCCTCTCTTCGTAAGATGGAGCCCGTCTCTGCCCAGCATTCCTCCTTCATGGAACATAAAGGACTATAGCAACTCGTGCCCTAAGTATTAACTCACGGCACTGAGGGAAGTGCCAAAAGCCCTCCTCATCTCATTGCCGGTGATCAGGGTCCCATTCAGGAGGGTCGCTATGGATCTCATGGGGTCTCTCACAAAGAGTACCATGGGGTCCAAATATATCCTCATCATCCTTGATTATGCCACCTGGTTCCTGGAAGCAATCCCTCTGAAATATCACAGCCTGAACCATTGCTGGGAAACAAATTAAAGTCTTTCCCCAGGTGGGCCTCCCCAGGGAAATACTAATGGATCATGGTGCAAATTTTACCTCAAGGCTGCTCCAACAGGTCTGTGATCTCTTACAGATGAAGAAGTTGCAGACATCTATTTACCACCCTGTCAGGGTTCTCTCCCCACTCTGAATTCTAGGGTACAGATGTGGGGACCCACGTGAAAGACCCCCTAAGCTTATTCCTACCAGCTTAGGTTAAAACTTCCCAAAGGCAAAAATTCTTTGCCCTTGGGGGGTATGCTGCCACCACCAAGTGATTTAACAAAGAATCAGGGAAAGGACCACTTGGAGTTCCTATTTCCCCAAAATATCCCCTCAAGCCCTTACACCCCCTTTCCAGGGGAGGCTTGAGAATAATATCCTAACTAATTGGTTACAAAGTGATCACAGACCCAAACCCCTGCGTTTTAGGACAATAGAGAAATCAGTCAGGTTCTTAAAAGAAGGATTTTATTTTAAAAAAAAGGTAAAAAATCACCTCTGTAAAATCAGGATGGAAAATAACTTTACAGGGTAACAAAAGATTCAAACACACAGCAGAACGTCCTCTAGGCTTAGTTTCAAAGTTACAAAAAACAGGAATAAACCTCCTTCCAGCAAAGGAAAAATTCACAAGCAGAACAAAAGATAATCTAACACGCCTTGCCTGGTTTTTACTTACAATTTTTGTAATATGAGAGACTTTTAGGATGGTTTATAGGAGAAAGAGTTTTCTGACCTGATGCTTCTCTGCTTCCCAAGAGAACACACAAAAAAGAAGCCCCCCGCCCCCGCCCCAGGTATGAAAGAATCTTCTTTCCCCATTGGTCCTTTTGGTCAGGTGCCAACCAGGTTATTTGAGCTTCTTAACCCCTTACAGGTAAGGAGGAATTCTAGGCTACCTTTAGCTGCACGCTATGGAAGTTCACCCCAGGGGAACTTCGCCAGGGGTATCCACTTATCCCACCCCTGTTGCTAACCATTTGGGAGGTTCCACAGTCCTCGACCAAATTCCTTCCGTTTGAATTACCATGTGGTCACCAGCCACCTCGGTTGGGCGTGTCCCTGCCTGTGGATGGCTGTGTAAGTAAGTGCAGGGCCTGCCAGAGGCTTGTAGCCTGACATCAGCATCACAGGGTGAGAGGCAGCCCAGGCTGGTGGGTTTGGAGGGCTCAGAGGTCCCACAGTCCAGGCTGCACCCTGTGGACCCTGTCACACCTCCCTCTGAGCCTGAGAGCAAGGGACCGCTCCGCCCTGGTGGGTGGAGTCAAGCAACCCCCATCATCCACGTGGGAAGCAGAGGGGGCAGGACAGGAAGTATAGAGAGGCCCACCAGCTCAGGTGGTGCTGGGCTAAGGAAGGAGGTGGACTTCTCAAGCCCTCTGCAGGATCCCGGACCCGATGCCGAGCTGCACAGCGCCCTGCCTCTGGAGGCGGCTGGGAGTCATGAGGAATTGCTGGAGCTACCATTGGCTGACTGGGAGCTCGCTTCCAACGGCCGTGCAAAAGAGGCGGCAGGAAGCGGCCCACGGGAATCAGACTTTGGTCAGGTTATGTTGCTGGGAAGCAAGTGGCAGATTTCAGTTTCCCGGCTGACCCCGTGGCGGGACCACCTGCCACGAACAAGACCCTGGGTTGGGATCCTGCAGTGGAGTAGAGTGGGCCCAGGTCCCCCTACCCGCTTCTCCGCCAACCCCACAGCTGGGACTGATGACCCACTCAGCTGGGGCCTGAAGGCCTGTCCCTAGGCTGTTGGCTGCTGTCTGCTGTAGCCAGAAGGCTCTGAGCTCATTGCTCTGCCCTGCCCAGAGAGCCAGGAACTGGGCGCTCGCTATCGGCTGTGAAGAGACAGAGTGGCCTTCCTCTGGGCCCGAGAGGGAGGCAACCAGAGGTGACAGTAAGCTGGTACGCCCTGGTGCTGCATACTGGCAAGAGCCGGTGCACCGTAGCGGGGTGGATCGGCTTCCACAGGCGCTATTTAAAGGGCCTGCGGCTCCCAGCAGCGGCGGGAGCCCCCGGCCCTTTAAATCGCTGCCAGAGCCCTGGGCTAGCGGCAGCGGGGCTGGGGTGACGATTTAAAGAGCCCTGGGTGGTACCAGGGCTCCGGCGGGCTCCGGGGACGATTTAAAGGCCCGGGGCGGTCGTGGTGTCCGGAGTCCTGGGGAAGCGGTGGCGGGGCTCCGGGGACGATTGAAAGGGCCCGGGGCGGTGGTGGCGGCCAGAGTCCTGGGGAAGCGGGGTGGGGCTCCGGGGACGATTGAAAGGGCCCGGGGCGGTCATGGCGGCCGGAGTCCTGGGGAAGCGGCGGAGGGGCTCCGGGGACAATTTAAAGGCCTGGGGCGGTCGTGGCGGCGGGGCTCCGGGGACGATTGAAAGGGCCCGGGGCGGTCGTGGCGGCCGGAGTCCTGGGGAAGCGGGGCGGGGCTCCGGGGACGATTGAAAGGGCCCGGGGCGGTGGTGGCGGCCGGAGTCCTGGGGAAGCGGCGGCGGGGCTCCGGGGACGATTGAAGGGGCCCGGGGCGGTCGTGGGGGCCGGAGTCCTGGGGAAGCGGTGGCGGGGCTCCGGGGACGATTGAAAGGGCCCGGGGCGGTCGTGGCGGCCGGAGTCCTGGGGAAGCGGCGGCGGGGCTCCGGGGACGATTGAAGGGGCCCGGGGTGGTCGTGGCGGCTGCAGTCCTGGGGAAGTGGCGGCGGGGCTCCGGGGACGATTGAAAGGGCCCGGGGCGGTGGTGGCGGCCGGAGTCCTGGGGAAGAGGCGGCGGGGCTCCGGGGACGATTGAAAGGGCCCGGGGCAGTCGTGGCGGCTGGAGTCCTGGGGAAGCGGCGGCGGGGCTCCGGGGACGATTGAAATGGCCCGGGGCGGTCGTGGCGGCCGGAGTCCTGGGGAAGCGGGGCGGGGCTTCGGGGACAATTTAAAGGCCCGGGGCGGTCGTGGGGGCCGGAGTCCTGGGGAAGCGGTGGCGGGGCTCCGGGGACGATTGAAAGGGCCCGGGGCGGTAGAGGCGGCCGGAGTCCTGGGGAAGCGGCGGCGGGGCTCCGGGGACGATTGAAAGGGCCCGGGGCGGTTGTGGCGGCTGGAGTCCTGGGGAAGCGGCGGAGGGGCTCCGGGGACAATTTAAAGGCCCGGGGTGGTCGTGGCGGCCGGAGTCCTGGGGAAGCGGGGCGGGGCTTCGGGGACAATTTAAAGGCCCGGGGCGGTCGTGGGGGCCGGAGTCCTGGGGAAGCGGTGGCGGGGCTCCGGGGACGATTGAAAGGGCCCAGGGCGGTAGAGGCGGCCGGAGTCCTGGGGAAGCGGCGGCGGGGCTCCGGGAACGATTGAAAGGGCCCGGGGCGGTCGTGGCGGCCGGAGTCCTGGGGAAGCGGCGGAGGGGCTCCGGGGGCAATTTAAAGGCCCGGGGTGGTCGTGGCGGCCGGAGTCCTGGGGAAGTGGCAGCGGGGCTCCGGGGACGATTGAAAGGGCCCGGGGCGGTCGTGACGGCCGGAGTCCTGGGGAAGCGGGGCGGGGCTCCGGGGACAATTGAAAGGGCCCGGGGCGGTGGTGGCGGCCGGAGTCCTGGGGAAGCGGCGGCGGGGCTCCGGGGATGATTGAAAGGGCCCGGGGCGGTCGTGGTGGCTGGAGTCCTGGGGAAGTGGCGGCGGGGCTCAGGGGACGATTGAAATGGCCTGGGGCGGTCGTGGCGGCTGGAGTCCTGGGGAAGCGGGGCGGGGCTTCGGGGACAATTTAAAGGCCCGGGGCGGTCATGGGGGCCAGAGTCCTGGGGAAGCGGGGCGGGGCTCCAGGGACGATTAAAAGGGCCCCGGGTGGTAGAGGCGGCTGGAGTCCTGGAGAAGCGGGGCGGGGCTCCGGGGACGATTGAAAGGGCCCGGGGCAGTCGTGGCGGCTGGAGTCCTGGGGAAGCGACGTTGGGGCTCAGGGGACGATTGAAATGGCCCGGGGCGGTCGTGGCGGCCGGAGTCCTGGGGAAGCGGGGCGGGGCTTCGGGGACAATTTAAAGGACCGGGGCGGTCGTGGGGGCCGGAGTCCTAGGGAAGCGGTGGCGGGGCTCCGGGGACGATTGAAAGGGCCCGGGGTGGTCGTGGCGGCCGGAGTCCTGGGGAAGCGGGGCGGGGCTTCGGGGTCAATTTAAAGGCCCGGGGCGGTCGTGGCGGCCGGAGTCCTGGGGAAGCGGCGGCGGGGCTCCGGGGACGATTGAAAGGGCCCGGGGCAGTCGTGGCGGCCGGAGTCCTGCGGAAGCGGCGGCGGGGCTCCGGGGACGATTGAAAGGGCCCGGGGCGGTGGTGGCGGCCGGAGTCCTGGGGAAGCGGCGGCGGGGTTCCGGGGACAATTTAAAGGCCCGGGGCGGTCATGGGGGCCAGAGTCCTGGGGAAGCGGCGGCGGGGCTCCAGGGACGATTGAAAGGGCCCGGGGCCGTCGTGGCAGCCGGAGTCCTGGGGAAGCGGTGGCAGGGCTCCGGGGACGACTGAAAGGGCCCAGGGCGGTCGTGGCGGCCGGAGTCCTGGGGAAGCGGGGCGGGGCTTCGGGGACAATTTAAAGGCCCGGGGCGGTTGTGCGGGCAGGAGTCCTGGGGAAGCGGGGCGTGTCTCCAGGGACGATTGAAAGGGCCCGGGGTGTTAGAGGCGGCCGGAGTCCTGGGGAAGCGACGGAGGGGCTCTGGGGACAATTTAAAGGCCCGGGGTGGTCGTGGCGGCCGGAGTCCTGGGGAAGCGGCGGCAGGGCTCCGGGGACGATTGAAAGGGCCCGGGGCAGTCGTGGCGGCCGGAGTCCTGGGGAAGCGGCGGAGGGGCTCCGGGGACGATTCAAAGGGCCCGGTGCGGTCGTGGCGGCCGGAGTCCTGGGGAAGCGGCGGAGGGGCTCCGGGGACAATTTAAAGGACCGGGGCGGTCGTGGGGGCCAGAGTCCTGGGGAAGCGGGGCGGGGCTCCGGGGACGATTGAAAGGACCGGGGTGGTCGTGGCGGCTGGAGTCCTGGGGAAGCGGGGCGGGGCTCCAGGGACGATTAAAGGGCCCGGGGCGGTGGTGGTGGCCGGAGTCCTGGGGAAGCGGGGCGGGGCTCCGGGGACGATTGAAAGGGCCCGGGGCGGTCGTGGCGGCTGGAGTCCTGGGGAAGCGGTGGCAGGACTCCGGGGACGATTGAAAGGGCCCGGGGCGGTAGAGGCGGCTGGAGTCCTGGGGAAGCGGCGGCGGGGCTCCGGGGACGATTGAAATGGCCCGGGGCGGTCGTGGCGGCCGGAGTCCTGGGGAAGCGGGGCGGGGCTTCGGGGTCAATTTAAAGGCCCGGGGCGGTCGTGGGGGCCGGAGTCCTGGGGAAGCGGTGGCGGGGCTCCGGGGACGATTGAAAGGGCCCGGGGCGGTAGAGGTGGCCGGAGTCCTGGGGAAGTGGCGCCGGGGCTCCAGGGACAATTTAAAGGCCCGGGGCGGTGGTGCTGGCCGGAGTCCTGGGGAAGCGGGGCGGGGCTCCGGGGACGATTGAAAGGGCCCGGGGCGGTCGTGGCGGCCGGAGTCCTGGGGAAGCGGGGCGGGGCTCCGGGAACGATTGGAAGGGACTGGGGCGGTCGTGGCGGCCGGAGTCCTGGGGAAGCAGTGGCGGGACTCCTGGGACGATTGAAAGGGCCCGGGGTGGTCGTGGCGGCCGGAGTCCTGGGGAAGCGGGGCGGGGCTTCGGGGACAATTTAAAGGTCCGGGGCGGTCGTGGGGGCCGGAGTCCCGGGGAAGCGGGGCGGGGCTCCAGGGACGATTGAAAGGGCCCGGGGTGGTAGAGGCGGCTGGAGTCCTGGGGAAGTGGCGGCGGGGCTCCGGGGACGATTGAAAGGGCCCTGGGCGGTGGTGGTGGCCAGAGTCCTGGGGAAGCGGGGCGGTGGTCCGGGGACGATTGAAAGGGCCCGGGGCGGTCGTGGCGGCCGGAGTCCTGGGGAAGCTGCGGCGGGGCTCCGGGGACGATTGAAAGGGCCTGGGGCGGTAGAGGCGGCCGGAGTCCTGGGGAAGCGGCGGCGGGGCTCCGGGGACGATTGAAAGGGCCCGGGTGGTCGTGGCGGCCGGAGTCCTGGGGAAGCGCCGGAGGGGCTCCGGGGACGATTGAAAGGGCCCGGGGCGGTCGTGGCTGCCGGAGTTCTGGGGAAGCGGGGCGGGGCTCCGGGGACGATTGAAAGGGCCCGGGGTGGTCGTGGCGGCCGGAGTCCTGGGGAAGCGGGGCGGGCCTCCGGGGACGATTGAAGGGGCCTGGGGCGGTAGTGGCGGCCGGAGTCCTGGGGAAGTGGCGGAGGGACTCCGGGGACAATTTAAAGGCCCGGGGCGGTCGTGGGGGCCGGAGTCCTGGGGAAGCGGGGCGGGGCTCCAGGGACGATTGAACGGGCCGGGGGTGGTAGAGGCGGCTGGACTCCTGGGGAAGTGGCGGCGGGTCTCCGGGGACGATTGAAAGGGCCCGGGGCGGTCATGGCGGCCGGAGTCCTGGAGAAGCGGGGCGGGGCTCCAGGGACGATTGAAAGGGCCCGGGGCGGTGGTGGTGGCCAGACTCCTGGGGAAGCGGGGCGGGGCTCCGGGGACGACTTAAAGGGCCCGGGGCGGTAGAGGCGGCCGGAGTCCTGGGGAAGCGGCGGCGGGGCTCCGGGGACGATTGAAAGGGCCCGGGGCGGTTGTTGCGGCCGGAGTCCTGGGGAAGCTGCGGCGGGGCTCCGGGGACGATTGAAAGGGCCCGGGCCGGTAGAGGCGGCCGGAGTCCTGGGGAAGCGGCGGCGGGGCTCCGGGAACGATTGAAAGGGCCCGGGGCGGTCGTGGCGGCCGGAGTCCTGGGGAAGCGGCGGAGGGGCTCCGGGGGCAATTTAAAGGCCCGGGGTGGTCGTGGCGGCCGGAGTCCTGGGGAAGTGGCAGCGGGGCTCCGGGGACGATTGAAAGGGCCCGGGGCGGTCGTGACGGCCGGAGTCCTGGGGAAGCGGGGCGGGGCTCCGGGGACAATTGAAAGGGCCCGGGGCGGTGGTGGCGGCCGGAGTCCTGGGGAAGCGGCGGCGGGGCTCCGGGGATGATTGAAAGGGCCCGGGGCGGTCGTGGTGGCTGGAGTCCTGGGGAAGTGGCGGCGGGGCTCAGGGGACGATTGAAATGGCCTGGGGCGGTCGTGGCGGCTGGAGTCCTGGGGAAGCGGGGCGGGGCTTCGGGGACAATTTAAAGGCCCGGGGCGGTCATGGGGGCCAGAGTCCTGGGGAAGCGGGGCGGGGCTCCAGGGACGATTAAAAGGGCCCCGGGTGGTAGAGGCGGCTGGAGTCCTGGAGAAGCAGGGCGGGGCTCCGGGGACGATTGAAAGGGCCCGGGGCAGTCGTGGCGGCTGGAGTCCTGGGGAAGCGACGTTGGGGCTCAGGGGACGATTGAAATGGCCCGGGGCGGTCGTGGCGGCCGGAGTCCTGGGGAAGCGGGGCGGGGCTTCGGGGACAATTTAAAGGACCGGGGCGGTCGTGGGGGCCGGAGTCCTAGGGAAGCGGTGGCGGGGCTCCGGGGACGATTGAAAGGGCCCGGGGTGGTCGTGGCGGCCGGAGTCCTGGGGAAGCGGGGCGGGGCTTCGGGGTCAATTTAAAGGCCCGGGGCGGTCGTGGCGGCCGGAGTCCTGGGGAAGCGGCGGCGGGGCTCCGGGGACGATTGAAAGGGCCCGGGGCAGTCGTGGCGGCCGGAGTCCTGCGGAAGCGGCGGCGGGGCTCCGGGGACGATTGAAAGGGCCCGGGGCGGTGGTGGCGGCCGGAGTCCTGGGGAAGCGGCGGCGGGGTTCCGGGGACAATTTAAAGGCCCGGGGCGGTCATGGGGGCCAGAGTCCTGGGGAAGCGGCGGCGGGGCTCCAGGGACGATTGAAAGGGCCCGGGGCCGTCGTGGCAGCCGGAGTCCTGGGGAAGCGGTGGCAGGGCTCCGGGGACGACTGAAAGGGCCCAGGGCGGTCGTGGCGGCCGGAGTCCTGGGGAAGCGGGGCGGGGCTTCGGGGACAATTTAAAGGCCCGGGGCGGTTGTGCGGGCAGGAGTCCTGGGGAAGCGGGGCGTGTCTCCAGGGACGATTGAAAGGGCCCGGGGTGTTAGAGGCGGCCGGAGTCCTGGGGAAGCGACGGAGGGGCTCTGGGGACAATTTAAAGGCCCGGGGTGGTCGTGGCGGCCGGAGTCCTGGGGAAGCGGCGGCAGGGCTCCGGGGACGATTGAAAGGGCCCGGGGCAGTCGTGGCGGCCGGAGTCCTGGGGAAGCGGCGGAGGGGCTCCGGGGACGATTCAAAGGGCCCGGTGCGGTCGTGGCGGCCGGAGTCCTGGGGAAGCGGCGGAGGGGCTCCGGGGACAATTTAAAGGACCGGGGCGGTCGTGGGGGCCAGAGTCCTGGGGAAGCGGGGCGGGGCTCCGGGGACGATTGAAAGGACCGGGGTGGTCGTGGCGGCTGGAGTCCTGGGGAAGCGGGGCGGGGCTCCAGGGACGATTAAAGGGCCCGGGGCGGTGGTGGTGGCCGGAGTCCTGGGGAAGCGGGGCGGGGCTCCGGGGACGATTGAAAGGGCCCGGGGCGGTCGTGGCGGCTGGAGTCCTGGGGAAGCGGTGGCAGGACTCCGGGGACGATTGAAAGGGCCCGGGGCGGTAGAGGCGGCTGGAGTCCTGGGGAAGCGGCGGCGGGGCTCCGGGGACGATTGAAATGGCCCGGGGCGGTCGTGGCGGCCGGAGTCCTGGGGAAGCGGGGCGGGGCTTCGGGGTCAATTTAAAGGCCCGGGGCGGTCGTGGGGGCCGGAGTCCTGGGGAAGCGGTGGCGGGGCTCCGGGGACGATTGAAAGGGCCCGGGGCGGTAGAGGTGGCCGGAGTCCTGGGGAAGTGGCGCCGGGGCTCCAGGGACAATTTAAAGGCCCGGGGCGGTGGTGCTGGCCGGAGTCCTGGGGAAGCGGGGCGGGGCTCCGGGGACGATTGAAAGGGCCCGGGGCGGTCGTGGCGGCCGGAGTCCTGGGGAAGCGGGGCGGGGCTCCGGGAACGATTGGAAGGGACTGGGGCGGTCGTGGCGGCCGGAGTCCTGGGGAAGCAGTGGCGGGACTCCTGGGACGATTGAAAGGGCCCGGGGTGGTCGTGGCGGCCGGAGTCCTGGGGAAGCGGGGCGGGGCTTCGGGGACAATTTAAAGGTCCGGGGCGGTCGTGGGGGCCGGAGTCCCGGGGAAGCGGGGCGGGGCTCCAGGGACGATTGAAAGGGCCCGGGGTGGTAGAGGCGGCTGGAGTCCTGGGGAAGTGGCGGCGGGGCTCCGGGGACGATTGAAAGGGCCCTGGGCGGTGGTGGTGGCCAGAGTCCTGGGGAAGCGGGGCGGTGGTCCGGGGACGATTGAAAGGGCCCGGGGCGGTCGTGGCGGCCGGAGTCCTGGGGAAGCTGCGGCGGGGCTCCGGGGACGATTGAAAGGGCCTGGGGCGGTAGAGGCGGCCGGAGTCCTGGGGAAGCGGCGGCGGGGCTCCGGGGACGATTGAAAGGGCCCGGGTGGTCGTGGCGGCCGGAGTCCTGGGGAAGCGCCGGAGGGGCTCCGGGGACGATTGAAAGGGCCCGGGGCGGTCGTGGCTGCCGGAGTTCTGGGGAAGCGGGGCGGGGCTCCGGGGACGATTGAAAGGGCCCGGGGTGGTCGTGGCGGCCGGAGTCCTGGGGAAGCGGGGCGGGCCTCCGGGGACGATTGAAGGGGCCTGGGGCGGTAGTGGCGGCCGGAGTCCTGGGGAAGTGGCGGAGGGACTCCGGGGACAATTTAAAGGCCCGGGGCGGTCGTGGGGGCCGGAGTCCTGGGGAAGCGGGGCGGGGCTCCAGGGACGATTGAACGGGCCGGGGGTGGTAGAGGCGGCTGGACTCCTGGGGAAGTGGCGGCGGGTCTCCGGGGACGATTGAAAGGGCCCGGGGCGGTCATGGCGGCCGGAGTCCTGGAGAAGCGGGGCGGGGCTCCAGGGACGATTGAAAGGGCCCGGGGCGGTGGTGGTGGCCAGACTCCTGGGGAAGCGGGGCGGGGCTCCGGGGACGACTTAAAGGGCCCGGGGCGGTAGAGGTGGCCGGAGTCCTGGGGAAGTGGCGCCGGGGCTCCAGGGACAATTTAAAGGCCCGGGGCGGTGGTGCTGGCCGGAGTCCTGGGGAAGCGGGGCGGGGCTCCGGGGACGATTGAAAGGGCCCGGGGCGGTCGTGGCGGCCGGAGTCCTGGGGAAGCGGGGCGGGGCTCCGGGAACGATTGGAAGGGACTGGGGCGGTCGTGGCGGCCGGAGTCCTGGGGAAGCAGTGGCGGGACTCCTGGGACGATTGAAAGGGCCCGGGGTGGTCGTGGCGGCCGGAGTCCTGGGGAAGCGGGGCGGGGCTTCGGGGACAATTTAAAGGTCCGGGGCGGTCGTGGGGGCCGGAGTCCCGGGGAAGCGGGGCGGGGCTCCAGGGACGATTGAAAGGGCCCGGGGTGGTAGAGGCGGCTGGAGTCCTGGGGAAGTGGCGGCGGGGCTCCGGGGACGATTGAAAGGGCCCTGGGCGGTGGTGGTGGCCAGAGTCCTGGGGAAGCGGGGCGGTGGTCCGGGGACGATTGAAAGGGCCCGGGGCGGTCGTGGCGGCCGGAGTCCTGGGGAAGCTGCGGCGGGGCTCCGGGGACGATTGAAAGGGCCTGGGGCGGTAGAGGCGGCCGGAGTCCTGGGGAAGCGGCGGCGGGGCTCCGGGGACGATTGAAAGGGCCCGGGTGGTCGTGGCGGCCGGAGTCCTGGGGAAGCGCCGGAGGGGCTCCGGGGACGATTGAAAGGGCCCGGGGCGGTCGTGGCTGCCGGAGTTCTGGGGAAGCGGGGCGGGGCTCCGGGGACGATTGAAAGGGCCCGGGGTGGTCGTGGCGGCCGGAGTCCTGGGGAAGCGGGGCGGGCCTCCGGGGACGATTGAAGGGGCCTGGGGCGGTAGTGGCGGCCGGAGTCCTGGGGAAGTGGCGGAGGGACTCCGGGGACAATTTAAAGGCCCGGGGCGGTCGTGGGGGCCGGAGTCCTGGGGAAGCGGGGCGGGGCTCCAGGGACGATTGAACGGGCCGGGGGTGGTAGAGGCGGCTGGACTCCTGGGGAAGTGGCGGCGGGTCTCCGGGGACGATTGAAAGGGCCCGGGGCGGTCATGGCGGCCGGAGTCCTGGAGAAGCGGGGCGGGGCTCCAGGGACGATTGAAAGGGCCCGGGGCGGTGGTGGTGGCCAGACTCCTGGGGAAGCGGGGCGGGGCTCCGGGGACGACTTAAAGGGCCCGGGGCGGTAGAGGCGGCCGGAGTCCTGGGGAAGCGGCGGCGGGGCTCCGGGGACGATTGAAAGGGCCCGGGGCGGTTGTTGCGGCCGGAGTCCTGGGGAAGCTGCGGCGGGGCTCCGGGGACGATTGAAAGGGCCCGGGCCGGTAGAGGCGGCCGGAGTCCTGGGGAAGCGGCGGAGGGGCTCCGGGGACGATTGAAAGGGCCCGGGGCAGTCGTGGCGGCCGGAGTCCTGGGGAAGCGGCGGAGGGGCTCCGGGGACGATTGAAAGGGCCCGGGGCGGTCGTGGCGGCTGGAGTCCTGGGGAAGTGGCGGAGGGGCTCCGGGGACAATTTGAAGGCCCGGGGCTGTCGTGGGGGCCGGAGTCCTGGGGAAGCGGGGCGGGGCTCCAGGGACGATTGAACGGGCCGGGGGTGGTAGAGGCGGCTGGACTCCTGGGGAAGTGGCGGCGGGTCTCCGGGGACGATTGAAAGGGCCCGGGGCGGTCATGGCGGCCGGAGTCCTGGAGAAGCGGCGGCCGGGCTCCGGGGACGATTGAAAGGTCCCGGGGCAGTCGTGGCGGCCGGAATCCTGGGGAAGCGGGGCGGGGCTCCGGGGACGATTGGAAGGGACTGGGGCGGTCGTGGCGGCCGGAGTCCTGGGGAAGCAGTGGCGGGACTCCTGGGACGATTGAAAGGGCCCGGGGTGGTCGTGGCGGCCGGAGTCCTGGGGAAGCGGGGCGGGGCTTCGGGGACAATTTAAAGGTCCGGGGCGGTCGTGGGGGCCGGAGTCCCGGGGAAGCGGGGCGGGGCTCCAGGGACGATTGAAAGGGCCCGGGGTGGTAGAGGCGGCTGGAGTCCTGGGGAAGTGGCGGCGGGGCTCCGGGGACGATTGAAAGGGCCCTGGGCGGTGGTGGTGGCCAGAGTCCTGGGGAAGCGGGGCGGTGGTCCGGGGACGATTGAAAGGGCCCGGGGCGGTCGTGGCGGCCGGAGTCCTGGGGAAGCTGCGGCGGGGCTCCGGGGACGATTGAAAGGGCCTGGGGCGGTAGAGGCGGCCGGAGTCCTGGGGAAGCGGCGGCGGGGCTCCGGGGACGATTGAAAGGGCCCGGGTGGTCGTGGCGGCCGGAGTCCTGGGGAAGCGCCGGAGGGGCTCCGGGGACGATTGAAAGGGCCCGGGGCGGTCGTGGCTGCCGGAGTTCTGGGGAAGCGGGGCGGGGCTCCGGGGACGATTGAAAGGGCCCGGGGTGGTCGTGGCGGCCGGAGTCCTGGGGAAGCGGGGCGGGCCTCCGGGGACGATTGAAGGGGCCTGGGGCGGTAGTGGCGGCCGGAGTCCTGGGGAAGTGGCGGAGGGACTCCGGGGACAATTTAAAGGCCCGGGGCGGTCGTGGGGGCCGGAGTCCTGGGGAAGCGGGGCGGGGCTCCAGGGACGATTGAACGGGCCGGGGGTGGTAGAGGCGGCTGGACTCCTGGGGAAGTGGCGGCGGGTCTCCGGGGACGATTGAAAGGGCCCGGGGCGGTCATGGCGGCCGGAGTCCTGGAGAAGCGGGGCGGGGCTCCAGGGACGATTGAAAGGGCCCGGGGCGGTGGTGGTGGCCAGACTCCTGGGGAAGCGGGGCGGGGCTCCGGGGACGACTTAAAGGGCCCGGGGCGGTAGAGGCGGCCGGAGTCCTGGGGAAGCGGCGGCGGGGCTCCGGGGACGATTGAAAGGGCCCGGGGCGGTTGTTGCGGCCGGAGTCCTGGGGAAGCTGCGGCGGGGCTCCGGGGACGATTGAAAGGGCCCGGGCCGGTAGAGGCGGCTGGAGTCCTGGGGAAGCGGCGGAGGGGCTCCGGGGACGATTGAAAGGGCCCGGGGCAGTCGTGGCGGCCGGAGTCCTGGGGAAGCGGCGGAGGGGCTCCGGGGACGATTGAAAGGGCCCGGGGCGGTCGTGGCGGCTGGAGTCCTGGGGAAGTGGCGGAGGGGCTCCGGGGACAATTTGAAGGCCCGGGGCTGTCGTGGGGGCCGGAGTCCTGGGGAAGCGGGGCGGGGCTCCAGGGACGATTGAACGGGCCGGGGATGGTAGAGGCGGCTGGACTCCTGGGGAAGTGGCGGCGGGTCTCCGGGGACGATTGAAAGGGCCCGGGGCGGTCATGGCGGCCGGAGTCCTGGAGAAGCGGCGGCCGGGCTCCGGGGACGATTGAAAGGTCCCGGGGCAGTCGTGGCGGCCGGAATCCTGGGGAAGCGGGGCGGGGCTCCGGGGACGATTGAAAGGGCCCGGGGCGGTCATGGCAGCCGGAGTCCTGGGGAAGCGGGGCGAGGCTCCGGGGACGATTGAAAGGGCCCGGGGTGGTAGAGGCAGCTGGAGTCCTGGGGAAGTGGCGGCAGGGCTCCGGGGACAATTTAAAGGCCCGGGGTGGTCGTGGCGGCCGGAGTCCTGGGGAAGCGGGGCGGGGCTCCGGGGACGATTGAAAGGGCCCGGGGTGGTCGTGGCGGCCGGAGTCCTGGGGATGCGGCGGCGGGGTTCCGGGGAAGATTGAAAGGGCCCGGGACAGTGGTGGCGGCCGGAGTCCTGGGGAAACGGCGGCGGGGTTCCGGGGACGATTGAAAGGGCCCGGGGCAGTCGTGGCGGCCGGAGTCCTGGGGAAGCGGCGGAGGGGCTCCGGGGACGATTTAAAGGCCCGGGGCGGTCGTGGGGGCCGGAGTCCTGGGGAAGCGGGGTGGGGCTCCAGGGATGATTGAACGGGCCGGGGGTGGTAGAGGCGGCTGGACTCCTGGGGAAGTGGCGGCGGGGCTCCGGGGACGATTGAAAGGGCCCGGGGCGGTCATGGCGGCTGGAGTCCTGGGGAAGCGGGGCGGGGCTCCGGGGACGATTGAAAGGGCCCGGGGCGGTCGTGGCGGCCGGAGTCCTGGGGAAGCGGGGCGGGGCTCCGGGAACGATTGGAAGGGACTGGGGCGGTCGTGGCGGCCGGAGTCCTGGGGAAGCGGGGCGGGGCTTCGGGGACAATTTAAAGGCCCGGGGCGGTCGTGGGGGCCGGAGTCCTGGGGAAGCGGGGCGGGGCTCCAGGGACGATTGAAAGGGCCCGGGGTGGTAGAGGCGGCTGGAGTCCTGGGGAAGTGGCGGCGGGGCTCCGGGGACGATTGAAAGGACCCGGGGCGGTGGTGGTGGCCGGAGTCCTGGGGAAGCGGGGCGGTGCTCCGGGGACGATGGAAAGGGCCCGGGGCGGTCGTGGCGGCCGGAGTCCTGGGGAAGCTGCGGCGGGGCTCCGGGGACGATTGAAAGGGCCCGGGGCGGTAGAGGCGGCCGGAGTACTGGGGAAGCGGCGGCGGGGCTCCGGGGACGATTGAAAGGGCCCGGGGCGGTGGTGGCGGCCGGAGTCCTGGGGAAGCGGCGGAGGGGCTCCGGGGACGATTGAAAGGGCCCGGGGCGGTCGTGGCGGCCGGAGTCCTGGGGAAGCGGGGCGGGGCTCCGGGGACGATTGAAAGGGCCCGGGGTGGTCGTGGCGGCCGGAGTCCTGGGGATGCGGCGGCGGGGTTCCAGGGACGATTGAAAGGGCCCGGGACAGTGGTGGCGGCCGGAGTCCTGGGGAAACGGCGGCAGGGCTCCGGGGACGATTGAAAGGGCCCGGGGCAGTCGTGGCGGCTGGAGTCCTGGGGATGCGGCGGAGGGGCTCCGGGGACAATTGAAAGGGTCCGGGGCGGTCGTGGCGGCCGGAGTCCTGGGGAAGTGGCGGAGGGGCTCCGGGGACAATTTAAAGGCCCGGGGCGGTCGTGGGGGCCGGAGTCCTGGGGAAGCGGGGAGGGGCTCCAGGGACGATTGAACGGGCCGGGGGTGGTAGAGGCGGCTGGACTCCTGGGGAAGTGGAGGCGGGGCTCCGGGGACGATTGAAAGGGCCCGGGGCGGTCATGGCGGCCGGAGTCCTGGGGAAGCGGCGGAGGGGCTCCGGGGACGATTGAAAGGGCCCGGGGTGGTAGAGGCGGCCGGAGTCCTGGGAAAGCGGCGGCGCGGCTCCGGGGACGATTGAAAGGGCCCGGGGCGGTTGTGGCGGCCGGAGTCCTGTGGAAGCGGCGGAGGGGCTCCGGGGACGATTGAAAGGGCCCGGGGCAGTCGTGGCGGCCGGAGTCCTGGGGAAGTGGGGCGGGGCTCCAGGGACGATTGAAAGGGCCCGGGGTTGTAGAGGCGGCAGGAGTCCTGGGGAAGTGGCGCCGGGGCTCCGGGGACAATTTAAAGGCCCGGGGCGGTGGTTGTGGCCGGAGTCCTGGGGAAGCGGGGCGGGGCTCCGGGGACGATTGAAATGGCCCGGGGCAGTCGTGGCGGCCGGAGTCCTGGGGAAGCGGGGCGGGGCTCCGGGAACGATTGGAAGGGACTGGGGCGGTCGTGGCGGCCGGAGTCCTGGGGAAGCAGTGGCGGGGCTCCGGGGACGATTGAAAGGGCCCGGGGCGGTCGTGGCGGACGGAGTCCTGGGGAAGCGGCGGCGGCGCTCCGGGGACGATTGAAAGGGCCCGGGGCGGTCGTGGTGGCCGGAGTCCTGGGGAAGCGGCGGCGGGGCTGCGGGGACGATTGAAAGGGCCCGGGGCGGTGGTGGCAGCCGGAGTCCTGGGGAAGCGGCGGCGGGGCTCCGGGGACGATTGGAAGGGCCCGGGGCGGTGGTGGCGGCCGGAGTCCTGGGGAAGCGGCGGCGGGGCTCCAGGGACGATTGAAAGGGCCCGGGGCAGTGGTGGCGGTCGGAGTCCTGGGGAAAGGGCGGCGGGGCTCCGGGGACGATTGAAGCGGCCCGGGGCGGTAGAGGCGGCCGGAGTCTTGGGGAAGTGGCGGCTGGGCTCCGGGGACAATTTAAAGGCCCGGGGCGGTGGTGGTGGCCGGACTCCTGGGGAAGCGGGGCGGGGCTCCGGGGACAACTGAAAGGGCCCGGGGCGGTAGAGGCGGCCGGAGTCCTGGGGAAGCGGCGGCGGGGCTCCGGGGACGATTGAAAGGGCCCGGGGCGGTTGTGGCGGCCGGAGTCCTGTGGAAGCGGCGGAGGGGCTCCGGGGACGATTGAAAGGGCCCGGGGCAGTCGTGGCGGCCGGAGTCCTGGGGAAGTGGGGCGGGGCTCCAGGGACAATTGAAAGGGCCCGGGGTTGTAGAGGCGGCAGGAGTCCTGGGGAAGTGGCGCCGGGGCTCCGGGGACAATTTAAAGGCCCGGGGCGGTCGTGGGGGCCGGAGTCCTGGGGAAGCGGGGCGGGGCTCCAGGGACGATTGAAAGGGCCCGGGGTGGTAGAGGCGGCTGGAGTCCTGGGGAAGTGGCGGCGGGGCTCCGGGGACGATTGAAAGGGCCCGGGGCGGTGGCGGTGGCCGGAGTCCTGGGGAAGCGGGGCGGTGCTCCGGGGACGATTCAAAGGGCCCGGGGCGGTCGTGGCGGCCGGAGTACTCGGGAAGCTGCAGCGGGGCTCCGGGAACGATTGAAAGGGCCCGGGGCGGTAGAGGCGGCCGGAGTCCTGGGGAAGCGACGGCGGGGCTCCGGGGACGATTGAAAGGGCCCGGGGCGGTCGTGGTGGCCGGAGTCCTGGGGAAGCGGCGGAGGGGCTCCGGGGACGATTGAAAGGGCCTGTGGCGGTCGTGGCGGCCGGAGTCCTGGGGAAGCGTGGCGGGGCTCCGGGGACGATTCAACGGGCCGGGGGTCGTAGAGGCTGCTGGACTCCTGGGGAAGTGGCGGCGGGGCTCCGGGGACGATTGAAAGGGCCCGGGGCGGTCATGGCGGCCGGAGTCCTGGGGAAGCGGCGGCGGGGCTCCGGGTACGATTGAAAGGGCCCGGGGCAGTCGTGGCGGCCGGAATCCTGGGGAAGCGGGGCGGGGCTCCGGGGACGATTGAAAGGGCCCGGGGCGGTCATGGCAGCCGGAGTCCTGGGGAAGTGGGGCGGGGCTCCGGGGACGATTGAAAGGGCCCGGGGCGGTCGTGGCGGCCGGAGTCCTGGGGAAGCGTGTTGGGGCTTCGGAGACAATTTAAAGGCCTGGGGCGGTCGTGGCGGCCGGAGTCCTGGGGAAGCGGGGGTGGGGCTCCAGGGACGATTGAAAGGGCCCGGGGTGGTAGAGGGGGCTGTAGTCCTGGGGAAGTGGCGGCGGGGGCTCCGGGGACAATTTAAAGGCCCGGGGAGGTGGTGGTGGCCGGAGTCCTGGGGAAGCGGGGCGGGGCTCCGGGGACGATTGAAAGGGCCCGGGGCGGTCGTGGCGGCCGGAGTCCTGTGGAAGCGGCGGAGGGTCTCCAGGGACGATTGAAAGGGCCCGGGGTGGTAGAGGGGGCTGGAGTCCTGGGGAAGTGGCGGCGGGGCTCCGGGGACAATTTAAAGGCCCGGGGCGGTGGTTGTGGCCGGAGTCCTGGGGAAGCGGGGCGGGGCTCCGGGGACGATTGAAAGGGTCCGGGGCGGTCGTGGCGGCCGGAGTCCTGGGGAAGCGGCGGCGGGGCTCCGGGGACGATTGAAAGGGCCCGGGGCGGTCGTGGCGGCCGGAGTCCTGGGGAAGCGGCGGAGGGGCTCCGGGGACGATTGAAAGGGCCCGGGGCGGTCGTGGCGGCCGGAGTCCTGGGGAAGTGTGGCGGGGCTCCGGGGACGATTGAAAGGGCCCGGGGTGGTCGTGGCGGCCGGAGTCCTGGGGAAACGGCGGCGGGGCTCCGGGGACGATTGAAAGGGCCCGGGGCAGTCGTGGCGGCCGGAGTCCTGGGGAAGCGGCGGAGGGGCTCCGGGGACGATTGAAAGTGCCCGGGGCGGTCGTGGGGGCCGGAGTCCTGGGGAAGTGGCGGAGGGGATCCGGGGACAATTTAAAGGCCCGGGGCGGTCGTGGGGGCCGGAGTCCTGGGGAAGCGGGGCGGGGCTCCAGGGATGATTGAACGGGCCGGGGGTGGTAGAGGCGGCTGGACTCCTGGGGAAGTGGCGGCGGGGCTCCGGGGACGATTGAAAGGGCCCGGGGCGGTCATGGCGGCCGGAGTCCTGGGGAAGCGGCGGCGGGGCTCCAGGGACGATTGAAAGGGCCCGGGGCAGTCGTGGCGGCCGGAATCCTGGGGAAGCAGGGCGGGGCTCCGGGGACGATTGAAAGGGCCCGGGGCGGTCATGGCAGCCGGTGTCCTGGGGAAGTGGGGCGGGGCTCCGGGGACGATTGAAAGGGCCCGGGGTGGTCGTGGCGGCCTGAGTCCTGGGGAACCGTGTTGGGGCTTCAGGGACAATTTAAAGGCCCGGGGCGGTCATGGCGGCCGGAGTCCTGGGGAAGCGGGGCGGGGCTCCAGGGACGATTGAAAGGGCCCGGGGTGGTAGAGGCGGCTGGAGTCCTGGGAAAGTGGCGGCGGGGCTCCGGGGACAATTTAAAGGCCCGGGGATGTGGTGGTGGCCGGAGTCCTGGGGAAGCGGGGCGGGGCTCCGGGGACGATTGAAAGGGCCCGGGGCGGTCGTGGCGGCCGGAGTCCTGTGGAAGCGGCGGAGGGTCTCCAGGGACGATTGAAAGGGCCCGGGGCGGTCGTGGCGGCCGGAGTCCTGGGGAAGCGGCGGAGAGGCTCCGGGGACGATTGAAAGGGTCCGGGGCGGTCGTGGCGGCCGGAGTCCTGGGGAAGTGGCGGCGGGGCTCCGGGGACAATTTAAAGGCCCGGGGCGGTGGTGGTGGCCGGAGTCCTGGGGAAGCGGGGCGGGTCTTCGGGGACAATTTAAAGGCCCGGGGCGGTCGTGGGTGCCGGAGTCCTGGGGAAGCGGGGCGGGGCTCCAGGGACGATTGAAAGGGCCCGGGGTGGTAGAGGCGGCTGGAGTCCTGGGGAAGTGGCGGCGGGGCTCCGGGGACGATTGAAAGGACCCGGGACAGTGGTGGCGGCCGGAGTCCTCTGGAAACGGCGGCAGGGCTCCGGGGACGATTGAAAGGGCCCGGGGCAGTCGTGGCGGCTGGAGTCCTGGGGATGTGGCGGAGGGGCTCCGGGGACGATTGAAAGGGCCCGGGGCGGTCGTGGCGGCCGGAGTCCTGGGGAAGTGGCGGAGGGGCTCCGGGGACAATTTAAAGGCCCGGGGCGGTCGTGGGGGCCGGAGTCCTGGGGAAGCGGGGCGGGGCTCCAGGGACGATTGAACGGGCCGGGGGTGGTAGAGGCGGCTGGACTCCTGGGGAAGTGGCGGCGGGGCTCCGGGGACGATTTAAAGGCCCGGGGATGTGGTGGTGGCCGGTGTCCTGGGGAAGCGGGGCGGGGCTCCGGGGACGATTGAAAGGGCCCGGGGCGGTCGTGGTGGCCGCAGTCCTGTGGAAGCGGCGGAGGGTCTCCAGGGACGATTGAAAGGGCCCGGGGCGGTCGTGGCGGCCGGAGTCCTGGGGAAGCGGCGAGTCCTGGGGAAGCGGCGGAGAGGCTCCGGGGACGATTGAAAGGGTCCGGGGCGGTCGTGGCGGCCGGAGTCCTGGGGAAGCGGGGCGAGGCTCCAGGGACGATTGAAAGGGCCCGGGGCGGTCGTGGCGGCCGGAGTCCTGGGGAAGCGGGGCGGGCCTCGGGGACAATTTAAAGGCCCGGGGCGGTCGTGGCGGCCGGAGTCCTGGGGAAGCGGGGCGGGGCTCCAGGGACGATTGAAATTGCCCGGGGTGGTAGAGGGGGCTGGAGTCCTGGGGAAGTGGCGGCGGGGCTCCGGGGACAATTTAAAGGCCCGGGGAGGTGGTGGTGGCCGGAGTCCTGGGGAAGCGGGGCGGGGCTCCGGGGACGATTGAAAGGGCCCGGGGCGGTCGTGGCAGCCGGAGTCCTGGGGAAGCAGCGGCGGGGCTCCGGGGACGATTGAAAGGGCCCGGGGCGGTCGTGGCGGCCGGAGTCCTGGGGAAGCGGCGGAGGGGCTCCGGGGACGATTGAAAGGGCCCGGGGCGGTCGTGGCGGCCGCAGTCCTGGGGAAGCGGGGCGGGGCTCCGGGGACGATTGAAAGGGCCCGGGGTGGTCGTGGCGGCCGGAGTCCTGGGGAAGCGGGGCGGGCCGCCGGGGACGATTGAAGGGGCCTGGGGCGGTAGTGGCGGCCGGAGTCCTGGGGATGCGGCGGCGGGGTTCCGGGGACGATTGAAAGGGCCCAGGACAGTGATGGCGGCCGGAGTCCTGGGGAAACGGCGGCGGGGCTCCGGGGACGATTGAAAGGGCCCGGGGCAGTCGTGGCGGCCGGAGTCCTGGGGAAGCGGCGCAGGGGCTCCGGGGACGATTGAAAGGGCCCGGGGCGGTCGTGGCAGCCGGAGTCCTGGGGAAGTGGCGGAGGGGCTCCGGGGACAATTTAAAGGCCCGGGGCGGTCGTGGGGGCCGGAGTCCTGGGGAAGCGGGGCGGGGCTCCAGGGACGATTGAACGGGCCGGGGGTGGTAGAGGCGGCTGGACTCCTGGGGAAGTGGCGGCGGGGCTCCGGGGACGATTGAAAGGGCCCGGGGCGGTCATGGCGGCCGGAGTCCTGGGGAAGCGGCGGCGGGGCTCCGGGGACGATTGAAAGGGCCCGGGGCAGTCGTGGCGGCCGGAAACCTGGGGAAGCGGGGCGGGGCTCCGCGGACGATTGAAAGGGCCCGGGGCGGTCATGGCAGCCGGAGTCCTGGGGAAGTGGGGCGGGGCTCCGGGGACGATTGAAAGGGCGCGGGGCTGTCGTGGCGGCCGGAGTCCTGTGGAAGCGGCGGACGGTCTCCAGGGACGATTGAAAGGGCCCGGGGTGGTAGAGGGGGCTGGAGTCCTGGGGAAGTGGCGGCGGGGCTCCGGGGACAATTTAAAGGCCCGGGGCGGGTGGTGGTGGCCGGAGTCCTGGGGAAGCGGGGCGGGTCTTCGGGGACAATTTAAAGGCCCGGGGCGGTCGTGGGTGCCGGAGTCCTGGGGAAGCGGGGCGGGGCTCCAGGGACGATTGAAAGGGCCCGGGGTGGTAGAGGCGGCTGGAGTCCTGGGGAAGTGGCGGCGGGGCTCCGGGGACGATTGAAGGGGCCCGGGGCGGTCGTGGCGGCCGGAGTCCTGGGGAAGCGGCGGAGGGGCTCCGGGGACGATTGAAAGGGCCCGGGGCGGTCGTGGCGGCCGGAGTCCTGGGGAAGCGGGGCGGGGCTCCGGGGACGATTGAAAGGTCCCGGGGTGGTCGTGGCGGCCGGAGTCCTGGGGATGCGGCGGCGGGGTTCCGGGGACGATTGAAAGAGCCCGGGACAGTGGTGGCGGCCGGAGTCCTGGGGAAACGGCGGCAGGGCTCCGGGGACGATTGAAAGGGCCCGGGGCAGTCGTGGCGGCCGGAGTCCTGGGGATGTGGCGGAGGGGCTCCGGGGACGATTGAAAGGGCCCGGGGCGGTCGTGGCGGCCGGAATCCTGGGGAAGTGGCGGAGGGGCTCCGGGGACAATTTAAAGGCCCGGGGCGGTAGAGGCGGCCGGAGTCCTGGGGAAGCGGCGGCGCGGCTCCGGGGACGATTGAAAGGGCCCGGGGCGGTTGTGGCGGCCGGAGTCCTGTGGAAGCGGCGTAGGGGCTCCGGGGACGATTGAAAGGGCCCGGGGCAGTCGTGGCGGCCGGAGTCCTGGGGAAGTGGGGTGGGGCTCAAGGGACGATTGAAAGGGCCCGGGGTTGTAGAGGCGGCAGGAGTCCTGGAGAAGTGGCGCCGGGGCTCCGGGGACAATTTAAAGGCCCGGGGCGGTGGTGGTGGCCGGAGTCCTGGGGAAGCGGGGCGGGGCTCCTGGGACGATTGGAAAGGACTGGGGCGGTCATGGCGGCCGGAGTCCTGGGGAAGCGGCGGCGGGGCTCCGGGGACGATTGAAAGGGCCCGGGGTGGTCGTGGGGGCCGGAGTCCTGGGAAGCGGGGCGGGGCTTCGGGGACAATTTAAAGGCCCGGGGCGGTCGTGGGGGCCGGAGTCCTGGGGAAGTGGGGCGGGGCTCCAGGGACGATTGAAAGGGCCCGGGGTGGTAGAGGCAGCTGGAGTCCTGGGGAAGTGGCGGCAGGGCTCCTGGGACAATTTAAAGGCCCGGGGCAGTGGTGGTGGCCGGAGTCCTGGGGAAGCGGGGCGGGGCTCCGGGGACGATTGAAAGGGCCCGGGGCGGTGGTGGCGGCCGGAGTCCTGGGGAAGCGGGGCGGGGCTCCGGGGACGATTGAAAGGGCCCGGGGCGGTCGTGGCGGCCGGAGTCCTGGGGAAGCGGTGGCGGGGCTCCGGGGATGATTGAAAGGGCCCGGGGCGGTGGTGGCAGCCGGAGTTCTGGGGAAGCGGCGGAGGGGCTCCGGGGAGAATTTAAAGGCCCGGGGCGGTCGTGGCGGCAGGAGTCCTGGGGAAGCGGCGGCGGGGCTTTGGGGACGATTGAAAGGGCCCGGGGCGGTCGTGGCGGCCGGAGTCCTGGAGAAGCGGGGCGGGGCTCCGGGGACGATTGAAAGGGCCCGGGGCGGTCGTGGCAGCCGGAGTCCTGGGGAAGTGGCGGAGGGGCTCCGGGGACAATTTAAAGGCCCGGGGCGGTCGTGGGGGCCGGAGTCCTGGGGAAGCGGGGCGGGGCTCCAGGGACGATTGAACGGGCCGGGGGTGGTAGAGGCGGCTGGACTCCTGGGGAAGTGGCGGCGGGGCTCCGGGGACGATTGAAAGGGCCCGGGGCGGTCATGGCGGCCGGAGTCCTGGGGAAGCGGCGGCGGGGCTCCGGGGACGATTGAAAGGGCCCGGGGCAGTCGTGGCGGCCGGAAACCTGGGGAAGCGGGGCGGGGGCTCCGCGGACGATTGAAAGGGCCCGGGGCGGTCATGGCAGCCGGAGTCCTGGGGAAGTGGGGCGGGGCTCCGGGGACGATTGAAAGGGCGCGGGGCTGTCGTGGCGGCCGGAGTCCTGTGGAAGCGGCGGACGGTCTCCAGGGACGATTGAAAGGGCCCGGGGTGGTAGAGGGGGCTGGAGTCCTGGGGAAGTGGCGGCGGGGCTCCGGGGACAATTTAAAGGCCCGGGGCGGTGGTGGTGGCCGGAGTCCTGGGGAAGCGGGGCGGGTCTTCGGGGACAATTTAAAGGCCCGGGGCGGTCGTGGGTGCCGGAGTCCTGGGGAAGCGGGGCGGGGCTCCAGGGACGATTGAAAGGGCCCGGGGTGGTAGAGGCGGCTGGAGTCCTGGGGAAGTGGCGGCGGGGCTCCGGGGACGATTGAAGGGGCCCGGGGCGGTCGTGGCGGCCGGAGTCCTGGGGAAGCGGCGGAGGGGCTCCGGGGACGATTGAAAGGGCCCGGGGCGGTCGTGGCGGCCGGAGTCCTGGGGAAGCGGGGCGGGGCTCCGGGGACGATTGAAAGGTCCCGGGGTGGTCGTGGCGGCCGGAGTCCTGGGGATGCGGCGGCGGGGTTCCGGGGACGATTGAAAGAGCCCGGGACAGTGGTGGCGGCCGGAGTCCTGGGGAAACGGCGGCAGGGCTCCGGGGACGATTGAAAGGGCCCGGGGCAGTCGTGGCGGCCGGAGTCCTGGGGATGTGGCGGAGGGGCTCCGGGGACGATTGAAAGGGCCCGGGGCGGTCGTGGCGGCCGGAATCCTGGGGAAGTGGCGGAGGGGCTCCGGGGACAATTTAAAGGCCCGGGGCGGTAGAGGCGGCCGGAGTCCTGGGGAAGCGGCGGCGCGGCTCCGGGGACGATTGAAAGGGCCCGGGGCGGTTGTGGCGGCCGGAGTCCTGTGGAAGCGGCGTAGGGGCTCCGGGGACGATTGAAAGGGCCCGGGGCAGTCGTGGCGGCCGGAGTCCTGGGGAAGTGGGGTGGGGCTCAAGGGACGATTGAAAGGGCCCGGGGTTGTAGAGGCGGCAGGAGTCCTGGAGAAGTGGCGCCGGGGCTCCGGGGACAATTTAAAGGCCCGGGGCGGTGGTGGTGGCCGGAGTCCTGGGGAAGCGGGGCGGGGCTCCTGGGACGATTGGAAAGGACTGGGGCGGTCATGGCGGCCGGAGTCCTGGGGAAGCGGCGGCGGGGCTCCGGGGACGATTGAAAGGGCCCGGGGTGGTCGTGGGGGCCGGAGTCCTGGGGAAGCGGGGCGGGGCTTCGGGGACAATTTAAAGGCCCGGGGCGGTCGTGGGGGCCGGAGTCCTGGGGAAGTGGGGCGGGGCTCCAGGGACGATTGAAAGGGCCCGGGGTGGTAGAGGCAGCTGGAGTCCTGGGGAAGTGGCGGCAGGGCTCCTGGGACAATTTAAAGGCCCGGGGCAGTGGTGGTGGCCGGAGTCCTGGGGAAGCGGGGCGGGGCTCCGGGGACGATTGAAAGGGCCCGGGGCGGTGGTGGCGGCCGGAGTCCTGGGGAAGCGGGGCGGGGCTCCGGGGACGATTGAAAGGGCCCGGGGCGGTCGTGGCGGCCGGAGTCCTGGGGAAGCGGTGGCGGGGCTCCGGGATGATTGAAAGGGCCCGGGGCGGTGGTGGCAGCCGGAGTTCTGGGGAAGCGGCGGAGGGGCTCCGGGGAGAATTTAAAGGCCCGGGGCGGTCGTGGCGGCAGGAGTCCTGGGGAAGCGGCGGCGGGGCTTTGGGGACGATTGAAAGGGCCCGGGGCGGTCGTGGCGGCCGGAGTCCTGGAGAAGCGGGGCGGGCTCCGGGGACGATTGAAAGGGCCCGGGGCGGTAGAGGCGGCCGGAGTCCTGCGGAAGCGGCGGCAGGGCTCCGGGGACAATTGAAAGGGCCTAGGGCAGTCGTGGCGGCCGGAGTCCTGGGGAAGCGGCGTCGGGGCTCCGGGGACGATTGAAAGGGCCCGGGGTGGTGGTGGCGGCCGGAGTCTTGGGGAAGCGGCAGCGGGGCTCCAGGGACGATTGAAAGGGCCCGGGGCCGTCGTGGCAGCCGGAGTCCTGGGAAACGGTGGCAGGACTCCGGGGACGATTGAAAGGGCCCGGGGCGGTCGTGGCGGCCGGAGTCCTGGGGAAGCGGGGCGAGGCTTCGGGGACAATTTAAAGGCCCGGGGAGGTCGTGGGGGCCGGAGTCCTGGGGAAGCGGGGCGGGTCTCCAGGGACGATTGAAAGGGCCCGGGTGGTAGAGGCGGCTGGAGTCCTGGGGAAGTGGCGGCGGGCTCCGGGGACGATTGAAAGGGCGTGGGGCGGTCGTGGCGGCCGAGTCCTGTGGAAGCGGCGGAGGTCTCCAGGGACGATTGAAACGGCCCGGGGTGGTAGAGGGGGCTGGAGTCCTGGGGAAGTGGTGGCGGGGCTCCGGGGACAATTAAAGGCCCGGGGCGGTGGTGGTGGCCGGAGTCCTGGGAAGCGGGGCGGGGCTCCGGGGACGAATGAAAGGGCCTGGGGCGGTCGTGGCGGCCGGAGTCCTGGGGAAGCAGCGGCGGGGCTCCGGGGACGATTGAAAGGGCCCGGGGCGGTCGTGGCGGCCGGAGTCCTGGGAAGCGGGGCGGGCTTCGGGGACAATTTAAAGGCCCGGGGCGGTCGTGGGGGCCGTAGTCCTGGGAAGCGGGGCGAGGCTCCAGGGACGATTGAAAGGGCCCGGGGTGGTAGAGGCAGCTGGAGTCCTGGGGAAGTGGCGGCAGGGCTCCGTGGACAATTTAAAGGCCCGGGGCGGGTCGTGGCGGCCGGAGTCCTGGGAAGCGGCGGCGGCGCTCCGGGGACGATTGAAAGGGCCCGGGGCGGTCGTGGCGGCCGTAGTCCTGGGGAAGCGGCGGCGGGGCTGCGGGGACGATTGAAAGGGCCCGGGGCGGTGGTGGCAGCCGGAGTCCTGGGGAAGCGGCGGCGGGGCTCCGGGGACGATTGAAAGGGCCCGGGGCGGTGGTGGCGGCCGGAGTCCTGGGGAAGCGGCGGCGGGGCTCCGGGGACGATTGAAAGGGCCCGGCGCGGACGTGGCGGCCGGAGTCCTGGGGAAGCGGCGGCAGGGCTCCGGGGACGATTGAAAGGGCCCGGGGCAGTGGTGGCGGTCGGAGTCCTGGGGAAACGGCGGCGGGGCTCCGGGGACGATTGAAGCGGCCCGGGGCGGTAGAGGCGGCCGGAGTCCTGGGGAAGTGGCGGCTGGGCTCCGGGACAATTTAAAGGCCCGGGCGGTGGTGTGGCCGGACTCCTGGGGAAGCGAGGCGGGGCTCCGGGGACGATTGAAAGGGCCCGGGGTGGTCGTGGCGGCCGGAGTCCTGGGGAAGCGGCGGCGGGGCTCCGGGGACGATTGAAAGGGCCCGGGGCGGTAGAGGCGGCCGGAGTCCTGGGAAGCGGCGGCGGGGCTCCGGGGACGATTGAAAGGGCCCGGGGCGGTTGTGGCGGCCGGAGTCCTGGGGAAGCGGGGCGGGGCTCCGGGAACGATTGGAAGGGACTGGGGCGGTCGTGGCGGCCGGAGTCCTGGGGAAGCAGTGGCGGGGCTCCGGGGACGATTGAAAGGGTCCGGGGCGGTCGTGGCGGCCGGAGTCCTGGGGAAGCGGGGCGGGGCTTCGGGGACGATTGAAAGGCCCGGGGCGGTCGTGGTGGCCGGAGTCCTGGGGAAGCGGGGCGGGGCTCCAGGACGATTGAAAGGTCCCGGGGTGGTAGAGGCGGCTGGAGTCCTGGGAAGTGGGGCGGTGCTCCGGGGACGATTGAAAGGGCCCGGGGCGGTCGTGGCGGCCGGAGTCCTGGGGAAGCTGCGGCGGGGCTCCGGGACGATTGAAAGGGTCCGGGGTGGTAGAGGCGGCCGGAGTCCTGGGAAGCGGCGGCGGGGCTCCGGGGACGATTGAAAGGGCCCGGGGCGGTCGTGGCGGCGGAGTCCTGGGGAAGTGGCGGAGGGGCTCCGGGGACGATTGAAAGGGCCCGGGGCGGTCGTGGCGGCCGGAGTCCTGGGGAAGCGGGGCGGGGCTCCGGGGACGATTGAAAGGGCCCGGGGCAGTCGTGGCGGCCGGAGTCCTGGGGAAGCGGGGCGGGCCTCCGGGGACGATTGAAGGGGCCCGGGGCGGTAGTGGCGGCCGGAGTCCTGGGATGCGGCGGCGGGGTTCCGGGGACGATTGAAAGGGCCCGGGACAGTGGTGGCGGCCGGAGTCCTGGGAAACGGCGGCGGGGCTCCGGGGACGATTGAAAGGGCCCGGGGCAGTCGTGGCGGCCGGAGTCCTGGGGAAGCGGCGGAGGGGCTCCGGGAACGATTGAAAGGGCCCGGGGCGGTCGTGGCGGCCGGAGTCCTGGGGAAGTGGCGGAGGGCTCCGGGGACAATTTAAAGGCCGGGGTGGTCGTGTGGGTCGGAGTCCTGGGGAAGCGGGGCGGGGCTCCAGGGACGATTGAATGGGCCGGGGGTGGTAGAGGCGGCTGGACTCCTGGGGAAGTGGCGGCGGGGCTCCGGGGACGATTGAAAGGGCCCGGGGCGGTCATGGCGGCCGGAGTCCTGGGGAAGCGGCGGCGGGGTTCCGGGGACGATTGAAAGGGCCCGGGGCAGTCGTGGCGGCCGGAATCCTCGGGAAGCGGGGCGGGGCTCCGGGGACGATTGAAAGGTCCCGGGGCGGTCATGGCAGCCGGAGTCCTGGGTAAGTGGGGTGGGGCTCCGGGGACGATTGAAAGGGCCCGGGGCGGTCGTGGCGGCCGGAGTCCTGGGGAAGCGGGTTGGGGCTTCGGGGACAATTTAAAGGCCCGGGGCGGTCATGGCGGCCGGAGTCCTGGGGAAGCGGGGCGGGGCTCCAGGGACGATTGAAAGGGCCCGGGGTGGTAGAGGGGGCTGGAGTCCTGGGGAAGTGGCGGCGGGGCTCCGGGGACAATTTAAAGGCCCGGGGAGGTGGTGGTGGCCGGAGTCCTGGGGAAGCGGGGCGGGGCTCCGGGGACGATTGAAAGGGCCCGGGGCGGTCGTGGCAGCCGGAGTCCTGGGGAAGCAGCGGCGGGGCTCCGGGGACGATTGAAAGGGCCCGGGGCGGTCGTGGCGGCCGGAGTCCTGCGGAAGCGGGGCGAGGCTCCGGGAACGATTGAAAGGGCCCGGGGCGGTCGTGGCGGCCGGAGTCCTGGAGAAGCAGCGGCGGGGCTCCGGGGACGATTGAAAGGGCCCGGGGTGGTCGTGCCGGCCGGAGTCCTGGGGAAGCGGGGCGGGGCTTCGGGGACAATTTAAAGGCCCGGGGCGGTCGTGGGGGCCGGAGTCCTGGGGAAGCGGAGCGGGGCTCCAGGGACGATTGAAAGGCCCCGGGCTGGTAGAGGCAGCTGGAGTCCTGGGGAAGTGGCGGCAGGGCTCCGGGGACAATTTAAAGGCCCGGGGCGGTGGTGGTGGCCGGAGTCCTGGGGAAGCGGGGCGGGGCTCCGGGGACGATTGAAAGGGTCCGGGGCGGTCGTGGCGGCCGGAGTCCTGGGGAATCGGCGGCGGGGCACGGGGACGATTGAAAGGGCCCGGGGCGGTGGTGGCGGCCGGAGTTCTGGGGAAGCGGCGGAGGTGCTCCGGGGAGAATTTAAAGGCCCGGGGCGGTCGTGGCGGCAGGAGTCCTGGGGAAGCGGGGCGGGGCTTCGGGGACGATTGAAAGGGCCCGGGGCGGTTGTGGCGGCCGGAGTCCTGTGGAAGCGGCGTAGGGGCTCCGGGGACGATTGAAAGGGCCCGGGGCAGTCGTGGCGGCCGGAGTCCTGGGGAAGTGGGGTGGGGCTCAAGGGACGATTGAAAGGGCCCGGGGTTGTAGAGGCGGCAGGAGTCCTGGAGAAGTGGCGCCGGGGCTCCGGGGACAATTTAAAGGCCCGGGGCGGTGGTGGTGGCCGGAGTCCTGGGGAAGCGGGGCGGGGCTCCTGGGACGATTGGAAAGGACTGGGGCGGTCATGGCGGCCGGAGTCCTGGGGAAGCGGCGGCGGGGCTCCGGGGACGATTGAAAGGGCCCGGGGTGGTCGTGGGGGCCGGAGTCCTGGGGAAGCGGGGCGGGGCTTCGGGGACAATTTAAAGGCCCGGGGCGGTCGTGGGGGCCGGAGTCCTGGGGAAGTGGGGCGGGGCTCCAGGGACGATTGAAAGGGCCCGGGGTGGTAGAGGCAGCTGGAGTCCTGGGGAAGTGGCGGCAGGGCTCCTGGGACAATTTAAAGGCCCGGGGCAGTGGTGGTGGCCGGAGTCCTGGGGAAGCGGGGCGGGGCTCCGGGGACGATTGAAAGGGCCCGGGGCGGTGGTGGCGGCCGGAGTCCTGGGGAAGCGGGGCGGGGCTCCGGGGACGATTGAAAGGGCCCGGGGCGGTCGTGGCGGCCGGAGTCCTGGGGAAGCGGTGGCGGGGGCTCCGGGGATGATTGAAAGGGCCCGGGGCGGTGGTGGCAGCCGGAGTTCTGGGGAAGCGGCGGAGGGGCTCCGGGGAGAATTTAAAGGCCCGGGGCGGTCGTGGCGGCAGGAGTCCTGGGGAAGCGGCGGCGGGGCTTTGGGGACGATTGAAAGGGCCCGGGGCGGTCGTGGCGGCCGGAGTCCTGGAGAAGCGGGGCGGGGCTCCGGGGACGATTGAAAGGGCCCGGGGCGGTAGAGGCGGCCGGAGTCCTGCGGAAGCGGCGGCAGGGCTCCGGGGACAATTGAAAGGGCCTAGGGCAGTCGTGGCGGCCGGAGTCCTGGGGAAGCGGCGTCGGGGCTCCGGGGACGATTGAAAGGGCCCGGGGTGGTGGTGGCGGCCGGAGTCTTGGGGAAGCGGCAGCGGGGCTCCAGGGACGATTGAAAGGGCCCGGGGCCGTCGTGGCAGCCGGAGTCCTGGGGAAACGGTGGCAGGACTCCGGGGACGATTGAAAGGGCCCGGGGCGGTCGTGGCGGCCGGAGTCCTGGGGAAGCGGGGCGAGGCTTCGGGGACAATTTAAAGGCCCGGGGAGGTCGTGGGGGCCGGAGTCCTGGGGAAGCGGGGCGGGTCTCCAGGGACGATTGAAAGGGCCCGGGGTGGTAGAGGCGGCTGGAGTCCTGGGGAAGTGGCGGCGGGGCTCCGGGGACGATTGAAAGGGCGTGGGGCGGTCGTGGCGGCCGGAGTCCTGTGGAAGCGGCGGAGGGTCTCCAGGGACGATTGAAACGGCCCGGGGTGGTAGAGGGGGCTGGAGTCCTGGGGAAGTGGTGGCGGGGCTCCGGGGACAATTTAAAGGCCCGGGGCGGTGGTGGTGGCCGGAGTCCTGGGGAAGCGGGGCGGGGCTCCGGGGACGAATGAAAGGGCCTGGGGCGGTCGTGGCGGCCGGAGTCCTGGGGAAGCAGCGGCGGGGCTCCGGGGACGATTGAAAGGGCCCGGGGCGGTCGTGGCGGCCGGAGTCCTGGGGAAGCGGGGCGGGGCTTCGGGGACAATTTAAAGGCCCGGGGCGGTCGTGGGGGCCGTAGTCCTGGGGAAGCGGGGCGAGGCTCCAGGGACGATTGAAAGGGCCCGGGGTGGTAGAGGCAGCTGGAGTCCTGGGGAAGTGGCGGCAGGGCTCCGTGGACAATTTAAAGGCCCGGGGCGGTCGTGGCGGCCGGAGTCCTGGGGAAGCGGCGGCGGCGCTCCGGGGACGATTGAAAGGGCCCGGGGCGGTCGTGGCGGCCGTAGTCCTGGGGAAGCGGCGGCGGGGCTGCGGGGACGATTGAAAGGGCCCGGGGCGGTGGTGGCAGCCGGAGTCCTGGGGAAGCGGCGGCGGGGCTCCGGGGACGATTGAAAGGGCCCGGGGCGGTGGTGGCGGCCGGAGTCCTGGGGAAGCGGCGGCGGGGCTCCGGGGACGATTGAAAGGGCCCGGCGCGGACGTGGCGGCCGGAGTCCTGGGGAAGCGGCGGCAGGGCTCCGGGGACGATTGAAAGGGCCCGGGGCAGTGGTGGCGGTCGGAGTCCTGGGGAAACGGCGGCGGGGCTCCGGGGACGATTGAAGCGGCCCGGGGCGGTAGAGGCGGCCGGAGTCCTGGGGAAGTGGCGGCTGGGCTCCGGGGACAATTTAAAGGCCCGGGGCGGTGGTGGTGGCCGGACTCCTGGGGAAGCGAGGCGGGGCTCCGGGGACGATTGAAAGGGCCCGGGGTGGTCGTGGCGGCCGGAGTCCTGGGGAAGCGGCGGCGGGGCTCCGGGGACGATTGAAAGGGCCCGGGGCGGTAGAGGCGGCCGGAGTCCTGGGGAAGCGGCGGCGGGGCTCCGGGGACGATTGAAAGGGCCCGGGGCGGTTGTGGCGGCCGGAGTCCTGGGGAAGCGGGGCGGGGCTCCGGGAACGATTGGAAGGGACTGGGGCGGTCGTGGCGGCCGGAGTCCTGGGGAAGCAGTGGCGGGGCTCCGGGGACGATTGAAAGGGTCCAGGGCGGTCGTGGCGGCCGGAGTCCTGGGGAAGCGGGGCGGGGCTTCGGGGACGATTGAAAGGCCCGGGGCGGTCGTGGTGGCCGGAGTCCTGGGGAAGCGGGGCGGGGCTCCAGGGACGATTGAAAGGTCCCGGGGTGGTAGAGGCGGCTGGAGTCCTGGGGAAGTGGGGCGGTGCTCCGGGGACGATTGAAAGGGCCCGGGGCGGTCGTGGCGGCCGGAGTCCTGGGGAAGCTGCGGCGGGGCTCCGGGGACGATTGAAAGGGTCCGGGGTGGTAGAGGCGGCCGGAGTCCTGGGGAAGCGGCGGCGGGGCTCCGGGGACGATTGAAAGGGCCCGGGGCGGTCGTGGCGGCCGGAGTCCTGGGGAAGTGGCGGAGGGGCTCCGGGGACGATTGAAAGGGCCCGGGGCGGTCGTGGCGGCCGGAGTCCTGGGGAAGCGGGGCGGGGCTCCGGGGACGATTGAAAGGGCCCGGGGCAGTCGTGGCGGCCGGAGTCCTGGGGAAGCGGGGCGGGCCTCCGGGGACGATTGAAGGGGCCCGGGGCGGTAGTGGCGGCCGGAGTCCTGGGGATGCGGCGGCGGGGTTCCGGGGACGATTGAAAGGGCCCGGGACAGTGGTGGCGGCCGGAGTCCTGGGGAAACGGCGGCGGGGCTCCGGGGACGATTGAAAGGGCCCGGGGCAGTCGTGGCGGCCGGAGTCCTGGGGAAGCGGCGGAGGGGCTCCGGGAACGATTGAAAGGGCCCGGGGCGGTCGTGGCGGCCGGAGTCCTGGGGAAGTGGCGGAGGGGCTCCGGGGACAATTTAAAGGCCCGGGGTGGTCGTGTGGGTCGGAGTCCTGGGGAAGCGGGGCGGGGCTCCAGGGACGATTGAATGGGCCGGGGGTGGTAGAGGCGGCTGGACTCCTGGGGAAGTGGCGGCGGGGCTCCGGGGACGATTGAAAGGGCCCGGGGCGGTCATGGCGGCCGGAGTCCTGGGGAAGCGGCGGCGGGGTTCCGGGGACGATTGAAAGGGCCCGGGGCAGTCGTGGCGGCCGGAATCCTCGGGAAGCGGGGCGGGGCTCCGGGGACGATTGAAAGGTCCCGGGGCGGTCATGGCAGCCGGAGTCCTGGGTAAGTGGGGTGGGGCTCCGGGGACGATTGAAAGGGCCCGGGGCGGTCGTGGCGGCCGGAGTCCTGGGGAAGCGGGTTGGGGCTTCGGGGACAATTTAAAGGCCCGGGGCGGTCATGGCGGCCGGAGTCCTGGGGAAGCGGGGCGGGGCTCCAGGGACGATTGAAAGGGCCCGGGGTGGTAGAGGGGGCTGGAGTCCTGGGGAAGTGGCGGCGGGGCTCCGGGGACAATTTAAAGGCCCGGGGAGGTGGTGGTGGCCGGAGTCCTGGGGAAGCGGGGCGGGGCTCCGGGGACGATTGAAAGGGCCCGGGGCGGTCGTGGCAGCCGGAGTCCTGGGGAAGCAGCGGCGGGGCTCCGGGGACGATTGAAAGGGCCCGGGGCGGTCGTGGCGGCCGGAGTCCTGCGGAAGCGGGGCGAGGCTCCGGGAACGATTGAAAGGGCCCGGGGCGGTCGTGGCGGCCGGAGTCCTGGAGAAGCAGCGGCGGGGCTCCGGGGACGATTGAAAGGGCCCGGGGTGGTCGTGCCGGCCGGAGTCCTGGGGAAGCGGGGCGGGGCTTCGGGGACAATTTAAAGGCCCGGGGCGGTCGTGGGGGCCGGAGTCCTGGGGAAGCGGAGCGGGGCTCCAGGGACGATTGAAAGGCCCCGGGCTGGTAGAGGCAGCTGGAGTCCTGGGGAAGTGGCGGCAGGGCTCCGGGGACAATTTAAAGGCCCGGGGCGGTGGTGGTGGCCGGAGTCCTGGGGAAGCGGGGCGGGGCTCCGGGGACGATTGAAAGGGTCCGGGGCGGTCGTGGCGGCCGGAGTCCTGGGGAATCGGCGGCGGGGCACGGGGACGATTGAAAGGGCCCGGGGCGGTGGTGGCGGCCGGAGTTCTGGGGAAGCGGCGGAGGTGCTCCGGGGAGAATTTAAAGGCCCGGGGCGGTCGTGGCGGCAGGAGTCCTGGGGAAGCGGCGGCGGGGCTCCGGGGACGATTGAAAGGGTCCGGGGCGGTGGTGGTGGCCGGAGTCCTGGGGAAGCGGGGCGGGGCTCCGGGGACGATTGAAAGGGCCCGGGGCGGTCGTGGCGGCCGGAGTCCTGGGGAAGCGGCGGCGGGCCTCCGGGGACGATTGAAAGGGCCCGGGGCGGTAGAGGCGGCCGGAGTCCTGGGTAAGCGGCGGCGGGGCTCCGGGGACGATTGAAAGGGCCCGGGTCGGTCGAGGCGGCCTGAGTCCTGCTGAAGCGGCGGACGGGCTCCGGGGACAATTTAAAGGCCCGGGGCGGTCGTGGTGGCCGGAGTCCTGGGGAAGCGGGGCGGGGCTCCAGGGACGATTGAAAGGTCCCGGGGTGGTAGAGGCGGCTGGAGTCCTGGGGAAGTGGGGCGGTGCTCCGGGGACGATTGAAAGGGCCCGGGGCGGTCGTGGCGGCCGGAGTCCTGGGGAAGCTGCGGCGGGGCTCCGGGGACGATTGAAAGGGTCCGGGGTGGTAGAGGCGGCCGGAGTCCTGGGGAAGCGGCGGCGGGGCTCCGGGGACGATTGAAAGGGCCCGGGGCGGTCGTGGCGGCCGGAGTCCTGGGGAAGTGGCGGAGGGGCTCCGGGGACGATTGAAAGGGCCCGGGGCGGTCGTGGCGGCCGGAGTCCTGGGGAAGCGGGGCGGGGCTCCGGGGACGATTGAAAGGGCCCGGGGCAGTCGTGGCGGCCGGAGTCCTGGGGAAGCGGGGCGGGCCTCCGGGGACGATTGAAGGGGCCCGGGGCGGTAGTGGCGGCCGGAGTCCTGGGGATGCGGCGGCGGGGTTCCGGGGACGATTGAAAGGGCCCGGGACAGTGGTGGCGGCCGGAGTCCTGGGGAAACGGCGGCGGGGCTCCGGGGACGATTGAAAGGGCCCGGGGCAGTCGTGGCGGCCGGAGTCCTGGGGAAGCGGCGGAGGGGCTCCGGGAACGATTGAAAGGGCCCGGGGCGGTCGTGGCGGCCGGAGTCCTGGGGAAGTGGCGGAGGGGCTCCGGGGACAATTTAAAGGCCCGGGGTGGTCGTGTGGGTCGGAGTCCTGGGGAAGCGGGGCGGGGCTCCAGGGACGATTGAATGGGCCGGGGGTGGTAGAGGCGGCTGGACTCCTGGGGAAGTGGCGGCGGGGCTCCGGGGACGATTGAAAGGGCCCGGGGCGGTCATGGCGGCCGGAGTCCTGGGGAAGCGGCGGCGGGGTTCCGGGGACGATTGAAAGGGCCCGGGGCAGTCGTGGCGGCCGGAATCCTCGGGAAGCGGGGCGGGGCTCCGGGGACGATTGAAAGGTCCCGGGGCGGTCATGGCAGCCGGAGTCCTGGGTAAGTGGGGTGGGGCTCCGGGGACGATTGAAAGGGCCCGGGGCGGTCGTGGCGGCCGGAGTCCTGGGGAAGCGGGTTGGGGCTTCGGGGACAATTTAAAGGCCCGGGGCGGTCATGGCGGCCGGAGTCCTGGGGAAGCGGGGCGGGGCTCCAGGGACGATTGAAAGGGCCCGGGGTGGTAGAGGGGGCTGGAGTCCTGGGGAAGTGGCGGCGGGGCTCCGGGGACAATTTAAAGGCCCGGGGAGGTGGTGGTGGCCGGAGTCCTGGGGAAGCGGGGCGGGGCTCCGGGGACGATTGAAAGGGCCCGGGGCGGTCGTGGCAGCCGGAGTCCTGGGGAAGCAGCGGCGGGGCTCCGGGGACGATTGAAAGGGCCCGGGGCGGTCGTGGCGGCCGGAGTCCTGCGGAAGCGGGGCGAGGCTCCGGGAACGATTGAAAGGGCCCGGGGCGGTCGTGGCGGCCGGAGTCCTGGAGAAGCAGCGGCGGGGCTCCGGGGACGATTGAAAGGGCCCGGGGTGGTCGTGCCGGCCGGAGTCCTGGGGAAGCGGGGCGGGGCTTCGGGGACAATTTAAAGGCCCGGGGCGGTCGTGGGGGCCGGAGTCCTGGGGAAGCGGAGCGGGGCTCCAGGGACGATTGAAAGGCCCCGGGCTGGTAGAGGCAGCTGGAGTCCTGGGGAAGTGGCGGCAGGGCTCCGGGGACAATTTAAAGGCCCGGGGCGGTGGTGGTGGCCGGAGTCCTGGGGAAGCGGGGCGGGGCTCCGGGGACGATTGAAAGGGTCCGGGGCGGTCGTGGAGGCCGGAGTCCTGGGGAATCGGCGGCGGGGCACGGGGACGATTGAAAGGGCCCGGGGCGGTGGTGGCGGCCGGAGTTCTGGGGAAGCGGCGGAGGTGCTCCGGGGAGAATTTAAAGGCCCGGGGCGGTCGTGGCGGCAGGAGTCCTGGGGAAGCGGCGGCGGGGCTCCGGGGACGATTGAAAGGGTCCGGGGCGGTGGTGGTGGCCGGAGTCCTGGGGAAGCGGGGCGGGGCTCTGGGGACGATTGAAAGGGCCCGGGGCGGTCGTGGCGGCCGGAGTCCTGGGGAAGCGGCGGCGGGCCTCCGGGGACGATTGAAAGGGCCCGGGGCGGTAGAGGCGGCCGGAGTCCTGGGTAAGCGGCGGCGGGGCTCCGGGGACGATTGAAAGGGCCCGGGTCGGTCGAGGCGGCCTGAGTCCTGCTGAAGCGGCGGACGGGCTCCGGGGACAATTTAAAGGCCCGGGGCGGTCGTGGTGGCCGGAGTCCTGGGGAAGCGGCGGCGGGGCTCCGGGGAAGATTGAAAGGGCCCAGGGCGGTGGTGGCGGCCGGAGTCCTGGGGAAACGGCGGCGGGGCTCCGGGGACGATTGAAAGGGCCCGGGGCGGTGGTGGTGGCCGGAGTCCTGGGGAAGCGGGGCGGGGCTTCGGGGACGATTGAAAGGGCCCGGGGCGGTCGTGGCAGCCGGAGTCCTGGGGAAGCGGCAGCGGGGCTCCGGGGACGACTGAAAGGGCCCGGGGCGGTGGTGGCGGCCGGAGTCCTGGGGAAACGGCGGCGGGGCTCCGGGGACGATTGAAAGGGCCCGGGGCGGTGGTGGCGGCCGGAGTCCTGGGGAAACGGCGGAGGGGCTCCGGGGACGATTGAAAGGGCCCGGGGCGGTCGTGGCGGCCGGAGTCCTGGGGAAGCGGCGGCGGGGCTCCGGGGACAATTTAAACGTCCGGGGCGGTTGTGGGGGCCGGAGTCCTGGGGAAGCAGGGCGGGGCTTCGGGGACGATTGAAAGGGCTCGGGGCGGTCGTGGCGGCCGGAGTCCTGGGGAAGCGGGGCGGGCCTCCGGGGACGATTGAAGGGGCCCGGGGCGGTAGTGGCGGCCGGAGTCCTGGGGATGCGGCGGCGGGTTTCCGGGGACGATTGAAAGGGCCCGGGACAGTGGTGGCGGCCGGAGTCCTGGGGAAACGGCGGCGGGGCTCCGGGGACGATTGAAAGGGCCCGGGGCGGTCGTGGCAGCCGGAGTCCTGGGGAAGCGGCGGCGGGGCTCCGGGGACGATTGAAAGGGCCCGGGGCGGTCGTGGCGGCAGGAGTCCTGGGGAAGCGGGGCGGGGCTCCGGGGAGAATTTAAAGGCCCGGGGCGGTGGTGGTGGCCGGAATCCTGGGGAAGCGGGGCGGGGCTCCGGGGACGATTGAAAGGGCCCGGGGCGGTGGTGGTGGCCGGAGTCCTGGGGAAGCGGGGCGGCGCTCCGGGGACGATTGAAAGGGCCCGGGGCGGTCGTGGCGGCCGGAGTCCTGGGGAAGCGGCGGCGGGGCTCAGGGGACGATTGAAATGGCCCGGGGCTGTCGTGGCGGCCGGAGTCCTGGGGAAGCGGGGCGGGGCTTCGGGGACGATTGAAAGGCCCGGGGCAGTCGTGGGGGCCGGAGTCCTGGGGAAGCGGGGCGGGGCTCCGGGTACGATTGAAAGGGCCCGGGGTGGTTGAGGCGGATGGAGTCCTGGGGAAGTGGCGGCGGAGCTCCGGCGACGATTGAAAGGTCCCTGGGCGGTCGTGGCGGCCGGAGTCCTGGAGAAGCGGGGCGGGGCTCCGGGGACGATTGAAAGGGCCCGGGGCGGTAGAGGCGGCCGGAGTCCTGCGGAAGCGGCGGCAGGGCTCCGGGGACAATTGAAAGGGCCCAGGGTAGTCGTGGCGGCCGGAGTCCTGGGGAAGCGGCGGCGGGGCTCCGGGGACGATTGAAAGGGCCCGGGGTGGTGGTGGCGGCCGGAGTCTTGGGGAAGCGGCGGCGGGGCTCTTGGGACGATTGAAAGGGCCCGGGGCGGTCGTGGCGGCCGGAGTCCTGGGGAAGCGGCGGCGGGGCTCCAGGGACGATTGAAAGGGCCCGGGGCCGTCGTGGCAGCCAGAGTCCTGGGGAAACGGTGGCAGGGCTCCGGGGACGATTGAAAGGGCCCGGGGCGGTCGTGGCGGCCGGAGTCCTGGGGAAGCGGGGCGGGGCTCCGGGGACGATTGAAAGGGCCCGGGGCAGTCGTGGCGGCCGGAGTCCTGGGGAAGCGGGGCGGGCCTCTGGGGACGATTGAAGGGGCCCGGGGCGGTAGTGGCGGCCGGAGTCCTGGGGATGCGGCGGCGGGGTTCCGGGGACGATTGAAAGGGCCCGGGACAGTGGTGGCGGCCGGAGTCCTGGGGAAACGGCGGCGGGGCTCCGGGGACGATTGAAAGGGCCCGGGGCAGTCATGGCGGCCGGAGTCCTGGGGAAGCGGCGGCGGGGTTCCGGGGACGATTGAAAGGGCCCGGGACAGTGGTGGCGGCCGGAGTCCTGGGGAAGCGGAGCGGGGCTCCAGGGACGATTGAAAGGGCCCGGGCTGGTAGAGGCAGCTGGAGTCCTGGGGAAGTGGCGGCAGGGCTCCGGGGACAATTTAAAGGCCCGGGGCGGTGGTGGTGGCCGGAGTCCTGGGGAAGCGGGGCGGGGCTCCGGGGACGATTGAAAGGGCCCGGGGCGGTCGTGGCGGCCGGAGTCCTGGGGTAGCGGCGGCGGGGCTCCGGGGACGATTGAAAGGGTCCGGGGCGGTCGTGGCGGCCGGAGTCCTGGGGAAGCGGCGGCGGGGCACGGGGACGATTGAAAGGGCCCGGGGCGGTGGTGGCGGCCGGAGTTCTGGGGAAGCGGCGGAGGTGCTCCGGGGAGAATTTAAAGGCCCGGGGCGGTCGTGGCGGCAGGAGTCCTGGGGAAGCGGCGGCGGGGCTCCGGGGACGATTGAAAGGGTCCGGGGCGGTGGTGGTGGCCGGAGTCCTGGGGAAGCGGGGCGGGGCTCTGGGGACGATTGAAAGGGCCCGGGGCGGTCGTGGCGGCCGGAGTCCTGGGGAAGCGGCGGCGGGCCTCCGGGGACGATTGAAAGGGCCCGGGGCGGTAGAGGCGGCCGGAGTCCTGGGTAAGCGGCGGCGGGGCTCCGGGGACGATTGAAAGGGCCCGGGTCGGTCGAGGCGGCCTGAGTCCTGCTGAAGCGGCGGACGGGCTCCGGGGACAATTTAAAGGCCCGGGGCGGTCGTGGTGGCCGGAGTCCTGGGGAAGCGGCGGCGGGGCTCCGGGGAAGATTGAAAGGGCCCAGGGCGGTGGTGGCGGCCGGAGTCCTGGGGAAACGGCGGCGGGGCTCCGGGGACGATTGAAAGGGCCCGGGGCGGTGGTGGTGGCCGGAGTCCTGGGGAAGCGGGGCGGGGCTTCGGGGACGATTGAAAGGGCCCGGGGCGGTCGTGGCAGCCGGAGTCCTGGGGAAGCGGCAGCGGGGCTCCGGGGACGACTGAAAGGGCTCGGGGCGGTGGTGGCAGCCGGAGTCCTGGGGAAACGGCGGCGGGGCTCCGGGGACGATTGAAAGGGCCCGGGGCGGTGGTGGCGGCCGGAGTCCTGGGGAAACGGCGGAGGGGCTCCGGGGACGATTGAAAGGGCCCGGGGCGGTCGTGGCGGCCGGAGTCCTGGGGAAGCGGCGGCGGGGCTCCGGGGACAATTTAAACGTCCGGGGCGGTTGTGGGGGCCGGAGTCCTGCGGAAGCGGGGCGGGGCTTCGGGGACGATTGAAAGGGCTCGGGGCGGTCGTGGCGGCCGGAGTCCTGGGGAAGCGGGGCGGGCCTCCGGGGACGATTGAAGGGGCCCGGGGCGGTAGTGGCGGCCGGAGTCCTGGGGATGCGGCGGCGGGGTTCCGGGGACGATTGAAAGGGCCCGGGACAGTGGTGGCGGCCGGAGTCCTGGGGAAACGGCGGCGGGGCTCCGGGGACGATTGAAAGGGCCCGGGGCGGTCGTGGCAGCCGGAGTCCTGGGGAAGCGGCGGCGGGGCTCTGGGGACGATTGAAAGGGCCCGGGGCGGTCGTGGCGGCAGGAGTCCTGGGGAAGCGGGGCGGGGCTCCGGGGAGAATTTAAAGGCCCGGGGCGGTGGTGGTGGCCGGAATCCTGGGGAAGCGGGGCGGGGCTCTGGGGACGATTGAAAGGGCCCGGGGCGGTCGTGGCGGCCGGAGTCCTGGGGAAGCGGCGGCGGGCCTCCGGGGACGATTGAAAGGGCCCGGGGCGGTAGAGGCGGCCGGAGTCCTGGGTAAGCGGCGGCGGGGCTCCGGGGACGATTGAAAGGGCCCGGGTCGGTCGAGGCGGCCTGAGTCCTGCTGAAGCGGCGGACGGGCTCCGGGGACAATTTAAAGGCCCGGGGCGGTCGTGGTGGCCGGAGTCCTGGGGAAGCGGCGGCGGGGCTCCGGGGAAGATTGAAAGGGCCCAGGGCGGTGGTGGCGGCCGGAGTCCTGGGGAAACGGCGGCGGGGCTCCGGGGACGATTGAAAGGGCCCGGGGCGGTGGTGGTGGCCGGAGTCCTGGGGAAGCGGGGCGGGGCTTCGGGGACGATTGAAAGGGCCCGGGGCGGTCGTGGCAGCCGGAGTCCTGGGGAAGCGGCAGCGGGGCTCCGGGGACGACTGAAAGGGCTCGGGGCGGTGGTGGCAGCCGGAGTCCTGGGGAAACGGCGGCGGGGCTCCGGGGACGATTGAAAGGGCCCGGGGCGGTGGTGGCGGCCGGAGTCCTGGGGAAACGGCGGAGGGGCTCCGGGGACGATTGAAAGGGCCCGGGGCGGTCGTGGCGGCCGGAGTCCTGGGGAAGCGGCGGCGGGGCTCCGGGGACAATTTAAACGTCCGGGGCGGTTGTGGGGGCCGGAGTCCTGGGGAAGCGGGGCGGGGCTTCGGGGACGATTGAAAGGGCTCGGGGCGGTCGTGGCGGCCGGAGTCCTGGGGAAGCGGGGCGGGCCTCCGGGGACGATTGAAGGGGCCCGGGGCGGTAGTGGCGGCCGGAGTCCTGGGGATGCGGCGGCGGGGTTCCGGGGACGATTGAAAGGGCCCGGGACAGTGGTGGCGGCCGGAGTCCTGGGGAAACGGCGGCGGGGCTCCGGGGACGATTGAAAGGGCCCGGGGCGGTCGTGGCAGCCGGAGTCCTGGGGAAGCGGCGGCGGGGCTCTGGGGACGATTGAAAGGGCCCGGGGCGGTCGTGGCGGCAGGAGTCCTGGGGAAGCGGGGCGGGGCTCCGGGGAGAATTTAAAGGCCCGGGGCGGTGGTGGTGGCCGGAATCCTGGGGAAGCGGGGCGGGGCTCTGGGGACGATTGAAAGGGCCCGGGGCGGTCGTGGCGGCCGGAGTCCTGGGGAAGCGGCGGCGGGCCTCCGGGGACGATTGAAAGGGCCCGGGGCGGTAGAGGCGGCCGGAGTCCTGGGTAAGCGGCGGCGGGGCTCCGGGGACGATTGAAAGGGCCCGGGTCGGTCGAGGCGGCCTGAGTCCTGCTGAAGCGGCGGACGGGCTCCGGGGACAATTTAAAGGCCCGGGGCGGTCGTGGTGGCCGGAGTCCTGGGGAAGCGGCGGCGGGGCTCCGGGGAAGATTGAAAGGGCCCAGGGCGGTGGTGGCGGCCGGAGTCCTGGGGAAACGGCGGCGGGGCTCCGGGGACGATTGAAAGGGCCCGGGGCGGTGGTGGTGGCCGGAGTCCTGGGGAAGCGGGGCGGGGCTTCGGGGACGATTGAAAGGGCCCGGGGCGGTCGTGGCAGCCGGAGTCCTGGGGAAGCGGCAGCGGGGCTCCGGGGACGACTGAAAGGGCTCGGGGCGGTGGTGGCAGCCGGAGTCCTGGGGAAACGGCGGCGGGGCTCCGGGGACGATTGAAAGGGCCCGGGGCGGTGGTGGCGGCCGGAGTCCTGGGGAAACGGCGGAGGGGCTCCGGGGACGATTGAAAGGGCCCGGGGCGGTCGTGGCGGCCGGAGTCCTGGGGAAGCGGCGGCGGGGCTCCGGGGACAATTTAAACGTCCGGGGCGGTTGTGGGGGCCGGAGTCCTGGGGAAGCGGGGCGGGGCTTCGGGGACGATTGAAAGGGCTCGGGGCGGTCGTGGCGGCCGGAGTCCTGGGGAAGCGGGGCGGGCCTCCGGGGACGATTGAAGGGGCCCGGGGCGGTAGTGGCGGCCGGAGTCCTGGGGATGCGGCGGCGGGGTTCCGGGGACGATTGAAAGGGCCCGGGACAGTGGTGGCGGCCGGAGTCCTGGGGAAACGGCGGCGGGGCTCCGGGGACGATTGAAAGGGCCCGGGGCGGTCGTGGCAGCCGGAGTCCTGGGGAAGCGGCGGCGGGGCTCTGGGGACGATTGAAAGGGCCCGGGGCGGTCGTGGCGGCAGGAGTCCTGGGGAAGCGGGGCGGGGCTCCGGGGAGAATTTAAAGGCCCGGGGCGGTGGTGGTGGCCGGAATCCTGGGGAAGCGGGGCGGGGCTCCGGGGACTATTGAAAGGGCCCGGGGCGGTGGTGGTGGCCGGAGTCCTGGGGAAGCGGGGCGGCGCTCCGGGGACGATTGAAAGGGCCCGGGGCGGTCGTGGCGGCCGGAGTCCTGGGGAAGCGGCGGCGGGGCTCAGGGGACGATTGAAATGGCCCGGGGCTGTCGTGGCGGCCGGAGTCCTGGGGAAGCGGGGCGGGGCTTCGGGGACGATTGAAAGGCCCGGGGCGGTCGTGGGGGCCGGACTCCTGGGGAAGCGGGGCGGGGCTCCGGGTACGATTGAAAGGGCCCGGGGTGGTTGAGGCGGATGGAGTCCTGGGGAAGTGGCGGCGGAGCTCCGGCGACGATTGAAAGGTCCCTGGGCGGTCGTGGCGGCCGGAGTCCTGGAGAAGCGGGGCGGGGCTCCGGGGACGATTGAAAGGGCCCGGGGCGGTAGAGGCGGCCGGAGTCCTGCGGAAGCGGCGGCAGGGCTCCGGGGACGATTGAAAGGGCCCGGGGTGGTGGTGGCGGCCGGAGTCCTGGGGAAGCGGCGGCGGGGCTCCAGGGACGATTGAAAGGGCCCGGGGCCGTCGTGGCAGCCAGAGTCCTGGGGAAACGGTGGCAGGGCTCCGGGGACGATTGAAAGGGCCCGGGGCGGTCGTGGCGGCCGGAGTCCTGGGGAAGCGGGGCGGGGCTCCGGGGACGATTGAAAGGGCCCGGGGCAGTCGTGGCGGCCGGAGTCCTGGGGAAGCGGGGCGGGCCTCTGGGGACGATTGAAGGGGCCCGGGGCGGTAGTGGCGGCCGGAGTCCTGGGGATGCGGCGGCGGGGTTCCGGGGACGATTGAAAGGGCCCGGGACAGTGGTGGCGGCCGGAGTCCTGGGGAAACGGCGGCGGGGCTCCGGGGACGATTGAAAGGGCCCGGGGCAGTCATGGCGGCCGGAGTCCTGGGGAAGCGGCGGAGGGGCTCCGGGGACGATTGAAAGGGCCCGGGGCGGTCGTGGCGGCCGGAGTCCTGGGGAAGTGGCGGAGGGGCTCCGGGGACAATTTAAAGGCCCGGGGTGGTCGTGGGGGTCGGAGTCCTGGGGAAGCGGGGCGGGGCTCCAGGGACGATTGAACGGGCCGGGGGTGGTAGAGGCGGCTGGACTCCTGGGGAAGTGGCGGCGGGGCTCCGGGGACGATTGAAAGGGCCCGGAGCGGTCGTGGCGGCCGGAGTTCTGGGGAAGCAGCGGCGGGGCTCCGGGGACGATTGAAAGGGTCCGGGGTGGTCGTGGCGGCCGGAGTCCTGGGGAAGCGGGGCGGGGCTTCGGGGACAATTTAAAGGCCCGGGGCGGTCGTGGGGGCCGGAGTCCTGGGGAAGCGGGGCGGGGCTCCAGGGACGATTGAAAGGGCCCGGGCTGGTAGAGGCAGCTGGAGTCCTGGGGAAGTGGCGGCAGGGCTCCGGGGACAATTTAAAGGCCCGGGGCGGTGGTGGTGGCCGGAGTCCTGGGGAAGCGGGGCGGGGCTCCGGGGACGATTGAAAGGGCCCGGGGCGGTCGTGGTGGCCGGAGTCCTGGGGTAGCGGCGGCGGGGCTCCGGGGACGATTGAAAGGGTCCGGGGCGGTCGTGGCGGCCGGAGTCCTGGGGAAGCGGCGGCGGGGCTCCGGGGACGATTGAAAGGGCCCGGGGCGGTGGTGGCGGCCGGAGTTCTGGGGAAGCGGCGGAGGTGCTCCGGGGAGAATTTAAAGGCCCGGGGCGGTCATGGCGGCAGGAGTCCTGGGGAAGCGGCGGCGGGGCTCCGGGGACGATTGAAAGGGCCCGGGGCGGTGGTGGCAGCCGGAGTCCTGGGGAAACGGCGGCGGGGCTCCGGGGACGATTGAAAGGGTCCGGGGCGGTGGTGGTGGCCGGAGTGCTGGGGAAGCGGGGCGGGGCTCCGGGGACGATTGAAAGGGCCCGGGGCGGTCGTGGCGGCCGGAGTCCTGGGGAAGCGGCGGCGGGCCTCCGGGGACGATTGAAAGGGCCCGGGGCGGTAGAGGCGGCCGGAGTCCTGGGTAAGCGGCGGCGGGGTCCGGGGACGATTGAAAGGGCCCGGGTCGGTCGAGGCGGCCTGAGTCCTGCTGAAGCGGCGGACGGGCTCCGGGGACAATTTAAAGGCCCGGGGCGGTCGTGGTGGCCGGAGTCCTGGGGAAGCGGCGGCGGGGCTCCGGGGAAGATTGAAAGGGCCCAGGGCGGTGGTGGCGGCCGGAGTCCTGGGGAAACGGCGGCGGGGCTCCGGGGACGATTGAAAGGGCCCGGGGCGGTGGTGGTGGCCGGAGTCCTGGGGAAGCGGGGCGGGGCTTCGGGGACGATTGAAAGGGCCCGGGGCGGTCGTGGCAGCCGGAGTCCTGGGGAAGCGGCAGCGGGGCTCCGGGGACGATTGAAAGGGCCCGGGGCGGTGGTGGCGGCCGGAGTCCTGGGGAAACGGCGGCGGGGCTCCGGGGACGATTGAAAGGGCCCGGGGCGGTCGTGGCGGCCGGAGTCCTGGGGAAGCGGCGGCGGGGCTCCGGGGACAATTTAAAGGTCCGGGGCGGTCGTTGGGGCCGGAGTCCTGGGGAAGCGGGGTGGGTCTCCAGGGACGATTGAAAGGGCCCGGGGTGGTAGAGGCGGCTGGAGTCCTGGGGAAGTGGCGGCGGGGCTCCGGGGACGATTGAAAGGGCCCGGGGCGGTGGTGGCGGCCGGAGTCCTGGGGAAGCCAGGCGGGGCTTCGGGGACGATTGAAAGGGCCCGGGGCGGTCGTGGCGGCCGGAGTCCTGGGGAAGCGGGGCGGGGCTCTGGGGACGATTGAAAGGGCCCGGGGCGGTCGTGGCGGCCGGAGTCCTGGGGAAGCGGGGCGGGGCTCCGGGGACGATTGAAGGGGCCCGGGGCGGTAATGGCGGCCGGAGTCCTGGGGAAGCGGGGCGGGGCTCCGGGGACGATTGAAAGGGCCCGGGGTGGTGGTGGCGGCCGGAGTCCTGGGGAAGCGGGGCGGGGCTCCGGGGACGATTGAAGGGGCCCGGGGCGATAGAGGCGGCCGGAGTCCTGGGGAAGCGGCGGCGGGGCTCCGGGGATGATTGAAAGGGTCCGGGGCTGTGGTGGGGGCCGGAGTCCTGGGGAAGCGGCGTCGGGGCTCCGGGGACGATTGAAAGGGCCCGGGTCTTTGGCTGCCGCTACCGCCAGGGCCCTTTAAACTGCTGCCAGAGCCCCCAGCTGCCACTGTTACCCCGGGTAGGGGGAAAGAGGCACTTGCCGGTACAGGGGGGCCGGGGCTGGCTCTGACCTCCCCCAGCCCCACCCCTTCCGCCCGAGGCCCTGCCCCTTCCAGGGGCCAGAGCCGGCCCCAGCCCGGCCCCAGCCCAGCCCCGTACCGGTAAGTCCCTAGACTTACTTTCACCCCTGGAGGCACCATTACATAGTCAAAGAGGGGACTCAACTCCCATCTGTAGGAACCTCCATGGGGAGGGGGTTTCTGAGAGCAGGGGGCTCTTCAACCTCACTGGCCAAGGCAGGACAAGACCCGATGGCTGGGAGCTGCAGTCAGCAAAGGTCCAGCTGGGGCTAAGGTGCAAACTTTAAACACGGAGCCAGGGGACCAATTGACCGGAAGCTGTGGTGGAGCCTCCATCCCGTGGAGACTTTCCGTCGCTCTAGACACCCCTAGGTCCGGCTGCAGTGTGGGGCTGGAGGCCAGTTGCTGGGTGGGTTCTGTGCTTTGCCGTGTTCAGGGCTCAAGCTGGAAGGTCACAATGTTCCCTCCCGGCCTTGAAATCTATGGGTCTGGAGAAGGTGCAGAATAGTACAGGGGCATTTCTGACACTGTTAGTTGTGGGGTGGGAGAGAAGCATTAGCCATGTCCCCCACCAGGCTGGGTTGACTCCAGTGCTGGGAGGAACCCACTCCAACGTAGGGGTGGCTGTGCCCTGAGGATTCCCCTGGGGGCATGTTGGCTGCTGGCCCATCCAGGGTGGGGGTTCCTGGGCAGCAGGGCACGTGCTTCTGTGGTTCCCAGGCCCTACCCCCCCTTGCCCTGCCTGGTCCCTATAACCCAGAGGCTCCGTGCCCATCCCTGGATGGCTCTGATGAGGCAGTTCTTGATCCTGGTCCTGCTCCCCATGGCCTATCTCCTGCCCCCCGCGTCTCGGGCTGGTGAGTGGGAAGCGGGGTCCTCACCCGGCAGGGGGAGCTGGGACAGCAGTGAGGGTCTCCACCCCGATCCTGCTGGGGCCAAGCAGCTGTAGGGAACCCTGCAACCTCCCCAAGTGCGGCCGGGGCTCTCCCAGAGGCTCCTTTGTTCCATAGGCTCCTTTGAGATCCCACTGCAAAGCTGTGCCCCAGACAGGGAGGCTGGGCTCCTGGCAAAATCTCTGGCTGAGCTCTAGGGCCCTGATCTTGGTCAGGGTCTGTGCAGCACCTGGCACAAGGGGGGCCCTGATCTCGGTCAGGGTCTGTGCAGCGCCCATGCACTGCTGATCTATACACTGACTTGCATTGATTTAGTGACACCGATTTAAAACCCCCTATTTACTTAAACTGGTACACCTCTTTGTGTGGACACCCTGATGTGAACTGAAACGTGGTTTATAGTATGAGGACTGGCTAACTCCACAGGGCCAGCTTTATATCAATATAAGTACATCCACATGGGGGTTTGAAGGGGTTTAAGTTAAATCTTGCCATCTGGCAGTCCCTATCTTCCTAGTCTGATTGTCCAGCATGGTTTTACCACCGTGACCAACCTGGATAGGAGCACTGGGTAGAGTGGGTGGGAAGTGATTTCTTATTTGAGCATGGGAGATGTCAATTTGAAGTTGAAAATCCCAAACTGGATTATTTTCAGAGACTGAAAATCCTGACCCACAGGCCCCTGCTATTCCAGCCTGGGCTCCAACCTCCCGCAGCTCTGTCGGCGCCCCTCAATCCCGACTCGCAGACCCTGCTATCCGAGTCCTGAGCTATCCCACCCCCACAGCTCCAGCTGACATTCCCACCTGGTAGATGTCCTTGGTACTGATGTCAGCCCCCTTTGGGGAAGGGAGCGAGTCCCTGGGCCATACCGAGATAGATGGGACCTTAGAAAAGAGCAAAACCAGCCCTGCAATGTCTACAGCACTTTGTGCATTTCCCATGGGCAGAGCAGGACTTAACCACTTGGGGCTGAAGACTCTCCAGTTTGTGAGAGGGTTGGTGAATGTGTCACAAGTCGTTTCCCCTCTAGGGGGTACTGGTTCTGATCCGGCCCCAGGGTATGGGGGTTGGTGGCACAGGGAGGTGGGAATGGGACATGGGGCCTTTCCCTGCTAGATGAACTGGGGGAAGGGAATATAAGAATCTAAATCACTGCAACTCAAAATGGTCCTAACACTTGCAGCGCTGTATGAGGACAATTATTAGAATCCAATCTCAGGCTTCAGGGCGTCCCCTGCAGGGGTCAGGCAGGAAGAGTTACCCTGTTGCCCCATTGGCTCCCTGTATTCTGGAATTTTTTTCACCTTCCTTTGAAGCATCAGGAATCATCCACAGCTGGAGATAGAATGGGGTGGACTAGGACTGTGAGGTGGGACTGAGAAACCTCTGTCCAGGTGCTGGGCCAGTGGTTCAGGCTGGCACACTCCGGGTCCAATGGATCATCATGTTTGACATGGGGAAGGAATTTTCCCCTCAGGTCAGATTGGCAGGGGACCTGAGTGGGTCACCTTCCTCTGTAGCATGCGGGGGCAAGTCACCTACTGGGATCATCTCTGACCAAATCAGCCCCCTGCTATTGTAGAGGGCTTGGGCATTGGTGCCCCTCAGGACCTCCTGTTCTCTGCTGGTGACCACAAGAGCTCAGCTAACTAACCAACTAAAACTATATATAAAAGGGCTGACACAAAGGTGTTATTGTGAGGCAAGGACCTCTGGATACCAACTGGCAGAGGGCCCAGGAGTACAGAGATCTCCCCAAAATGTCATGAAAAGCCTAGCGCACTTATAATCATAACCCTTCTGAGATACAGAAAATAGGGGAAGAATTATGTAAATATGCAGAAAACTATGTCATGTCAGTCTGTAGCTAAAAACAGGTTAGTCAAAGGGAGTCTGTCTTGAGACAAACTCCTCCAGAAGGGGTCAGAGACCATGGGGAGACCATGTCATGCAGTCGGAGTCAGTTAGATATAGAAGATCTGCCTTATAGGGACAGACTCAAGGAGCTCAACCTATTTAACTTAATGGTTATGGGGAGACTTGATCACAGTCTATAAGCACCTACCTGGGGAATGAATATTTGATAACGGGCTCTTCAGTCTAGCAGCAAAAGGTCTAAAACGAGCAGATGGCTGGAAGCTAAAGCTAGAGAAATTCAGACTGGAAATAAGGTGTACATTTTTAGCAGTTGAAGCTAATTAATTAAGGGAAGAATTTACTAAGGGTCATGGTGGATTCTCTATCACTGACAATTTCCAAATCAGGTTTGGATGTTTTTTTTAAAAGATCTGCTCAAGGAATTATTTTGGGGATGTTCTCTGACCTGAGTTATGGTCAACACGAGATGATCACAATGGTCCCTTGGAATTGGTGAATTCGCGTTGCTAATGAAGAGTGGGTGGAGACTTGAGAAGGAAACTAACAGAAGAGGTCAACAGCGCTGGTAGGGCTGCCTTGGGGTGAAGATCAAAGGTTGGTCTGATACATTGGGGGGTAGAGAGACACGCTGGCATCCTTCACCTGGGAAGTAAGCAGACAGCAAATTTGCGTCATGAAAAAGGTATTTCAAACGGGCCTGGTTGAAAATGCTGGAGATGATGTCGGGTGCGATAAGTGTCTCTACCCAGGAGGAGAACTTGTGAGTGAGTGAGTGAAATGTGGTCTCTAGAAAGCATGTGATGATATTTGTTTGACATATAGCCATTTGTCCCCATCTCTCGCGCTGCTTATTTGACTCTCTAGTCTTTCTTGAACACATTTCCTTCTGTTTTGTAATTGAACTCAACTGGTGTGCGTGACACAGGAGTGGGGGACTCAGGTAAAACAGGTGAACTGGGGATACACCATTCCTTTGGGTGCCCAAAGACTGACATTTCCGTGGGAATCCCATCATCAGGGGTTGGCGGTGGTAGGGAGCCAACAGGCAGTTGGTACAGGCAAGACCCCCTCTCTCCAGAGACGGGGGTAATGGGGTGACACACAGGCCTAAGCAACCCGAGAACCATCACATCTTAACATCTGTGCCCGATGAGGCCAGAAGGAACCAGTATGACCAGTCTGAGCCCCACATAGCACAAGCTGGCGAATCCCCCGACCACCTGGGGTTCCATGCTCAACCCTGGAGCTAAATCTCTCCCCACTGGAGCCGGTTGAACATTTCCAATGAAAACATTGTCCCCAAAGGGAAACTACCCACCCGTCGTCTCCACAGAGATCCCAACTCACAGGCCCTTCCTCACTCCCTCCTGCTTTCCTTCTTTTGCCTCCATTTTTTACCCTTCTACAGACCCCAGATCAAGGAGAAAACAAAAGAAATTCAATGCCAACAACTTGGTGAATGTTGAAAAAGCAGGTCTTTATTTACGCTTGACAAATGCATTGCATTTCGACAGCAGATTCAACCCCTCAATGATCCCAAAGCAGAATTCAGGCTGCAGATTATAATGAGAAAAGACAGATGAAGAAGAAGATGAAATGAAATCAGCTGCATTGCTGACTAGATTTGGAGAGAAGCAGTAGAACGGGAAGCAGATGAGCTGGGTTTGCAAGCTGGGAGGAGGGCACTGAGAAGTGGTAAGCATGGATTTTAAGGGACTGATTTGATCCTATCGATTTCCAGGAGGTCAATGCAAGACTCAACCCAAGAATCTCTCGCTCCTGCAGACACCCATTAAATCTCCACTAGGCACCACCCTACTCCTACAGGCACCTAAACACCTTTTAAAAGCTGGCCCCATGTCTGCTACGTGTAGAAGAACTATACAAGCTTGTGCCTGTTTTCTTTCAGACTGATTGGTGCCTCCTGGAATTGATAGGGATTGTCTGGCACGGGAAGGAAAATGAATATTGAAAGGCAGACGCACCTGACGTATGTGTGACTTTGACACGTTCAAAGAAATTGCTTTAAAAGGGGGGGACCCAATTAATTGGCTGTTTTAATTCAGGAATGCAGTGTTAAAAAGAAGAAAACCAAGAGCCTCAGATAAACAAAGAATGAGAGAAAACATGGCTGTGCCATCTCGATGGAAGCCGCAGAGAAAGTAACAGACCAGAAATCTGAGAGCTGCAGCAAGTGTCCAGTAGAAAAGAAGAAGATTGTCCTCCAGTGAACCCCAACACTGGGTGTATAAACTGCGGTCGTCTTGGTGGACCTCAGAGCTTTGCTGAACTCACCAATGAAGCCCTGCCAGACACTTGGACAGACCATGTGTCCTGCATTCATAGAATCATAGAATATCAGGTTTGGAAGGGACCTCAAGAGATCATCTAGTCCAACCCCCTGCTCAAAGCAGGACCAATCCCCAATTTTTGCCCCAGATCCCAAATGGCCCCCTCAAGGTTTGAACTCACAACCCTGGGTTTAGCAGGCCAATGCTCAAACCACTGAGCTATCCCTCCCCCCAAAGCAGGACCAATCCCCAATTTTTGCCTCAGATCCCTAAATGGCCCCCTCAAGGATTGAACTCACAGCCCTGGGTTTAGCAGGCCAATGCTCAAACCACTGAGCTATCTGTCCCCATTCTCCTGGGCCAGGCTTACCAGGCTGGTAAGAAGAGGCGAGACTTCCTTTCGGAGGCTGTATCGCTTGCTGTCTCTTTCATATCAGTGTCTGAAAGTTGCCCTGCTGTGTCTGCTCTCTTCATAGCACATCCTTGAGGAAATATGTCTTGAATTTTAACTACGCCATGCCATTAGCATGTTTCTCCTTCCTCAGCCCAAGTCAATGGCCTCAGAGAACCTCCCACAATAACTTTAAACAACTGCTTTTGTTAGTTTATACTTGTCCTTTTCAAACCCCACACTAGAAAGCCCGGGACCAAGTTAGTAGGACGCCTTCAGACCAAGTGCTTCAAGTCTTAAAGTCTGACAAATATATTGGAGAGACTGAAGAACGGATTATTATGAAAAAGGCTTGGTTGACACTACATAACGTGCTTTAGTATAACTACGTCATTAAGCTGACTAAGTGTTTGGTCTATAGTATAAGTCTTGGGCCCCAACACTGGTCTGGCCATGGAGTGCCAGACTGTGTGTGCATTTTGGCTTTAGTACAACCCTAGGACATTTGGTGTATCTAAGCTTTGGTCTTTAAAGCTGATGATTATAACCCTTGTTGACTTTAGAAGTACTTTCCAGGTGAAAATAGATCTGAGAAGAATTAAGCATTAAAATGAGAAAGCTAACGCTCCCTGGACTCAATAATACAGGGTAACCCTAATTAAATTTCATTCAGACATGGAAGGCAAATGCAGTTTGCTATATTTCAGGTTTCAAATCTACTCTGGCACCAGGGCAAATCCGTGGTATTGACCCCCGTTCTCACTTACAACACTGCAGGGATTATGCTGGTTTCCACTGAACTCTCGACTCTGAGGGAGCTCAAAGCAATTCTACGCTCTGAGTAACAATAACAATTGGAGAGAGAACATGCCATTCAATCACTGACATTACAGACGATACTTGGAAGGAGGTTTGGGAAAGGCTGTGAAGGAGGTGGATGAATGAGAATGGAGATGTGGCAGGGGGAGAAGTTTGGGCCGGCCATGTGTCCTCATCATTAAAGCTGGTTGAGATATTAGTTTTGAGGGAAAATTGCATTGTTTTGCAAAAGGAAAATATTCCCAGCAAGTGCTTTCCTTGAAAACAGGGTCATTTTTTTGGTCAGAAAATGAAAATGCTTGGCTACAAATAAAACATTTTTCAGTTTTCAGCAAATATATTTTTGGTTTTTTTTGGCAGCTTTTTGCCAATAATTTTTCAGTTTGGGCATGTTTTTGCCAAATTTTTCAGGTTTCAGCTCTTTTCTGTCCAATTTTCTGAGGTTTCAGCAGCTTTTAGTCAATTTTGTTGTTGTTTTGGTTTTCCAAGAGAGAATCCAAATTTTTCACAGAAAAATCAAACCCCATTTGCAGGACAGCTGTAATAATAATAATAGGAAGGAAAGGACATTTAATGAAACTGTCTACATTGCAAAGAAGATTTGGGTAAAGCTCGGAACAGGAGGAAAAACAGGAGGAGGAACGGCAGGGATTCTGGGAGAAATTTTGGGCAGCTCGGGGAAAGATCTGAAGGGGCAGTACCAGGGCAAAGAAGCTCACATGCACGCATCCAGAATATCTTCATGGTGCCAGCATCCTCCATCCCCACAGATGCTCAAGCAGCCAGAGACAGAGGGATGTTGTTGGGTGGGTTCTTTCCTTTGGTGAACTGGGTGTTCCCGCAGAACAAGACTGGCTCCTGGCCTATGCCGAGGCGGTACTGCCAGATGTAGATGTTCTGCTTGCGCTCCAGGTTCACCTGGACTGACGCCTCTTCTCCTCGGGCTCCAGTCCAGTCCTCCTGCCATGTGTGGACATTTCTCCCACCATGCTTGAACTTGAGGGAGAACTGGAACTGGGCGATGAGCTTGGTGAGCTCCCCAGCCCCGCAGGAGAACTCAACTGAGATGCTCCATTTGCGCTTGATGCTGGACATGTACTGCGTGGTGAAGCCCACCTTGTGGGTGATCTTGTCAGACCAGGTGATGGGGGTGTCGGAGTTGCTCTGCAGGATCTTGATGCACTCCCAGCCAGCAGAGGAGATGCCCTTGGTGAGGGTCACCCTCCTGGGGAAGAAGTTCAGCACGTCAGGGTGGATGGAGTAGAAGGAATTCAGGCTGGCAGATCTCATCTCATTGTACAAGTAGAACTGAGCCCTCCACTTCTCGTCTACCTTGATCAGGGTTAGGAGGTTACCGATCCCAAAGTAGTAGAGCCCCTTTGTGCATTCGGGGTGCAGGATGATGTTTCTTTCACCTTCAGCTGTTCCCAAATCAGTCACCCACTGCATTTCACCCTGGTTTTGGAAAACCAGTCCTCCCATAGTGGTCCCCGTCTCAGCACCTGGGATGCAAGTCGAAGACCTGGGGTTTCTCATCTACGCTCAGGTCCTTCACCACCAGGTAGGAGCCGCCTTTGAGAATGTAGATATTAGGGTCCCCCACACAACCCATGTAGTGATCCCCACTCTGGCATGCAAGGTGCAGTTTCTGGATCTTGATGTTGTGCCTGTTCTCGAGGAACTCCTTCCGCAGGTAGCAGCCCAGGTCGGAGCAGATGATGCAGTCTCCATTGTCATTGCAGAAGATGTCTGTGCCTGGGGAGTCCTTCCAAGGGACCAGTGATCCAGTGACTGGCCTGGAGCCCTGGGGTGGGGACAAAGCGGAGGGAAGGGAGGGGAGCAGTTGGCAAAAGGATCAAGGCAATTTGAGAAGATCATGTGCACATGGGGTTGGACTAGGAGACATCAGGGAACTTCTTTGTGTCTATCAAGGGAAAAACTTTTCAGTGACACCAGGAGAGAATCCCTCAGGGCAACAATGACCTCTCTTCATTCACCCCAGTGGAGCTACGGCCGATATACACCAGCTGGGATCTGGCTTATTGATACCAATGGAGCTGTGGCCCATTCACACCAGCTGGAGGCTGGCCCAATGATACCAACGGAGCTAGGGACATTTGATATTAGCTCATCTGATCTTTTATGAATCTTTCATGCTTGAAGACCCCACAGTTGCAACAGCAACCAGGCACCTGGGACAGGAATGGGGAGATCTGGGAGGTGCCTGCAGTGATGTTTCCTAGATGTGCCCTGCAGCGCTATCTCCAGGGGGTGGCGTTGTCTTGAGGGAGGGAGGGAGAGGAGGGGAAAGCCCAGGGTCCTGCCCCGGGAGGATCCTGCCTCACACAGGATCCTAATTACCATTGTTGGTATATTTACCTTCAGCACATCTCCTCCGTCTCACCCCGTAAGGACGAAGGGCTGCCCTGTATGGAGATAAAGAGGTGAGGAAATATCAATAGTTATCCTGATGCATAACTCTGTGCCCAGTAAGGGGTCCACGAATAAAGCTGAAAAGAAAACAATGCACCAAAGTTCCCTCAATCTGACCTGCAATCCCCTCAATACAGGCCCTGTGCCCACCCTTCCACTCTCCTCAGATGGTGCCCCTCATTCCAGACCTGCAGCCCCTGGGTTCCCCGACAGCTCTGCTGGTGCCCCTCACTTCTGACCCTTAGCTCCCTGCTAGCCAAGCCTGCCCCCCCACCCCACAGCTCTGCCAGTGCCTCTCAATCCTCACCTGCAGCCCCCTGCTAGCCCAGCCCTAGGCTGGCTGGTCATGGGGAAAATACTCACTGCTAGGAGTTGTGTTTGCAGTCACTGTCTCTGTCTGAGTGTCTCCTGCTGGGGTGGATGGAGCTGGGGATTTCTGTATAAAGAGCAGTACAAAGAAATCATTGTATGAAATTGTAGTTTGTACTGACCTCACTCGTGGTTTTTATGTACCCTGAAAACTAGGCAAATATCTAGATGAGTTGATCTACCCCCTGCTGGAAGACCCCTGCGAATCCTCAGGGGTACACGTACTTCTGGTTGAGAACTGCTGGGCTATATCAGTGGTTCTCAACCTTTCTTCATTTGTGGGCTCTTTGTCTGTATATACAGCGAAATTCTGGTCAGTCACTTTTCAGTCTAAGGCTTCTGTGGGCCCCCTTTGACATAGTTTGTCAACCCCCAGGCCTCTGCAGACCACAGGTTGAGAACCACTGGTCTACCTTGACCTGGAAAACAAGAGTCCCAACTCGGTCTCATACAAGCCGTGTTGTCAACTCTCATGATGTTGTCATGTGTCTCATGCAAATTAGTGTTTTCCTTAAAGCCCCAGCTCCTGGAGTGAAGTGGATCTGTGATGATTTCAGCCTTCATTCTTAAAGGAAAAGTAAGTTTCTAGCCCTTGTGGTTGTGGAGAAAGATTCAGAATGTGACCCCAGTGCACCCTAACGGCTCAAAAAGCAGAAGGCAAAGAAAAACCCCAGATCTATTATTTTTACATAATCTCATGTTTTTTGAATGTTTGGGGTAGGCAATATCGAATTGCTAAGTGTTTGAGGGCTTTCCCTTCACCCTCCCACTTCCCTGGTTCTTGTCACGCAGACAGCAAGCAGCAAAAGACCAGAAATCAGAAGCGCAGACAATGCGATGTTTCTTGGGGTTAGTTTCCAAGCAAGCATATTCCGAAGCCCTTCACACCAGTCAGACTTATCTCTATACGTGGATAGAGTCTATTCCCCAGAGTTTCCTTCCCAGGTCCGAGGCCACAGAGCATTTACCCCTTCCCGGCTCTGACGCTGCAGAACATTTACCCCATGTCCCCCTTCCCGGCTCTGACGCTGCAGGCATTTACCCTGCGTCCCCCTTCCCGGCTCTGACGCTGCAGAGTGTTTACCCTGCGTCCCCCTTCCCGTCTCCAACGCTGCAGAGCATTTACCCCGCATCCCCCTTCCTGGCTCTGACACTGCAGAGCATTTACCCCGCATCCCTGTCATGGAGTCCCCGGGCGATGCTCTGGAACTGCTCCCCATGAAGCCAGTCAGGACTCTGGGGAAGTCTCCTTTCTGTGAGCAGACTGTCTGCAGGACACACGGCTCACACAACTTCCACCTTCCTGGGTCTGACCTCGGAGCATTCAGCCTCCTCTCTGCCCCTCCGTGCGCTTCCCATAGCGAGTCTGCTCAGGCGGGGCTCCTGGGGAAGCCAGAAGATCCTGCCCCCCAATTTCGCAGTCAGACATGACTCTCAGCCAGCCAGTAACACAGAGGTTTTTATTAGACGACAGGAACATGGTCTAAACCAGAGCTTATAGGTGCAGAGAAACCGGACCCCTCAGCTGGGTCCATTTTGGGGGGCAGTGAGCCAGACAACCACGTCTGCCCTTCACTCCATGTCTCCAGCCAGCCCCAAACTGAAACTCTCTCCAGCCCCTCCTCCCCTGGGCTTTGTCCCTTTCCCGGGCCAGGAGGTCACCTGACTCCTTTGTTCTCCAACCCTTTAGCTCTCATCTTGCAGGGGGGAAGGGCCCAGGCCATCCGTTGCCAGGAAACAGGGTGTTGGCCATTCTCTGTGTCCAGACCCCTGCACACACCTGCCCTCTAGGGCTCTGCAATGACCATACACCCTTACCCCACCACCTAGATACTTAAGAACTGCACAGGGGAAACTGAGGCACCCCCACACTATTCAGAGGAAACATTAAGAACAGTCCCACTTCGTCACAGTCCTTCCCGGCTCCGATGCTGCAGAGTGTTTACCCTGCATCCCCCTTCCTGGCTCTGACTCCGCAGAGCATTTACCCCGCGTCCCCCTTCCCGTCTCCGATGCCACAGAGCCTTGTCTGTGTCCCTGTTCCCATGTCCCCCCCGTAACAAACATGATTCCAATTTCCTTTCCGCCCACTTCCTGTTTGACCCCAGTTTATATCGTAATATTCTCAGCTATACCTCAGTCAATCATTTTACTGAAATTTAACTAACTGTAAGAGTCAGAATGATCTCTACCCTGACATCTGGTGGTGAGCTGTGGAAAAGGACATCGGGGCTGATCTCGTTTGCATGGGCACACCCACCCTGCCTAGCATGATGGGACTGCTTGCCCAAATGGTCACGTTGACTGCTGTGGGATCCCCAGTCTCTTTGTTATTGGGGCAGGAGTAATAAAGCTTTGCTATCCTGGTTATGTGAATCAAGGACAGTAGAACTGTACTTGGTATTTTATGACAGAGGGACTTGCCCTCAACTAAGTAGCACTCTCTAGGCAAGGGACATGGGTTCCAAAGACCTGTGACTTAAGAGAGGGTGGGATTAGGACTAGGTAGCGTGGGCTGTAAACACCATGTTGATATGATAACTTCATCTATTCTATGGTATAATAATAGAGCTAATTTTGACTCTATTAGGAGTCTTGTTATATGCTGTAGACCTGACATAATTGATTCCTAGTGCTAAGTATTAGACTTAGACTAGTGGTTCCCATGCTAACAGTGAAATCACTGAGAGCTGTGTTGGGAGGGGTCTGAAGATGTATTGATGAGTGGCTGGGGGTGAAGATTGCAGCAGAACCCCACAGAGAGGTATGGCATGGCAATCAGCTGTTGACCTGAGCAGTGGAGCATGTAAGATGCCCCTATATCTCCTTTCCCCCCCTTCTACCTAGGCTGGGAGGTTGTCATAAATATAAAGGGAAAGGTAACCACCTTTCTGTATACAGTGGTATAAAATCCCTCCTGGCCAGAGGCAACGTCCTGTTACCTGGAAAGGGTTAAGAAGCTCAGCTAACCTGGCTGGCAGCTGACCCAAAGGACCAATAAGGGGACAAGATACTTTCAAATCTTGGCGGGAGGGAAGGCTTTTGTTTGTGCTCTTTGTTTACGTGGTTGTTCTGTCTTGGGACTGAGAGAGGTCAGACAGAAATCCATCTTCTCTAACCCATCCTAATCCAAGTCTCCAATATTGCAACCAGTATAGGTAAGCCAGGCAAGGCGGATTAGTTTGTCTTTTGTTTTATGTGAATTTTCCCTGTGTTAAGAGGGAGGTTTATTCCTGTTTTCTGTAACTTTAAGGTTTTGCCCAGAGGGGGATCCTCTGTGTTTTGAATCTGAATACCCTGTAAAGTATTTTCTCTCCTGATTTTACAGAGATGATTTTTACCTTTCTTTTTTTAAATAAAATCCTTCTTTTAAGAACCTGACTGATTTTTCCATTGTTCCAAGACCCAGGGGTTTGGGTCTTTGACCAGTTGGTTAGGATATTATTCTCAACCCTCCCCAGGAAAGGGGGTGTAGGGCTTGGGGGAATATTTTGGGGGATGACGTCTACAAGTGGTCTCTTTCCCTGTTCTTTGTTTAAAACGCTTGGTGGTGTCAGCATACGGTTCAAGGACAAGGCAAAGTTTGTACCTTGGAGAAGTTTTCAACCTAAGCTGGAAAGAATAAGCTCAGAATTCAGAGTGAAGGAACCCTGACAGAGGTAAACTCTGCAGATGAACTTCTGAACTCTGGGGGTTGCACTGACCAAGGACAGAAACTGTGGGGGGGGGGAGGGACTGTTGGGTTGCTGGACTTAAGACCCTAAGGGGAAAAGGACACTGCCAAGCTTACTTGGGGATGGGTCTTTTGCTCATGGTTTGTGTTATGAATCCTGTTTGTGGTGTTTCCCCACATAATGCCATATGGTTTCCCTCCTTTATTAAGAGGCTTTTGCTACACTCAGATACTGTGCTTGTGAGAGGGGAAGTATTGCCTCTTAGCCCTGGTCTACACTATGAGTTTAGGTCAAATTTAACAGTGTTAGGTCGATTTAACCCTGCACCCACCCGCACAACCAAGCCAGTTTAAAGGGCTCTTAAAATTGATTTCTTACTCCTCCCCAGTGAGGGGTTTAGCACTAAAATCGACCTTGCTGAGTCGAATTTGGCGTAGTGTGGATGCAATTTGACGGTATTGGCCTCTGGGAGCTATCCCAGAGTGCTCCATTGTGACTGCTCTGGGAAGCATTCTCAACTCAGATGCACTGGCCAGGTAGACAGGAAAAGCCCCAGGAACTTTTGAATTTCATTTCCTGTTTGGCCAGCATGGTGAGCTGATCATCACAGATGACCATGCAGAGCTCATCAGCACAGGTGACCATGGAGTCCCAGAATTGCAAAAGAGGTCCAGCATGGACCGAACGAGAGGTACTGGATCTGATCGCTGTATGGGGAGATGAATCCATGCAGGCAGAACTCCGTTCCAAAAGATGAAATGCCAATCTGTTTGCCAAAATCTCCAAGGGCATGATGGACAGAGGCTACAACAGGAACACACAACGATGCCAAATGAAAATTAAGGAGCTCAGGCAAGCCTACCAAAAAACAAAGGAGGAAAAGGTTGCTCCAGGTGAGAGCCCGATACCTGCCACTTCCATGATGAGCTGCACGCAATTCTAGGCGGGGACCCTACCACTACCCCACCACTGTCCATGGACACCTGCAAAGGGGGAGTCTCATGCAACAGGGATGAGGATTTTGTGGATGATAATGAGGAGGAGGTTGAGGATAGCGCACAGCAGGCAAGCGGAGAATCCCTTCTCCTCAGCAGCCAGGAACTGTTCACCACCCTGGAGCCAATACCTCCCAAGGTGGGCTCCCGGACCATGAAGCCGGAGAAGGCACCTCTGGTGAGTGTACCTTTGTAAATATAATACAGGGTTTAAAAGCAAGTGTGTTTAATGATTAATTTGCCCTGAAGACTTGGGATGCATTTGCGGCCAGTATAGCTACTGGAAAAGTCTGTTACCGTGTCTGGGGATGAAGCAGAAATCCTCCAGGGAGATCTCCATGAAGCTCTCCTGGAGGTACTCTAAAAGCCTTTGCAGAAGGTTTCTGGGGAGGGCAGCCTTATTCCGTCCTCCATGGTAGGACATTTTACCATGCCAAGCCAGTAGCAAGTAGTTTGGAATCATTGCAGAACAAAACATTGCAACGAATGGGCCTGGGCTTTGGTGGCATTCAAGCAACATCTGTTCTTTATCTCTCTGTGTTAGCCTCAGGAGAGTGATATCATTCATCATCACCTAGTAGAAATATGAGAAATTTGTTTAAGGGGACATTCAGAGGTGCCCGTTCCTGCTGGGCTGTTTGCCTTTGGCTGAAAAGAAATCATCCCTGCTGTTAGCCATGTGGTGGGGGGAGGCCCATTCATGCTGAGCTGTTCGCATTTGGCTGACAGGGATCTTCCCTGATACTAGCCACGAGGTGGGTGGGAGAGGGAGGAGGGTGAAGCAATCATCCCAGAGAATTGGGTGGTAGGGGGGTAGGGTTGTGCTGCATATTCACCCTAAGACCACAGCCCTCCTTTTAAATGGCCAACCCAATGGGCTTTGCTTGGTATGGGAAAGGAAAGTGCTGCTGTTTGAAATCATTCCCACACGTTATGAAGGTTGAAGAAACCGAAAGCCTTTGCCTTACCCTGGCTGCCTGCAAGCAGAATTCTGTTGCCCAGCCAAATGTGTGTGATGTCTCACACCAAACCAGCAGGCACTCGATATAAGAGGCAAAATATGACCCTGTACCAATGTGAATCGCTTGATTCAGTGTGAAATAGTCTTCTCTTTGTTCTCTAAAATGTATCTTTTTAAATACTACTCTCCCTTTTTTTCCTCCCGCTGCTGAAAATGTTTCTATGCTCCCCCTATCATCTCCGTCCCAGAGGCTACCGCAGATAAGAAGGCGAAAAAAATGCACTCGTGATGACATGTTCTCAGAGCTCATGCAGTCCTCCCGCACTGAAATATCTCAGCAGAATGCATGGAGGCAAACAATGGCAGAGTCCAGGAAAGCGTTAAATGAACGCGATGAGAGGAGGGAGGAGTGAGATGAGAGGAGGCAGGATGCAATGCTGAGGCTACTGGGGGATCAAACTGACATGCTCAGGCATCTGGTGGAGCTGTAGGAAAGGCAGCAGGAGCATAGACCACCGCTGCAGCCCCTGTATAACTACCTGCCCTCCTCCCCAAGTTCCATATCCTCCCCATTCAGACGCCCAAGAACACGGGTGGGGGCGGGGGTAGGCTACGGGCACCCAGCCACTGCACCCCAGAGGATTGCCCAAGCAACAGAAGGCTGGCATTCAATAAGTTTTGAACTGTAGTGTGGCCTTGTCCTTCCTGCCGCCCCTCATCCACCACCCTACCCGGTGCTTCCCTCCTCACACACCCCTCCTGGACTACCTTGTGAGTTTTCCCCCTATTTGTGTGATAAATTAATAAAGAATGCATGATTTTGAAACAATAATGACTTTATTGCCTCTGAAAGTGGTGACCGAAGTGGGGAGGGCAGTTGACTTACAGGGAAGTGGAGTCAACCAAGGGGGTGCGTTTTCATCAAGGAGAAACAAACAGAACTGTCATACCACAGCCTGGCCAGTCATGAAACTGGTTTTCAAAGCTTCTCTGATATGCAGGGCACCCAGCTGTGCTCTTCTAATCACCTTGGTGTCTGGATGTGTGGAATCGGCAGCCAGGCGATTTGCCTCAACCTCTCACCCCGTCATAAACGTCTCCCCCTTACTCTCACAGATATTATGGAGCACACAGCAAGCAGCAATAACATTGGTTTATTGGTTTCGCTGAGGTCTAACCGAGTCAGTAAACTGCGCCAGCGCGCTTTTAAACGTCCAAAGGCACATTCTACCACCATTCTGCACTTGCTCAGCCTGTAGTTGAACTGCTCCTTACTGCTGTCCAGGGTGCCTGTGTACGGCTTCATGAGCCATGGCATTAAGGGGTAGGCTGGGTCCCCAAGGATAACTATAAGCATTGCAACATCCCCAACAGTAATTTTCTGGTCTGGGAAGTAAGGAAGTAAGTCCCTTGCTGCAGCTGTTCAAACAGACCAGAGTTCCTGAAGATGTGAGCGTCATGCACCTTTCCCAGCCATTCCATGTTGATGTCGGTGAAATGTTCCTTGTGATCCACCAGTGCTTGCAGCACCATGGAAAAGTACCCCTTGCGGTTTACGTACTGGATGCCAAGGTGGTCTGGTCCCAAGATAGGGATATGGGTTCCGTCTATGGCGCCACCACAGTTAGGGAATCCCGTTGCAGCAAAGCCATCCACTATGACCTGCACATTTCCCAGGGTCACTGCCCTTGGAAGCAGCAGCTCAGTGATTGCGCTGGCTGCTTGCATCACAGCAGCCCCCACAGTAGATTTACCCAGTGATGAGCTGCCAAAATCTTAACAACCGGTTCCCTCCTCACCCCACGAAGGGGTTGTGGACCGCCCCCACCCCCCAGGACTCCTGCCACATCCAACCCCCTCCCCTGTCCCCTGACTGCCCCCAGAACTGGCCAGGAGGGTCTCGTGGGCCACCGTAGTCAGTGCCCACTGCGCCCCACCCTTGCTAATAGCCACTGATGGACCTATCCTCCATTAATTTATCTAGTTCTTTTTTTTATAATTTTGGCCTTCACAACATCCTCTGGCAAAGAGTTCCACAGGTGTTGTGTGAAGAAATACTTCCTTCTGTTTGTTTTAAACCTGCTGCCTATTAATTTCATTTGGTGACCCCTAGTGTGACGTTATCTGATTAAAATATGACCATATAGATTATTTTTGCAACCACTGTTCTATATTTGCAGCAAATCTTGTACAAAGGTTGTTGAGTGAGGTGTCTATGAAAAGTTATGATCTGCTGGTTATGAGTATGCTAGCTGTCTGCATGTATCATTTTTGTACGAGAAGTTATAAGTATTGGCTCTATACCTGGATTTCAAATGTTGGCTCCTGGGGTACCGCCCACAAGGTAGTGGCCATCTAGGAGGGACTGGGGGTGGAGGGTGAGAAAACCTGGATTTGTGCTGGAAATGGCCTAACCTGAAGATTACTTTAGATAAGCTATTACCAGCAGGACAGTGGGGTGGGAGGAGGTATTGTTTCATATTCTCTGTGTATATATAAAGTCTGCTGCAGTTTCCACGGTATGCATCTGATGAAGTGAGCTGTAGCTCACGAAAGCTCATGCTCAAATAAATTGGTTAGTCTCTAAGGTGCCACAAGTACTCCTTTTCTTTTTGTTCAATTTAAGTGGTTCATCAAGAAACACTTGGTTGACAATGGACCATGGCAGATGCCCATCTATATTGAGTGGACTGTCATGCAAACGTGCTGTCTGGAGTGTAGGTAATGGCTTCCTGCAATGACTGAGGGAAATTGGGCATGACCATGTGACTTGACCATGTGACTCCAAACTCCATCTTGTTGCTGTAATTTCCCACAGTAAGAACAATGGGATGGCCTCCAAATGGCAAAAGCTATAAAAGGCCCTGGAACCACCTCCATTTTGTCTTCAATCCTACTTCTTACCTCTGGAGGAACTTTGCTACAAACTGAAGCTCTGAACAAAGGACTGAATGACCCATCCCAGCTGTGGATGTGTTCCAGAGACTTGACTTAGGCCAGCAGTTTATTCCATCACTGATACAAACCTGAACCAAGAACTTTGCCATTACTGGATGTAATTGATTCCTTCAACCAACTTTAACTCTCACCTTTCTTTCTTTCTTTTTATAAATAAACCTTTAGATTTTAGAAACTAAAGGATTCTCATCAGCGTGATTTTTTGATAAGATCTAAGTTATAGATTGACCTGGGCTGGTACTTTGGGATCAGAAGAACCTATTATTTGATGAGACTGGTTGTAAAGAACCACTCATCTCTGAATCCAGTGGTTTTGGTGGTGATAGAAGAACTAGAATGCCTGAGGAAACAGCCTTTATGTTTTCTTGTTAGCCAGTGTGGTGAAACAAGAGTTTACTTTTGTGGCTGGTCTGGTCTATCTTATAAAAGAATAACCACCAGTTTTGGGTTGTGTCGGCCTTATTTCTCAGCAGTTCATCCTGAATTTGGCATCCTCAGTTGTGCCCCACTAAGACATGGTTACACCTAGTTCTTGTGTTATGAGAAGGAGTAAATAACACTTCCTTATTTACTTTCTCCTCACCAGTCATGATTTTATAGCCCTCTATCAGATCCCCACTTAGTCGTCTCTTTTCCAAGCTGAAATGTCCCAGTCTTATTAATCTCTTCTCATATGGCAGCTGTTCCATCCCCCTCATCATTTTTGTTAATAAACTTTTGTGATAAAGAACGACCAAATGTAAAAGGAACACAGTGTGACTCACAGTAAGAGATAGTCCTTGTCCCAAGCAGCTTACCTGTTGAACAGACAAAAAAAAGGGAATGGTAGCAGGATTCAACATAAGGCAAAGTAGTCATCCCATGTGAAGATGGGCCCACCTGTTAACTCCATGAATTATTGTTTGCCTTCAGTCAAGGAACACCATGGTATTTAAAATGCAGCCAATTCTAGGCTGGAGTTCATCTGACTCTTCTAAAACAGGATGTGTGCAAAATGCATAACTGAATTTCCTGTTTAAAGCCAGTGATTCTCCTGATGATGCAGCTCTTGGAGAGAAAATCGAGACAACCTGCATCGCCCTGTGACTGTGCAATTAACAGCAAATTCCCAAGTGAGCTCTCCTCAGAATCAGAGAGATGCTGTTATGGCTCATTATTGCATCCTTTCTAGTGGTTCTCACATATACCTGTAATTTAATTCCTGCAGCCATGAGAGATGCCCAAGTATTCTTAGAGAAGTCTTAATGTCTCCTTTTTACTATCCAGGGATCCAGTCACAATTTGAACTTGTGGCATCTGATGGAGAAGTTAAAATGCTGGGGGACTCTCTCCGGATTTCCTGCAAAACCTCTGGATTCAGTTTAGGTGTTTATGGGATGACCTGGTACAGAAACATGCCTGGAAAGGGACTGGAGTGGCTCTCAACCATTAATCATTGGGCCGGAGGTACACAAAATTACACTGCTTCAGTGAAAGGCCAATTCACCATCTCCAGGGACAGTCCCAACAACCTGCTGTATTTGCACATGACTAACCGTAGACCTGAAGACACCGCTGAGTATTGCTGCATGTTGGACGCACTAAGCAGAAGGCAGTCGGCGCTTAGACAAGAATGGTTTTTACTGCAGAAGATTTCTGCTGAGGAAGCTGAAAGCCTGAACCATAGAAAATCCCAGAGGAAACCAGCTCAGAGAATCCACTCAGCTTCAACAATAGGAACAGGCTACCTGCTTCCATCCACTTCTTTCCCTGACTCTGGATCCTGGGATTCCTTCCCCCTTCCCCTAGTGCCAGCGTTCCCCATTCCCCTTGTGGCAACCCTCATTCCTCCCACTCTATCCACTCTGAGTCTCCAAGAGACAACAGAAACCAAGGCCTCTCACCAGGCCTTGTAGGGACTCCTTCCAAAGGAGCTGATCTGTGATTTAAAATGGGGGCAGAGGGAGGTCTTGGAAGATGCATGGGGATGTGTCCAACATGGGAGAGGGGATAGAGAGAACATGCAATGTGTTAGTGGGTTTCCTAAACCAGAGGGCAAGGACTGGGGGGCTTAGACATATTGGATGTGACCTGTGCAGGCATGCAGGCCTCGGTCTACCTAGTTACCCTCCATGGACTCACGTCCACGCTCTGCCCGGGTGGTGCTGCCTCACACCAGCTCCGATCCCTGGGCTGATCCAGGTCCATTCTCTCTCTCGCCCGGGGCAGATGTGGCATGGTGCAGCGCTGACCGAGTGGGTGGGGCCCATCCCCCTGCTGGAGGCTGAGCATCCTGTCAGGCTGGGCTCCAAGTGCAGTGTGGCCAGGTGGGGTCCGACTGGAGCGAACGCCACCACTGACAGGCTGCAGGAGGCGGTGAGGGACGGCACATGCAGAAAGCGGTGCCGGCATTACAATTAGGGCTGCCAATTTTGGTTGGACATATTTCTGGAGGTTTCATCTTCTGATATAATCTTTAATTCAAGATTAATCTTTAATTTCTGGTGACTCCAGGACAATCCTGGAGGGCTGGCAACCCTAATTATGACCCCACCACCATGCCGTGCGCCAGCAACCCCCATGAAATCAGCGTTCCAGGTAAATATCCCCCCGCCCAGAGCCACCAGCCTGCAGCAAGCTGCTCCAGGGCAAGGAGCTGATGGAAACCACCACGGCCGTGCCCCTCCCTTGCTGCACTGCCTCAAGGGGGGAGCCCCTGGTGCATCATGGGAGATGCAGCCTAGCCAGGGAGCCCAGCATCTAGGACGTCTCCAGAGAGGTATCTCCAGTGTTAGTGCCCTTGTGCAAGGCGTTGGTGGAAACGGGATGAAATTTAACATGGGCTCATGCACATAGGGACAAGAAACAAGAAAATTGCTGCTCTGAGCCAGGGGCTCATCAGCAGGAAGTGACAGAGGAGGAGGAGGGAGACTTGGGTGTGTCAGTGGATTGCACAGTGTCCATGGGCCACAGATGGGATGTGGGCAGGAGAAAGGCCCATGTGATCCTGGGATGGAACAGTTCAGGTGTCTCCAGTAGAGAGAGGGACATATTAATGCCAGTGGAGAAGGCACCGGGCAGAGCTCAGCTGGAATCCGGTGCAGAGTTCTGGGCAGCCCTGTCCCAGAAAGAGATCCCGACTGGAGCAGGTGCCAAGAATGGCTGGTGGGACAATTGGGGAAATGGAGAGCTGGTCTCACGAGAGGGGAATTAAACACCTGGGCTAGATTAGCCTAAACCACAGGCTGAGTGGGGTCTGATTGCTCTATAAATATATCATGGGGGGAGCGGGGAGAACACCAGGGAGGGAGACGAGCTGTTGAAGCTAAAGGACAAATCAAATGGGGATAAATGGGGCAGGAATCAATGGAGGAGAAGGTTTGTAACCATCAGAGGGGGGAGGTTCTGGAACAACCTCCAATGGGAGCAGTTGGGGTGGGAGGGGAACAACCTAAGCAGGATACAGATGGAGCCTGATAAGTTTATGGATGGGATGATACAATGGGATAGCGAGAACTGGACTCCATGTCCCAGTAGGAGCCTTCCAGTGCTGTGTTCCCACAACAAGGAATAGGGGCATGAGGCACCCAAACTACAACTCCCATGATGCACTATGACCAGAAATGTTTAGGCTTTGATACTTGACATGTTTCAGGGAAAACGTTGAAAATGGAGAAAAGCCCCACGCCCACGTTTTATGAGCATTTCTACTGTTCGCCTTCCCTGGAGGGTCTTCAGGTGAACTCAACCCGAGGCTACCCAACGGACAGGACCCTGGGTGAAATCCTAGCCCCCTCCGTGTGGATGGGAGCTTTGCCTTTGACATTCATAGGGCCAGGGTCTCACTGGAGCTGAGGGGGAGTCCACGTTCCCATCCCACAGGAAATGGCAACATTTCAATCTTTGTTTTTGAAGAAAAGTTCATATTTCATCATTTTTGGCAGAATGGAAATTCCAAAGGCAGGTTTGACTCAGAAATGTCAAAACGTTTCATTGCAACATTTTCAATCGAAATGAAGCATGCTGAGATGTGAATAGATTGAAACGTTTCCTTCCATGTAAACAAACTGGAGACCAGCCAGAGGAGGGAAACAAGAACAAAAATTTGATCAGAGGTTTAGAACAGCGGACCTTGGGAGGAAAGGCGGAAAGATCTGGTCTAGAAAAGATGAAGCTGAAGGGGGGACATGATAACTGTCTTCCAATATGTTAAGGGCTGTTCTAAAGAGGACAGTGATCAAATATTCTCCATGTTCACTGAAGACAGAACAAGAAGTAATGGGCTTAATCTGCAGCAAGGAAGATAAAACTTTCTAATTGTAAGGACAGTTAAGCTCTGGAACAGATTAACTCAGGAGGTCGTGGAGTTCCTGTCATTGGAGGTGTTCACACCCAGGTTGGACATAAACCTAGACTGTCCCTGACAGGTGTATTTGGTCCAGCCTCAGTGCAGAGGGTTAGACGACCTCTCAAGATCCCTTTCAGCCCGACATTTCTGATTCTAGGATTTTAGTTTCTTGAATTTACCCAAAATGCTTCATTTCAAGCAAGTTCAACATTAAGCTGCAGTTCCTTATCAGCGCATTGCCTTCTGGCAGGGGCATGCGCAGAAATTTAACTTTGACCCTTTTTGCGGGGGCACGGTCTGTATCCCCACTCCCCCAGCTCTGGCAGGAGCTCGCTGTCGTCCCCACAGCCCCGGGGCTAGGAGGATCTCACTCTCCCTGCCACCGTGGCCTGGGCCTGGAAGAGTTCTGTGCCTCCGATGACTGGAGGGCGGGGGGGGAGGCGTGCCCCTGCTTGACCCTCTTGTGCACACCCCTGCCTTTTGGGAGTTGTAGTTCAGGCCTCTATTTTCCCTTATGTAGTCCCCGCCTGGACGACATCTCCCACAATGCACTGAGTCTTGTGATTCCCATGGTGCTCCAAACAGCTCAATCAGAAGCAAATCCAAGTTGCGTTATAGGAGAAAAAAAAACCAACTATTTTCCCATGTTTATTCCCCCCCACTGTTCCTTAGACGTTCTTGTCAACTGCTGGAAATGGCCCACCTTGATTATCACTACAAAACTTCCCCCCCGCTCCCTGCTCTTCTACTGGTATTAGCTCATCTTAAGTGATCACTCTCGTTACAGTCTGTATGGTAACACTCATTGTTTCATGTTCTCTATGTATATAAATCTCCCCACTGTATTTTTCACTGAATACATCAGATGAAGTGAGCTGTAGCTCATGAAAGCTTATGCTCAAATAAATTGGTTAGTCTCTAAGGTGCCACAAGTCCTCCTTTCCTTTTTGCAAATACAGACTAACACGGCTGCTACTCTGAAACCTGTGACAGGAGATGTAGCCCTTCAGGGAGCCAAGTCCATCCAGAGGAGAGAATTGAGACTCGAACTACAACTCCCATAAACCAATGCACAGGTAGGAAAAAGCAGTTTAACATTTTGTTGAGCTGATTCCAAAGGAAATGTTTCAGATCATTTTTTAAAAAATGAAATATTCTGATTTGGGTGGAACAGACCCGAGATTAAATACTCCATTTTAATTTTCCCGATGGAAAATTAAAAATTTACGGCAAAATCAAAATTTTTCTGTGGAAAATTTCAATTTGGTGTAAACTGCCTTTTCCACAGGTACATCATTTTGCCCAGCTCTAGATTTCACTCTCCATTTCCAGGATGGTTCTGTTTGGCGGCCACGCCTGGGCCTTCGACAGCAGAGAGCATCTGTCCCACAGGCACTCTGAGATCTCCAGAGGACAGGCTGGGCTGGGCAATGTCAGTCACTGCTGGGCTGGCATCATCCAGCTGCCTTCTTTCCTCCACTCACGACTCTCAGAAACCAGACGACTCATCCCAAAGCTGGGCTTGTTTTAGTCTCATTGTTGCTTTAATGCAGCAGCTACAAAAGTCCTCCGGGGCCAGAGATTCCAGCTCCCAGGGCTGTAACCCCCCTGCCCCCCACTGCAAGGGGGGGTGGGGAGCTGGGAATGGGGAAGAGGACGGTGTGGGGCCGAGTTTCACAGTGCCCCTGCAGAGGGAAGTGGTGCGTACCGGGGGGAGGGGGTCCTCTGCTGGGGGCAGGGAGGGCTGGGGTGCTCCACACACATATCTAGAGATCAGAGGTGAAGGAGCCATTATTTCTTCCTCCTCTTCTCTACTTGCACCTTGTTCACTTTCATGCTGTTGTTGTGGCCAATCTGTATTCCTGAGCAAGGACCAATGATATGTATGCAGCTACCTGTGGGAGAGAGGGAGACACAATAAAGTGAAGGGTAAGAAAGAAAGAAAAGCATTTGTGTGGAGAGAGAAGAGGGGGGCGTATGGGGGTGGATATGTAGAGACAGAGGGTGCACATAAGGATAGATAGTCAGATGAGATGGATGGATGGACGTGTATGGGGAAGGATGGATGGACAGATAAGATGGATGGATGTACGGATGGATGTGTAAGGGGATGGATGGATGCACAGATGGATGGATGAGTGTGGATGGGGACGGATGGATAGATGCACAGATGGATGGGTGTGGATGGGGACGGATGGATCAGATGGATCGATGTGTGTGTGTATGGGGAAGAATGGACGGATGTATTCTCTCTTTCACTCTCTCAGATGCTTAAAACCAAAGAATTGTTCTGGGGGCAACAAATAGAAGGGACCCCCACCCCTACCCCAAATATCTGGGGCCGCCAGAGCCTTAGTGCTCATTTATGAGGGAGCAGGTTCCCCCTGGGGGCCAGCCAAGTACATTGCCGCTGTCCCGAGTGCGGGGGCTCACCTGAGAACCCATAGGCAGGTGGCTGAGACTGAAAGACAGATGGGGGAGGGGAATGGGTTAGTCAGCTGGGACGGGAACAAAGACCCTGCTCTTTCCCTCTGTGCCATTATCCCCATGATCCATTCTTTCCATTCCACAGTTCCCATCCCTTATACCCCTCCTCCTCCCCTTCATCTGCCCATAGCTCCCTCCCCCCCACACCATCCTCTTACATCCCCTCCCCTGCTTTCCCCATCTGTAGATCTCCCTCCCTCATTCCCTTCCAGCACCACCTCAGCTCCACCCCAACCTCCCGGCCCCCATCCTGATCCCATAATCCCCTATATTCCCATCCCCCTCTTCTCTCTATTGCCCTGCATCCCTAACCTCTCCCCCTTCCCCGGGTGGGGGCACCCCCTCACCGGTTGCTGGAATGAGAACATGGGTTGCTCCGGCCCCTGGGTGGGGAGAGGTGGTTGGGACTGGATGGAAAAGAAGGGCCTCGGCTCATTGTCTGGTAGGAAAGAAAAATTAGGGTTCATGAGCACTTCCCCTTTAAGGTTGGGATTTTTCACTGCCAGACTCTATCCCCACCAAGATGCATCCTCTTAGCCATCCCTGATGCACGCCCACTTGTTCACTGCCCTTGTGAACACTTTCTCTTTAAGGGAGGAGTTTCTCTCTGCCGGAGTTGGTTCCTCATAAAAACTTCCCCTTTAAGAGCAGAGTTCTTCACTGCCAGACTTTGGTCCTCATGAACACTTTTCCTTTTACTTTCTCTTAAAGGGGAGTTTCTCGTTGTCAAGCACAGGGACCCATTCCGCACTGTGGAACTTTCCCTTTAAGGGTGAAGTTTCTCACTGCCAGATGCCAAATGTCATGCACACTTTTCCTTCAAGTGGGCTTTTAAAGGGGAGTTTCTTAGTATTGGTCTCTGTCCCTCATCCTGTATTAATGGTAGTGAAAAGCTGCCACTTCGCAGTGAAATGAGGGTACTGCAATGGGGGGGGTAACATCCCATCTTAGGCCTGACCCCCTCCTCCTGGATTGCCCCCTCAGTCCTCCAGCCCGGCCTCCCCTCTCCCTGGATCTGCCCCATGGTACCTGGAGGTCTCAACTGTGATGGGATTGTCTTGGGGGAGCCAAATTCTCCATTATTGGGTCCTTCTGCTCCCTTGAAAGAGAAGAGAGAATCACATGGATCCTGGATGCTACGTCTCACTAGATCCCTATAGATATAAATTACAGGGACCCCTTGCCCAGCACTGAGACGCAGCCCTTCTGGGGTGGGGCATGGGAGCTGTTCATATGGGAACCCCTCGCCCAGTGCAGAGATGGGGCCCCTGTGCGGAGGGGTACAGGGGCTGGTTCTGTGGGAACCCCTCACCTGGCACTGAGATGCAGCCCCTCTGGGGTGGGGTGCACCGGCTGCGTAACAGCCACAGAGCAGCCCTGCCTGGGGATTGCTCACCCAGTGTTGAGGTGTAGCCAGCCCTGGGCATTAGGACTAGCACTGACTGCAAGGGGTGGTGCCCCCACATGGCACTCCTTGCTGAGCCCACCCCAGGGAGGGAGCGATGGCAGACATTTACCTGCCTGGGACCCATGCTGACACTGCAGGGCTGAGGGGTACCAGGTTCTTGCTGATGCTCCGTCCCCCTCATGCTTCTCCTGGGCACAGCTTCTGAGGGACATAAAGACACCCCCCCCCCCCGGGTCAGCTTACGGGAGCCTGTGCGCCCCTCTCCCCTTCTGCAAACATCCCAGACCCTCAGGCAGGGAAATTAGCCGCAACAGCCAGCTCAGGAAGTCGCACCACTCTGGAGGCGGGACTTCCTGTATTGGCACTCTGGGAATGGAATTTCCTCTATTGCCACCTGTTTTGGGTGGGACTTCCTGTGTTGACATTCTAGAGGCAGGACTTATTTGTGTTGGCACTTCCTGTCCTGCTACCTTGGAGGCAGGATTTTCTGTCATGTCACTCTGGAGGCGGGACTTTCTCCATTGTCACCATTTAGCATGTCAAAGCCTATCCTGTTACACTGGAAACACAACTTCCTGCCCAGTAACTTGGGAGGCAGGATTTCCCCTAATGCCACCATTTTGGGTGGAACTTCCTGTCCTGTGACACAGGAAGCAACACTTCCTGCCTTGCCACACTGGAGGTGAATCTTCCTCACAGCCACCTTGTTGGGCAGGACTTCCTATGTTGCCTCATGCCACATCAGAGACAGGACTTCTGGGGTTGCCACTCTTGAGCTGGGACTTCCTGCTCTGTCACATCAGAGGTGGGAATTCTCACACAGTCATAGCCGATGTGGAAGTCCATCTATGGACCTGTTGGAGGCGGGAATTCCTGCCCTTTTATCTTGGAGTTGGGATTTCCTGTCATGACACCAGAGTAGACTCCCTTGATACCCAGAATTTCACCAGCTGGTGCCTGATGCAGATAGTTTGGAAGGGGGACGGGAACCCCACTTACCGTTTTCTCTGGATGGATGATCCTCATAGCGAAGTGTGTGGAATTTCTCTGAGACCCCGAGGGAAGACGGAGGAGAGGCTTGGAGATGGGAGCTCTCAGCCACAGCAGGCACAGGGACGCTTACTGATGGTCTGGACTCATAGCTGGGAGAACTGGCCATCATCATCTGGGGTGACAATTTTGGGGTCAGGACTGGATAGACAGACAGATGGGTGCGTATGGGGATAGATCGATACATAGATAGATGGGTGCATATGGGGATATCTATCTATCCCCATATACACCCATCTGCCTGTCTGTCTAATCTATTTATCTCCCAAACACTCCATCATCCATCCATCCATCTATCTCCAGGCACATCCATTCATCCATCCATTTATAGATATCTCCATACACACCCATCTATCTATCTATCTATCTAGATGGATGGATGGATGATGGGGTGTATGAGGGATAAATAGGATTAGACAGGCAGACAGATGTGTATGGAGATAGTGAGATAGTCTGATTTCTCTTCTGGTGCAGCACCACCCCCTTGTGCTGAGAATATCAGGGATTGAATTACTTAAATCATGTGTTGGGAGATGGGAGATTTATCCTCAGCCCCTGGGTCTGGCTTGGAATTGGGGCTATTTAAGCCCTGGACGTCATATTCTGCTAGGATGGTGCTGCCACCTCGTGGCCAGCTGTGGTGATGCAGAGGATGGACTCAGAACCACAGCCGGCTGCCCCTCACCAGCACATCCTGGACCTGACGCACAGCCGGCACGATCAGGGACTTGTGGCAGGAGAAAATCTTCTCTGTCTTGTTGCTGCAGTCTGCAGGAGAAAGACAGAAGGGGTGAGGGATTCCACTGCAGTACGACACCCCCTAATGGTGGGGCACTGGGGCCAGCACAGACTGCCAGGGGAGAGCGCCCCCTCTTGAGCCCCTGACCCACTCCCTGCAGCCTGGTACCCCGTACTGAGCCCCGAGCCACCCCCTGCAGCACAGTGCCCCCATCAGCACTGACCGCATGGGAATGGACTTTACCTTTAAACGTGGGTCTTTCCCAGCTGTCATTGTGCCAACATCTCTTCATTAACTCTTTCATGTCCTCCAGGCCCTCCACTCCTGTGACCTCCTCCAGCTCCTCCAGGTCAGGTCTCTGGCCCCGGGGGATGTGCATTCGGAGCAGGGAGCTCATGCATTTTGGGAGGAGATCTGGACCACGAAGACAAGGGGAACATAAGGGTCATACATAAACACTGTCCCCCAGTGGTGAGTCAGAGACATAACAGCTGTGCACAGACACTGCCCCCCAGTGGTGAGTCAGAGACATAACAGCTGTGCACAGACACTGCCCCCCAGTGGTGAGTCAGAGACATAAACCAGATTTAAGAAAACAAGTACTTCCATCCTATTCATCTGCAATCCTCTCCCCAGTTTCTCTGTAGCATCCTTCCACTTAAAACTCCACTCTGGCTCCCATTGAGTTGAAGGAGTCTTTTGCTACAATGAGAGCAGCCTCAGACCCCACTTCCTTAGACTGAAGTTGGTTGCTTTTGGATTGCAGGAAAGGGGGTTATTGGGGCTGGTTTCGGGGGGGAGGGATAGCTCAGTGGTTTGAGCATTGGCCTGCTAAACCCAGGGTTGTGAGTTCAATCCTTGAGGGGGCCATTTAGGGAACTGGGGCAAAAACTGGGGATTGGCCCTGCTTTGAGCAGGGGGTTGGACTAGATGACCTCCTGAGGTCCCTTCCAACCCTGATATTCTATGATTCTATGATAACAGCTGTCACAGACACTGCCCCCCTGTGGTGAGTCAGAGACATAACAGCTGTCCACAGACACTGCCCCCCTGTGGTGAGTCAGAGACATAACAGCTGTCCACAGACACTGCCCCCCTGTGGTGAGTCAGAGACATAACAGCTGTCACGGACACTGCCCCCCTGTGGTGAGTCGGAGACATAACAGCTGTCCACAGACACTGCCCCCCTGTGGTGAGTCAGAGACATAACAGCTGTCACGGACACTGCCCCCCTGTGGTGAGTCAGAGACATAACAGCTGTGCACAGACACTGCCCCCCTGTGGTGAGTCAGAGACATAACAGCTGTGCACAGACACTGCCCCCCTGTGGTGAGTCAGAGACATAACAGCTGTCACAGACACTGCCCCCCTGTGGTGAGTCAGAGATATGATTATTAAGGCTACAATAGTGTCACCGAATCTGAGACTTCCATTGACCTCCGTAACATTTTTTGCCCTCAGGTTGGAGCTCCCAGCCAGCTCCGCCCTCGCAGCTCCCAGCCCCCAACCTGGTGCGGGGACCCCGCAGCTGCCCAGCCATGGCAGGGGGCTGGTGGACCCTGCAGCTGCCCAGACGCCACGGGCGGCAGGGGGGACCCCACGCAGCTGCCCAGCTGCAGCCACGGTGGCCACAGCTTGAGGACCCGGCAGCTACCAGCTGTGCAGGGCGAGGGGACCCCGCAGCAGCCCAGCCCCGGGGCAGAGGGACACCGAAGCTCCCATGCACCACATCGGCGGGGGACCCAGGAGCCCCAGCAGCCATGGGTGCTGAACCCACCTACCCTTTTGTCAGGGTTATTTTTAGTGAAAGTCAGGGACAGGTCATGGGCTGCTGGGAATATTTGTTTATTACCCTTGACCTGTCCCTGACTTTTAATAAAAATATCCGTGACAAAAACTTAGCCCTAATGATTATTTACTACAGGGGTCAGGAGTGGGGTAGGTCAGCTGGAATTTACTAGGAGCTTAAGGGAATTACCCTGAATCGCCTTTGATTTCAGGTGCCTAAATGTCACTGAGCTCCCAGCCATGTTTCGTAAAGCATCTTGCCACTGAGATCCCCTAGTCACACCCCCTCAGAGCCTCTGGGATTTGAACTCCCAGAGGTGGGCAGAGATTTTCAAATGGGCATAACTGGGCCTCTTCCCCCACTCTTTATAAGGAGCCTGTAACAGGTAGTCCCTGTCGCAAAGATTTTACAGCCAAGAGAGACCAATTAAATCCCGTTTCATGGCTGGGGAAACTGAGGCAATAGATGGCTGAAGTAATTTGCCCCAGGCCGCACAGTTTAGCTGTGGATAGAACCCAGGAGTCCTGGGTCCCATCCCCCCTTGCTCCACTAGGCTCCACTCCTCTCCCAGAGCTGGGGATAGAATCCAGGAGTCCTGGCTCCCAACACCCCTGCTCTAACCCTCTAGGCCCCGTTCCCTTCCCTGAACTGGGGATAGAACCCAGGAGTCCTGCCCCAGCACCCCCCTGCTTTAACCACTGGGCCTCCCTGCCCTCCCGGAACTCAGGATAGAAAACAGAATTGAACACCAGACTTTGAGGGAACAGCCCCTCCCCGTACTGAGCCTCCTGCCCTGCTCCCTATACCACGGATTCCCCAGATGGCACACTGTGGGTAGTGGGGCCAGCACTGCCCGCAAGGGGAGTGCCCCCCACATTAATGATAATTTCAGTCCTGTCTGTCCACCCCCATATTCTCCCCCCATCCCTTCCACTCTAATAAACTATCCTTCCATCCAGCTATGTCTCTAGCCAACTCCCCTTCCTTTTTCACACTTCTCTCTTTTTATCCCACTGATACAGCTTTTATGGGTTATACCAACACAGGGTTTATGGCTATCACAGCTCACTGACCTCTAGTGGACAGATTGAAAACTGCACCTGTATGAACCGTAAATCCTGTACTGCTGGGATAGAAGGGATTCCCCTTCAGTTCAGAGGTGGTGTTTGTTTTGTTTCTATTCCCAGGAAACCCTGAGTAGCCCCTGAATCCCAAGACAAGCTTGGCTCAAAAGAAAGGTATAGTTAAAAGACAGGAATAGGACTCACTTGGGTAAGGCTGTTGACCGGTTAACACGGACCAGGTGAGGATGGCATAACTGCAGAGGCGAAAGAGGAGGCAGGTTGGGATCATGGGATGGGAGAGCGCGCCTTACACAGCTCCCTGCAGCACAGCGCCCCCTAATGTCGCTATGGGTCATTGTGGTCAGGACTGACTGAAAGGGGAGAGCACCCCCTACTGAACCTCCTGCCTTGTTCCCTGCAGCACAGCACCCCCAGTGCCTCACTGGGGCATTGGGGTTCCTTTACCTGTATATGTCCGTGGCTGGCGTTGGCTTGTAGTTGATGTCTACGAGGGATTCGGGGGGCATGTACTCCAGGGTACCCCCATAGTCATCCTCATCCCTGGATCTGTCCGTTCCCTGCTTGGTCGTCACTCGCTTGAACTTCGATAGTCCAAAGTCTGCCAACTGGTGGGGAAGAGAGAAAAGCATAGCTGGGGGGCAGGGAATGGGACACATGGCCTTTCTCCTCTAGGGGGCGCTAGCTGCTACGCAGCCCTAGGGCAAGGGAGTGGCTGGATCAGTGGGGTGGGGAATGGGACGCAGGGCCTTTCCCTTGTAGGGGTTGCCGGCTCTGACCCAGGATTGGCTGATGAGGAGGGGAGGGGTTTTCTCACCCGGACGTGCAGCTCCAAATTCAACAGGACATTACTGGGTTTGAGGTCCAGGTGCAGTAATGGTGGGTGAAGCCCATGCAGGTAATTCATGCCCAGCGCCACCTGGTGGAGGAGGCGGAAGCGCAGGGGCCAGGGGACTGGCTGGACTCTCTCCAGCAAACTGGCCAGGCTGCCATTCTCCATGTACTCCATGACGATGCCCAGCCGGGGGCCACAGTCCCAGCCCTCCTCTTCCTCCTCATAGAGGCCGAAGAGCCGCAGGATGTAGATGAAGCGAGCTTTGTCCATGGCCCGGGCTTCTTCCAGGAGCTCTTCACGGCTGCAGGTATCACTGCGGGGTGGGTGGGGGGTGGAGAGATGAACGAAGGATGGGGAAAGTTGAGAGTGGAGGAAGGAGGGAGGAAGTGAAAAGAAAGAAAGAAGGAGAAACAGAAGGTGGGAAAATGGAGAGATGGGAGGAGGGAATGGGAGAGTGGAGGGATAGAGACTACAGAGGGCAGGAGGAAATGGAGGTATGGAAGGACAGAGATAGTGGAGAGAGGGAGATAATAGAGATGGAAGGATAGGAAGAGATAATGGGCTCCACTCCATGCAGGGAAGAGGAATAGGGAGGTATGGAAGGATAGAAAGAGGGAATGGAGAGATGGAAGGACAATAAGAGAGGAATGGACAGAAGGGTGAAGGAGAGATGGACAAAGAAACATGGTGAAAGGAACAGGAGAGAAGGGGGAATGAAGGGGAGAGGGGATGGGGAAAAGTAAAAAGAAGCACAGGAAGGAAGAGAAAAAAGAGAAAGAGAGTGAAGGAAGAAAGGCTAGAGAGAGAGAGAGAGCGCCCCACCCCTCTTACCGGCTCAGTTTCTTCACGGCAATGGGGATGCGCCAGTCACGGTGCTGAGCCCGGTAGATGGTGCCGAACCCACCGGCGGCGATGAACTGCATCCCCTCCAGGCACTCCCGGGGGATCCGCTCCCGGAACTCCACCCACTCGGCCATCCCTGCGCTGGGACAGCGTGAGAGAACGCCCCTCCATGCCGACCTGCAGCCCCCCCATGCCCAGCCTGGGACCCCCCCACCCTGCCGGTGCCCTCCCTCCCGACCTGCAGCCCCCCCCATGCCCAGCCTGGGACCCCCCCGCCCTGCTGGTGCCCCTCCATCCCGACCCGCAGCCCCCCCATGCCCAGCCTGGGACCCCCCCCCGCCCTGCTGGTGCCCCTCCATCCCAAACCGCAGCCCCCCCATGCCCAGCCTGGGACCCCCCCACCCTGCTGGTGCCCTCCCGCCCCGCAGCCCCCCCATGCCCAGCCCCGGGACCCCCCGCCCTGCTGGTGCCCCTCCATCCCGACCTGCAGCCCCCCCATGCCCATCATGGGACCCCCCCAACCCTGCCGGTGCCCTCCCTCCCGACCCGCAGCCCCCCCATGCCCAGCCCAGGACCCCCCCGCCCTGCCGGTGCCCTCCCTCCCTCCCAACCCGCAGCCCCCCCATGCCCAGCCCGAGGACCCCCCCCGCCCTCCCGGTGCCCTCCCTCCCTCCCGACCCGCAGCCCCCCCATGCCCAGCCCCGGGACCCCCCCGCCCTGCCGGTGCCCCTCCCTCCCTCCCGACCCGCAGCCCCCCCATGCCCAGCCCGGGACCCCCCCGCCCTGCTGGTGCCCTCCCGCCCTCCCGACCCGCAGCCCCCCCATGCCCAGCCCCGGGACCCCCCCGCCCTGCTGGTGCCCCTCCATCCCGACCCGCAGCCCCCCCATGCCCATCATGGGACCCCCCCCAACCCTGCCGCTGCCCTCCCTCCCGACCCGCAGCCCCCCCATGCCCAGCCCAGGATCCCCCCGCCCTGCCGGTGCCCTCCCTCCCTCCCAACCCGCAGCCCCCCCATGCCCAGCCCGAGGACCCCCCCGCCCTCCCGGTGCCCTCCCTCCCTCCCGACCCGCAGCCCCCCCATGCCCAGCTCGGGACGCCCCAGACCCGCAGCCCCTGCTAGCCCAGCCCTGCCCCGCATTCACTGGACCTCTCCCCTCCCTTCATTCCCGGTGCCAGCACGGGGGGACTCGCGCCCCTGTCCTCAGACCTGCAGCCCCCAGCACCGCTCCGAGCTTCCGCCTCCAGCCGCGGCGCGTTTCCCTTCGCCTGCGAGCTCGTCACTTCCCCCTCGGGCCTCCCACACCGCCCCTTGCCCCCCCGGCCTCCCCCGGCCCGGCCCGGCCCCTCCCCTCCCCTCCCGCGCCTGCGGCGGGGCTGGCAGCGCGGCGGGAGGGGAAGAAAAGCCCAGGAGAGAGATTTGGAGGGAGGGAAGAAGGGAAGGTGTGTAGGGACAGACAGACAGAGATTGGGAGGGAGGGAAGAAGGGAAGGTGTGTAGGGACAGACAGACAGAGATTGGGAGGGAGGGAAGAAGGGAAGTTGTGTAGGGACAGACAGACAGAGATTGGGAGGGAGGGAAGAAGGGAAGGTGTGTAGGGACAGACAGACAGAGATTGGGAGGGAGGGAAGAAGGGAAGGTGTGTAGGGACACACCGGCCGAGATTGGGAGGGAGGGAAGGTGTGTAGGGACAGACAGACAGAGATTGGGAGGGAGGGAAGGTGTGTAGGGACAAACAGGCAGAGATTTGGAGGGAGGGAAGAAGGGAAGGTGTGTAGGGACAGACAGACAGAGATTGGGAGGGAGGGAAGAAGGGAAGGTGTGTAGGGACACACCGGCCGAGATTGGGAGGGAGGGAAGGTGTGTAGGGACAGACAGACAGAGATTGGGAGGGAGGGAAGGTGTGTAGGGACAAACAGGCAGAGATTTGGAGGGAGGGAAGAAGGGAAGGTGTGTAGGGACAGACAGACAGAGATTGGGAGGGAGGGAAGAAGGGAAGGTGTGTTGGGACACACAGGTAGAGATTGGGAGGGAGGGAAGGTGTGTAGGGACAGACAGGCAGAGATTGGGAGGGAGGGAAGGTGTGTAGGGACAGACAGGCAGAGATTGGGAGGGAGGGAAGGTGTGTAGGGACAGACAGGCAGAGATTGGGAGGGAGGGAAGGTGTGTAGGGACAGACAGGCAGAGATTGGGAGGGAGGGAAGAAGGGAAGGTGTGTTGGGACACACAGGTAGAGATTGGGAGGGAGGGAAGGTGTGTAGGGACAAACAGGCAGAGATTTGGAGGGAGGGAAGAAGGGAAGGTGTGTAGGGACAGACAGACAGAGATTGGGAGGGAGGGAAGAAGGGAAGGTGTGCTGGGACACACAGGTAGAGATTGGGAGGGAGGGAAGGTGTGTAGGGACAAACAGGCAGAGATTTGGAGGGAGGGAAGAAGGGAAGGTGTGTAGGGACAGACAGACAGAGATTGGGAGGGAGGGAAGAAGGGAAGTTGTGTAGGGACACACCGGCCGAGATTGGGAGGGAGGGAAGGTGTGTAGGGACAGACAGGCAGAGATTGGGAGGGAGGGAAGGTGTGTAGGGACAAACAGGCAGAGATTTGGAGGGAGGGAAGAAGGGAAGGTGTGTAGGGACAGACAGACAGAGATTGGGAGGGAGGGAAGAAGGGAAGGTGTGTAGGGACACACCGGCCGAGATTGGGAGGGAGGGAAGGTGTGTAGGGACAGACAGACAGAGATTGGGAGGGAGGGAAGGTGTGTAGGGACAAACAGGCAGAGATTTGGAGGGAGGGAAGAAGGGAAGGTGTGTAGGGACAGACAGACAGAGATTGGGAGGGAGGGAAGAAGGGAAGGTGTGTTGGGACACACAGGTAGAGATTGGGAGGGAGGGAAGGTGTGTAGGGACAGACAGGCAGAGATTGGGAGGGAGGGAAGGTGTGTAGGGACAGACAGGCAGAGATTGGGAGGGAGGGAAGGTGTGTAGGGACAAACAGGCAGAGATTTGGAGGGAGGGAAGAAGGGAAGGTGTGTAGGGACAGACAGACAGAGATTGGGAGGGAGGGAAGAAGGGAAGGTGTGTTGGGACACACAGGTAGAGATTGGGAGGGAGGGAAGGTGTGTAGGGACAGACAGGCAGAGATTGGGAGGGAGGGAAGGTGTGTAGGGACAGACAGGCAGAGATTGGGAGGGAGGGAAGGTGTGTAGGGACAAACAGGCAGAGATTGGGAGGGAGGGAAGAAGGGAAGGTGTGTTGGGACACACAGGTAGTGATTGGGAGGGAGGGAAGGAAGGTGTGTAGGGACACAGGCAGATAAATGTGCTGTGCATGGGTGCAGAGGGACGAATTTGATCAATCAATTGATATTCTTTCCTTCTCCCTGTCTCCGGTCCTTCCTTCTAACTTGCCCCCACCCCATTTGTCCTGCCCCCCGACTCTGTTCCCAGTCTGGGATCCTAGTTGCACACATTAGTCACCCACCCAGACAGATCAGCCAGGAGCCCTGCTCAGACCCTGAGCCCCTGTCACCCTTGCACACACGTCGTCGTGTGTCGGTGATAAATTACTTCTTCCACCAGGCGCCAGGAGGGTCTCTCTGCTCCTGTATCGCACCGCCCCGCGTCCAGAGCAACCCACAGCAGCTAACCCCAAACAGGCCAGCAGTAATTATCCCGTGACTGTTATTCCGTATAATGGGCACTGGGGCAGCAGAGGGTAGGCATGGGGAAGGGGCGGCTGTACTGTATAAGGGGCACTAGGGGACAGCAGAGGGGGGGGCGGGGAAGGGGCGGCTGTACTGTATAGGGGGCACTAGGGGGCAGCAGAGGGGGGGGCGGGGAAGGGGCGGCTGTACTGTATAGGGGGCACTAGGGGGCAGCAGAGGGTGGGGGCGGGGAAGGGGCGGCTGTACTGTATAAGGGGCACTAGGGGGCAGCAGAGGGGGGGGCGGGGAAGGGGCGGCTGTACTGTATAGGGGGCACTAGGGGGCAGCAGAGGGTGGGGGCGGGGAAGGGGCGGCTGTACTGTATAGGGGGCACTAGGGGGCAGCAGAGGGGGGGGGCGGGGAAGGGGCGGCTGTACTGTATAAAGGCCACTAGGGGCAGTATTGTCACCCCACTCCACCTTCCATCCCCCTTCCCCCCTTTCCCTCTCCCTCCCATCCCCACTTGCCCAGCCTGTGCCTTTACTCCCGCCCCCCCCCGAATCAGACACGCTTTTATTGTATTGAGCTGTTGTTTTTTTAATCAATTCATTTCATTACAAAACAAACCAAGATTCAAAGAAAAGGAGAAAAAATAAATGGTATAAAACTGGATATTATCACAGATACCCCTCTCCCCGTGCCCCCCAACAATACCACTGTAGTCATTAATGCCTTCTTGTCCCCATGGGGTGGGGGAGGGAAATGTAGGGAAGGGGCTTCCATGTGACACCATGGGGTGGAACCTCCTCCCCCACTCTATTGGAGAGTTACTTTACCCCATGGGGTGTGTGTGTGTGTTTCGTATACCCTGCAAAATCTGATGGCTCAAACTCCCCCCCACTTCCCCACCATTAGCCACATCTGCCCCCCACCCCCATTGCTGAATTGATGGGGCTGGGCTCACACAGAGGGGATAGGAATATCCCCCTTCCCCTGGTTGGGTATTTTTGCCTGATAGGAAAATAGCTCCAGGAGGGAGGCGGAGAACGGGGGTGTTATAGGCCGGGGGCCCCCTCACCCTGCATCTGGCATATGCTGTGAAGCCCAGATGGTAGGGGCATTTGGGGGAGGAGACCAGGGGGTAGGAGTGGGGACTTCAGAGTCATCCTTCCTGGATGTAGAAAGAAAGAGAACTAGGACAGGCGGTCAGAGAGCTAGGATGGATGGACGGAGCTGTGATCGACAGACAGAGAGCTTGGACAGACGGACAGAGAACTTGGATGGATGGATGATTGGAGGTGTGACTGATGGACATAGAGCTTGGACAGACGGACGGACGGACAGAGAGTTTGGACAGATGGATGAACAGAAATGAGATGGACAGAGCTTGGATAGGCCAGGAAGGACCCAGGAGCAGCCAGGGTCTCAGCTCCCTCTGCCCTCACAGAGCGGCTCCGGGAAGTCACTCAGGTCCCGGCCAATGATCTCGGTCACTAGGAGAAAAGAGAGGGGAAACCAGAGTGAGGGCCAGACAGACCCTGAGCCAGACAGACCCTCGTCCTGGGGCTGGATCAGAGCCAGTGCACCCTGGAGGGGAAAGGCCCCATGTCCCATTCCCTAGCCCATGAGCCAGGCTGTCCCTCGCCCTGGGGTAGGATCGGGGCCAGCGCCCCATAGAGGGGAAAGACCCTGATTCCCATTCTACATCCTGTGATCAAGCCAGGGGAGGGATAGCTCAGTGGTTTGAGCATTGGCCTGCTAAACCCGGGGTTGTGAGTTCAATCGTTGAGGGGGCCATTTGGGATCAGGGCAAAAATTGGGGATTTGTCCTGCTCTGAGCAGGGGGTTGGACTAGATGACCTCCTGAGGTCCCTTCCAGCCCTGGTATTCTATGATTCAGTCCCCTGCTTTAGAGCCGGGTGGGAGCCAGCGCCCCCTAGAGGGGAAAAGTCCCATTACCTTCCTCCAGCGTGATCCCCTGGACAGGCAGGCTGTCACGGAAAGCCGCCCGGTATCCGCTGCCCCTGGGTTTCTCCACCTCCTCAGTCTCCCCCGACTCTGGATCCCCCCAGTTGGGGGGCCCGGCTCCCTCTGACAGTGGTGGGGGGGTGAGCTGGGCAGAGGCTTGGAAGTGTGGGGGCCGGTAGCCCAACGGATGGAAGTGGGAGGGCACCGTCAGCCCAGCCCCCCCATACTGCTCCGTGTGTGGGTAGTGGTGGGAGGGCTCAGTGGCCAGGCAGCGGTGATAAGGGGGTGTCAAAGGGAGCAGTGGGGGCCCATCAGGGTATGGGGAGGGGCTCCCAAAGGCCGCAGGGGAGGGAGAGTAGCCAGCCCTGTAGGGGGAGTCATCAGGGTAGCAGGGGAAGTGAGGGCGACTGGGAGAAATGTCCATGTCCCCAGGGCCCTCGGGGGGATAGGGGGGACTGCAAGGGGGCACCGGGGAGGAGGGGCCAGGGGGGAAGCTGCGGAGTGGGGAGGAGGGGGGTGGCTCCTCCTTGAAGATCACTGTGGGGACGGGGGGGGAGGGGGAGAAGAAGGGAGAGAGAGAGAGAGAGAGAGAGTCAGAGACTGCGGGGAGAGGGAACTGCCCCAAATCCTTCCCATCAAACAGCATCCCTCCCCTCTTCTCCTGCTCTCTCCCTCCCGCTCCTTGTCTATTTGCCATCTTTGCCCCTCCCCCCACCCCCCACTAACCATGAGGCCAGGTGGGAATCATGCCCCCAATCGCTGCCTCCCCAACCTCTTCTCCTTCCTCCTCCCCCATCTCGTGCCCCTCTCCCCATTTACACGACTCCTCCCCCCGCCCCACTCACCAGGCAGGTATTTAAAGGTCTGCGTTGGGCTCCGTTTCCGCCGCCCATTGGAGACGTAGAAATAGACTTGGACAGGCCGGGCCACCTGTGGGTTGCTGTATTCTGGGACTGTGAGGGTCAGCGTGGTCTGGAGGGGGGGGGGAAGAGGGAATTCGGGTGAGGGGGGGGCATCAAAATTCCCTCATCCTGGGTGGGGCTGGAATTTGGAATCTGTTCCAGGAATCCAGATCCAGGGTCGATCCACTCCTGGATTTACTGCACCCCCACTCCACTCCCCCAGGATCGATCCACTCCAGGATTTCCCCCATTCCCCACCCCGCTTCCACATGGGTGATCAGCTCCAGGACTTCCCCTGTCCCCCACCCTGTTCCCCCAGGGTGGATCCGCTCTGGGATTTTCTCACCTCGTTGCTCTTGAGCCGGTTGATACAGGCCTCCTCCTCCCATTGGAGCTTCCCATCTGAAAGGAGAGAGGTTATTGGAGAAGAGGCCATGGAGGAGTGGAGCAAGGGGGAAGGGAGGCGGGTAGGGAAGGTCCTGGGGGGGATCTCTCCAAGTGCAGGGAGCGGAGGCATTGTAGGTCCAAGCGTCTCCTGGGCATAAGGGTGCACAGAAGGGACGGTGAAGAGGGGATTGGGAGGGTACCAGTGGGGTGGGGGGAGGGATTGTGGCTCCCAGGGGGCTTCCCAAGTGCAGGGGGCAGGGAGGAGATGGTGGGGGTGGGGCTCACACTTACCGGGACCCCTCTCAATGAAGACGACCTTGGAGTCGGGCAGGAAGTTGGCGCCAGATAGCACCATCTCCTCGCCCCCACGCCCCGACCCCGTGCTGAGGCTGCATCTCTCCACCAGGGGGAGCTCCTGCGCCGAGCGCTGGGCTGGGGGCAGGAGAGGGTCAATGGTGAGTGCCCAGCCCCACGGACGGACACCCCCCACCCCACCCCGTGACCTCTAGTGGGGCCTGTAGTGGGCATGGACCGCATAGTCCTAGTTCGACCCACCACGGCCCCCAGCGGGGCCCATAGGTGGCACCAACCAATCGCCCTGGGCTGACCCACCACGGCCCCCAGTGGGGCCCATAGGTGGCACCAACCCCATAGCCCTGGGCTAGCCCACAGCACCCCTTGGCACCTGGGCACTCACAGCACTCGATGGGCACAGAGGCAGCTTGGATGGAGACGACTTTCCCATTGCCCTGGGGGACGTGGACCCTGAACACGAGCCGGACCCGGGTGTTCTTGCGGCCTATGTCGGTCTCGCCCTTCCGCAGCTCGATGTCCGAGTTCCGCAGCTTCAGGATCCCCGCGCAATCAATGCTGGGGAAGGGAGGCAGGGTTAGGGGGCCCCCTGGAGTGTGGGGGGCAGGTCAGACCCTGGAATGGGGCCCTTGGTACCACTTCAGCCCCCGCCCTTGGGTCTGGAAAACCTAGAACCGGGTCCCTGTGTTATTTGGATTGGACTCTGGGGTGCAGGTCAACCAGGAGAGGGAGAAAACCCAGAGCTGGATCCCAGAGCTCCCTGGATTGGCCTCTGGGGTGCAGCTGCTGGATTCCCCACCCCACCCCCTGCCTCCCAGGACTGGACTCTGGGTCACAGCCTTTGGGGAAGGGAAAGGCCTGGAAGTGGATCTCTGTGCCCATCCGAATGGGTTCTGCTGTGTAGCCCCTGTGGAGATAGGAAGATTGGGAGCAGGATCCCGTTATATCCTGGAATGATCTCTGGAGGCACCTCCCACGCCCTGGAGGACGAGAAGACCTGGGCCTGGATCTCTGCATCCCCTGGATTAGACTTTGGGATGCTGCCTCCCCTGGGAATGAGGGGAAGATCTCGAACCAGATCCCCTGTGTCCCTGCAGTGGACTCCTGGTCCAATCTTCCTGGGGCAGGGTGGGGTGGGGGACACCAGAATTGGATTCCTTTGCCATTGGCATGGATTCTGGGTGGAGTCTAGAAGTGGCACTGCCCTGGGATGGGGAAAAAAATCCAGAAGCGGATCTCTGCTCCTTGTGGAATGGACTCTGGGTGGCACCGCCCTGGGATGGGGAGAAAATCTTGAAGCAGCTCCCCAGGGAACTCACTTGGCCGCCATGTTGTTCTCGGGCAGCAGGGACATCTCCAGCACCTTGGTGCTGCTGAGGATGGTCTCGTAGCTGGCGGTGGCCACCATCTTGCCGGTGATGCGGTGCACCTGGTAGAAGGCATGAGGCCGCAGGTTGCGCTCATCGGCTGTGCCGATGAACATCTGCAGGGTCAGTGGCTTCTCGTCATAGCCCAGGAGCTTGCCAGGAGGGAGGGGGAGAAGGGGAAGGACAGTCAGGAATCAGGGGCCCGATCTGCTCAGCCTGTGATCCACCAGCCAGGATTTCCCAAGGAGAAGTATGGGAGGGTGACATGAAAATCCTGGCCTGGATCCGTCCATGCAGAATAGAGAGGGGGGCTGGGGAAACCTGGACTGGATTAACCCCCCAGGGAATGGGGAGAGAGGGTGGGGGAAACACACACCAGGTGCCCCCTCCATGGGGAATAGGGAAGGAGTCTGGGGGAACCCAGACCGGATTCCTTTTGCTGTCGAGACAGGGATTTGGCTTTCCTGCCAAGGACCATGCCTGGACTGGATCCCAGGCAAATGCCCCCACCCCATGACTCAGTTTCCCACCCCTGAGGGAGCTTGGGTTCTCTCAGAGCCCCATCGTGTGCCTCGTCCCCCCCACAGCTCTCGGAGTCTGGACGCCAGCCCAGCCAGGGTGGGGCGACGCCAGCGGTTTGGTGGTCTCCCCCAGGGCGGGCCCAGCTGTTTCCAATCAGCAGACGGGATGCACAGCTGGACTCGATTTGGGTTGGAACAGAACCAAGGGGGAAAAATCCTTTCCCCCCCAGACCTGGGTGAAATGGAATGTTCGGGGGGGGGGGGGGAGGACTCATGGAGCAAGCTCCCCTGCACGAGTCCGAGATGGGAGGTGCTAACTGGGGTGAGGTTCCAGGATACAGGGGATCTCCCTTGCCTCCAGCCCCCAACACCCCCTCCACTCCCCTACCACCCTACCTCCTCCAGCCCCCACCCCTAAAGCCCCCCCACAAAACCACTCCCCTCCAACTTCTTCAAACCCCAGAGCCCCTCCTCTAAAAACCCTTCCCTTCCATCCCCAGAGCCGCTCCCCCACACGCCCCCACCCTCAACCCCTCCATCCTCCCCAACCCCTCCCCCACACTCTGTTTCTCTTTTGCATACTCTGCCTTTCACAAATTAAGACTGATCTGCGTGGGTGTGGGTGTGCGAGCACACCTGCTGCCCCCTGCTGGAAGGGCTGAGCCCTGCTGGGTGTGAGTGTGCGTCTGTACCCACACACGCATGCGTGGCCTGTCCCTGGTCTGGAGCGTGGGAAAGGGCACCCTTGCATGTGCACTCCCACCCCACCCCCGCAGCTCCAGCCGGCAGGCCGGGGGGAGGGGGGGGCGGCCTGCAATGAGAGGGGGATGTGACCCCCTCCAGCCCTCCCCGCCCCCTGCAGATCCACTGTCACACAGAGCCCCTCACAAGCAGGCCGGCCTGGTGGGACCCAGCCGGAGCAGAGCCAGGACAGTGAAGGAGCGGAGCAGAAGGAAACGAAAAGGCGAAGGGCGCAGAGCAAGCGGAGAAGGGCGCTAGCGGCCGAGGAGGCAGCTGTCCCCACCCATCCTGTCTCTGTCACCCCCATCCTGCTCCCCCCGTCCCTGGGACCCACCTGCCATGGAACCCATTGCTCCGTAACCACCCACGCCACCATCCATAGTCATGAGAAACTTGGGGTCACAGCTTGGGGGATCCAATCCCTGTCACCCCCCACCCCAGCCCAGGGGCCACTGGGGACGCCTGGAGATGGGGCTAATGGGGTGAAATCCAGGGATGCCTCCAAGGAAGCTCAGGTACCTTCACCACAGGGTGACCTCCTGGAGCGGCCTTCACGGCACCCCGGCTGCCCTCGGTCTCGTAATGGGCCCGGTGGTGGGTCCGGGGCTGGACTTCGATCTTCAGCTCGTATTGTTCATACTGGCTGGGCAGGGGCCAGTCTAAGGGAGGCAGAGCGGATGACCTAGAGCAGAGAAGAAGACAGGTGTCCTGGATGGCACCTTGGCCTCTAGGAGGCGCCGTGCTGCAGGAAGTGTGTGTGGTGGGGGGCTCGGCAGGGGGCCTCTGCCCTGGCCATCAGTGCTGGCACTAGGGGGCGCTGTGCCACAGAGAATAGGGGTTGGGGCTCCCCCCCCATTAAGTGCTGGCCCCAGTACTGCAGGGGCTCAATAAGGGGGTGCGCTCCCCTCACTGTCAATGCTGGCCCCAATGCAGTGCTAGGGGGTGCCGTGTTGCTAGGGGTGGGGCAGGGGACATTGCACTGCAAAGAATAGGGTTGGGGACTCAGTAGGGGGCACCCTCCTCTCACTGCCAGGGCGAGGGGGCGGGCTGTGTTGTAGGGGCAGGGGGTAGGTCTAGGGTGGCTCAGCAGGGGACATTGTGCTGCAGGGAATGAGGCCGGGGGCTCCGTAGCGGGCGCTCTCCCCTCCCCGCACAGTGCGAGGGGGTGCTGTGCCACAGGGGCTCCCTAGGGGGCGCTCCCTACGCAGCCCAGGCTGCAGCACCCTGGGGTTTACCTTAAGAGGGAAGGTGCGGTGCCGCCAGGAGCCGTGTTTACGGCAGCTGCCACCGGGCGTGCTGAGCCGGGCTCTGGGATCTATAACAGGAGACATGGGCCCGTCTGCCGCGGGGCCAGCTTGACAGCTTGTTATTATACAATGGAACCGCTGCCAGCCGCAGCTGCAGCCCGGGGAGCAGCTGGCAAAATGGGACTGGCTGGCGCAGCGGGGTGGGGAATGGGGCCTTTCCCCTGTAGGGGGCGCCGGCTGGGATCCTGCCTGAGGGTGGGGACTGGCTGGTGCAGGCGAGTGGGGCCTTTCTCCTCTAGGGGGCACTGGCTGCACTGCAGTGGGCGGGGTCCTTTAGTAGCTGGTACCTGAAGATGGGGCTGTGGCCCCCGATCCTGGCCTTGGACCAGCCGAGTGGGGAGGGCACGGCCAGATAGTCCATCCCTTCCTTGCGGGCCGCCCCAAACCCCCCGTCGTCACCATTGCAGCATCCCTCCTCCTTCCGCGTCAGCGCCACCGTCTGCTCAGTGGAGGTCTTGCGGGCCTTCTGCGGGATGCTCTCAGCTGGGGGGTGCTGCCCGGCAGCCTCGTAGGGCGGCCCCTCCCCACCTGCCCCCTCCACCCCCTCCCCGCCCCCCTCGTCGCCCAGGCTGCCACGGCGGGAGAGGCAGGGCGAAGCCGAGGAGTGGGTCTCCGAGCTGGAGTAGCGCCGCTTGCCGCAGGGCGAGGCCGGGCGGGGTGCCAGGGCCACCCAGCCATCCTCAGCCCCCCGCCCGGCAGGGTACAGGCCCCAGGGCTCCTCCAGCCCGGCCCAGGGCTTGGGCGAACCACAGGGGGAGCTGAGGGCAAAGCGGGCGGCAGCTTCGTTCAGCTCCCGCTCCACGTCGTCACCGCCTGCCCCGTCATCGTCCGAGAAGAAGCTCCAGGGGGAGGCGCTGCCACTGCTGGCGGGGCTGGGGGTGAAGAAGCCGGAGGCCGGTGGGGCCTCCCGGTAGCTGCCATGGGCTTCCAGGGGCAGGTAGTCGCGTGGGGAGCAGTCCCACTCGGCGCTGGGCGAAATGGTGGTGATCTGGATGCTGGGGCACTCCAGGACGCGGGCGTCAGCCCCCAGGCGCACCCACCGCGCCGGCTGGCTCTCGAAGGTGTCATCCCGTGCCGGGCGGGGTGGAGGGGAGTGCATGCCGGCCCGGGGGCCCCCGACCAGGCGGGGCGGGCAGGGGATGCCCAGGGGGGAGGCATAGGCCGGTGGGTCACCCAAGGCCAGGGTGCAACACGGAGGGAGGTCTTCAGCGTCAAGGTCTGTGGGGGGAGAGAGGAGGAAAGATGGAGCAGGGATGGTGGCAGGGCTCCTCCTGTCCACCAGGGGGCAGCAGACACAAACACAGCAGGGCTCATCCTCTCCACCAGGGGGCAGCAGGGACACGCAAACAGCAGGGCTCATCCTCTCCACCAGGGGGGCAGCAGGGATGCGCACACAGCAGGGCTCATCCTCTCCACCAGGGGGCAGCAGGGACGCGCACACAGCAGGGCTCATCCTCTCCACCAGGGGGCAGCAGGGACGCGCACACAGCAGGGCTCATCCTCTCCACCAGGGGGGCAGCAGGGACACACACACAGCAGGGCTCATCCTCTCCACCAGGGGGCAGCAGGGACGCGCACACAGCAGGGCTCATCCTCTCCACCAGGGGGGCAGCAGGGACGCGCACACAGCAGGGCTCATCCTCTCCACCAGGGGGCAGCAGGGACGCGCACACAGCAGGGCTCATCCTCTCCACCAGGGGGGCAGCAGGGACACACACACAGCAGGGCTCATCCTCTCCACCAGGGGGGCAGCAGGGACGCGCACACAGCAGGGCTCATCCTCTCCACCAGGGGGCAGCAGGGACGCGCACACAGCAGGGCTCATCCTCTCCACCAGGGGGCAGCAGGGACGCGCACACAGCAGGGCTCATCCTCTCCACCAGGGGGGCAGCAGGGACGCGCACACAGCAGGGCTCATCCTCTCCACCAGGGGGCAGCAGACACACACACAGCAGGGCTCATCCTCTCCACCAGGGGGCAGCAGGGACGCGCACACAGCAGGGCTCATCCTCTCCACCAGGGGGGCAGCAGGGACGCGCACACAGCAGGGCTCATCCTCTCCACCAGGGGGCAGCAGGGACGCGCACACAGCAGGGCTCATCCTCTCCACCAGGGGGCAGCAGGGACGCGCACACAGCAGGGCTCATCCTCTCCACCAGGGGGGCAGAAGGGACGCGCACACAGCAGGGCTCATCCTCTCCACCAGGGGGCAGCAGGGACGCGCACACAGCAGTAGTAAATTGTTCTCTCTCTCTCTAACACACCCACACAAACCAGCAGTAGTAGGCTGGGGTCTGTCTCTCTCTCTCTCTCTCCAGTAGAGGGCAGCAGCAACATAGTTTATCACACCACAAAAGCCCTAGCGCAGCGGCAGTGACCCCTGTTCCCCCCTTGACAAGGCTGCACCCTGGAGGACGCCAGGTTCCCGTCCGGCCCAGGGCCGTGGCATTTCCATGGGGCCCCAGACAAGAGGGCCAGGAATCTTGCGGGCAGAAACGTCTGTGCTGAAAACCACCGGCAGGAAAGCCGCCTTCCCACGAAAACACAAAGAGTTGGAGAGACACAAAGCAACGTGATCTCAACCCAATTGCCAGCTCCGACACACACCTGCTTCTCATTTAAGGCCCCGTCTCTGCCCCTTTCCTCGGGTGGGCCCTTGGCCGGGGGAGGGGTTCTGGGGCTGTGATGTCAGACACCTTCGCCCCAGCCATGTGTCCAGCAACACGGGAACCCCAAGAGCCCTGAGGCTGGGCTGCCTGGGACCTCCCCTGCACCCACAGCGCCCCCTGCTGGGGCTGGAGTAGCTAGGAGCTCCACCCCAAAGCCAGCCCTCCTGCCCCACTCCCCACAGCGCCCCCTGCTGGGGCTGGAGTAGCTAGGAGCTCCCCCCCAAAGCCAGCCCTCCTGCCCCACTCCCCACAGCGCCCCCTGCTGGGACTGGAGTAGCTAGGAGCTCCCCCCCAAAGCCAGCCCTCCTGCCCCGCTCCCCACAGCGCCCCCTGCTGGGACTGGAGTAGCCAGGAGCCCCTCCCACTCCTCACATCACCCCCTGCTGGAAGGGGCTGGGGTCAGGGGGCTGCAGACCCCCCCCCCCAAATGATCGGGGTCTGGAAACTTGATAAACTGGGCACCAGCTCTGGGGCCTGAGACTCTCCCCCACCCTGTGGAGTGGGGCAGCCTGGCCTGGGATGGGAGGGGGCCGACACATGAACCCAATTAAAGGCGCACTCGCCTCCACTGGCAAGGCCTGGGTCGCCATGGGAACGTGGGGCACAGGGCCAGGAATGGGGGCGGGGGGAGTACGAGTCTGAGGGCGCTAGTTAAAACTGTGTGTCAGACAGACGGATGGCGGGGCAGGACACACAGACAGACCACCATGTTCCTCACAGCCTGGGGGGATCTGTGTGTGTGTATGTTGCAGGACAGGGTTGGAGAGCATGGGACCTGATGGACAGACACCCGAGGGAATTCTCTTCCCACCCCCCATGGCTGGGCTGTTCCGGGGCTGCGAGCTTCCCCAGAGCAGTGCCCCAGCTGGATGGGACGTGCATGGGGGGGTACTCTGGGGCTGCAAGCTTCCCCAGAGCAGTGCCCTGGCAGAACGGTCCGGGGCTGGGGCCGGCAGAGAGGCCACCCGTAGCCCTTGCCAGGCTCTTAGCATCCATCCCAGGGAGCTGCTCTTCCCATAACGTGAGAAACCAGAAGGGGTGTGTGTGTGTGTGTGTGTGGAAACCGAGCCCCCCCCTCCCCCTCATCCTTAATAGGACAAAACTTTCCATGCTCTTCCAGCCAGGGAAGAGCAGAAATCCTGCTGGCCCTTTAATACTCTCTCCCAGCCCACGCTGGCCCTTTAAGAGCAGCCCCCCCAAACCCCACATCCCTCACCTTCCAGAGACACCCCCATTCCCGGGGGGTCCTTCTCCTCTTCTCCAAAGATCAGCTTGAATTCCAGATCCTCGTCTTCGCAGCTGGCCGCCCCCATGGGAGAGGCTGGGTCGACTGGGGGGAGGGGAGCGTCCCCCAATAGGGTGGGATATATGGGAGGTCCTAGGGGGCGCCCCAATAAACTTCACCCCCTTATTCCACCGGGGGGGGCAAGATCTTCCTTCTCTCCCTCCTTCCCTCGCCTCAATTTTCGACCTTTATTATAACGTCCCCCAAAAAAAAAAAGTTGTCCCAAACTTTTCCCCAAGCCCCGCCCACATTCCCCCTCCAAGCCCCGCCCCCCACTCCCGCCTTCCTGTGATTGGTCCCAGCCCCGCCCCCTCAGCCTGTCATATTTAAGGCCCCGCCCACAAACCTATTAAAGCTGGAAAAATAATAAATCCATTCCTGTCGTCCCTCCACCCCGTCTCACTCCGGATGGAACAACCCGCCCCGTGCCGATTGGATGGCTGCCCGCGGAGCCCCGCCCTCCCCAGTAGAATGCATTTGGGTCGGGTCTCCCCCATCTGGAGATTTAAAGAGACAGAGTCTGATTTTGAAAAGGGAAAGAGAAGCCAAGTGCGATGGAAACCTTTCCCCTCTAGGGGGCGCCGGTTCCGTTCCGGCCCCAGGGCAGGGACCGGCTGGCTCAGGGGGGTGGGGAATGGGTCCTTTCCCCTCTAGGGGGCGCCAGCTCCGTGCCGGCCCCAGGGCGGGGACTGGCTGGTTCCAGGGGATGAGGAATAGAGCATGGGGCCTTTCCCCTCTGGGGGGCGCTGGTGACTGGCTGGCTAAGGGGGTCAGTAATGGGTCCTTTCCCCTCTAGGGGGCGCCAGCTCCGAGCCGGCCCCAGGGTCAGCAGGCGGCTGAAGTTTCTGCAACCCATTCCCGTTCAGTCGGGGGATCCGCTCTGGTTTCTGCTCTGACCTGTGGCTGGGTGAAGCTGTCCAAAGAGGGGTGGTGGCCAAGTCCCACCGTCGCCTGTGCAGACCTCGGGGTGGGCTGCTTGGAAAACCGGGAGCAACTTCCCCATTGCAACTGGAATGGGCTTGCTGCAGCCCCCTCCCTTTGCCCCTGGAAATAGCCAGTGGGATGGAAGACCTCTGGTCTAGGAGGGTCCCCACCCAGATCTCCTGGTGCCCCTCACTCCTGACCCGCAGCTCCTGCGAGCTCAGCCCCGGAGGGGTTAATGTTTTCAGGTTTCCTTTGCCATGACCAGCGAGTAAATGACGTGGTTAAGAAAATCCAGAACAGCCCTGGTCTCCCTCGTTCTCATTAAACTAATGGAAACCAGGCCAAGCTTGGGGGGCTGGGATCGGGGCCAAACGTCGGGCCTGGCCCAGCCTGAATCGATATCCCAGCGTCTGGGCCGGCTGGGGCCCCTGGGGGGGATCAAAGGTCTCGCCCCCGAGCTGGGTGGGCAGTGCTGCCCTTGAACCCCACCCTTCACCAGCCCTGCATCTCAGAGATCCCCACCCGCTCCCCTGGCCTCTCTGCACCCCAACCCTGCAGCCCCCCCCGCGTCTTGCCAAACCCTGGCCCTCCAGCCCCACACTGTCCTTCCAGAACCCGACCTGAGCCTCTCCCGTACTTCCCACTCTGCCCCCACCATGCTCCCTTTCCGCTCCAGCTCTGTCCCCCAGCCTCCCCTCCCTTATAGCCCCGGCCTGAGCCTCTCTCCCCATCTCACCACCCCTTCTAGTACAGGTGCCTCGACCCCCCATTTCCTTTCAGACCCCTCCCCCAACTCCCTACTCTCCAACCCCCCACGTGCTCCTTCACTTCCCCTCCAGCTTCCCTTCCAGGCTCCCCTCCTGCCCCCACTTCTCCTCTACCCCCCCCCACCGCAGCTCTTCCCCCATCTGACTAACCCTCTCTAATCCAGTGGCCCCAACACCCCAACCCATTTCCCTGCAGACCCCCCCTCCCTTCCGCGCCCCGAACCCTCCCTCCTTACTCCTCCCCCAGTTCCTTTACCACCCCCCCGACCCCCCCAGATGATTCGCACTCCCCCAGCCCTTCCCCCATGTCTGTGTGTCCCATTGACGTGGGTCTGGCTCCGCTCTCCAGTAGAAATCACGCCCCTGAGAGCTGGACTCTGACCCGAGACTGCGGAGACACCCCCCCCCCCCCCCCCGCGGCCCGGGTTCGCAGCCCGCCCGCGCCGATCCGTCCGCTTCCCCAGGGTGTGTCGGAGAAAGAAAGAAAAGGGGAAAGGACCAGAAAGGACAAATCTCAGCCTCAGAATGTCACCTGCCAACGTAGGTCCCCCATGTCCAGCAGGGGGCAGAGCGACAAACTCTTCCACCCCCCCCGCCGCCACAAGCCTGCATGGAGTTATCAGCACCTGCCCCCCCATAGTGCCCATTGTACTGTACAGCCGCCCCCACCCTCTGCTGCCCCCTAGTGCCCATTACACAGTATAGCCGCCCCTTCCCCACTCCCATCCTCTGCTGCCCCCTAGTGCCCATTATACAGTACAGCCGCCCCTTCCCCGCCCCCACCCTCTGCTGCCCCCTAGTGCCCATTATACAGTACAGCCGCCCCTTCCCCGCCCCCAACCTCTGCTGCCCCAGGACAAAGCTTCCAGCTGGAGACCAAAGGGTTGTGTGGCGGGGTGAAGACCGGGGCATTTGGAGACCTGGACCACTGGCACTAAGGGGAGAGGGACAGAGCCAGGGCAGCCAAGGGGACTTCAGGGTCCGCGCGGCTCCCAGGAGCCTTTATCTCAACCCTGGCCTTTGTGGGGGACCCAAGGTCAGGCCGACAAGGCGTGCCACGCGAAGCAGGGAGTATGTCTGCCATCACTGCCGGTACCCCCTGGGTGTCCTGGGCTCACAAGGATCCCAGCCGTGGTTCCTCTGGGCTGGATCAGCTGAGCTGAGCCCCGCAGAGGAGAGGGGTGGCTGGTACTAAAGTTCCTGTCTCAGAGGCCGGGGGGACTGCCTCTGCAGAGACATGGGGGTCCTGCTGGGGCCCCGGCCCAGTGAAGGGGTCACTCCCAGGAGACGGGTGCCTGGCAGGGTACAATGCAGCCCTGTGGCTGGGTGACAGGGACAGGGGTGATACTGGGATTGGGAACGGGAGTTGTGGCTGCCATGGGATAGTCTGCGTCCCCCGCAGGACCACCCACACGTCAGTGGGGCACAGGCGTGTGGGTCAGAGACTGTACATGGTCCATCCACTTGAGCCAGACCCACCCCCTGCCTTCTGTCATACACAGAGCAGGGCTGCTGCCCCCCAGAAGTGGGTGGAACAGACAGACAGAAACCCCCTTTTCGTAGTGTCAAACACTAGACCCCACTGCCATAAAGCCAGCCTGCTCTTTCTTTCTTTCTTTCTTTCTTTCTTTCTTTCTTTCTTTCTTTCTTTCTTTCTTTCTTTCTTTCCCCACCCCTCTCCACCCTCATTGGCTCCTCTCCCCTTCATCACACCCCTTTGATTCACACCCCCTTTCTCTCCAGCCCCACCCCCAGCCTCTGCCACTTCCTCTTTTGTTGTTTTCAGGGTTCCCACAGGAGTCCCCCAAGGGGTGGGGGAGAGCTGGGACGCTCCTCGCCCACTCTCCCTGGCCCCACGGCCCCTGTTCTGGCAAGGCAGGGAGCGGGGGAATGAAGAAGACTTCCTGGAGGACGAGTGGCGAAGGAGGGGGAGGGCAGTTGCGGGCTTGAGGTTCTTCCCACCCGGCTGACTCTGTCTCCTTCCCTCTCTTTCTGAACTTTCTTTTCTCTCTCTCTCTCACTATCTCTCTCTCTCTCTTCCTCCATCCCTTGTGCTCCAGCTCGTCGGGGAAACCCCACCACGACTGATGACATCCGGACGGGGATGACGGGCGACAGGCGAGTCTCCGTCGGGTACCCAGGGACATCCTTTCCCCCAGAGCAGGATGGGCCCCCGTGGCCCGGGCCCCGATGGCCCTTGCCCCCAGAGCAGGATGGGTCCCCGCAGCCCGTCCCCCTAGCAGGATCATAGACTCCCTTGGTGTTGGGGTCCTGAGTTTCCCCCATCCCAATGTTCCCCTCAGCCTGCCTGGTCTCTCCCACTCCCCGTCTCCTAGATCAACCTCGCCCCCCCCCCCCCGCCCGCCTGGTTCCCCCACTCCTGTTCCTATCCACGGGCTGCTCAGCCTGGTCTCTCCCCCCACCCATCGACCTCCCCCCACAGTCTGTTTTCCCCTGCCTCCCAGATGGGATTGACCCCTCAGCCCTGGCTGCCCCCAATTATCCCCTAAACCTGGTCTCCCCCACTGATATCCCCCGCCCGCTTGGTCTCCCCCCTCCCCTCCAGGATACTGGTTTCTCCGGTTCAGCTCCCCAGCTTGGTGTCCCCCATCCCCTCCTAATGCCCCCCTAACCTGCTATCCCTCTCTCCTGGGTGTGCCCCTCAGCCCAGTCTCCCCCGCTCTCCTCACGCAGCAGTCAGCCCCTCTCTGATCTCCTCTCTCCCACCTCCAGGTCTCACCCCCCCATCACCATGCGGCCACGCCGGTTCTTCATCTTGGTGCAGGATTTCTCTGGGGAAGGTGGGGGGCAGGTGCCCCGGGGCAGCCTCCTGAGCCAGGCGGGCGAGCCCCCCGCTCTGGACTGCCCCTTCTGGGCCAAGCTGCTGGACACGGAGGCCATGGTGCAGGTGCCGGCTCGGGCTGCACGGGAGCTGAGCAAAGAGCAAGCCGGGATGCTGCAGGCCGTGACCAATGGGGACGAGCGACTGGGGCTCTTCAGACAGGAGGGGCTGCTGCGCAGGCGGGGGGCCCTGCGCCCAGGGGACCGGGTCCGGGTCCAGATCACCTCGGCCTCCGGGGAAAAGGTCCGGGGTGTCCTGCGCTACCGGGGACCCATGGGAGACAGCAAGGAGCAGGCTGGAGTCATCTTTGGGGTGGAGCTGGTGGTGAGTGAAGGGGGAGCCTCTAGGGGGCGCCAGCTCCAGTCAAGGATTGGCTGGACTGGGGGGAATGGAACATGACGTCTTACCCCCCTAGGGGGCACCAGCTCTGACCCAGGCCTGGTGGGCTAAAGGGGGTGGGGGATAGGACATGGGGCCTTTCCCCTCTAGGGCGCACCAACTCCAAGCTGGAACTGGCTGGCTCAAGGGTCAGGGAACAGGACATGGGGCCTTTCCCCTCTAGGGGGTGCCAGCTCCAATCTGGCCTCATGGTAGGGGACTGTATCAGGCATCCATGTCAACCCCCCTATTCTGTTCCTCTCCAGGGATCAGCGGCTGGGAAGGGTTTCACCGACGGCTCCTTCAGAGGCCAGAAGTTCTTCTCATGCCGGGAGAACTGCGGGGTTTTTGTGCCTGTGAGCCGGATTGAGCCGGATGAGGGGGCCGAGTGCAGCCCCCTGATAGCTCCCCGGGGCAGCCGCCGGGCATGCACCAGGCTCCAGCTGGCCACAGGGGACCCCCTCAAATCTTCTCCACCCCTGGAGCTCGGAGATCGGGTCTTCTTCAAGATGGGTGACAGCGCCCCTGGGGGCACTGTGTTTTTCTGCGACTATCTGCCCAAGAAGGAGATGGCTGGGGTCTTCGTGGGGATCTGCCTGGTGAGAAGGCGTTGACCCCCAACTTCCAGGGTGGGATCAGACAGCAAGATCCTTATTGAGAGGATCATAATTGGGGGCCCCTTTCCTGAATCCCCTTATTTTCCAGGATCAGCCTGTTGGCTCATGGGATGGCAAATTCAGTGGCCAATCGCTCTGCCACTTCCCCTCTCCGGAGCACGGGATCCTCCTGCCAATCACCAAAGTCCATAAAGGTAGGACCTACAGTAAACAGCAGGGGCGGGAGGCCCTCTGGGCTCGGCTTCATTGTATGGGGCGTTGGCCCTGCCCATGTCATGCGGTCGCTGAGATACAACAGCATTTCTTGGCCAACAAGATGGCTGCCCTCATGGCCTCTCTCCCAGCCATGCAATGGGACATAATGACATCCCTTCCAGACCCTCCGGCTAGCTGTCCAAGATGGCTACCCTAATGGCGGTCACTTTCTGCCAGCCAAAATGGCCACCCCCCTGTAGCGGTCAATGCCTGTTGGCCAAGAAGGTCACCCCAGTGCCAGTCAGTGATCACTGGCCAAGCTGGCCTCCCCAGGGGTGGTCAAAGCCTGACAGCCAACATGGCCATCCCAGTGGTGGTCAATACCTGATGGCCAAGATGGCCATCCAACAGGCCCCATCTGCTTAATGTCTGCCATGTTGTTTTGGTTCCTTTCCCTACAGAAAAGGCTGATGAAGGCCCCAAGGCCTTGAGTGATGACCCCTCCCTAAGGCTCCTCGATGACCCCCCATCCCCCTCCTCCATTCGGTATCCACCCAGGCCGGAATGGGGGTCCCCTCATGGCTCTCCCTCCTCCCTGTTGATGGGGGGCACTGAGGAGCAGGGGGAAGGGGAGGAGGAGGAAGGAGAGGAGGAGGAGCTGGCTTTTCCTCTGCTGGAAATCAACTCAATGGTGGAGGTGCATGACCCCCCCATCTACGGGGTGATCCGCTGGATTGGGGCGCCGCCGGATGTGGGGGAGACCATTGCAGGGCTGGAGCTGGTGAGACAATGGCAGACATCTGCAGGGGACAGACATGGGGGTTTATGGGACCCCAACCCTGTCCTGAGTGGGGTCACCCCCATGGGGCAGGGTATGGGACTCCCATCCCATCTTTAGTAGGGTCAATCCATGGGAGGATTATAGGGCCCCCCAGCTGCCTCCCTCCTGGGGTCATCCCATGGGGAGCAATGGGACCCCTGGCCCCCTTGACACAGTCCCTGCCCCTCTCTCCAGGAGGAGCCGCTGCCCTCAGGCTGCACGGACGGGATCTACCGAGGGATGCGGTACTTCCAGTGCCCGCCCGGCAAGGCCCTCTTCGTCAAGCTACGCCACTGCCGGCCCGATGCCCGCTTCGGGGCTCCCCAGCCCCCTGAGAACCCCGTGCTGCGCTGCAACTCACTGGGTAAGTCCCTGGGGGCCTGGCAGGGGAGAGATGGAAGGTGGGGGGCACGCCACTGCGGGGGGCGGGCATTGGAGGGGGTGGGGGACAATGCCCCAGGGGGTGGGGACAGAGCTGAGGGGGGTGTCTCCCTATAGGGATGGGAGGGGCGGGCTATTGATAGCGATCCCAGTCCAGGTCTGCCTCCCCTCCCACAGCTTTCAGGGTCTATGCCAGCGAGCGGGTGCCAGAGGACACCCCCCCGGGGCTGGGTGAAGAGGGGGGGCAGCGCCTGATGGGCTGGAAGAAAGGGATCCAGGGCCATTGCAACTCCTGCTACCTCGATGCCACCCTCTTCTGGTGAGTGACTTCCCCCCCACCCCCCGCCCTAACCACTAAGCCCCACTCCCCTCCCAGAGCCAGGGAGAGAACCCAGGAGTCCTGGCTCCCAGTCCCCGCCCCGGCTTTATTCCCTAGCCCCCACTCCCCTCCCAGAGCCAAGGAGAGAACCCAAGAGTCCTGGCTCCCAGCCCCCACCCGCCTGCCTGCCTGTTCGTTGGCTGCTCTAACCACTGGGCCCCCTTCCCTCCCCTCCCAGAGCCAGGAATAGAACCCAAGAGTCCTGGCTCCCACCTCCCCCGCCCTCTAACCACTAGCCCCCATTCCCCTCCCCGCACTGTGGAGAGACCCCAGGAGTCCTGGCTCCCAGCCCCCTGCTCTAACCACTAGCCCCCACTCCCCTCCCAGAGCCAAAGAGAGAACCCAGGAGTCCTGACCTTCCCTGCCCCCACAGCATGTTTGCCTTCAGCTCCGTGCTGGACTCGCTGCTGCTGCGCCCCGCGGACAAGAATGATGGGGCGTCTTACGAGGAGACCCGGGACCTGCTGAGAACTGAGATCGTTAACCCCCTGCGCAAGTGCGAGCATGGGGGACGGGTGTCTCTCCAGGGGGTGAGGGGTCCATGGAGGGGTGAGGGGGGTCTCTCCAGGAGGCAGGTGGGTCTCTGGGGGTGAGGGGTCTATGGAGGGGTGAGGAGGGGTCTCTGGGGTTGAAGGGGGGTCTCTCCAGGATCCAGGGGGAGTCTCTGGGGGTGAACAGGGGTCTTTCCAAGGGCAGGGGGGTCTCTGGGGGTGAAGGGTCTGTGGAAGGGTGAGGGGGGTCTCTGGGGATGAAGGGGGATCTCTCCAGGGTGCAGGGGAGTCTCTGGGGGAGACAGGTCTATGGAAGGGTGTGTGGGGGTCTCTGGAGATGAAGGGGGTCTCTCCAGGGTGCAGGAGGGGTCTCTGGGGGTGAAAGGTCTGTGGAGAGGTTGGGGGGTCTCTGGGGGATGAGGGGGGTCTCTCCAGGGGGCAGGGGCTCTCTGGGGGTGGGGGTCTATGAAGGGGTGAAGGGGTCTCTGGGGGATGTGGGGGGTCTCTCCAGGGGGTAAGGGGGGTCTCTGTGGGTGAGGAGGTGTTTGGGGGAGGGAGGAAGGGAGGGGGTGTCTCTGGGAGAGGCTGGGGGTGTGGCAGGTTCTGTCCAGGGGGAGGGAGTCCCAGCGGGAGGGGGCTGAGGGGGAGGTATGTAGGCAGATTGCCAGTGGGGTAACCCCCCACCCCCCACCCCCAGACACGGCTACGTCTGCGCCACCAAGGTGATGTCCCTGCGGCGGGTCCTGGAGGCAGCTGGACACTCCCCAGGCTTCACCAGCGAGGAGAAAGGTGGGGTGGGGAGGGGTATGGGACAGGAGGAGCCGGGGTGCAGGGAAGGGGGTGGGGGAGAGTGGCGGGGGGAGGGGCAGGGTATATGGGGCGAAGAGGTTGGGGTGCAGAGGGAGGGGATGTGGGGAAGGGGCCACAGGGGAGGTTTGGGGGTGCAGGGGAAAGGGGTGGAGGGGCTGGGGGAGGGGGGCTGGGGGAGCAGGGGGTCCCCACTCTCACCCATGCATTCCCCCCCCCCCCGCAGACCCCGAGGAGTTCCTCACCCTGCTGTTCCGGGTGCTGAAGATGGAGCCCCTCTTTAAGATCCGGTAAGACTCCCCCAGCCCCTCATTCCCCTGTCTGGCTGGCTCCTCCCCCTCCCCACCTGCCTGACTGGCAGGGTCTCCCCTCCCTCCACCCCCTCCCCCTTCTGCTGCCCCCCCCCCGCCAAGCTTCCACCCCCCCCACCACTGTCTGCCAAACACCCGCTACCCCACTACCCAGCTTATCCCCCCCTACAATTCCCTCCAAAGTCCCCCTCCCAACCCCCCTTCCTCACACCCTCTCCATCTCCCCGCTACACATTCCCCTTCTACTCCTCCTCTGCCCCCCTCCTAACACCCCCCAGCTCCCCCCTTTCCCCCTCCACTCCCCCCGCTCTCTGCTCCCCACTAACCCCATCTCTCTCTCCCCCAACCCAGGTCAGCGGACAAGGACCCCCAGGGCTGCATCTTCTACCAGATCTTCATGGAGGGTGGTGCAGGGGGGGCAGGCCGGGGGGTCCCCACAGTGCAGCAGCTGCTGGAGGGGTCACTGGTCGCCGGTGACCTCAAGTTCACTGAGGTGAGAGGTGGGGGACAAGGGGAGGAGCTGGGTGCTGGGGGGGGACTGGAGCCCCTATCCCCCCTTCCTGCCCCCCCACACTAACCCCTTCTTGCCCCTACCCCCGTCAGGCCCCCTCCTGCCTCATCCTGCAGATGCCCCGCAATGGCAAGGACTACAAGGCCTTCGCCACCATCCTGCCCAGCCTGGAGCTGGACCTCACTGACCTGCTGGAGGACAGTAAGGGGGGGGGCAGGGGGAGGGCTGGGGGGCGGTGGGTAGCGAGAGAAGGAGGGGACAGCCAGGAGGTGGGCAGGGGGCAGGAGATGTGAGGAATGTGGCAAGACGGGGGTGGATGGGGGGCAGTGAGGAAGGGGGAGGTTTGCGGGGAAGGGGAGGGGTCAGCAAGGAGGAGGGTGGCGGGGGGTGCGAGAGGGTTGGGGTCAGAAGAAGGTAATGGGGGAGGGGCACAGAAAGATGGACGGAGGGGCAGGGGCAGAAAGAGGTGGTGCGGAAGGGTCACAGGGAGGTGGGGGGAGTGGAGGGGTCAGAAGGAGGGGGTGTGGGAGGAGACAGTGGAGGAGGGGTAGGCAGCTGATGGGGGTGTTGGGGAGGGGGTAGCGGGAGGCGGCAGGGTGCAGGGAGGTGGTGGGGGAGGGGAAGCAGTGCGGAGGGGGTTTGGCCCTGGGGTGCTGGTGCTGTGACTGACCACCCCCCTCTGCTTTGACAGCCCCCCGGGAGTGCTGTATCTGCCAGGATCTGGCGCGGAGCGAATGCCCCGAGTGCTACGGGGACCCCAGCATCGGGGCAGGGAGCACCCGTCAGTACTGCACTGTCTGCTGGCAGCAGGTACTGCCCGCTGGCCACCAGGGGGAGACACGGCGATGGGGGTGGGGGGGCGCTGGGGGCCAGAGGGGAGAAGGGGATGGAGGATGCAGGGAGTATTGGGGGGTGGGGGAGGCAGAGGTGGGTGTCTGTGGGGAGGTGTGGGGGGGTTCTGGGACATGCTGTTCCCTGTAATCACCCCCTCCCCCACCCAGGTTCACCGTCACCGTGCCCGGCGCTCTCACCACCCCCGCGCCCTGCGCCTACCCCCAGAGCTGGAGCACCTGCCACCCCCACCAGGCCCCCTGCCCCGCCAGACTATGCAGCTCTACGCCGCCCTCTGCATCCAGACCAGCCACTATGTGGCCTTCGCCCGCCACGGTCCGCACCGCGGCCAATGGCTCTTCTTTGACAGCATGGCCGACCGCCAGGGTGAGCTGTGCGCCGGCCCTTTAAGGGCGGCGTGGGGGAGGGGGGCGGTGTCGCTGCAGGGGGCGTGGCTGGGGGCTGCCCCTGGTGGGCACCCCAGGAATTGCAGCAGGGAGACTCCCGTCTTCCTTCCTTCTTTCCATCCATTTTCTCTCTCTCCCTTTTCTCCTTCCCTCTTTTTTTTCTTTTCTCTCCTTTCTGTCCTTACCTCCATTTTCCTCCAGCTCTTCCCTCTTTTCCTTCTCTCATTTTCTCCTTCCTTCTTTTCTTCCATTCTCACCATTCTTTCCCCTTTTCCTTCTCTATTTCCATCTGTTTTTTCCTTCTCTCCCTTTTCTCCTTCCTGCTTTCCTCCACCTATTTCTTTGCTCTCTTCTCCTTCGCTCTTTCTCTCCATTTGCTCCTTCTCTTTTCAACTTCTCCTTCCTTTTCTTTTTTCTTTCTCTCATTTCCCTTTCCTCCTCTCTCTCCATTTTTTCCTTTTCCTTTTGTCTCTTTTTTCTTTTCTGTCTCATTTCTTCCCCCTTCCCCCTTATGAGTCCCTCTCCATTTTCTCTTCTCTTTCCCATTCCCCCTCTCTCCCCTTTATATTCTTCTCTCTCTCCATTTTCTCTTTCCCGTTCTTTCCTTTTCTATATTCTCTCCACTTTCTCCTTTTTCTGTTTTGCACTTGTCTTTCCCCTTCACTTTTCCCTTTTTCCGCTCCTTTTTCTTCCCCCCAATTTCTCCTCCTTTATATCCATCCTTCTCTCCACTTTTTCCTTCTCTCTCTTTCTAGCTTTTGTCACTCCTTATTTCTCCCTCTTTTGTTTCCAATTTTGTTTTTCCTCTCTCTCCTTTTTCTTATTCTCATCTTCTCTCTCCATTTCTCCATTCTCCTCTTCCCATTTTCTTTATCCATTCCTCTTGTCCCTCTTTCTCTGTTAATTTTCTCATTCCCTTTTTTGCTCCATTTTCTCATTCCCTTCTTCCTCTCTCCATTTTCTTGTTCCCATCTTCTCCCCCTTTTCATACCTTCCCTCCCTCCCTCCCGCCTCTATTTTATTCATTCTTTTTCTCTCCTTTTCCTCCTTCTCTCTTTCCCTCTCTCCTTTTTAACCCCTTCCTTCCCCCTTCTTCCTTTCCAGGTGGCCAGAATGGCTTCAACATCCCACGGGTCACACCTTGCCCGGAGGTGGCCGACTACCTGGAGATGAGCCCGGAGGAGCTCCAGGTGCTGGACCCCAAGTCCCTGCCCCCCTGCGCCCGACGCCTGCTCTGTGATGCCTACATGTGCCTCTACCACAGCCCCACCCTTGGGCTCTACAAATAGTCTCTCCCTGGGGATACGGTGACTGGGGAGAGGGCAACGAGACTCCATCAGCCCCAGGACTGCAGCCCAGTGAGGGGACTTTATTTGCACCATGAATGGGACACCTGTGCCTTTAAGAAGCGGCTGGGAACTACTTGGACCTATAGCTCAACCTTGGTATCCTTATGCCCCTTAAAGGGGCTGGATCAGAGCTGACGCCCCCTAAAGGGGAAAGGCCCTGTGTCCCATTCCCCTCCCTCCGAGCCAGCCGGTCCTCCATCCTGGGGCAAGATGGGAGCTGGCGCCCCCTAGAGGGGAAAGGCCCTGTGTCCCATTCCCCTCCCTCCGAGCCAGCCGGTCCTCCATCCTGGGGCAAGATGGGAGCTGGCGCCCCCTAGAGGGGAAAGGCTCCATGTCCCGTTCCCCACCCCCTGAGCCAGCCAGTCCCACATCCTGGGTCCAGATGGGAGCCCCCCTATTCACCCACCTCCATGCAGGTGGTCTAATTTCTGGAGCAAGAGCAAGCACACAAGCTCTGAGTTTTTCTACACCCTGCTGGGGGGACAAGAGGGCCTGAACCTGGTCCCCACTTCTTCTGCTGCTTCCCCCTGCCCCGCTCCCCGTGGCCTGTAGGTGGTGATGGCCCCATTGTGACACCTCCATTAAAAGCGGACAGGACTGAAAAATCCCATTGCCGCAGGCCTGAACCAAACCAGATTTAAGACTCATCCTTTGCAAACCTGCCTGAGTAAACTGGTGACGTATAGGATCACGGCGCCGAGGAGAACCGGACCTACCCGATCTTTATCTCAGCAGCTGGGCTGTGATGCCACTGTGCTGTAGAGGCTTGCCGCACCGAGCAGCCGCTGCAGACATCCTGGAGGGCTTCCAGGAGAGACGGGGGGCAGTGAGGACATCCCTGGACAAGGCCAGGGCTCTGCTGGAATCCGGGGTGCAATTCTGGGCCCCAACTGTTCCAGAAGGAGGGATTTAAACTGGAGCAGGCACTGAGAAGGGACGACCAGGGGAACGGAGAGTCGGGCTGATGCGAGGGGAGTGAAAGAGCTGGGCTTGTTTAGTCTACCAAAAAGCCAGTGAGAGGAGATCTGTCTGCCGTCTATAAATACACCAGGCGGGGGCGGGCTAAATACCAGGGAGGGTGAAGAGCTATTGAAGCTAAAGGACAATGTTGGCATGAGAACAAATGGCTGCAAACAGGCCATCAACCAACTCCAGCTGGAAAGGAGGAGGAGGTTTCTCAGCACCAGAGGGGTGAGGGGCTGGAATGACCTCCAATAGGGGGTGTGGGGGCAAATAATCAAGTAGATTTAAGGTTGAGCTGGGGAAATGGATTAATGCAATTGTATGACAGGGAGGGAGCCTTGGAGCCAATCGTCCTCTGTTCCTAATGGTCATGCTTCAGTGTTCCAGACGGCCACTGGCAGGGGTCAGGAAGGGATTCGCCACCCGGTGTATGCTGGGAAGTTATTTTTGAATCACCTTCCTCGGAAGCCCCAGGGATGTCCACTTCTGGAGAGGGGCCATTGGACAGGGAGGGCAGAGGTCTGAGGTCTCCAAGCATCCTCTCTCTCAGGTGCTCTGGCTGGTTCTTGCTCCTGGGCCCAGAGTCTCGCTGGTCGCCGTATGTGGGGCAGGCAAGCAATTTTCCCCCAGCGCAGTTTGGCAGGGACCTGGGCGGGTTGCCTCCCTCTGCAGCATGTGGGTGCAGGTAACTTGCCAAGATTAGCTGGATTCCATGGGGTGAGCGTTGGCATTGGACACTAATTGGATTAAACTCCCACTCTGGGTAGGCAAGCCCGAAGAGCGACCGACTTTGTGCCGATTCTGTTCCCAGAGTGGAATGTGATTCACCCCCCAGAGCTACTAGCTTCCCCGGCGTAGACCAGCCCTTAGTGATAAGGAAGGTCACGAGGAGTGGTAGCAAGTTTCACTACCCCCTGCCACATTGATCCTGCCATGCCCCAAAAGACCTTCACTTTGTGTGGGCCTGCTACTGTCTCTGTGTCACCCCGAGGGTTTGGGACGTCAGGGCTGGTGCCAGAGAGAGCCCAGACCTTAGGCTGGGATCTAAGAGCGATATCCTGAGCTGGGGACCAGGATCAGGGTCCCAGTGCTGATGCCAGGGGCAAAGCTGGTGGCAAGGCCCAAGTACCGATGCTAGGGGTTGGGACTGGAGTCGCCCTTCCAGGCCCGGGCTGGGGTCGGCAGACTGAACCGAGAGACGGGTCCATCTCTGGCTGGCCTCCTTGCACAGCCACTTTCTGGAATGCCTCCTGGGTTCAAATAGGGCATCTGGGCCAATCAGGGACCAGGAGGAAGCTGTCACGCAGTCCGGCCCTCTGAGGCGGTACTTCCTGTGGTGGTGATCTTCCAGGGAAGGGTGCCCGTGGCATGGAGGTGTCAGCCACCCCTGCAGAACCTCACCCCTGAGCCTGCTGCTCTCCTAGAGCCAAGCCCCTGGGAAATCCTTCTGGGGATCCCCTCTGCCCAGGAGTGGGGTTTCAGGTGGCAAGGGTGGGACCTGGCTGTGCCAGCCCAATATGTGAGGAAGGTCTCCTCCCTGATGCTAGCGGCACCTCATCGGATTGGAGGGGAGCAGTGGCCCCACCCAGGGGAAAGATGGGGCACAGACCAGCTGATCACCCCAAGAAGACTGCAGAGGGGATGGGGCTGTGTAACCATCTGCCCTGTCTGCCCTGAGAAGACTTGCAGGAGCAGTGGGGAGCTGATAGGATTGGAGTGGGGGCAGGAGCTTGGGAAGGGTTGTGGGGAACAAGGGGCTGCTGCCGCTGGGGAGGGATCAGGAGAGCCCAGAGTGGGGAGGTAGGTAGGGCTTGGGGTGGAGGGTGGTGTGGGGAGCAGGTATATATAGACCAGCCAGCAGGGGGCACTCAGGGCAGTGGGGGTGGGTGGGATGAAGTGGCCATTTTCTGTGCCATTTTTATGAAGCAGGTGTGTGCCTCAGTTTCCCCCTGCACATTGCCTTGCTGCCTGGTGGGTGCACACCGGCTAACGCTGCTCCTGGCACAGGAAGTGCGGGCGGGGGATGTCTCCTCACTCTCTGGGGGTCAGCAAAGAACAGCTTGGAACCGACCCAGCTTCCAGAGGGGGGGCAAGATTCCCCCAAGGACTGAACGATCGACATCCAGTCGCTGGAAACCCGGCAGGCGGGATGTGGGGACTGAGCTGGGAACAAAGGGGAGAAGGTGTCAGGCGGCTGGGGTGGGAGGGTGTGAGCTGGGTCTAAGGGCAAAGAGACAAAGAGCTAGACCTAAGGGAGGAGTCCATGACCACTGGTTTGGCTCATTGAACAGACTCAACCAGGGATGGACCATGTCTCAACCTATGTCTCTCTTTGCTAGCCCAAGGGCTTGCCGATGCTGTGGGCCGGGGAAAGGCTGCATGTGGTCACTGGCCTCCAGTTGGTCCACTGCCAGGAGCCATGGAGAGAGATGGGGATTGCCAGTGCCGAAGAGTCTTGGAGGCCACTATGGATCTGTGTGGATCCTGGGGCCCGGCACACTAAATTTCCCACATATTTGGTTTCAACACGCTCTGCTCCCTGCCTGTCTCACAGAGATACCGACTCAAGGGCCTTTCGTAGGTCCCTGCTGCTTTCCTTCTTTCTCCTCCATTTCCCCCCTTTTATAGCCCCCAAAGAGAAACAAAGGAGAAAAGCAAGGAAATTCAATGCCAACAACTTGGTGAACGCCCAAAAAAAATCGATGCTTTATTCAGGATTGACAAATGCATTGTGTTTCTGCAGCAGATTCGACCCCAAAACGATCCCAAAGCAGAATTCAGGCTGCAGGAGGAGTCAATTTTTATCGTTAAATGTCGGTAAATGTTGATTGTACGATAATAATCAAAATCAACAGCTAGGCAAGGTAAGCAAAATGCTGTTGGAGTAATTACTAGACTTTGATTAAAGGCTGTTTACACCATATATTTGGCCATGTGCTGTTGAGAATTTGTGTTTTACCAGCTATAAAGCTTTAACTTTTTGAATCTCAATGTCCACTGTCATTAAATAATTATTGTCTGTCCTCCTCCACTGTCTGATCCCACTCAATTTCCCACAACTGTGAAAATGTAAATACATAATTTTTTTAAAAAAAGGTTAAAGGCCATAATTTTGCACAACTGAAAATTTAAATTGATGAAAATGGAAGAAAATGTTTATAAACAAACATTGATTATACCTGTTGAAATTAAAAAAAAAAGGCAAAAATCAAATTCTGCCACACCTAGCCGTAACTATAAAAGACCGAGAGGAGAATTAATTAAATTATCTGCGTTGCTAAGGATCGTGGGAGAGCCGCTTAGGAGAGGCAGATGAGCTGGGTGGGAAGGCGGGAGGAAGGCATGGATTTCGAGGGATTGATTTGATCCCACAAATTTCTAGGAAGCCAACGTGACACTCAATCCAAGAGGCTCTGGCTTGGCTGTCGCCCATGGGATGGTCACGGCATCGTCAGTGGGCTTTGTCTCCAAGAGGCTCAGGAGGATGAAGGCAGAGGGAGGGAGGAGGGTCAGGTGGGGTCAAGGCACAAGAGGACGGGCTCCTGGCCCAGGCTGAGGTGGTACTGCCATACAAAGCAGCTCTGTTTGGGTCTCACAGTCACCTGCAGCATCTCCTCGTTCTCCTGGGCTTCAGTCCAGTCCTCCTCCTGCTTCGTCTGGGATCCGCTCCTGCCGTACTGGGCTGACAGGGAGAACTGAGCCTAAGTGATGAGCCCAGTGATGGTGCCTGTCTCGAAAGAGCTGCTGGTGGCCACATCCCAGCTGCCCCCAATGCTGGACAGCTCCTGCTTGGTGGAACCCCCCTTGCAGGTCATCTTCTCGGTCCAGGTGATGGACACCTCAGCCACGTTGTCTTGATGCAGTCGCAGCTGCGGATGGAGATGCCCCTGGTGAGGGTCAGGAGCCCTGGTCAGGAAGCTGAACAGGTTGGGGTGGGTGGAGAAGATTCCTCTTGTAAGGCTTGGGTCGGTCCTCACATTGGCTCCCCACTTCTCGTCCACCATGACCAGCGCCTTGTGGGAGTCCATGCGGAGGTAGCAGAGGCCCTGGTGGTGCTTGGGGTGAATGGGGTAGGGGGAGAGCTGGCGGGGCTGGCTCAGGTCCTTCTTGGGCAGGATGACGCCCTGCTCCAGACAGCAGACATAGAAGGTGCTAGCAGTGCAGCGTCCCAACAGACGCACCCTGGTCCGTGCGCAGGTCCTCCACCACCCGGAAGGAGTTGCCCCAGCTGATGTAGACCTTGGAGTCTGTCTGAGAGCCCAGGTAGCGCTCGCTGAGCCGGTGCAAGGGGTGCAGGCTGTGAAGCTGGATCTACTGCCCTTCGTTGAGGCAGTTGGTGGTGAGGTAGCAGCTGAGGTGGTCCTTCTTAGGGACCAGCCTGGCCTTGGGGTGCTGGGCCTGAGGCAGACACAGAAGAGGTCGGGGAGGCAGAGCCAGCAAGGGGACGGAGCCGGTCTGAGGAGGAGGAACCCCATGGCCCCATAGAGATGGGGGTGGGGGTGGGCCCCCTGGCCTAGGGCTGGAGGGACACCTCAGTAGCGCCAGACGGGAATCCGGAATGACTCCCCCTGGGCTTTGGACAAAGGCCAGATCGAAAGTTGCTCTGAGCTCCCCAACCCCAGCAGCTGCCAAAAGTAAAGCAGAAGGGACCCACAATGCATCAGGGTTCTCCCTAGAGGGGGAAATAGGGGTAGTGGGGCAGAGCTGGTCAAATAGTGAAGCTCCCACCATGGGACTAAGGTGACCAGACCAACCTAGTAAGGCACAAAACAAGACCAAGTAACCCTGAGAAATGAACCAGGGCAACAGGTTGTGTGGGACCAAGGGTGGTCGTGGGCCTCAGAGACCCCTGAAATCGCAGATTCCCGAACAGCTACTGAAGGCGCTTCAGAGGCCCCCCCTCCCCCCAAAGCCATAGAGTCCTCACCATCCTTCTGGACATTTGGCACCTTTATAGGTCTTTCTGCATCATGGTCATTGTGGGTTAGTCAAGCCTCGGCGGGGGGCAGACGGACCTCCTAGGAGTCACTGCCATGAAGGGCTGCGGACAGACCTCATGGTCCAAACAGGCCCACTACTGTCCTGAAGGACGTCTTGGGTCTCTCGGGCCCCTTGTAGGCTGCATGGACCCTCAGGTTCTTCACAGGCCTCAAGGCCATTTATAGTCCCATAGACCACTTGTTTCATGATGTTTTCAGGGAAAATGTCTGTTTTGGAGAGACTAGCCCCAGTGGGGATGGGGAGGAAGAGACTGGCACAGGGCCGAGGGCATCTCCATGGGCTTTCTGGCTCAAGAGTTGGGAGGAAGAGAAGGGTCAGGGTCTCTGGTGATGGAGCTATTCTGGCCTTGTCTCCACGGCCTGGAGCGAAGAATAATGTTGGTAGCGGTTCATTATTTCTACAGCAGGAGTCCCCAGGCAAGATCACAGCCCCACTGTGCTAAGTGCCGTACATACACGTTGTGAGAGAAAGGCCCTGTCACAGAATATCAGGGGTGGAAGGGACCTCAGAGGTCATCTAGTCCAACCCCTGCTCGAAGCAGGGCCATCCCCAACTCCCCAGATGGCACCCTCAAGCATCACAACCCTGGGTTTAGCAGGCCAATGCTCAAACCACTGACCTATCCCTCCCAAAGAGCTCACAGTCTATGTAGACCAGCCAGAGGGGAAACTGAGTCACACACAGGGGAAGTGACTTGCCCAAGACCTTGCTGGCAGCAGAGCCAGGGCTAGAACCCCGGGTGTCCTGATTGCCAGCCCAGAGCTCTACCCACTAGACAACACCGCAGGCCCTGGAGAGAAATTGGGGGCCATGGTGCACTATGTTCACTGGGCCCCACCTCCCACATTTTGCCCCAGTTACAGATCTTTTGGGGACCCCCTGAGTTTGGGGCTTGTACAATTGCTTCCCATTTGTCCCCCTCTCGTCAGCCCTACGTGGGGCCTGTATCCTACAAACTCTGCCTTTCTCACACCCCACCCACCCCAATCTCCAAGCCCAGCCCCAGGACACTGTGTTTACACAATTCCTTTCTTCTGCCCTGCCGGTCTTGCAACATCTGTTGCATTGCCTCCACCACTTCCTGGCCCAGGGAGGGTTATGCTAGAGACGCCTGCTGGAGCAGCGGCCGTGTCTCCGAACCCTGCTGGGCTTCTGGTCTTTATCTCTCTGAGGCTCTCGATATTTCCTGGCAGATCCACAAGTTTCTGGTTGTAAATTCTCCCTGACGTATGGCAGGAGAGCAGGAAAGGAGCATCTTGCCAGTGCTGAGCCGTCTCACGCAGGGACCAGCCAGTTGGGGCAGTGCCTGGCCATTGTCTTACAATTCTTCCGCCCCCCACCCCCGACCTCTCCTTGCTGTCTCCCTCAGGGTCTGAGGCTCGATGGCCAGGATCGTTCCACGGAAAGATGCTCCCGGCACCGGCATCTTCTGGAAGAGACACGGAGACTTCATGGTCCGCTCCGACCTGGGCTGCTACTTGTGGACAGAGCGTCTGGAGACCGGACGCAGCATCGAGATCCGGGGTCTGCACCCCTCATGCCAGGGCGGGGATCATTACCTGGGCTCCGAGAGGGACCCCGACATCTACATCATCAAGGGCGACTCCTACGGTGGTACAGGACCTGAGCACAGATGAAGGTGCTCAGGTCTACCAGCTGCATCCCAATTGCCGCCCCGGGGACCACTACATGAAACGCGCCGACTTCTTCTTCATCCTCTTCTTTGGCCAGGGGATCGTGCGTGGTGTGTGCGATTTAAGCACAGACTCCAGGGGTGAAGACATCCCCCTACATCCCCAAAGCTGCCTGGGGCTCTACTACTTTGGCATCGGGAGCTACTGGGCGATGGTCACTGTGGACCAAAGATGGGGAGCTCAGTTCTACCTCTACAAGAGTTTTATCAATGCCAACTTGGCTGCAGTCTACTCCATCACCCTGACCTGGTGAGTTTCCTTCCTGGGGGGCTGGCCCTGACCAGGGGCCCCTCCTTTGGAGGCTGGCAGTGCATCAAGACCCTCTCCAATGATTCGGACACCCCTATCACCTGGACTCACGCTGTGGCCCAGAAGGTGGGCTTCGCCAAGGAGAAGGTGGCCAGCGTCGGGCACAACTGGAAGGTGGGCACTTCCGTCTCACTCGGGGACGGGGAGCTGACAGCAGCTGTTGTCAAGGCCCAGTTCTCCCTCTTGGCCGAGTACGGTGGGAGCAGTGTCAAGACGGAGAAGGAGGACTGGACTGAAGCCCGGGAGGAAGAGGAGACCTTCCAGGCTACCCTGGAGCCCAAACAGAGCCTCTACGTGTGGCAGTACCGCCTTGGCCTGGGCCAGGAGCCCATCTTGTTCTGCCGGGACATCAAGTTCACCAAAGACCCCACCCCGCCTGCCACCATCCCACTGCCCCAATTTTAAGACTATCTTGAGGTGGACCAACCAGCATTGGCCAGGACATTCTTGTGCATCCATGTGGTACATCATCATCCTCCTGGTTATTGGGTCACAGCTAGGCACAGCTACCCAAGGTGGGTCTTTTAGCTCACGCACTAAGATCCCAAGGTTCAATCCCTGTTGCCAATAACTCCCCGAGGGGCATGGTCTTCTTTGACTTGCTCTTGTGTTAATGTCTGGAAATCAGCGATGTGGCTGGGGAGTCCAATGGTATTTGCTAGTAATAGGAAGGCTGTTGTGTTAGTCAGGCCACTGGAGTGGGGCTGGATTCAATTCCTGGCTAGGAGCAACTGTCTTCCATGAGTCTTTGGGTGGGTCAAATTCGGGAAACTGAGGTATCAAGTGATTTAAGGGTGAAAGTGATTTAGGCACCTCAGTCCCACTAAAAGCTTCCATGTGACCAAGTCACTGCTAAAAAATGGGGTTTGGCCCCTGAATCACTTTGAACAATTTGACCCTGTTTCCCCATCTGGACAATGGGGCCAGTAGCATTTCTGTACTGCACAAGGCATAGTGAGAATTGTAGGCATGACTGGGCATCCATTTTATGAATTCGCCGCAGTGCCTGTTAGATTTTAAATCTAGCAAAGTAGATTTGCCAGTTGGATGAATATATTCCATAGCAATTGAATTGAGGATAAAGCCCATTTTGTTGAGTCCAGGCAGCTTAAGTATTCAAATGCTAGGTTCTGCTATTTCCCAAATCAGGGTACTTGCTTATTCTTAACCAATCAACACGCTTATTAATTCACCAAGGTCATGGTAAATCCCTTAGATTTAGAAATCTCGGTCAGATACCCAGTAGGGACTGAACGCAAAATACACGTGCAATCAAGTGAAACAGACTAGCATTGGGCCCAGCTGTTATAGACTTATCCATAAGATTTCTTCCAACATTTACTTCTCATCATCAGTCGTCAATTCTATAGTATTTCTGCTATGTTTATCATCCTCCCAGGAGTACAGTGACTCTTCTCTTAAGGGACTTTGAGGAATTTTTCAAAGCTCTGCTCTAGTTCAAAAGGGGTGTTTTGGGGGTCAGTTTTTGGCCTGTGTTCAGGCTTTGTGATCACATTGGTCCCATCTGGCTTGGAATCCCTGCTCTTGGAAAGGCTGGGTTGGAAAGGGACTAATTTAAGTGATCAAAAGCAATTGCTTGATATTATTAAGTTTCCTCTGGCCAATTGACTTGGCTTTGTAAAGGTTTATCTACATATCACTGGTAAAAATCTAAACAACCAATTCTTGGGTCTGTCAGCAGGAAGAGGCTGGGCTCATCAGGGAATTTGCAGGTGCCGGTTTTTAAAGGCCACAACAAGAGGAACTCAATCTCTGAAATGAAATCTCATTGCGCCTTCTCAGCCCTTTGAACTCTACAGTAGAGGGCGTCTTTCCACATGGCTGGCCTAAATGTTGGTAGCACTTCTGCAGCTGCCTTTGTGGATTCTTCTGCTGAAGCCCTATAACCTTAGAGGAAGGGTGAGTAGGACCAATGGAGGGTGAGCTATCTCTGGGATCCCACAGGGCATCCTCAATTTTATACATCCTGATTTAAGGGCCATTGGAAACCAACCGGCTTCTGATTTCTACTGGACACTTGCTTCATAACCATCAGACTTTGGTTGTTTGCAGTGTAGATAAGAACATAAGAATGGCCACACTGGATCAGACCAGTGGTCTGTCTAGCCTGGTATCCTTTCTTCCAACAGTGGCCAAAGCCAGGTGCTTCAGAGGGAATGAACAGAACAGGTCATGTTTGGTCCCAGGACATGTGAAAGACGAGGTGGGTCAGATAACGCCTTTTATTGGACCAACTTCTTTTGATGAAAGAGAAGTTTCAGCTTCTGCACCAGCTCTGTGGAGCTCGAAAGCTTGTCTCCCTCATCGACAGAAGCTGGTCCAAAAAAGGTATCAACTCACCCACCTTGTCTCTCCCTCTCTCAGCCTTTAGCTGATTCCTTCTGCTGCTTCCATCTACGTCCAGTAGATGGTGATGGTGTCCAACAAGTATCTTCGATTCTTTCCTTAGAGGGTTTTTAAGTTGTTTTCATTTCAGTGACCGTATTTCCCTGTATTCACCCCAGCTATGAGTTGGGATCCCTCCCCCCTCTTTTAAGCATTGTCTGTTGATGCTTCGTTGATTTCAGTTCTTTTTCCTTCTCGCCACCCAACGAACCCTCTTATGTCTAGGGTGCAAAAGTCCTTCTGAAAGCAAACACAATCCATTATAGTTCCCCGAAACATAGTGGGGCTTTTGGCTAGTTCTAATATCTTTCCTTTCGTACCCTTTGATCTGATGCAGACCAACGCACAGCTCCTAATTGGGGGTGAAAGATAACGGAGGGAGCAAACAGATTATCCATGGGATATTTTTCCTAGATTCAGCCATCCTGCTCTTCCAGGACAGTCTTTCAACTTTAGCTGGGCTGAGGTGTCACAAGGCTAATGGTTGTTTTCTTATGGTCTCTAGTTTCCAGCAGGGGTTCAGAACTAGCCTATTTTGCGGGGATCAGAGGGGAATAGCTTTTCTGCCCTTGAGGACCGAGAGGAACTAATTATTATTAGCCACATATTCTAGGCATACTTCTAACAGGATGTAACCCAAACTGTGGGACATTCAGATACTAACGTGATTCATACAAGTGACTGGCTAAGTATTGGATAACTGGGTTATCTGAGGTCTGCACTAGCTGATTTAATGGTCCCTTTAAATCCATGAATATAAGCACCTTTATGGTTTCCCGCTACCTGAAACCTGCATATGGGCCTTTAACTTCCAAATTCACCGGAGAAATGTCAGCAATTTGTCAGCTGTGAATAAAGGAACTTTGCACATTAACAAAGTGTTGTTTGGTATTGCACCGCCCCCCCCCCCCCAGTTATATGATTTTGTGTGGATTTTTTTTTTAAGGGTAAGAATTGGGAATGAAAGAGGAAACTAAAGGGATTAGCAGTGAGGTGTGGTAGGTAGAGGACTGGACTGAGGGTCTGGACTCCTGGTTCTATCCCCAGCTCTGGGAAAGGAATTGGGTCTAGCGGTTAGAGCAGCAGGGTCAGGAGCCAGGACTCTTGGATTCTTTCCCCAGCTCTGGAGAGGAGTGGAGTTTAGTATTAGAGCAGCAAGTCTGGGAGTCAGGACTCCTGGGTTCCATGCCACCTCTGGGAGGAGAGTGAGATTTAATGAGCTGTTCCCCAGCTGCCCCACCCCAGAGCTGGCTGCATTTCAGTGGGTGGGTGAACACTTCCTTGCAGATAGTCTACAAAGCCCGACAGTAGAAACGTGTCCATCTCACTACGGCCCCTTTGGGGCAGTTCACAAAGGGTTAAGAGAAGGCAGGGCTGGGGGAGGGATGAATGGAAGTTCATAGCCTGGCCCCGCCCTCAGGAAGCTGGAAGCCACTGGCTGGATCAGGTGCATAGGACAGGTGATTGGGTCTCAGCACACAGCTCTGCCACGGAATTGCTATGAGACCTGGGGTAAGTCCTGTCCCCTCTCTATCTCAGTTTCCCCTTTCACCCTGTGTCTGTTCAGACTTTGAGCTCTTCGGGACAGGGACTGTGTCCGTGCAGCACCGGGCACAACGTGCCGGGGAGGGGGCTGATCTCAGTTGGGGTCTGTGCAGCACCGGGCACAACGGGGGGCCTGATCTCTGCGGAGGGGCTCAGAAGATATGAGTCAGCCACACCTGGCAGGGGGGAGGCTGGAAGCCTCAGACTTTCCTCCCATTCATACAAAGAGCCAGCCGCACAAACCCACTTCCCCGGCCAGAGCCGGTCCCCGCCCCTGCCTCGCCCCGTGTCACAACCTGGAATTTCCCAGCTGGGCCGGGCAGTGGCGGGAGGGGGCCTCTAGGGGGGTGGGGAGAGCAGTGACAGCCAGAGAGGGTGTGTGGGGCCAGATAGATGGGCTGCATGGGACAGACAGAAACTGGGGCAGATGGATGGGTGTTTGTGGAGATGGATGGATGGAAAGAGAGATAGAGGGCTTGGGGATGGATAGACAGGGGGGCGGATGGATGGATAGATACATAAAGGGGGGATGGATGGACAGATAAAGCGGTGGATGGATGGATGGAGAGATAGAGGGCTTGGGGATGGATAGACGGGGACGGATGGATGGATAGATACATAAAGGGTGGATGGATGGACAGATAAAGCGGTGGATGGATGGATGGATGGGATAGAGAGATAGAGGGCTTGGGGATGGATGGATAGATACATAAGGGTGGATGGATGGACAGATAAAGCGGTGGATGGATGGATGGATGGATGGATGGATGGGATAGAGAGATAGAGGGCTTGGGGATGGATAGATGGGGGCGGGCGGATGGATGGATAGATACATAAGGGTGGATGGATGGACAGATAAAGCGATGGATGGATGGATGGATGGATGGATGGGATAGAGAGATAGAGGGCTTGGGGATGGATGGATAGATACATAAAGGGTGGATGGATGGACAGATAAAGCGGTGGATGGATGGGATAGAGAGATAGAGGGCTTGGGGATGGATAGACGGGACGGATGGATGGATAGATACATAAAGGGTGGATGGATGGACAGATAAAGCGGTGGATGGATGGATGGATGGGATAGAGAGATAGAGGGCTTGGGGATGGATAGATGGGGGTGGGCGGGTGGATGGATAGATACATAAGGGTGGATGGATGGACAGATAAAGCGGTGGATGGATGGATAGCAGGGTGGATGGATGAAAGGATAAAGGAGCATATGGATGGAGAGCTAGGGGGATGGATGGAGGGATGGGTTTGTGGATGGATGAACAGGCAGGCAGAGGCTGTATGGGCACAGCTAGCCATGGGGCCAGGGTGCAGAGGCCAGTGGAGGGGGCACAGGGCACCAGGCAGGGCAGAAGTAGACAAAGGGGGGCTCATGGCACTTGGCAGGGCGGAGGCCGGTTGGAGGGGGGGCGCCTGGCACCAGGCAGGGCGGAGGCCGGTTGGAGGGGGGGCTCATGGCACTGGGCAGGGGCAGAGGCTGGCGGAGAGAAGGGCACCAGGCAGGGGCAGAGGCTGGCCGAGGGGGGCACCAGGCAGGGCAGAGGCTGGTGGAGGTGGGCACATGGCACTGGGCAGAGGCAGGGGCTGGTGGAGGGGGGCACCGGGCGGGAGCAGGGGCTGGTGGAGGGGGGCACCGGGCGGGAGCACGGGCAGGGGCAGGGGCCGGTGGAGGGGGCACCGGGCGGGAGCAGGGGCAGGGGCCGGTGGAGGGGGGCACCGGGCGGGAGCAGGGGCAGGGGCAGGGCAAGTGGAGGGGGAAACCGGGCGGGGGCAGGTCGGGGGCAGAGGCCGGCAGACACAAGGGCCGGGGGAAGTGAAACTTCGCAGCAGCTGGAGCCTCCCCCGCCCGCTCGGGGCCCCGCGGGGTGGAGCCGCCGTCAGCGCTTCCGCCTGGCTGCGTCGCCCGCAGCCTGCTCGGGGCAGCCCGGACCCGGGCTCTGGTGAGTGCGATCCTGGGGCGGGGGGTCTGGGAGTCAGGACTCCTGGGTTCTATCCGCGGCTCCGGGAGGGGAGTGGGGGGGAGCGGATGGGGGGATGGGAGGCAGGACTCCTGGGCTCTATCCGCGCCTCTGGGAGGGAAGTGGAGTCTAGGGGGTAGAATGGGGGGAGGGGGCTGGGAGTCAGGACTCCTGGGTTCTGTCCCTGGCGCGGGGAGGGGAGTGGGGGGGAGCGGATGGAGATGGGGATGGGGACAGGAGGCAGGACCCCTGGGCTCTATCCCCAGGTCTGGGAGGGAAGTGGAATCTAGGGGGTAGAATGGGGGGAGGGGGCTGGGAGTCAGGACTCCTGGGTTCTGTCCCTGGCGCGGGGAGGGGAGTGGGGTCTAGGGGATAGAGCGCTGGGAACCAGGACTCCTGGGTTCTATTCCTGGTTCTGCTACGGGCCTGCTGGCTCACCTTGGGCAAATCCCTTCTCCTTGGGTGACTACATTTTCCCATCTGTACAATGGGGAAGACAATCCTGACCCTCTTGGAAGAGCCAGGGATTACGGGTCACACACCAAACTTGTACCCCCTTCATGCGCCTTGGTATCATTCATTATGAGCCATATTATCTTATTTATAATTCACTAGTAGCTATTTATAATTGCTATTATGCCTTGTATAATAATTTAATCATTGTGATTATTCCATTTATTTAGTCAGACTGGTTATATATCATTAGTTACCATTTCTAATTCAACATTATTATGGACTGTATATTTATTGTGAATATTATAATGTGTTTATTATGAGCAATTATTTATGTCATTAATTACTATTTCTAATGCATCGTTATTGTGTATTGTATATTAATTATTGATTAAGAATGAGCATATATTTTGTAGTTCATTAATTACTCTCTATAATGCATTGTATATTAATATGATTATTATTTATTTTAGATTTATTATATATTATTTGCAAAAAGAAAAGGAGGACTTGTGGCACCTTAGAGACTAACAAATTTATTTGAGCATAAGCTTTCGTGAGCTACAGCTCACTTCATCGGATGCATTCTGTGGAAAATACAGTGGGGAGATTTATATACATAGAGACCATGAAACAATGGGCGTTACCATACACACTGTAAGGAGAGTGATCAGTTAAGGTGAGCTATTACCAGCAGGAGAGCGGGCGGGGGCGGGGGGGGGGAACCTTTTGTAGTGATAATCAAGGTGGGCCATTTCCAGCAGTTGACAAGAACATCTGAGGAACAGTGTGGGGTGGAGGGGGGAAATAAACATGGGGAAATAGTTTTACTTTGTGTAATGACCCATCCACTCCCAGTCTCTATTCAAGCCTAAATTAATTGTGTCCAATTTGCAAATGAATTCCAATTCAGCAGTCTCTCCTTGGAGTCTGTTTTTGAAGTTTTTTTGTTGAAGAATTGCAACTTTTAGGTCCGTAATCGAGTGACCAAAGAGATTGAAGTGTTCTCCAACTGGTTTTTGAATGTTATAATTCTTGACGTCTGATTTATATCCATTTATTCTTTTACGTAGAGACTGTCCAGTTTGACCAATGTACATGGCAGAGGGGCATTGCTGGCACATGATGGCATCTATCACATTGGTAGATGTGCAGGTGAACAAGCCTCTGATAGTGTGGCTGATTTGATTAGGCCCTATGATGGTGTCCCCTTACACTCTTACAACTACAATACTCACCTGCTGAAGTGAAGAAACAGATTGACAGAGCCAGAAGAGTACCCAGAAGTCACCTACTACAGGACAGGCCCAACAAACAAAGGAACAGAACGCCACTAGCCCTCACCTTCAGCCCCCAACTAAAACCTCTCCAGCGCCTCATCAAGGATCTACAACCTATCCTGAAGACGACCCATCACTCTCACAGATCTTGGGAGATAGGCCAGTCCTTGCTTACAGACAGCCCCACAACCTGAAGCAAATACTCACCGGCAACCACACACCACACAACAGAACCACTAACCCAGGAACCTATCCTTGCAACAAAGCCCGTTGCCAACTGTGTCCACATATCTATTCAGGGGATACCATCATAGGGCCTAATCACATCAGCCACACTATCAGAGGCTCGTTCACCTGCACATCTACCAATGTGATATATGCCATCATGTGCCAGCAATGTCCCTCTGCCATGTACATTGGTCAAACTGGACAGTCTCTACGTAAAAGAATAAATGGACACAAATCAGACGTCAAGAATTATAACATTCAAAAACCAGTCGGAGAACACTTCAATCTCTTTCGACCTAAAAGTTGCAATTCTTCAACAAAAAAACTTCAGAAACAGACTCCAAGGAGAGACTGCTGAATTGGAATTCATTTGCAAACTGGACACAATTAATTTAGGCTTGAATAGAGACTGGGAGTGGATGGGTCATTACACAAAGTAAAACTATTTCCCCATGTTTATTTCCCCCCCTCCACCGCCCACTGTCCCTCAGATGTTCTTGTCAACTGCTGGAAATGGCCCACCTTGATTATCACTACAAAAGTTCCCCCCCCCCCCCCCCCCGCGCTCTCCTGCTGGTAATAGCTCACCTTAAGTGATCACTCTCCTTACAGTGTGTATGGTAACGCCCATTGTTTCATGTTCTCTATGTATATAAATCTCCCCACTGTATTTTCCACAGAATGCATCCGATGAAGTGAGCTGTAGCTCACGAAAGCTTATGCTCAAATAAATTGGTTAGTCTCTAAGGTGCCACGAGTCCTCCTTTTCTTTTTGCGAATATAGACGAACACGGCTGCTACTCTGAAACCTATATATTATTTGTAATTCATTGGTATTATGTGCTGTAGATTAATTATTGTGATTATCACTGATTATTTACAATTCATTAGTTACTATTTATAATTCATCGTTACATACTGTATGTTAACTATTATGATTATTGGGTATTTATGATCAATTATGTATAATTTGGAATTCATAATTTAGTGTTATCTTGCAGTATTATTAACGTGTAATATCTCATCTATTAATTATTATATATATCTTTGTTAGCAGCGCCCAAAGACCCAAGCCAGCACTACAGAAACGTTTGAAACTCAGGTAGGAACACGCGTGCACAGTGATTCTGACCCGGGTTAAACCCACGCCTTTAGCTGGCTCCCAGAATGGCTGATCTGGGTGAGCTGGGAACCATCCGGAGCATGAAACGAAGATCAGAGCGTTTATACTGGAGTCCCTGGGCTGGTTTAGAGCTTGATCCAGAGTTTATTCCCCTTCCTGTCTGGGAAGAGTTGGTTGTGATGCTCGGGTCTGGCGCTCTTTGGTATTCAGACAAGCTGGGCGGTAGCTCAGCGGGGGTACATCGTCATGGCGGAGAGAGCCCAGCGGTCGGCGCTTGCCTTAGCCCAGTGCACTGTGGGAGCCAGAGTCTGTGTCCCTGTTTCCCACGATCCTTTGCGCTGTGCCAAGCTTCTCCCAGTGCATTGTGGGAGCCCTCTTGGGGCATTATGGGGAGGCACTGCAAGACTAGGGGGTAGCCTGCGTCCCCAATGCAAAATCTAAGCCCCCCCCTCCGCCCCCGGCCAGCCAAGTCTCTTCACCTGCCTCTCACCCCTCCCCTGCCTGCCCAGCGCCCGCATTGCCCACCACCCGCACCCCCGTGAATTAACGATGACCCGTAATTAACCCCTCCCCCCTGTGGCCCAGGCAGGCCGAGGTGGGCGCCGTGGCGCCAGGCGGCACCATGGAGATGGGCGCCGCGGCGACGGGGGCGCTGGACGAGTTCGCAGTCCCCGAGGAGGCCCAGGCAGCTGTCACAGAGCAGTGGCCCCGCATCGAGCGGCTCTTTGGCGTGGAGCTCAACGTGCTGGGGGTGCTGGATGCCAGGCAGGCCCCCCCCTGCGCCCCCATGAGCGCCAGGCAGAGCTGGCTGCAGCTGCAGGGCCCCCAGCAGGACCTGCAGAGAGCAAAGGTAACGGGGGGCTGCTGGGTTCTCCCCGACACACCCCCGCCTCTCCCCATGCCCCTGTCCCCCGACATACCTCCATCTCCTTGCGTGCCCGCTACCCCCACACTCCCGTCCCCCATTCCAGCCCCATCTCCCCCCACCCCCACGTCCACCGACATACCCCCATCTCCCCGCATGCTTGCTACCCCCACACTCCTGTCCCCCATCCCCCATTCCAGCCCCATCTCCCCCCACCCCCATGTCCCCCGACATACCCCCATCTCCCCGCATGCTCGCTACCCCCACACTCCCGTCCCCCATCCCCCATTCCAGCCCCATCTCCCCCCACCCCACGTCCCCCGACATACCCCTGATGCCTGCTACCCCACACTCCCGTCCCCCATCCCCCATTCCAGCCCCATCTCCCCCCACCCCCACATCCCCTGACATACCCCCATCTCCCCGCATGCCCGCTACCCCCACACTCCCGTCCCCCATCCCTTATTCCAGACCCATCTCCCCCCACCCCCACATCCCCCAACATATCCCCATCTCCCCGCATGCCCACTACCCCCACACTCCCGTCCCCCATCTCCCCTCACCCCACGTCCCCCGACATACCCCCGATGCCCACTACTCCCACTCTCCCATCCGCCATCCCCCCTCACACACCCACATCTCCCCCACCCCCCACTCCTATCCCCCATCCCCAGACACACCCCCATCTCCCCCCACGTCCCCCGACATACCCCCGATGCCCACTACCCCCACTCTCCTGTCCGCCATCCCCTCTCACACACCCCCATCTCCCCCACCCCCGACTCCCATCCCCCATCTCCCCCCACCCCCACGTCCCCCGACATACCCCCACGCCCGCCACCCCCCACTCCCATCCCCAGACACACCCCCATCTCCCCATCCCCCGACACCCCCCATCTTCCTCCACCCCCACACTCCCATCCCCAATCCCCCGACAGCCCCCCACCCCTGCCACCCCCACACTCCCATCCCCCGACATACGTCCATCTCCCCCCACGCCCGCTGTCATAAATATAAAGGGAAGGGTAAACCCCTTTAAAATCCCTCCTGGCCAGAGGAAAAACCCTTTCACCTGTAAAGCGTTAAGAAGCTAGGATAACCTCACTGGCACCTGACCACAATGACCAATGAGGAGACAAAAAGAAAAGGAGTACTTGTGGCACCTTAGAGACTAAAGATACTTTCAAAGCTGGGGGGGGGACAAAGGGTTTGGGTCTGTCTGGGTGATGCTTTTGCCAGGGACAGAACAGGAATAGAGTCTGAGAACTTAGTAAGTAATCTAGCTAGAGATGCGTTAGATTATGATTTCTTTAAATGGCTGAGAAAATAGCTGTGCTGAATGGAATTGATATTCCTGTTTTTGTGTCTTTTTGTAACTTAAGATTTTGCCTAGAGGGATTCTCTGTGTTTTGAATCTAATTACCTTGTAAAGTATTCACCATCCTGATTTTACAGAGGTGATTCTTTTACTTTTTCTTCCATTAAAATTCTTCTTAAGAACCGGATTGCTTTTTCCTTGTTCTTAAGATCCAAGGGTTTGGGTCTGTGGTCACCTGTGCAAATTGGTGAGGATTTTTATCAAACCTTCCCCAGGAAAGGGGGTGTTAGATTTGGGAGGATTTTGGGGAGAAAGATGTTTCCAAGCGGGCTCTTTCCCGGTTATATATTTATTAGATGCTTGGTGGTGGCAGCGATAAAGTCCAAGGGCAAAAGGTAAAATAGTTTGTATCTTGGGGAAGTTTTAACCTAAGCTGGTAAGAATAAGCTTAAGGGGTTTTTCATGCAGGTCCCCACATCTGTACCCTAGAGTTCAGAGTGGGGAAGGAACCTTGACATGGTGGCAAAGTGGTGGGATTACCTTGAAATCATTTTGAGATCAATTTGAGATTTTTTGAATCAGAAGCACAGATTTGAAAAGGAAATATTTTTTTTTCCCTTTGGGCTGCTGGAAAGCAGGTTTTCAGCTGAAAGCAGTTAGAGGTTTTTTTGTCTCTGCTTGGGGGCCAGAGCAGAGACAACAGGGGATTGTCTTTGGTGAGCTGGAGTTTTCTCTACTTAAAGGCAGGGTAGTTAATCTTCTGCAGGGAAATTCACTAGTCTTCAGAGACTGGAAGGTTTTTTTTTTTTTTTTTTTTTTTTTTACCTAAGAGCAACTAGAGGGGTTTTCTGTCTGTTTACCTGGAGACAAAGGTGTTAGGTTTTTTTTTTTAAGGATTTTTCTGTAGGCTGACAATCACTATCAGAGAACATAGGTATCCGGTTAGAGCAGAGCAAAATTTTCTCAGCCATTTAAAGAAATCATAATCTAACACATCTCTAGCTAGATTACTTACTAAGTTCTAAGACTCCATTCCTGTTCTGTCCCTGGCAAAAGCATCACACAGACAGACCCAGACCCTTTGTTTCTCCCCACCTTCAGCTTTGAAAGTATCTTGTCTCCTCATTGGTCATTGTGGTCAGGTGCCAGCGAGGTTATCCTAGCTTCTTAACCCTTTACAGGTGAAAGGGTTTTTCCTCTGGCCAGGAGGGATTTTAAAGGTGTTTATGCTTCCCTTTATATTTATGACACCTGATATCCCCACACTCCCATCCCCCAATACACCCCTTGTCCTCCACTCCTAATCCACCCCCCCCACACCTCCCCATCCCCTCACACCCCCGCAGACCTCCATCCATCTCCTCAACCCCCTCATGCCTCCATTCCCCCATGCTCCTGTCTCACATCCCCCGAAACACTTACCCATCCCCTGACACCCTCATCCATTCCCCCAACCCCCGACATACACCCCCATCTCCCCATCCCCATAAACGCACACCCATCCTCAGACACTTCCCCATGCTCCCAACACACACACACATCCTCCCACACCCCCATTGCCCATGCCCTCTATCCCTCCTCTAATTATCTATCACCATACACACCCTTCTAGCTAGATATATATTTTTCTATCCCCCATACACCTCTCCATCCGTCCACCTTTCATTCACCCCTTCATCCATCTATCCATCCCTCCACCCTTCCATCCACCCCCCCGTCCATCAATCTATCCGCCCATCCATCCATCCACGGCCCTCCACCCTGTCCATCCATCCATGGCCCTCCACCCACCCACTGGGTCCATCCATCTATCCATCCATCCATGGCCCTGCACCGGGTCCATCCATCCACCCATCCATCCGTCCATCCATCCATCCATCCACGGCCCTCCACCCTGTCCATCCATCAATCCATCCATCCACGGCCCTCCACCCACCCAGTCCATCCATCTATCCATCCATCTATCCATCCATCCATCCACGGCCCTCCACTGTCTCCATCCATCTATCCATCCATCCATCCACAGCCCTCCACTGTCTCCATCCATCCATCCATCCATCTATCCATCCACGGCCCTCCACCTACCCATCCACCCACCCTGTCCATCCATCTATCCATCCATCCATCCACAGCCCTCCACCCTGTCCATCCATTCATCCATCCATCTATCCACAGCCCTCCACCTACCCATCCACCCACCCTGTCCATCCATCTATCCATCCATCCATCCATCCTTCCACAGCCCTCCACCCTATCCATCCATCCATCCATCCATCCATCCATCCATCCACAACCCTCCACCCTGTCCATGCATCCATCCATCCACGGCCCTCCACCCACCCATTCACCCACCCTGTCCATCCATCCACCCATCCATCCATCCATGGCCCTCCACCCACCCACCCTGTCCATCCATCCATCCATCCATCCATGGCCCTCCACCCACCCTTCCACAAACCCTGTCCATCCATCCATCCACGGCCCTCCACCTACTCTGTCCATCCATCCATGGTGCTCCACCCATCCATCCACCCACCCTTCCACACACCCTGTCCATCCATCCATCTATCTGTCCAGCCAAAACTCCTCTCCACTATTTCTAAGCTCTTTGTAAAATGGCCAACCTTTTCTGGCTTTTGTGCAGAAACATAAATCCACCTTCAGACTGTGTACAGTAGCAACCAGTGAGTGTGCGTATAACCGTAACACACTCACCGTGCGTGTGCATGTGTCCCAACCCCGCCTGTGTAAATATATCACATGTGGATACTAACCAACCATGGCCGTCGATACTGATCACAAACCAGCAGGGGTGCAGAACACAGCACGATGTGTGTGTGTGTGGGATGTATCACAACCGTGAGTGTGAGATAACACTAAAGGGGTTTAATATACATACAGCCCCCACCCCCCTTGTATCACAACCTTGCATGCGGGTGTGTTACAATTCCAAAGGGATTCAGTCCCTAAGGAATTTAACACCCCCGTCCCCAGTGTGTGTGTGTGTGTCCCAACACCTTGTGAGTAGGTTTCACACCATCTTGTGTGTATGACAACTCTGGGTGTAGCTCCACCAACATCCCGTGTGTAGTTCAACCTCATGACTTTGCTTCTCTCTGTGTTTACATTTGGTAGCTAACTCATATCATCTAAACCTCCCCACACCTGTCTCTGCCCTGAGTGAATTTCGATACACCCTGCATCTTCAAGATTGTCACTCACTCCCTGGGTTCTGCACCAGTTGTTCTAACATTGAGTTTCTGCCTCTTCCCACCATTCCTTGCCTCTGAAATCGATTGATGAATTTTTAACCAGTATTTATGCAGTCTGGACCCCACCATAGTCAATGGGGCCAGATCCCAGCTGGAGTCAATGGGTCGTATGTCCATTGGAGTCAATGGGGCCAGATCCCAGCTGGGGTCAATAAGCCGTCGCTCTATTGAAGTTGGTGTGAGCAGATCCCCAGTCGAGTGACACTGATTCACAGCCCATTGGGGATTTGGTCCTGTGTTTATATCCCTTTGTCCTTCAACGGTTCAAGAGTGTGGTAGCAACCTCAGAGCAAACTTAGGAACCAGGCACAGAGCCCAGACTGGCTGGGAGTTCTGTGCTTAGATGTCACCAACCGATTCTCAAGTGTGAACTCCTCAGGCACGATCACACCCTTAGCATGGAGTCACAGAGAGTTCCCCTAGGGTACCCCAATCTGTCTCAGCACCCGGGGAGCCTGCCTTTGTGACAGATGGTCCCTTACCCCAAGAATCACAGCAATATTCAGCTTCCTCCCAGCTGCAAAGAACTGGTCACTTATCCTAGGTCAATCGCATCTTAGAACTCATGCCAAAGACAACCCTTGTAGTCAATCCTATAATAGACTATATCCAGTTTTATTACATAGGAAAAGGAAACAAGGGTAAAGCAGGTAGACACATGCACACCAATGAGTTCCAGGCTAGGTATCAAAAAGTAATAGACATTTCGATAAGAAGCCAGCTCTATATGTCCTCCAGGGCTAGCCCAGGCCAAGCACTGGGGATCTTTTGCTTGTGCTTAGTAATCCTCACCCCACCATGTCTAAGCAGCATAAAGATACAGCTCCTCCTTTTTAGGGCTTTTTCTTCCCTTCCCCCTCTTCTGCTCTGAGCTGGAAACTCAGCTGACAGGAGGCACTGGCTTGCTTCATAAGGCAGGGAGAGCAAAGGGCAAAGTCTTGCAGTCTCTTTAACGTCCCACGATTGTCTGGCAACGCCGGGACAGGAGGTTGCTGTTGGAGCCCAGCATTTTGCCCTAGTTCATGTCTCGCCCCTGCTCTCCTGCATTTTACAGCCATTCATGTCCCTGTCCTGGTGATTTACAGGGCAGATATGATCTCCCAAACAGGGATACTGGTGTTATAAGTGAGATTAACACAGGCCGCGGCTCACAAGCATCCCCTAAAGTCTCCATACATTCCTAGAACCCTCATACTGATTTCACCAGGTAGGGTTGCCAATTTCGGTTGGACGTATTCCTGGAGGTTTCATCACATCACATAACCTTTCACTAAAGATTAATCTTTAATTCCTGGAAACTCCAGGACAATCCTGGCAGGCTAGCAAATTTATCACCAACACTAATGCACAGGGGAGCCAGATGGGTGCCCGCCCTCTATTTGTCAGTGTTCAGTTGAGGCCTGGGGACCTTGGCACGAGCTGGCACCTGGTCTGCCAGTGTCACTCTCTCTGGTTTGTTCTGAAAGGTGGGAGCCCCTACAGCAGGGGGTCTCAAACTGGGGGTTGGGACCCCTCAGGGGGTCGTGAAGTGATTACATGGGGGTCGCGAGCTGTCAGCCTCCACCCCAAACCCTGCTTTGCATCCAGCATTTATAATGGTGTTAAATATATGAAAAAGTGCTTTTAATTGATAAGGGGGGTCGCACTCAGAGGTGTCCTGTGTGAAAGTGGTCACCAGTACAAAAGTTTGAGAACCCTGCCCAACAGGGAGCTGACCTGCCATAACTCTCCGGCACCCTAGGAAGTGATTGTATTTCAGGACACACCCCTGACTGATTTTGCTTTCGATTCCACCCAAAGCGGCAGGGAATTTTTCTTCTGCTGCTGCGGGCGTGAAACCGACAGGGGGGGAAATTGCAGCCAAAATAACCATCTTCTCTCCCTCCCTCCCCACAGTCACGCCCACGTGCTGATCAGCTTGCACACAGTGGTTTAGGAAGTACACACAGCTGGGGAAGCCCAGGGCTGGGCTAGCAGGGGGCTGCAGGTCAGGAGTGAGGGGCACCTGCAGAGCTGGGGGTGGGGGCTGTTAGGGGGCTTATTCCTTCACCCACTTACTTCCCTGGTCCTTCTCGCATGAAGAGAGAGCAACAATACCCGAAGTCCAAAGGTGCAAACAATTCGATGTTTATTGGGGTGAACTTCCAGCAAGCATGATTCCAGTTTCCTTCCTTAGTGTCCTCCTTCCCAGCTCTGACACCACAGAGCCTTACACCTGTGTCCCTGTTCCCATTCCTGCCCTTAGCCGAACATGATTCCAACTTCCTTACTCCCATTCCCTGTTCCCATTTCCCCCTTTAGCAAAACATGATTCCAATTTTCTTACCCCCATTCCCTGTTCCCATCTCCCACACCCACCCACTTCCTCATTGACTACAGATTATATAGTAAAACTTGAGTTCTGCTTAGCTATACCTTAACCAATCATTTTCCTGAAATTTAACTAACCAATCCTAACATATTGTAACATGATTATGTAACCAATTATATCCCACCACCTTAATTAGTTTACACCCAGCAAAATTAATTATACAGCAGACAGGAACAATCACAGAACCAGACAGAGATTATACAGACAAACAATAGCAAAGTGGGAACTATAATGACAAGACAATACAGAAGTGAGGATTTCACATCCCAGCTATTGATAAGTGAGTTCTTGCCAGACAGGATGCTATCAAACTAAGTTTCCTTTTACATTTTCTAGGCACTTCCCTTTCTCTGGAGGTGATAGGAATACAATCCTGTCCTGATAGTGCCTAACAGCCCAATAGCACCTTATTTCAATGTGACTAGTTTGGAATGTGAGGATGTGACCGGTCGCTTCCCAGCTTATGGCTGCCTCTGCTGCTTAGCCAAAGGCCTTAGCCTAAGAACAGGGCCTCAGACTGTCACAGTAAGAGAAGGCCCTTACACTGGCAGACAGTGATTTTGATTCTTCTTTTATACCTCTAGAACTAGCCAAGTGATAAGAATACACCTAAATTCTTAAAGTACAGGCCTTTGCAGACAGGCCTGAATATCTATATCCTAACACTCCACCCCTTTTTTTTCTTTTGGGATCCTCCTGCCCAGGTATCCCTGGAAAAGCATAGGACATATGGCGACACATTTCCTGATAGGGCCAGGCATCAAGGTGGAAGGTGTCGATATTCCATTTGTCCCACTGCCCCTTGTGTAGTATAGAGCCCTGCACCTTCTCTCGTACGGGTGTACCACGCCTATTCCAATTAGTGTTCCAGACTTCCCATTAGAGTGGGCCTGAGAAGGTTGGGTCCGGGTTGTCTAGTACACTGCAAGGTTTGGAGGCTTATTACATTACTTATAGGTTATCTCCCTATGCAACGTAACACAAGTACAGTTAACAATTCAAAATCCACAGCAACACTGAGTCCTGACCACTGCAGTATGGTCCAACATCCGAGACACCCCCAAAACACTGCCTCTCCTCCTTCGATGGGGTCACGATCTTGTGTCCAGCTGCTGGCAGTTGCAACAAGCTGCCCCTGCAGGTTTTGCTTGCTTTTGTCCATATCATAAGTCCATTGAATGTTCACAGAGAAATGGGATATTGTCCAAACCAGCTTGACCACTTGGTATGGAATCAGGCAGTAAGCCCTGGCTTATTCACAGCAATAAGATTCACAGATCCATTTGTGCACCAAAGTCCATATAGCAGCATGTAGATGGGTGTAGTTTGGTTATGGGCTGGTGTAATTGTGCCCCCAGTAAGATGTACATTCCCAGCAAAACACCTTATACACAGTACACCCAATTATCCACCCCTTGCATAGGCCATTGATTCTGCTCCTCCATAGTCATAGGAGAGGGGCACATCCAAACATCTTCTGTTGATTTACACTATTTTACACGCCCCTCCATTGATTCCCAGTGAGCTCCTCCCCTTCTCATTAGTTCCATAGGGCTTGTGGGGGCCACCTTAGTTGCCATTCCATTTCCAGGTACCACGGTAGCTATTACACAGGTGCTGGCGTCCTAGTTGAGCATTTTGCATTCCCATACACATCTCCCCCCCCAAGGTCAGCCTTTTGAAGCCATCCCCTCCCATGTCATGAGATTTTCTGTTCATTAAAACACAACAATGCTAGCAACAAGACAAACACCACAGACAAACAACACAAAACATAGATCCATGGTATTCTGGGTTATTCTTCCGCTGGCGCCAGCTTGCTTGTAGAGTGTCTGAAAAACAAAAGAAACAGCTTCCACCTCCATGGTGGGGACAGATTATTGCTTAATAATAATACCACTTTCTTTTACAAATTTCCTTGCTAATTGCAGGAAAAACAGAAGAATTACCTCCAGGCTGTCCTTATTTCGTTCTATAGTCAGGCTAGTGAATTACCTCACTCACTGATCATTTATGAAATTCATGAGATGGTGTACCTCAGTTTCCCCTCTTGTACAACAGACCAAGTTTGCAATAGTTTCTCTGCTGTACCAAGCTTTAAGTTTATTCTCAGGTAATAGCTGAGACACAGCTTCAGATTTTAGCACTGTACACACACACACACACCCCCCTTAAGGTTAACCTGTCCCCCTTACTTTCAGGCTTGACTTGTTTTTTTCACCTCCCTTTTCTGGAGGGCCATAATCTGAGTCTTCTAGTAGCTTGTTTGCTAACCAGATGTATTCGTTATTTGCAGCTCCTTTGTGCCCATCAGATAGGTAATTTGCATTTACACACAGAGGCTTACTAGCTTGCTTTTGGATCCAAAGCTGTTAGCAGTTTAGAGAGTGTCTTAAAAGGGAAACATTCCACTTCCACTAGAGTTCTGATTACTTTCCACTTTCATCTCCTGCTCCAAAACACACAGATCTGAAAAAGAAAGCACAACCTATTGTGGCTCCTTTTGGAGCCCTATTAGGATTTTAATGAAGTACCATGTTTTATTTGCATTTCTTTTACTCCTTCTCCAATATACACTGCACATGTCCTGGGAAAATGCACATTCCTTCCATGTAGTTTAACCTCCATAACATCATATTAGCCAAATTAATTTTACACAAGGTGTAACTGCCTCCCCCATGCCCACAGAGTTTTCATGCACACCCACCAAAGCAACAATCTAATCCCCCAGAGCCACCCCAAGGCTCAGTGTTCCCATCATTCCTCCCCTTTTCCTTTTACCACACAAAATTCTCTTTTGCCTAACATTTCTTGCACTGTGATTACTCTTTTACACAACTGTACCCCGATTACCCTGCCATCTTGTACAACTAGACACAACCAGGGGCAGCCAAGTTAAGTTCCGGACAGCAGGGGGCTGTGGGTAGGGGTTGAGGGGCATCATCACACACCCTTTGTAGCCATTATTAATTGTGATAAGGGCAACTAGTGGGGTGTATGGAGATAGATAGATGGATAGATAGATAGGGAGCGTATGGATGCATGGATGGATAGATGGTAGAGATTGTCTGGACACAGTGATAGAGAGAGAGTGGGGGTCTGTATGAGGATAGATGGATACCTGTGATCGTGTAATTAAAACCTGTGTGGTGATGTATGCGTGGGAGGGGGCAGAGTTAAGATTACCCAGACATCTGCTATTCTGGCATTTCCTAACTTTTGAGTGCTGGGTTTTGCGTCTTAAAAAATATTCATTTAAATGCAGATTTTGTTTGTATACAAACATATAATTATGTATCAGGGCCCCACTGTTCTGGGCACTCCACAGACCCCAACCGAGATCAGGGCTGTATTGTGCCAGGCGCTCCACAGACTCCGACCGAGATCAGGGCCCTGTTGTGCAAGGTGTTGCACAGACAATCTTTGCCTCAAATAAAGCCCCAGCCCAGCGCTGAGTAGTACAGGGCTCATGATACACAGTGAGAAGTTCTCATTCCAGCCAGCAGAAGACACATTCTTGGAAGCCGGTGTCCCGCAATAGCCCGTTCTAACCCTGTCCCTGTGTTGTGTCCTCCAGGAGTATATCAAGGGGCTCTGCAGCCCGGAGTTGAGCGAGAAAGTCTGCTACCCTAAGGACATGCAGTGCGTCTTTGTGGGAGCTCAAGGTCTCTTCCTGGACTGTCTCACTAAGGGGACCTCTGCCAACCTGGTCCTGCTCAGCCCCGGCTCCCTGCTGGTCTCAGGCCTAGCCGAAGCCTTCGTGATGGCCCAGAGCCGCATCCAGGAGTTCGTGGAGAAATACCAGAAGGCACCACGGCTGCCGGAGGAGCAGGAGGCTCTGGTGAAGAAGGCCTTCCGGGAGCTGGTGGAGTCCCACGATGACAAGCATGCCATAGACCTTCTTATCCTGCCCACCCCACTCAAGGAGGAGCTGCTCAGCCTAGTGCGGGACATCCAGGAGGAAGTCGGGGAATGGACACCAAGAAATAGAGCATGGGTGCCACCAGGTATCAATCGGGACCAGCTGCAGTGGTGGGAAGCGAAAGCGACAGGTGGGGCTAGGCCCCAGGGCTTCTTTGACCTCACTAGACCTCCAGACCAGACCAGGCATCAGGGCTCCAGGTCTGGCATCCCAGGCTGTCCTCAGGACCAGGAGAAGCTGGCGGAGGAGGCCTCCGAGAGGCCAGTGCTTTACAAGAGGTCATCGAAACCCATCCCAGGTTTGGACGGCAGCCAGCAGGCTCAAGAAGACTTGATGTTCCCCGGCACCCAGGACTGGATGAGAGAAGTGGAGGAAAGGGGGCCGGAGGAGAGCAGCCAGGAGGAGGAGGAGGAACAGTCGGCTGGGGCCCTGTCATCATCATGGACGGAGAAGGAGTTCAAGATCATGCTGAACTTCTTCAAGACCATGGGCTACGAGGAGCGGGTGGTGAAGAAGGTGCTATTGGAATGTGGTGTGCGGGAAGCCCCCTCAAAAATCCTGGACAGGGTCCAGATGGAACAGGCCTCCTCCTCCCAGCAGGGGCATGACCCTGCGCCCTTTCAGGAGTCCGGGGCAAGGGAGACGTCTTCTCCTCCTCCTCCGCCCCCAGAGACGACCCAAGATGAACACGAATACCTGCTGGAGGTCATCAAGTCAGCAGCGGCCAACTGTGGCCACTCACCCAGCGAGATCCCGGCTGAGATCTGGACAGGGGCCCCCTTGGCCGGCCTACTGAGAAGGCTCAACGAGAAAGCCAACCACCAAGAGGAGGCTGGGGTTAAAACTAGGCTGGAGGATAGAGGCAGCTGCAGAGATGGAGAGCCGGCCCTCTCGAATGGCAAGGAGTATCCCCAGGGTCAACATCACTGTGAGCCGGGGAGGAAAGGAGGGTCTCCTGTCCACAGAGGAGTCCGTGGCCCACCTCCCCTCCCAGAAGGCTCTGATTTCCCCATGGATGTGACCCCTGTAGCTTCCCCTGCATGGGCTGCCGAGGAGAGCCAGCCAGCTGAGGATGTGTACCCAGTGCCAGCAGGCCCAGTGCCAATGGTGACCGGAGCCCAGCGGTTTAAGGAAGCCATCCGGACACCCTTCAAGCTCATCTTGGCCAACACGCCAGGGAAAAAGAACCTAAGGAGGGTCATTATCGATGGCAGCAATGTAGCCATGGTGTAAGTAGCCTGTGTTGCTGCGTCTTGCTCCGAGACCTAGGGCATGGTGCGTGGTGAGCCCAGCTAAGAAACCAGGATGCTTGGTCAGCTGAATACCTCTTAACCCTATTGACTTAGGTCTTGCAACTTGCCTGCAGGCCTCAATACACCTTAACTAGGCTTCAAGGCCTTTTCTTTCTTGTAGGCCTCAAGACCAGACCCCAGCATTTTATGGTTGACTTGTCCATTGACCTCAGGACCAGAGTAGGCCTGGAGAATCTAGGCTTGATGTACCTTTAGGCATCAATATGCCTTAAGAGCAGCTAAGCTTCAAGACTGTAGGCTTGACTTTCCTGTAGGCCTCACTAGGCCTCAAAACCCAAACAGGCCCCAAGACTCTAGGCTTCACTTTCCTACAGGCCTCAAGATCAGATCAGGCCCCAGATCTCTATGTTTGATCTGCCCCATAGGTCCCAAGATCAGACTAAGATCCTAGACTTGGCATTCCTGTAGGCCTCAAGACTCTATGTTTGTCTTGACCATAGACCTCAAAATCAATTTAGGCCGCAGGATTCTATGTTAGATTTTCCTGCCCTCAAGACCAACCTAGGCCCCAAGACCATAGGCTTGACTTGTCTGTAGGCCTTAGGGCCTAGTCTACTCTTGAGGTCACCACAGGAATGTCTTGAGGTCACCACAAGCTTAAAGTCCTGAGGGATAGTGTAGTCTTGAGGCCTATGCACAATCCAGTCTCAGGTTTCTGGAGCCTAGTCTAGTCTTGGAGCCTATCGGAACATCAAGCCTTTGATCTTGGGGCTTCATCTGGATTTGAGGTCTCCTAAGGCCCTATACTTGACTAGTCCATAGGCATCATTTGGCTTCAGGACCAAACCAGCCCCAATTCATAGAATCATGGAATATCAGGGTTGGAAGGGACCTCAGGAGGTCATCTAGTCCAAACCCCTGCTCAAAGCAGGACCAGTCCCCAACGAAATCATCCCAGCCAGGGCTTTGCCAAGCCTGACCTTAAAAACCTCTAAGGAAGGAGATTCCACCACTTCCCTAGGTAACCCATTCCAGTACTTCACCATCCTCCTAGTGAAAAAGTTTTTCCTAATATCCAACCTAAACCTTCCCCACTGCAACTTGAGACCATTACTCCTTGTTCTTGCAATTCCTCTCCCGCACCTGGCGTAGAGCTCAGAATTCTAGGACTGTCCTATTGCATTGGCCCCTCTTCCCCTATTTGCCCAACGCTGTGCCAGGGGAACCGAGTGCCAGCACCTCCATGCCTCAACATCGCCTTCCGTCCCTCCTGTAGGCACGGCTTACACCAGTTCTTCTCCTGCCGGGGCATCGCTCTGGCTGTGCAGTATTTCTGGGACCGTGGGCACCGGGAGGTGACGGTCTTCGTGCCACAGTGGAGGATGGAGAAGGTTGCCAGGGTGGAAGGTAAGAAGGGAGGTGGGGTGATGATGGAGCTTTATCGCCCTGCATGACATTGCCCGGGCCTGCCACCTGGGGCCCTTCACCACCCCACCAGGCTGGCCCCCTGGGGCCCCTTGCTACCCTGCCAAGAGCTTGCCCCCTGGGGCCCCTCGCTACTCTGCCATGAGCTTGCCCCCCGGGGCCTCTTGTTACCCCATACCACCCTGCCCCCTAGGGCTTGATGCTCACCCTCATAGATCCCACTTCCTAAAGCCCCACCCTGTCCTCCAGCCCCATGCTTGCTGACTCCATCTCCCCTCCTCCCCCAGAGAGACATTTCCTGACCCAGCTGCAGGACCTGAGCTTGCTGTCACTGACGCCTTCACGCCAAGTGGCTGGGAAGCGCATCACATCCTACGATGACAGGTAAACCTGGGGCTCCCTCTCCGCCCCCCTCCTGATGTGGGGAGCCCTCCCACACTCTACGCTGCCCCTGCAGGAGCAGAGGACTCAGTGGAGCCACCGATGTGGTGCTGTCTGAGCCCAGCTGGCAGAGAGCTGAGGGGCCAGGCCTCGGAGGTCCACCCCCACTGGGCTTTCCAAGCTGTGAGGGGCTGCTACACCCCTATCTGGTCACATGAGGAACGAGGGGGTGGCTGTGAAGCAGAAAGTCCCTGCAGCTGGGGGTTAATTGAAGGCTGAGCTCCAGAGGTGGGGATGAAATAGCTCTGTGCGGCCTCTCAATCCTTACCCAGGGATCCCTGCCATCCCAGCTCTGGCATCCACCCCCCAGCTCCGTGGTGCCCCTCACTCCAGACCTGCAGCCTGCTTAGAGCAGGCAGACAGGGACCCCCTTATGCTCATCACCTCATTATCACACTGCTTCCCTATAGGGGACTATGGTTCCACTCCTGTGGTGCTGCCGCCACCTTGTGGTCAGTGTTGGGTACAGCCAGCATCTGGGACCCAGCTCTTAGCCTTGTCCTGGAACCCAGAGCAGGGCCTGGAGTGCTGGGGTCTCACTCTGCCCCCTTTGGGTTAGGTTCATGCTCAGGCTGGCAGAGGAGACTAACGGAGTCATCGTCACCAATGACCAGCTCCGGGACCTCATGCAGGAGTCCAAGAAATGGACCAGAATCATCAAAGAGAGGTGAGGGGGCCAGGGAATGGGACATGGGGCCTTTCCCCTCTAGGGGGTGCTGATTCCCACCCAGCTCCTGGGCAGAGACTGGCTGGCTCAGGGGGTGGGGAATGGGACACAGGGCCTTTCCCCTCTAGGGGGGCATCAAGTCTGATCCAGGCCCAGGGTAGGGGAACTGGCTAGCTCAGCAGGGTGGGAATGGGATCTTAGGCCTTTCCCCTCCAGCTCCAACCTGGCCCCAGAGCAGGAAACTAGCCGGCTCAGGGGGACAGAGAAGGGGACACGAGGCCTTTTCCTCTCTATGGGGTGCTGGCTCTAATCCCGAATGGGATTCTAAACTTCTTCTTCCCTCTCAGACTGCTGCAGTTCACCTTCGTGGGGAACATCTTCATGGTTCCAGATGACCCGCTGGGCCGAGAGGGTCCCACCTTGGACGAATTCCTGCAGAAACCCCTCAGGTACCTAGTCATGTGGGGAACCACCCCTCTCAGCCAAACCTCCTTCAGCTGAGAAGAAATGCCCCATGTGCCAAAATCCCTTTAAGGAGATGCTGATTCCTCCCCTTGAAGGCTGGCATTTTTGACTGCCAAATGCCTGCCTGCGCCCTGCTGGTCAGACTTGGGAACTGCATCCATGTCCCACTGCCAACCATCTGGGGGGTCAGGCTTGGGGCTGGGGGTGGCTGGGAGCTGATGCTAACTTTGCCTCAATGCTCCTCACTGCAGGCAGAAGCCTCCCACTTGCCACTCCTTCGCGGGGCATGGGGCTCCCTTTCCCGCCCCCAGCCGGCCAGCCTCCCAGACAGAGGTGCTGCAGCTGCGGGACAGGAAGCCCCCCGGGGAGCGGCGGCAGAGGAGACAGCCGCAGGAGGAAAAGGGAGAGGAGGCGGAGGTGGTACGGAAGCCGCGGGAGACTGAGCGGCTTCGGCAGGAGCTCTTGACGATCTTCACGGGTCAGGACCAGAAGGTGGACTTCGTCCTGCACAGAGAGCCCTGTAGCCGGGATCTGAACAAGCTCTCTGAAAACCTGCTGAGCCTCAACTTCTGAGACGCCCACGTCAGCCATTGCTGACCTCCTGGGGTCTACCCTCATCCTCCCACCAGCAGGGATTGCACCCACCAAAATCCCAGATGAACTTCATTAGCAGCAGTAAGCTATTAACCTCCCACCTGGACTAGCTCTTTACGTGACAACCTCCCATGGTGCATCATGAACAAGGGACTGAACCAATGACCTTCAGGACCAAAATCATGGACTTTGCCCCACGTAACTCCACTGTGTGGTAGCAGTAGGAAGCTGTTATCCTCTCATGTAAACAAGCTCCCCCCCAAGTTATCAGCAGGGCTTGAACCCACAGCTGTCAGTGCTAATAATCATTGAACACAGCCAACTGAGCTGCAGGAGTAAGCCCATTAGCTGGTAGCAGTAGCAGGTTGTTATCCTGTGTGAACCATCATGTTATATAGTAGCTGGGTCACCAGCTGGGATTGAAGCCACAACCTTAAGTGCCAACATCACAGATGGAGCTGCAGGTGTAACTCTCATTGTTTAGTAGCAGTAGTAGGTTGTTATCCTGTTCTGCGGACCACACATGTTGCAGGTGGGTTCCCCACTACGTCTCTCTCTACTCATCCCTCTGAAGTTGGGCCTGGCATCTGATCCAGGTGCCTCACAGTTAGGACTTCAGCAAATGCTGAAGGACCATTTATAGCTCATCTAGGGTGCCTTCTCAGAGAGAGACATCCAGCAGCCCTTCTCTGGCCTGGGGAGAGAGATTGCTGCACCTGTGGGAGAACCCATCCAAACTTGCCTCATCAACCGTCATGGAGAAGGGACAGACCATGGCGTATTTATTTTGGAAAACTGACCGCTATACCTGGAAGGTACGACCGAAGCCACCCATGGGAGAAGCATTGGCTGGTCCTTTTCCAAGCCAACTGTCTGTGGTGGCAATGGCTGCTTGAAGTTCACAGGACAACCAGGCAACGGCCTCCAAACCCAGCCAAGCTGGAGGCTCAGAGCCAGGCAGATGGAATGCAAGCAGGCATGGTCTTCTTCATCCTTCGTTGCAGTTGATGGACAAGGGGGAAGAGGGTGTCGGCGAGGAAAGAAAGATTGGAGGAGCCCAAGGTTGGGTCCATTCTTCTCCACCCCACTTCTCCTCCTCTCACCTTGGCTTCTGCCCCCTCAGACCCAGCGGGCATGTCACTTCCCCACCCAGAGTCCGTTCCACTGTGCCAGCCCAAGGAGCTCTACAAGGCTACTTCCAGCCATCATAGGATGCTGGCAATAATGTCCTCTTGCTGCTGTATAGAGATGTCCTATTCCAGGGGCCGGCAGGAAGTCCATGGCTCTGGCCTTCCCCTCTGGTCTGTGCTGTAAACCCACGACACATGGATGCTTCTCCAAGTCACCCTACACCCTAGATATACCTCTGCCTGGCTCCGGTGTCAACGAAGGAGAATCTGTTCCGAGTGCCTCCAAGCGATGGGTGCGTTGTGGACCTTAAAGCATGAGTCATAGAATCATAGAATATCAGGGTTGGAAGGGACCTCAGGAGGTCATCTAGTCCAACCCCCTGCTCAAAGCAGGACCAATCCCCAATTAAATCATCCCAGCCAGGGCTTTGTCAAGCCTGACCTTAAAAACTTCTAAGGAAGGAGATTCTACCACCTCCCTAGGTAACGCATTCCAGTGTTTCACCATCCTCCTAGTGAAAAAGTTTTTCCTAATATCCAACCTAAACCTTCCCCACTGCAACTTGAGACCATTACTCCTTGTCCTGTCCTCTTCTACCACAGAGAATAGTCTAGAACCATCCTCTCTGGAACCACCTCTCAGGTAGTTGAAAGCAGCTATCAAATCCCCCCTCACTCTTCTCTTCTGCAGACTAAACAATCCCAGTTCCCTCAGCCTCTCCTCATAAGTCATGTGTTCCAGACCCCTAATCATTTTTGTTGCCCTTCGCTGGACTCTCTCCAATTTCTCCACATCCTTCTTGTAGTGTGGGGCCCAAAACTGGACACAGTACTCCAGATGAGGCCTCACCAATGTCGAATAGAGGGGGATGATCACGTCCCTCAATCTGCTCGCTATGCCCCTACTTATACATCCCAAAATGCCATTGGCCTTCTTGGCAACAAGGGCACACTGCTGACTCATATCCAGCTTCTCGTCCACTGTCACCCCTAGGTCCTTTTCCGCAGAACTGCTGCCTAGCCATTTGGTCCCTAGTCTGTAGCTGTGCATTGGGTTCTTCCGTCCTAAGTGCAGGACCCTGCACTTATCCTTATTGAACCTCATCAGATTTCTTTTGGCCCAATCCTCCAATTTGTCTAGGTCCCTCTGTATCCTATCCCTGCCCTCCAGCATATCTACCACTCCTCCCAGTTTAGTACCATCCGCAAATTTGCTGAGAGTGCAATCCACACCATCCTCCAGATCATTTATGAAGATATTGAACAAAACCGGCCCCAGGACCGACCCCTGGGGCACTCCACTTGACACTGGCTGCCAGCTAGACATGGAGCCATTGATCACTACCCGTTGAGCCCGACAATCTAGCCAACTTTCTGTCCACCTTATAGTCCATTTATCCAGCCCATACTTCTTTAACTTGCTGACAAGAATACTGTGGGAGACCGTGTCAAAAGCTTTGCTAAAGTCAAGAAACAATACATCCACTGCTTTCCCTTCATCCACAGAACCAGTAATCTCATCATAGAAGGCGATTAGATTAGTTAGGCATGACCTTCCCTTGGTGAATCCATGCTGACTGTTCCTGATCACTTTCCTCTCATGTAAGTGCTTCAGGATTGATTCTTTGAGGACCTGCTCCATGATTTTTCCAGGGACTGAGGTGAGGCTGACTGGCCTGTAGTTCCCAGGATCCTCCTTCTTCCCTTTTTTAAAGATGGGCACTACATTAGCCTTTTTCCAGTCATCTGGGACTTTCCCCGTTCGCCACGAGTTTTCAAAGATAATGGCGAATGGCTCTGCAATCACAGCCGCCAATTCCTTCAGCACTCTCGGATGCAACTCGTCCGGCCCCATGGACTTGTGCACGTCCAGCTTTTCTAAATAGTCCCTAACCACCTCTTTCTCCACAGAGGGCTGGCCACCTATTCCCCATGTTGTTATGCCCAGCGCAGCAGTCTGGGAGCTGACCTTGTTAGCGAAGACAGAGGCATTGAGTACATTAGCTTTTTCCACATCCTCTGTCACTAGGTTGCCTCCCTCATTCATTAAGGGGCCCACACTTTCCTTGGCTTTCTTCTTGTTGCCAACATACCTGAAGAAACCCTTCTTGTTACTCTTGACATCTCTCGCTAGCTGCAGCTCCAGGTGCGATTTGGCCCTCCTGATTTCATTCCTACATGCCCGAGCAATATTTTTATACTCTTCCCTGGTCATATGTCCAACCTTCCACTTCTTGTAAGCTTCTTTTTTATGTTTAAGATCCGCTAGGATTTCACCGTTAAGCCAAGCTGGTCGCCTGCCATATTTACTATTCTTTCGACTCATCGGGATGGTTTGTCCCTGTAACCTCAACAGGGATTCCTTGAAATACAGCCAGCTCTCCTGGACTCCTTTCCCCTTCATGTTAGTCCCTCAGGGGATCCTACCCATCCGTTCCCTGAGGGAGTCGAAGTCTGCTTTCCTGAAGTCCAGGGTCCGTATCCTGCTGCTTACCTTTCTTCCCTGCGTCAGGATCCTGAACTCAACCAACTCATGGTCACTGCCTCCCAGATTCCCATCCACTTTTGCTTCCCCCACTAATTCTTCCCGGTTTGTGAGCAGCAGGTCAAGAAAAGCGCCCCCCCTAGTTGGCTCCTGTAGCACTTGCACCAGGAAATTGTCCCCTACGCTTTCCAAAAACTTCCTGGATTGTCTGTGCACCGCTGTATTGCTCTCTCAGCAGATGTCAGGAAAATTAAAGTCACCCATGAGAACCAGGGCGTGCGATCTAGTAGCTTCTACGAGCTGCTGGAAGAAAGCCTCATCCACCTCATCCCCCTGGTCCGGTGGTCTATAACAGACTCCCACCATTACATCACTCTTGTTGCTCACACTTCTAAACTTAATCCAGAGACACTCAGGTTTTTCTGCAGTTTCATACCGGAGCTCTGAGCAGTCATACTGCTCCCTTACATACAGTGCTACTCCCCCACCTTTTCTGCCCTGCCTGTCCTTCCTGAACAGTTTATAACCATCCATGACAGTACTCCAGTCATGTGAGTTATCCCACCAAGTCTCTGTTATTCCAATCACGTCATAATTCCTTGACATCACCAGGACCTCCAGTTCTCCCTGCTTGTTTCCAAGGCTTTGTGCATTCGTATATAAGCACTTGAGATAACCTGCTGATCGCCTCTCATTCTCAGTATGAGGCAGGAGCCCTCCCCTCACAGACATTCCTACCTGTGCTTCCTCGCGGTATCCCGCTTTCCCACTTACCTCAGGGCTTTGGTCTCCTTCCCCCGGTGAACCTAGTTTAAAGCCCTCCTCACTAGGTTAGCCAGCCTGCTTGCAAAGATGCTCTTCCCTCTCTTTGTAAGGTGGAGCCCGTCTCTGCCCAGCACTCCTCCTTCATGGAACACCATCCCATGGTCAAAGAATCCAAAGCCTTCTCTCTGACACCACCTGCGTAGCCATTCGTTGACTTCCACGATTCAACGATCTCTACCCAGGCCTTTTCCTTCCACGGGGAGGATGGACGAGAACACCACTTGCGCCTCAAACTCCTTTATCCTTCTTCCCAGAGCCACGTAGTACGCAGTGATCCGCTCAAGGTCATTCTTGGCAGTATCATTGGTGCCCACGTGGAGAAGCAGGAAGGGGTAGCGATCCGAGGGCTTGATGAGTCTCGGCAGTCTCTCCGTCACATTGCGAATCTTAGCCCCTGGCAAGCAGCAGACTTCACGGTCTGCTGGTTTGAGTCGCTATGGCCTGAGCTCAAAGACGCCCTGGCTGTAGGAGGTTCAACATCTCCTTGCTAGAGCTTCTCTGCAAGCTTTGGCTACCGTACTTCCTCCTTGCTCGCCTGTCTCCTTCTGACCTCGGTCAGCTCCAGCCTTCTTCTGTCTCCTACCTCTTGCCCTCAGCCAGGCCAAAAATCTCGCACAAGAGAGAGTCCCCTTCTTTGCTCTACCCATCTTTTCTGGAGTCCCAGTTCCCTCAGCTCCATGCGTGGAGATGATCTGACCTGCTTGGCACATCCTTCATTTTCCTGAAATCCAATGGCACTCTTCCAGCCATGTCTCCTGCATTCCCGTCCCCTAAGCCTTGTGTTCTCCATCTTTCTTGTCTTGTCTCTATCCCACCAAAGCTGAGGGCGCGGCGGGTCATTACCCAGCCTTATCGACCTTTATACATTCAGTGGATATTTATGTAAATATGTTTTTTGATAATGATGATAAATAAATGGCAGGGCCCGTCTGATAAAACTGCATTTTTGTCACCCCAAAATTCAGAGACTCCAAGAGGTAGTGGGATAGAATTCAGGGTAACCACTGCTTATCGCTCCCCTCCCAGAGCTGGGGATAGAATCCAGGAGTCCTGACTCCTAATCCAGCACTGCAAATGTCAGACCACCCACATGTCCTGGATACTTCTACTCCATTGTAAATCTGGAGCAACACCATTGCAGTCAATTCCAGATGGATGCCGGAGGGGCCCTGAGATCAGAATCCAGCCCTTATCCCAATGCAGTTGGGAGTGACTCTGGATTGACCCTGAGGGAGCTGAAACCATACCAGGATAGGGCACCTAGGGGGTCTCAGTTTGAGCCCCTCCCCTCTTCAGGAGACAAACCCAGTGCCCCGGTCACAGATAGGACATTCTCTGTGTCCCTGGAGAGAGCCAGCGAGTAAGGGCTCCCCATGCTCCCTTGGTACATGGTTCCCAACCCACACCCTCCTCATGGGCCCTGCTTAGATGGGATGGAGATGCCTGAACATAGGGTGGGGGTAAGGGAGCTAAATGGCTGGGCGATGGGATGGATGGAGAAGTGAGAATGGAGATGGAGGGAGAGAGAGGCAAATTATTTGTGTTGGGGTAGATCCTAGAATACCCGGACTGAGATCAGGGCCCCTGCCATGCCAGGTGCTGCACAGACCCTTTGTGAGAAACAGTCCTTGCCCCAACGATCTTAGTCTCACTAGACAATGGGTGGGATCCTCACCCCATTTCACAGCCAGGGAAACCAAGTCAGAGAGAAGAACATTCCCAAGTGTGTTGAAGGTTTGTAACTGGCTCTGGTGCTGAACGAGGTCATAGGAACAGCAGCACGACTTCCCCTAAAGATCCTTCCCCAGATCCCATGTGTCCCTCGCCCCCCAAGCTCCCACTGTCATGACCCCGCCCCCCAAACTGATCCCTGGTCTCCTCCAGGCTGCCCCCCCCCATAAACACCGTTTCCATGGGGTCCTGCAGTGCAGTTATCACCTGGATCTGGAAGGTGGGGGGTCCCTGTTGGGCCAAACCCCATTTTCCCCCTGTACTCCCAGACCCCCCGCGACCCGGATAGTGCAGTGCCTGTCCCAGGGGTGCAATACCTGCTTGGGACACGAGGGAAGCTTGAAGAAAGAAAACCGTGTTGCTGGCCTTCAGGACTCCTGCGTTCTCTCCCTGGCTCTGGAGGGTGAGTCGAGTCAAGTGGTTGGGGGGTGGGGCTAGGAGTCAGGACTCCGGGGTTCTATCCCCAGCTCTGGGATGGGAGTGGGGTCTAGTAGTTAGAGCAGGGTGCTGGGAGCCACAACTCCGTGTCCTACCCTGACACATTCTGTGCCTCAATTTCTCCACCTTGGGAGGAGCGGGGTGGGGTCCCAAAGCCATCCACAGACAGCCGCTGACAGTGCAATAGAACATCATTTATTCAGCGACAACGTTAACCTTTCCTCTACCGCCAGCCTCCATTCCCCAGTCAGATGCCAGTGTCTCCTGCGTCCGACCGGGGCAGTGGGAGGCTGGCAGGTGAGGCGGGGCTACGGGTCACCTTGAGGCAGCGGCAGAAGAGAACAGGCCGGTGCCCCAAGCCCAGGTGATACTGCCACCAGTAGAGCTTCTGCCGGGGCTGAAGAATGACCCGCAGCTCCTCTCCCTCTTCAGCCACGGCCTCCCACTCCTCCTGCTCCGTCCTGAGCCCCAGCCCCCCATACATGGGGGGCAGGGAGAACTGGGCCTGGAGCAAGGCCACAGAAAGGTCTGCAGGTGCCGGGGAACCGGCCGTGGAGAAGGTCCAGTTGGCCAATTTCTCTTCCACACGTCCCACCTTCCGGGTTATCTCATGGCTGCCGGGGAGCGGCCCGTCTGTCTCGTTCTGGATCAGCTTGACACATTCCCATGCCCCAAAGGTGCCCCTGTGGACCAGGGACAATCCACCCGGGAGGAAGCTGGCCACATCCGCGTGGACGGGGAGGACCTCCTGGTGCCCCGAGCTAGAGAAGACCTGGCTGTATAGCCCCCGCTGCTCGTCCACACCCAGAAAAGCCAGGTGGGTAGCGTCAAGGGCGTAGTAGTAGAGTCCGTGGCGGGACGCGGGCTCCAGGGGCATCTCCTCTGCTTCGGCCCCCGTGGTCAGGTCAGCCACAGACAGAACCACGCCGCGGGCCAGGAAGATGAGGGAGAAGCGGCCGCCCCACGAGGCATAGTGGTCGCCTCCGCGGCATGTGGGGTGCAGGGGGAGGGCGTCGGGGCTGGGGGCGGCGCTCAGGTCTGTGGTTCGGTGGAACGCGTCCCCCCGGAGGATGCAGACGCAGGAGCCGGTGGTGTCGCCCACATAGTGTTCCCCGCCCTGGCAGGCAGGGTGCAGGCCCCGGATCTCCACGGCCTCCGGGGAGTGGCACTCGGGCGCCTGGAGGAAGCAGCCCACGTCGGAGCGGACGATGAAGAAGCCGTGAGGGGTGGTGAAGACATCGGTGCCAGGGGAGCGTGCCCGTGGGGCGATCCCAGCCATGGGGGGGCTGAGCTCCTGGGGGACACCAGAGGGGGAGAGTGAGGGGGGGCTCCATATTGAAATGGGCTAGGCCGAGACCAGCCAGACCCTGGCGGTGTGGAGGGCAGGAAGGGCACCACCGCCCAGGGCACAGGGTGGGGGGAGAATCAGCTTGGTCCCTGAAAGGGAGGTTGGGGGAGGATGTCTGTGGGGGAGTCACACCAAGAAGGGCCAGGCCCTGGGTGTGTGTGGGAGGGGGAAGGAGGCCTGGGTCCCGGGTGGAAGCTGGCTCTGCACCGGGCACCACGGGTAACCAGCAGCCCAGCGCGGCCTCTGCTCCCCCTATCCCAGAAGGGGGGACCCCCCTGGAGAGGCCCCACTTGCAGAGCCCCCCGGGAAGGGGCGATGGGGCAGCCCGGAATGGGGCGGGGATGCTCCCCGGATCTCACCGGCGCTGGGAGTGGAGACGGGGCCGTGCGCCCCTCTCCAAGGCGCTGCGCTCCCGGGGCCGTGCGCCCCTCTCCAAGGCGCTGCGCCTCCAGCCGGCGATGGTAACCCGCAGCCTTGCCCGGGCTGAGATCCGCCTGGCCCGCCCCCAAACGGGAAGTCGTAGCTAAAGGGGAGGGGAAGTCGCTGGCCAGCTCCTCCCAACTGCACAGCCATTAAAGGGGTGGGGGGGGGGGGGGACGGGACGGGACGCCTGGGTTCTCTCCTAGGCTGGGGGAGGGGATGGGCTAGTCAGTGGTTAGAACAGAGGAGTCTGGTGGCTAGGATGCCTGGGTTCTATCCTCTGCTCGGAGATGGGGGCGTGTCTAATAGTTGGGAGGGGGTGGCAGGACTCTTGGGTTCTTTTCCCTGCTTGGAGATGGGATGAAGAGTTTAGTAGTTAAAGGGAGGTCAGGACGCCTGGGTTCTCTCCCTGGCTCTGGGAGGGGAGTGGGGTCTTGTGGTTGGAGTGTGTGTGTATGGGGGGCCTTTGGGACCGGGAATCCTGGGTTCTTTCTGCTGCTCAGAGGTGGGAGGGGGGCATCTAATGGTGAGAGCAGGGAGGTCAGGGGTCTGGGAGGTAAGGCTTTTGGGGTTTCAGTCCTAGCTCTCCCCATCTGTATATGGATCCCTCCCCCTTGGTGGGTTGCTGGAGCTGGAATGAAGCTGGGAGGTAACTGGCCCAGAGTCTGCCATGCTTGCCCTAAATCTGTGCTGTTGCTGAAGGATCCCTAGGGCCCCTCAGCCCAGGGAGCCCACCTAGCTTGGCCTTTGAGAGCGGCACCCCCTTGTGGACAATTGTGGAATAACCTGCCCAGGGGAGCCACTTCCTCCTGCTCCCCCTATTGCTGGGCCATGCCCTCAATTGCAGACTTTCCTCCTGCCCCCTCACCCCAGGGCGTGGCTCCTCTGGCTTGCCGGGAGTGATCCAAGAACCTCTGATTGGCCGTTCAGCCTCTGTTAAATTCATGTGGTGGTGAGTTCCACAGGCTGTTCCATTCCCTATGGCTCTCAGGGTCCCATTCCTGCTGCCCCCTCCCCCACCAGCGCTGTCTCGTGATGACACCCTTCTAGCTACATGCTGGGGGCTCAGGATGGAGAAGGCAGGGCAGACATGAGGTGGAGGGGATGCAGAAGGCTCTCCGGGGACTAAGATGGGTTCCCTGCCTGGGCACCTCCCCCTTACCTGTGCCTTGTGTCCCTTGCCCTACCCCCCTTTATAGGGTGTGCCAGGCATTTGTTGCCCCCTGCTGGGGGCTCAGCCATGTGGGGGCACCAGGCCCCAAGAAGCTGGCCTGTCTGGGGGGGGAAAGAGCAGCAAGTTTGGACCCTCTAGAAAGCCCCCACTTGGTCCCACAGTGGCTAGAAGGGCCGGGAGTGGGCAGAAGTCAATCAGGGCCCAACAGGCAGGATAAAAAGGGCCAGTCAAGCCTGCTAGGGGCCAGTTCAGGTGGAGCAGGACGTAACTAGCTGAGGCTGAAGATTCTCCAGTTTGTGCGAGGGTCAGTGAAAGTGTCACAGGGCCTTTCCCCTCTAGGGGCGCTGGTTCCCATCCAGCCCCAGGGCTGGGGGGTTGGGGACTCAGGGAGGCGAGAACGGGACACGGGGCCTTTCCCCTCTACATGAATGGGTCAGGGATGCAGCTCAACATGCTCCTAGCACTTGCAGCCCCATATGAAGACAATTATTACCATCCCGGCTCCCTCATGCTTTCTTGTTTTTTACCCTTCTACAGACCCCCAAACCAAGGAGAAGACCAAGGAAAGTCAACCCCAACAGCCTGGTGAATGCTGGACAAATTCTTTGTGCTTCTGCAGCAGATTCGACCCTGGAATGATCCCAAAGCAGAATTCAGGCTGCGGGTTATAATGAGAGAAGACGGAGAGAACAGGCAATGAAATCATCTGCCCTGGTGACGCGATTTGCAGAGAAGCTGGGGGAGGGGAAGTGGATGAGCCGGGTTTGCGAGCTGGGAGGAGGGCACTGGGAAGCGATAAGTATGGATTTGAAGGGGCTGATTTGATCCCATTGATACACTCCCAGCTGCTGGTTGAGGTGCCCTTGGGGAGGGTCAGCCCCCCGGGGAAGAAGGTCAGCACGTTGGGGTGGATGGAGAAGGAGATCTGTTGGTGGGCTCAGTAGTACATGTATATGAACATGAGCTCCACCCACCATTTCTCATCCACCTTCAGTCCTGCTGGAAAGAAGTGGTAGGGGAGCATCCATCCCCTGTTCATCTGTGCCCACGTCAAGGGCAGAGCACACGACACGCTGCTCTCGGAAGATGATGTGGAACCCGGAAGCACAGTGCATGGTCCCCGCCACAGCAGTTGGGATGCAGCTTATGGACCTTGGCCTCAGCCTCTGTGCTGAAGTCCTTTACCACCTGGTAGGAGTCGCCCTTGATGATGTAGATGTTGGGGGGAATCGTCTTGTCACTCCCGTAGAGATCCCCATCCTGTCACGCAGGGTGCAGTCTCCCGATCTCTATACCAGTCCCGCTCTTTTGATTGTCTGTCCGCAGGTAGCAATCCAGGTCGGAGCAGATGATAAAGAAGCCCTTTTGATTATCGAAGATGTCGGTGCCCGGGGCGTCATTGTGAGGGACCAATGGTCCATCGGCAGGAGTCCAGCCCTGAGACGAGGAGAAGTGAGGGCAGGATGATAGCTCATCTCATCCTTTGTGAAGCTTTGATGCTTGAAGATCCCCAGTTCCAAGAGCAACCAGGCACCTGTCTGCAATGAAGTCTCCTAGATGTGCCCTGCAGACCAATCTCCAGGGGGTGGCGCAATCCTGAGGAAGGGGAAAGCCCAGCGTCCTGCCCCATAAGGATCCCACCTCACACGGGCTCCCACTTTCCACCATGGATCTATCCATCTGGGCCATGTCTCCTCCATCTCACCCCATAAGTGCGAAGGGCTGCCCTGCGTGGAGATAAAGAGGGGAGGAAATATCGACAGGATCCCAAGGACTAACTCTGTGCCCAGCCAGGAGTCCATGAATGGAGCTCAGAGGAAAACAATGCACCAAAGTTCCCTCACTCCCGACCCGCAACCCCCCAGCTATCCTAGCCCTGGGCTCAGTCCTCGCCACCAGCTCTGCCGTTGCCCCTCAGTCCCAACACACAGCCCCCTGCTAGCCCAGCCCTGGGGTCCCCCCGCCCCAAAGTTCCAGCTGACATTCCCACCTGGTAGTTCCTCTCAGCTGATGACAGCTCCGCTTGGGGCCAGGAGTGAGTTCCTGGGCTGTACCGAGATGGATGGGACCTTAGAGAAGAGCAAAACCAGCCCTGCAATTCTCTGGATGTAAACGCTGACGGGGTCTGTGTAGAAGTAAAATTTTATATTTGTACTATAAGAATTAATGTATAGTTTAATCATCCTGCCAGCCACCCTTTTTGAACAGCAGAAAGGAAAGACCCTCTGGAACACTGGTTAAAAACGCATCTGACAGACTGCCAGTGTCTGTACTAATGTTAAGGCAAAAACCGACCAAAACAATCCTTATAACTAATTATGGTCACCCTTTTGTTTTAAAATAAGTTGTAATGTCTACTTTGGTTTCCTATGTGTATTATATAAATTAGCCACTCTCGTTAAATATACATTTCTTTGTTTTAAGGTTTAGTAAGTAAAAAACAGAATCTTGTATTGTGTCTATGTTAAAAAAATTAATTTTTTTTGAAAAGCCCGGGCCACAATGTGAACTGTTTTAATCACAAAATGTAGTCAGGTTTAATTTACAAACTACTGGATACCTTTAAAGGTCTCTGTAAAAAATGGTTTATGTAAATAAAAAATGTATGCATCAAAAAGAAAGGTGTAAAGGCCGTTGTTATAGCCAAATAATCAAAAAAAAAAACAAAAAAAACCCTTCCCAACGCCATCAGCCCACATCCATAATGAAAGAAGGGCAAATTAATACCCTGAGGTAAAGGCTGGCACCACTAGAAACAAAACAATTAACTGCATCAAAACCAAACCAAAATAACCCCCTCCAAGGTGTTTTGGAATGTTAACATCAAAAAATAACACCAATTAAAAAGTAACCGGTCAGAAACTGACACAGCAAAATTCTTAAACTTCAACGGCAAAAGAAGACTCCATAAGAGCAGGCTGCTTGGCCATGGGACTTTGGGTTTGTCTTGCCACCACTCCAAAAGCATCGAATTGCAACCGACAGAGCCCGGCTCCCCTCTGTGATCTATCTGGCTGGCCACTAGATTGATCCAGACTCTAGACTGGCAGGGCTGTATGCCTAAAATATATGTGTATGTAATTAAAAAGCATCTGCTAACTGTCGTATTCTCAATAAATGCGGCGTGCTGCCTTCTCCCCTATAAAAATCCCGTGTGCTTCTTGTAAGTATAACATCTGTTTGCTTCCTCTCCAGTGGCTCCTCCCCCTTTCCACTGACTCCGCCTTCTCACCAGGCTCATCCTTCCTCCCTCATACTATGCCTCCCTTTTCCCCTGAGTGTTCCCTCCCCATCTCCCACTCTGGCTTCCACCCCCTCACCCTGCCCCTGTGGGCCAATCGAGCCCCTTCTCCGTGTTAAGGGGTCCCCAATTCTGTTCCCCCGAGCCCTGCTCTCTGATAGGGGCCACGGCTGCTTCACCAGAGGGTGGGATCCCTGCCAGACTCTTATCTGCGTGGCCTGTATTGCAGCCACCTGCTATCAGGCCGTCCTGTGCTTGCAACACTTTGTGTGTTTCCAGGGAGGAAAACAGGACGTAACCGATTAGGGCTGAAGGTTCTGCCATCTGGGAGACGGTCAGTGACTGTGTCATGGGGCCTTTCTCCTCGAGGGGGATCTGGCTCCGATCCAGCCCCAGTGCAGGGGGATGGGTGACTCAGGGAGGTGGGAATGGGACAGGAGGCCTTTGCCCTCTCGATGAACTGGGGGGATTGAAGGTAAGGAACTAAACCAGTGCAGCTCAACATGCTCATAACACTTGCAGCCCTGTATAAAGACTATTATTACCATCTAATCTCATGCTTCCGGGCTTCCCCTGCAGGGGTCAGGCAGGACGGGTTACCTCGATACCCCATTGGCTCCCTGGGATTTTTTTTCACTTTCCTCTGAAGTGTAGTGATCAGAGATAGTCCACACCTGGAGACAGGACAGAGTGGGTCACAGCTCTGAGCTGCCTGGTTGGTGCCTGGGCTGGCATGCTCAGGATCCAATTGATCATCAGAATCGAGGTGGGGAAGGAATCCCCCCCCGCACGTCAGATTGGCAGGTATCTGAGGTAGAGGGTCATCTTTCTCTTCAGTATGGGGCAGGTGCAGGGTTGCCAATCCTCCCGGTTTTGTCAGGAGTCTCCTGGGATTGGGCTCTATCTCCCGGAGGGTACTGAAGCCAAACCGGGAGATTTTGGGCTGCTAAAAGTCCAGCAGCACAGCAGAGCAAAGGCAGTCTCCCTATCTCCTAAGGCACACCCCAACCCCTTGCCCCAGCCCTGTCCTGGAACCAGCACTCCAAACCCCCTGCTGCACCCCGACGCCCTGCCCTAGCCCTGAGCCCCCTCCGGCACCCAAACTCCCTCCCAGAGCCTGCACCCCGCACCCCCTCCTGCATCCCAACCCCCTGCCCCAGGCTCAGCCCAGAGCCCCCTCCTCCATTCCAAAACCCTCGGCCCCAGTCCAGAGCCTGCACCCCTTCCCGCACTCCAACCCCCTTCCAGTGCCCGGTGAAAGTGAGTGAGGGCATTCTCCATCCTCCCGGACGTTTAGGGGACTGGAGCCGATGGTTTTCTTCTGTGAACTGGACAACCCTGCAGAACAAGATGGGCTTGTGCCCTATGCTGAGGCGGTACTGCCGGATGTACAGGTTCTTTTTGGGCTCCAGGGTCACCTGGGCTGACTCCTCTTCTTCCTGGGCTTCGTTCCAGTCCTCCTGCTCCGTGCAGACGCTTCTTCCACTGTACTCGGGCTTGAGGGAGAACTGGACCTGGGTGCTGAGCTTGAGCCCTGAGGGACATCTCAGCAGAGATCCTCCAGCTGTGCTTGATGCGGGACACATGGTGCTTGGCATAGCCCACCTTGCAGGTGACCTTGTCTGACCAGGTGATGGGAGATTCGGAGTCCTTCGGTTCTTGATGCACTTCCAGGCGCCGGTTGAGATGCCTGTTGTGAGAGTCAGCCCCCCCCGGGCAAGAAGTTCAGCACATTGGGGTGGATGGAGAAGGAGACTGAATCGGTGGAGCTCATGTCATTGTACTGGTGGAACTGAGTCCCCCCATTTCTGAACACCTTGGTCAGGGTTGGGAAGACGCTGAAGTCAAAGTAATAGAGCCCCTTGCAGCATTCAGGCCGAAGGGGAGTGTCGAACCCATTTTCATCTGTGCTCATGTCAAAGACACGGCACATAACCCCCCGCTCTAGGAAGATGATGCAGAAAAAGAAATCATACTGCATGTAGTGGTCCCCGCTCACGGGCCTTGGACTCAGCATCTGTGCTCAAGTCCTTCACAACCCGGTAGGATTCGCCCTCGATGATGTAGATGTTGGGGTGGGGGGGTTCATCTTGTCACTCACGTAGTGATCCCCACCCTGGCATGCGGGGTGCAGTCCCCGGAACTTGATACCATCCCCCTTTTTAGATCCTCTGTCTGTCGGTAGCTGCCAAAACAAACAAAAATATTTCCTGAAAACAAAACTGGTTTATTGCTAGTCAAACATTTTCAGGTTTTGTAAAGAAAAATTTGAAAGTTTTTGAGGGAAGAAGACGCTTTCTGGGAATATTTTCCTTTTGCGAAAAAAGAATCCAATTTCCTCTCAATAACAATGTTTCTAATGGCTTTAATGATGAGGACATACGGCCGGACCAAACTTCTCCCCCAGCCACTTCTGCTTTTTCCATTCTCCTTCATCCACCTCCTTCACAGCAGTTCCCAAACTTCCTTCCAAATCTCATCGGTAGTGTAGGTGATTGAATGGCGTCTTCTCTCTCCTACTATTACTATTACTCACAGCCTTGAATTTGCTTTGGGCTTCCTCCATGTCAGTAGAAACAAGAGAACCCTGTGCACTCTTTTAAGTGAGAAGGGGGCGGGTGGGGGGTAAATAGTATGGATTTGCCAAGGTGCCAGAGTAGATCTGAAAGCTGAAATCTATCAAACTGGATTTTCCATCCTTGTTTTTAGGAAATTTAATTAGGATAACTCCTTATTATTGAGTCCAGGGAGCGTGAGCTTTCTCATTTTAATGCTAAGCTCTACTCAGGTCTGCTTTTACCCTGGACAGTACTGCTGCAGTCAACAAGGCATATAATCATCAGCTTTATAGATCAAAGATTAGATACAGAAAATGTCCTAGGAACGTACTGAACCCAGATTACACACGCAGTCTGGCACTCAATGGATGTAGATAGACCGGTGTTGAGGCCTATCACCTGTACCATACAAATCACACAGTCAGATTTCTTACTACATTTATTTATAACAATCAGTTCTTCAATATCTCAACTACATTTGTCACACTTTAAGTAATTCTCTGATGCACTTTGTCTGAAGGCATCCTACTAACCTGGTCCCTGCTCTTTCTAATGTGGAGGTTTGAAAGAGTTTAAACTATCAAAAGCAGTTGCTTAAAGTTATTGTTAGAGGTTCTCTTAGGCTATTGAGTTGGATGGATAAAGGAGAAACAGGCATATGACATTGCTTAGTTAAAATGGTTTAGATACAAAAAATCCTGCATCTTGCAGGGGGTTAGACTACCTGACCCTTGTGGTCCCTTCTCACCCTATGGTCCTATGAGTCTATGAAAAATCCAAGATGTTTTTCCTTGAGGTCTTGCTAGAAAGTGCAGGTGCAACAGGGGAACTTCCAGATACTGGGATTAAAGAAACACAGTCTCTGAAAGGAAGTCTCACCGTCTTTTCTCAGCCTGATAAGCCCGGGATAGGCGAGAGCAGGACACCTGGTTTGTCCAAGTGTCTGGCAGCACTTCTAAGTTCTCCAGCTTCACTGGTAGGCTCAGCAAAACTCTGAGGTCCAGCATGCTGATGCCAGTTGATATACCCTGTTTGTTGGAGGATGGTGTCTAAGGTCCAATAGAGAATAAGAGGATTACTTGCCAACAGCTCCTGGATTTCGTCTATTACTTTCTCTGCTGCTTCCAGCACTATCCAGTAGATGGCGCTGGTGCATGAACATTCTGTCTTTCTTTGCTTATCTGAGGCTCTTAATGTGTTAGTCATTCCAAACACTTCCGATGAAGTGAGCCGTAGCTCACGAAAGCTCATGCTCAAATAAATTGGTTAGTCTCTAAGGTGCCACAAGTACTCCTTTTCTTTTTGCGAAGACAGACTAACACGGCTGTCACTCTGAAAATTCCAAACCCTGTATTTTTGCATTAACCCGGCCTATTAATTGGGTCCCCTCCTTTTTAAAAACAATTTATTTTAATGTTTCCAAGTCACACACATATTCATTTTCCTTCTTTTGCCAGACAAACCCTATCACTTCTGGGGGCAACAATCAGTGTCAAAAAACCCAGACACAATCTTGTATAGTTCCTCTAAATGTAGTGGACATGGGGCCAGCTTTGTCAAGGTATTTAGGTGCCTGAAGGTGCAAACTGGGTTTTTCATGAACATCGTGGGTGTCTGCAGGAGTGAGAGCTTCTTGGGTTGAGTCTTGCATTGGTCTCCTGAAAATCAGTGGGATCAATTCAGTCCCTTCAAACCCATGCTTACCACTTCTCAGTGCCCTCCTCCCAGCTTGCAAAACCGGCTCATGTGCTTCCCGTTCCCCAGCTTCTCTCCAAATCTCGTTACCAAAGCAGAGGACTTTATTACATCTTCTCTGAGTCTTCTCTCGTTATGACCTGCAGCCTCAGTTCTGCTTTGCGATTTTCTGGGGGATTGAATCTGCTGCCGGAATGCAGAGAATTTGTCGAGCCTGAATAAAGAATAAAATTTTCACTGTTCATCAAGTTGTTGGTATTGAACTTTCTTGGTTTTCTCCTTGATCTGGGATCTACAGATGGGTAAAAATGGAAACAAAAGAAGGAAATCAGGAGGGAGCCAGGAAAGGCCTGGGAGTTGGGGTTTCTGTGGAGACAAAGGGGGGAAATATTTGTGCGTCATAAGGCCAGAAGGGTATGATGGTTCTCAGGGTACTAAGCAAGGTGTATCACCTAGTTACTCTGTTACCCTTTGCCTCCAGAGAGAAGGGCTCTTGCTTGTACTAGCTGCTTAGCAGCTGCCTACCACCACCAGTCCCTGATAATGGGATCCCCAGAGAAATCTCAGTCCTTTGGCACCCAAAAGAATGGTGCACCCCAGTTTACCATTTTTATCACAGTGCCTTAGAATCATAGAATCTCAGGGTTGGAAGGGACTTCTAGAGGTCATCTAGTCCAACCCCCTGCTCAAAGCAGGACCAATCCCCAATTTTTGCCCCAGATCCTTAAATTGCCCCCTCAAGGACTGAACTCACAACCCTGGGTTTAGCAGGCCAATGCTCAAAGCACTGAGCTATCCCTCCATTAGCTCGGGGTACCCACTGACCTTGTTTGAGGTGGAAAAAAGCTTAGCTATGCCATTTGGTTCCCTCTCTTCTTTTTCATATTTTAAGAGGCTACTGACACCCTTAAGGAAAAATCTAGTCTTTGCATTTACATGGGGCATCCTGCAGTGTGTGAAGAAGCCTACAGAGTCTGATCTTACTAATTCTCTATGTAAAAGGTTGTGACATCATTCTTCAATTGCCCACATGTGGTATTCGTTCTGGGAATTAGCTAAACGTGTGAATGAAAGCCAGGATCTTAAACCTCCTGGATCTGTTAGTTCCAAGGCCAGTGAGAGTATTGTGTTTGTGTGTATTGAGGCATTGCACAAAGAGGATAGAGGGACGGTGGCGTGGTGCAACCATGCCTTGGGCCTTTCCTGGTTTCCAGATGTTTGAGTTTTGCTCATCTCACCATTCTGGAAGTCGACGACAATACCACCAAGTGACCTTCATTCGGCATTAACATTTTTGTTTTGTTTTGCCATTGAACATCCTAGTTTTTTTGAACAGGAGAAGAGATCTTGTTGGTAGGAGTTAGCGATCAACTAAACTGTTGTACATATCATGCCCTGCAATTTGCATACTGAGCCAGCCATCCCCACATACATCAGCTGGGCCCCACAAGCCCTGTTTCTGCATACCTCCCCAGCCATGCCCCTGATCTTTTCACTGTAACCTGGCCCCCTTGCTACTACTGTACCCAGCTCCCCACCCATCAGCGCATGCAGGGAATGCTTCTCCCCGAAATCTTCCCCACTCCTATAACCTGACTCACATGCATTGCCTGGAGTGAAGGACAACTGTGTGACAGTGGCCTGGTGTTCCTGGTCATGTGTCACAATGGGTGGAGTTTGTGGCAGGGGTGGCAAGAGAAATCAGAGACCGGGTTTGTTCCAAAACACAGAGAGTTTTATGTTTGGGAGAAAGATCCCTGCCCAATAGACATACTCCATCTCCAAGCAACAGGGGTGTGTCAGAGCTCTTCTTAGTTCTGTGCAGCAAGTGGTCAGCCATGAACACTTTGATTTCCTGATTAACGTTCTTCCAACACTGATTAACAGCTTTCGTGTTGTCACTGTTGCAGTGATTGAGAGGCTCAGACAAATCAGGGAAAACTATCCCAGTTCCTGGACCCCGATCCCTGACGCCGTCCGCATCTGCTCTCACATTCTGTGAGGTGACTACCAGGAATTAGGCCGAGATCACACCAGCAATGCCAGAACGGGGGAGCCAGGGAGCATAGCCCCATCACTTTTAAAAGGAGTGGCGCAGGGGCAGGGCCTCGGGGGGAAGGGCTGACACAGGGGCAGGGCCACGGTTCAGGCACTAGTGGACTCCCCGGTTTTAGGAAGCTTCCAGCGCTCCTGGATAACACCACAGTGTCTGATAGATCACAGCCTCTTAACTCACAGTTTAAGATGCTGCAGGGCAAGCAAAACATGATGCCAAAGCAGGCTAGCTTGGTCCACGCAGATCAGCCTGTTGTCAGGAATCCCCCTTTCATGAGCCAATCCTCCCTCTCCTGCAAGCTTCTGCCACCTCGTGACCCAGGAATTGGCCACAATACACGTTAGCTACCCTGATCAGCGCACGCATTTCTTTCCCCACAGCAGTCAAGGTGCGTGCATTCTCAGCTCCAGACCTCCACATTGTGCGGCTTTGGAAGCACTGTATCAATGTACCTCGAGATCAGGACGTAGGTTCTTCCACCTGCCGAGTAAAACACAGAGTTTCACACATAACCGATCCAAGGCTTCCCAACCCCCTGTCCTCATTGGTGACCCCCATCCACAGCCACAACCCTTCTCCCTATATCTGTGCCCTCCATCCTCTCCCTCCCCAACCACCCCCAAAGTCCCATGTCTCTGGATAGTCCCTACCAATTATAACAGCTGTTGTGGGGAATGGCTGAGGAATGGTTTTCTGTGCTCACAGAAAACTTCCCCATAAAATAATCACATGTTGTAACAGAGTCAATTGGAACAAGCTACAGGAGTTATTCAATCTTTATTGGTTTCAGAGGAGCAGCCGTGTTAGTCTGTATTCGCAAAAAGAAAAGGAGTACTGGTGGCATCTTAGAGACTAACCAATTTATTTGAGCATAAGCTTTCGTGAGCTACAGCTCGCTTTATTGTGCTGGTGGGGAGCGAGGCTTCCTGGGAAGCAGTGAGCAGGACTGGAAAGGGACAGCTGATTTGTCTTTATTGAACTTTGCTAAGCTTGTGGGTCTGGCTGGGTTTCCTCTCAGGTGTCACCTGTCAGAGCAGCAGAGAGCTCAGTGCAGGGAGGGGCAGCTGTGCCCTCTTCAGCTCTCTGGGTCCTAGCCCCAGACCCCACTCCATAGAGCTGCCATTCTCTCCCCTCCAGGGAAATGGCTCTTTGGGCCAAACCTGCCTTGGTCTCCTTCTGGCTCCTATCTCTCTCCCCTGTCACCATGGCTGGTAAGTGACCCCAGTTTTCCTGGACACCTGGGTCCCATTCCCCATCCCAGTGTCTTTCCCCAGGGCTGGGTGCTGCAGGGCCCCCTCGGGTCGCTGTCCCAGATGTCTGGATCTCACTCCCATCCCAGTCTCTTTTTCCTACAGGGGTTCACTGTGTGTCCTATCTCCAACTCATCTCCCCACAAGCGGCCTTCCCAGATGGCTTCATGTGATGAGGGCGAATGACCTGGTGCACTCAGCCTATGACAACAACACTGGCAGGCTGGCTCCCTGAACTTGTGACATCCTGCATGACCAGGAGACCCACCAGTTCTGGAGAGCAGGTAGCTTTGAGTGCCTGGCCTGGGACTCCTGGCTGGAGACCGAGGACCAGGGCCTGGAGTGAGAGATAAATGCCAGCTCCCCAAAGGCAGGTGAGTCCCCAGACCCCAGCACTCAGATTGGCTCAGGAAGGTGATGAGCAGGTGACTGGGTAGAAGGGAGCTGCGGGAGGGTACACCGGGGGGATACATACCGGTTAAAAGTGGAGTTTGGATCCAGGACTCTTGGGTTCTATCTCTGGCTGTAGGAGGGGAGTGGGATCTGGTGAGTTGGAGCAGGGGGGCTGGGAGGAAGATCTCCTCAGTTCTTTCCCCAGCTCTGGGAGAGGAGTGGGGTCTGGAGGATTGCGGAGGGGGTGGGGCACTGGGACAGTTCTGCCGGTGCACCTTACTCCTGGCCTATAGCCCCTGCTATCCCAGCCGTGGGCTCCCTCCCCAGCTCTGCTTGTGGCACTCAGACCTGACCCACAACTCCCTGCTTTCCCAGCCCTGGCCTCTCTCCCAATCCCAAAGGTGTGCCTATGCCCCTTAATCCCAACCCGCAGCCCCCTGCAGTCCCAGGCCTGGGCTACCTCCCAGATCTGCTGGTGCCTCTCAATCCCAACCCACACCCCCCAGCTGTCCCATTCCCTGTGACTAATAACCCTTTCTCACCCTCCCCTGAGCCCAGTCCACAGTGCATCTGGCCCTCGTCCCAGGGACTTGGGACCGATCAGCTCATTCGCCACGTGACGGGCTTCTTTCCCTGCTCCATCACTGTGACCTGGGAGCAGCGGGACCAGGTGACCCTAGGGAAGCAGTTGACCAGCAGCATCCAGCTGAATGGGGACCGCACCTTCCAAATCCAGGTGTCCATTGAGCAGGGGCAGGAGGGGGTCGGTCCTGCGGAGCACGTGTTTGTGGTGAGACACAGCAGCCTGGGGGATGCCCCTCTGAGGGTGACCTGGGGTGAGTACTGGGGGCGCAGAGCAGGGAGGAGCAGTGGGAAGATACTGGGAATGGGGGGCCTCACACTGAGGGGAGAGATATGGAGGAGATGGACACAAGGGGTGGGGGGAAGAGGGAGTTGGGAAATGCAGAGGGGCAGTTTTGAGGGGCACCAGGGTTTAGTAGACAGAGAGAGGTACTAGGGGGCAAGAGGAGGTGGAGATGTGTTTTGGCTGGCTCAGAGGAGAGGGGCAGGCAGAGGGGCATATTGGGGGCTCAGAGGGGAGGGGAAACCAGAGAGCGGGGGTTCTGGGGGCTCAGAGGAGAGGGGAAACAGAGAGGGGTTTTGTGGGGGCTCAGACAGGGAAGGGAGGCAGAGAAGCGGGTGTCTAGCTGCAGGGAAGACCCACAGGGGGTGGCTGGAAGGGGCAGACGGGCTGGGGGAGGCAGGATGCTAGCTCAGGTTTATTGGGCAGAGAGCAGGTGAGGGAGCCGGGAGGCCCCAAGAGAGGTGAAGGGCACAAGGGCTTCGGGTGACCCAGGGCTTCGTCTCTCTCGGGGCACTTCTAGATTCCCAAGCCATAGGCCAGGCTGCTATCCTGGCGATTGTTGCTGGCTGCTGTTAGGCGGCTTATTCCCTCACCCACTTACTTCCCTGGTCCTTCTTGCATGAACAGAGAACAACAATCCCCGAAGTCCAAAGGTGCAAACAATTTGATGTTTATTGGGGTGAACTTCCAGCAAGCATGATTCCAGTTTCCTTCCTTAGTGTCCCCCTTCCCAGCTCTGACACCACAGAGCCTTACACCTGTGTCCCTGTTCCCATTCCTACCCTTAGCCAAACATGATTCCAATTTCCTTACCCCCATTCCCTGTTCCCATCTCCCCCTTTAGCAAAACACGATTCCAATTCCCCACCCCCATTCCCTGTTCCCATCTCCCCCACCCACACACCCACCCCCTCACTTTCTGATTGACTGCAGACTATATAGTAAATCTTGAGTTCAGCTTAGCTATACCTTAACCAATCATTTTTCTGAAATTTAACTAACCAATCCTAACATATTGTAACATGATTATGTAACCAATTATATCCCACCACCTTAATTAGTTTACACCCAGCAAAATTAATTATACAGCAGACAGGAACAATCACAGAACCAGACAGAGATTATACAGACAAACAATAGGGAAATGGGGACTACAGTGATACAACAAACACAGAAATGAGGATTTCACATCCCAGCTACTGATAAGTGAGTTCTTGTCAGACAGGATGCGATCAAACTAAGTTTCCTTTTACATTTTCTAGGCAAAAAGAAAAGGAGTACTTGTGGCACCTTAGAGACTAACCAATTTATTTGAGCATGAGCTTTCGTGAGCTACAGCTCACTTCATGCTTATGCTCAAATAAATTGGTTAGTTTCTAAGGTGCCACAAGTACTCCTTTTCTTTTTGCGAATACAGACTAACACGGCTGTTACTCTGAAACCTGTCATTTTCTAGGCACTTCCCTTTCTCTGGAGGCGATGGGCACTATCAGGACAGGATTGTATCCTAACAGCCCAATAGCACCTTCTTTCAGTGTGACTAGTTTGGAATGTGAGCAGGTGACCAGTCGCTTCCCAGCTTATGGCTGCCTCTGCTGCTTAGCCAAAGGCCTTAGCCTAAGCACAGGGCCTTAGACTGTCACAGTAAGAGAAGGACCTTATACCGGCAGACAGTGATTTTGATTCTTTCTTTTATACCTCTAACTAGCCAAGTGATAAGAATACACCTAAATTCTTCGAGTACAGGCCTTTACCAACAGGCCTGAATATCTATATCCTAACAGCTGCATCCTCACTGTGCTGGGAGTCGGGGCTCTGGGCTGGTTCCTGAGGATGAGGCCAGGTGAGTGGTGCAGCACGGCTCCCCCTCTTGAGTCCCCACCGGGCTCCCTGCAGCACAGAGCCCCCTAGCACTGCGCTGGGTCCCTGGCGACAACATTAACAGGCAGGGGAGAGAGACCCCTGGTAAGCCCCCACCCTGCAGCACTTGGTCTCCCAGCCAAGTCCCAAACCAGCCTGGCCCTGCTTAGCATGAGATCCCAGGGGCTCCGTGCTGAGCCCTGGAGGGACACAGGGGTTGTGGCGGTGGGAAGCCACCCACGGATGTGATCCCCACTGCCCCCTGTAGTAGGGTCCTTGGTGGGCTGGGTGGCCCAATGGTTAGCATCCAGTCACTTGGGGGAGAATGTGATGTTGCACTCTATATTGTTTTATGAAAGTATGTTGATGAGTGTGAATATATTGTAACTAAAATATGTTTCATGCAAAAGGTCTCTTGTGAGGTATCGTTACAAAGCTTATAATCTACTGAGTGTGGTCATCCTGTTTGTATAAAGGTATCACTTTTGTATCTGAAACTAGAAATATGAAATATAACTCTGAGGGCCTATTGTAATTATTAACGGTGGCTTGGAATCTTGCTGGCTCCCATCAATCAGGACAATTGACTGTGGATGGCTCTGGTTGCAGGCAGGCCTTGCTGTGAGTCTGGCTGGGAGGAAGGAAGGCTGGGGGTCTCACAGGACATGTGACCATGTCACCTGAACTTGAACCCATCTTTAACCTGGTGTTTTTCCACTGAGAAGGAGGGGTGGGAACCCAGAGGGACAAAGGGTTCCTGCCTTATGCAAAAGCTATATAAGTGGGTGGAACAGAACAAAGGAAGCAGCCATCATGAGGAATCCCCTAGCTACCACCTGAGCTGGAACAAAGGCTGTACCAGGGGAAAGGATGGTGCCCAGACTAGGAAGGCGTCCAGTCTGTGAAAGAAACCTATTGAAACATCTCTGAGGGTGAGATTTTATCTGTTTTCAGTTTTATTACTGTATTAGGCTTAGATTTGCGTGTTCTATTTTATTTTGCTTGGCAATTCACTTTGTTCTGTCTGTTACTACTTGAAACCACTTAAATCCCTACTTTCTGTATTTAATAAAATCATTTTTAACTTATTAATTAACCCAGAGTATGTATTTATACTTGGGGGGGGGGGGGACAGCTGTGCGTATCTCTCTATCAGTGTTATAGAGGGTGAAGAATATATGAGTTTACCCGGATTTATTTGGGTTTAGACCCCATTGGGAGTTGGGCATCTGAGTGTTAAAGCCAGGAACACTTCTTAAATTGCTTTCAGTTAAGCCTGCAGCTTTGGGGCCCGTGGTTCAGACCCTGGGTCTGTGCTGGAGCAGACGGGCGTGTCTGGCTCAGCGAGACAGGGTGCTGGAGTCCCAGCTGGCAGGGAAAGCAGGGGCAGACGTAGTCCTGGCACATCAGTTGGCAGCCCCAAGGGGGTTTCTGTGACCCCACCCGTCACGGAGAGTCGTGCTAGTTGAGCCCCAACCCACTCAATCCTCCAGGCTCCAACCCAGGGCCTTTAGAGAGTCAGCAGCATTGACCCCTTGGGCAGGGTGGGGGGTGGGGGTTGTGGACCCTCTGCATTACCCTCCCTGCATCACTTCCCATCACTGCTCTCTCCGCTTCCAGCCCCGGACAAGGAAAAAGACAATATAAAAGGGAAACCAAACCTCAGCCCCAACCGGGCTCAACACACAGTCCCCGGTGTCTCAGCCAGGCTTCTCTGATTCCTTTTGCAGGAGCCTGCAGGGTAGGTCTGCTCCTCCCCAACCTCCCCCTTCTGAGCTGGGCTGCTCCCTTTTCAACCCTTCCTCCAGTTGCAGCTTGCTCTGCTGCGTTGGAGGGGCGGGCCTAGCTGGGCCCAATATAGTCTTTTAACCCTTCTGTCCCAGTGTGGGGTTTGTATATCTGTCAAGGTTCCTCCCCCACTCTGAACTCTAGGGTACAGATGTGGGGACCTGCATGAAAAACCTCCTAAGCTTATCTTTACCAGCTTAGGTCAAAAACTTCCCCAAGGTACAAAATATTCCCCCCGTTGTCCTTGGACTAGCCGCTACCACCACCAAACTAATACTGGTTACTGGGGAAGAGCTGTTTGGACGCGTCCTTCCCCCCAAAATACTTCCCAAAACCTTGCACCCCACTTCCTGGACAAGGTTTGGTAAAAAGCCTCACCAATTTGCCTAGGTGACTACAGACCCAGACCCTTGGATCTTAAGAACAATGAACAATCCTCCCAACACTTGCACCCCCCCTTTCCTGGGAAATGTTGGATAAAAAGCCTCACCAATTTGCATAGGTGACCACAGACCCAGACCCTTGGATCTTAAGAACAATGAATAATCCTCCCAACACTTGCACCCCCCCTTTCCTGGGAAATGTTGGATAAAAAGCCTCACCAATTTGCATAGGTGACCACAGACCCAAACCCTTGGATCTGAGAACAATGAAAAAGCATTCAGTTTTTTACAAGAAGACTTTTAATAAAAAATAGAAGTAAATAGAAATAAAGAAATCCCCCCTGTAAAATCAGAATGGTAGATATCTTACAGGGTAATTAGATTCAAAAACATAGAGAACCCCTCTAGGCAAAACCTTAAGTTACAAAGAAGATACACAGACAGAAATAGTTATTCTATTCAGCACAATTCTTTTCTCAGCCATTTAAAGAAATCATAATCTAACACATACCTAGCTAGATTACTTACTAAAAGTTCTAAGACTCCATTCCTGGTCTATCCCTGGCAAAGACCAGCATACAGACAGACACAGACCCTTTGTTTCTCTCCCTCCTCCCAGCTTTTGAAAGTATCTTGTCTCCTCATTGGTCATTTTGGTCAGGTGCCAGCGAGGTTACCTTTAGCTTCTTAACCCTTTACAGGTGAGAGGAGCTTTCCCCTGGCCAGGAGGGATTTCAAAGGGGTTTACCCTTCCCTTTATATTTATGACAATATCAGATCCTCCTCCCCACCCCACATGCACACACACCCTCACTGCAGGGGGGCAGGAGTGAGCCAGGGTCTCCAGATGAATCCATTCCTGCTTGGGCTTCCCCTGCAGGGGGCCATACGGGGCCGTATCGCCCGGCGCAGACATAGCCACAGACCCTCGACTCTGCTTCAGCCACAGCTAAGCAGGAAACACCTCGACCACGGCACTTTCTCTCCCAGATGCAGAGTGACCAGATGCAGAGCTGGCTGTACCAGGGCCATCAGTTTGGGCTGAGACCACATGGAACACCCCTGGTGAAGAGGAGGTGCTGGGGGTGGGGATTGGTTGTGGATAAGGGCAAAATAACTGAGTTTACAGGGTGAGGGGCACCTCTGTTGAACTTCCACCCTGTGCTGTTCCCCACCCTCCAATCACCCCTGTCCCTCAGAGCTCCCAGCCCCCTCTACAAGATCCCCCAGTTTCCATTCTCTTCCCTCCCACCCCACCGGTCGGCATCTCAATCATTCTGCGTTTGGGAAGTTGTGGCACTTTATGATGCTTGACCCATAAATACAATTTTCACCTTCAGGGAAATTGTTTGGGGACCCCTAGTCCCGGAACTGTGTCTTCAACTCAGGGGGTTGGGGGTTTATGACCTGCTGCTTATTAAACCTGTGGAGGGACTTATCACCTTATCCTACTTGTGAGTCTTTTGGGCTTTACTGAACCCCATCAGCTGGTGCATTTAAGATATCGTGGTCACAGGTCATCAAGGGCCCCTGCAAAGTATGCATAGCCACGGGACACTAATTTTACATTTGCTATGTCAGGTCATGTGATGGGAAATTTATGGGTCTTATCAGCGTGGGTACTGGTGACCCTGAGAATACTGCTTTACCCTCTAATGTTATATTTATCTCTTGTTTAATATACTTACTATGTTGAATGTATTGTGTGTGTTTGTGTTATTTCTGGGGCGTGTCCAACTATCAGGCAAGTAAGTGGGGGTTATCCTGTGCTTAGAATTTTTCTCCCAAGCTGCCCGGGTGATGCAGCCAGGAAGTAGTGACGGGGGAGGAGGCCCTGCCACATAAATTCAAAGGGGAAGAAAATACAAAAGTTACGTCCTGCTGAGTGGGAAGCAGGATCCAGAACAACCCAAGCCTGTCCATCAAAACATGTAAGGAGATCGGTGCTGAAGGAGGTAACTGGGTGGATGGCGGGGGGAGGGGCACTACCTTTAAAAGCTCTTTATTAATAGTATTTTGATCTGTTGCTTTACAAAATATGATACTTAGGATGCTAATTCTGGCTGAAAGCCTTGTTCATGTAATGGAGCAAGCAGTTCTGCTGCTAGTATCTGTTGAAATGCTTGGTCATGTTCCCACAGCGTCTCTCGGTCACCTTGCTTTCAGAGCGACCCACCAGTCCAAAAATCTCTGCTCCCGAGCCGACTCCTCCCAGCTGCCTTCGGTTTCGTTGCTGCTCCTCCTTGGCAGGCCCGTGAATTTTAAAAGTTTCCTTATTTGTCCATAAAGGTTCTCAATAGCTTGTAACCATTTTTGACCAAATCCCACTGACTGCAGACTCGTGAAATTTTACACTTGGCATGTTAATCAACTAAATATTGTGAAACAACATTTTCAGTAGCTGTAACCCTAAGCTATTTGTTGGATTTGTTTTTAATCAAGGGCATGTCAATCTTTTATACAAATTGCTTAGTTTTAATACAATTATTCTTTCCCCATTTTCATATCACTACCATATCGGTTTTTACTTGCTAACAACATTTACTTTGCACCACAGCTAGACAGAACTTTTGGATAAGAATAGGAGTACTTGTGGCACCTTAAGAATGTTAATGGTGAAGCTCCATTTATATATTCACTGATCTGTCCTGGTGCCCGGTTGGATTTTGCATCCAAAGCTCACATGTGAAAAAGAAAACACAAGCTATTGTGGGTCCTTGTTGGAGCCTCTTTGGGTTTTTAATTAAATACCATGTCTTATCGACAGTTGTTTTGTCCATTGCTATAAACACTCTATGTTTCATGGGAAGGCACCTTCCTTCCATAAAGCAACCCTTACCCTTTATGTGCCATAAAATCACGTTAGCCGATGTAAGGTCTGAATGAGCTCTCCCCTGACATCTAGTGGTGAGCTGAGGAAGAGGACTTCAGGAGCCAACTTTGTCTGCATGAACACACCTACCCTGCCTATGTGCTCAGCATGAGGGAGCTGCTTTGCCCAGATGATGACTTTTGGCTGGTGCTGGATCACAAGTCACTTTGTTATTGGGGGCAGGGGTACGAGAGGGTTGTTATCCTTGTTGTGCTAATCAAGGGCAGCAGAGCTGTACTTGTACCCTGTGTGACACTCTGTACCTCAAAGTAGCACTATGGAACCCCCATATCACACTTTTCAGAGCAGCAGCCGTGTTAGTCTCTATTCGCAGAAAGAACAGGAGGACTTGTGGCACCTTAGAGACTAACCAATTTATTTGAGCATAAGCTTTCGTGAGCTACAGCTCACTTCATCGGATGCATAAAGTGGAAAATACAGTGAGGAGATTTATATACACACAGACCATGAAAAAATGGGTGTTTATCATACACATTGTAAGGAGAGTGATCACTTAAGATGAGCTATTACCAGCAGGAGAGTGGGGTGGGGGGAGAGAAAACCTTTTGAAGTGATAATCAAGGTGGGCCATTTCCAGCACATTTCCAGGAGTTAACAAGAACCTCTGAGGAACAGTGGGGGGGGGGGGGGAATAAACAAGGGGAAATAGTTTTACTTTGTATAATGACTCAACCACTCCCAGTCTCTATTCAAGCCTAAGTTAATTGTATCCAATTTGCAAATTAATTCCAATTCAGCAGTCTCTCGTTGGAGTCTGTTTTCGAAGTTTTTTTGTTGAAGAATAGTCACTTTTAGATCAGAAAGACCAGAGAGACTGAAGTGTTCTTCGACTGGTTTATGAATGTTATAATTCTTGACATCTGATTTGTGTCCATTTATTCTTTTACGTAGAGACTGTCCAGTTTGACCAATGTACATGGCAGAGGGGCATTGCTGGCACATGATGGCATCTATCACATGTGCAGGTGAACGAGCATTCTTACAACTACAATACCCACCTGATGAAGTGAAGAAACAGACTGACAGAGCCAGAAGAGTACCCAGAAGTCACCTACTACAGGACAGACCGAACGAAGAAAATGTGAAGTTATGAAATATTGCTATATGTGGCCAAGAGTCCTGTGGCACCTTATAGACTAACAGACGTGTTGGAGCAGAAGCTTTGGTGGGTGAATCCCCATGTCGTCAGATGCATGTAGTGGAAATTTCCAGAGGCTGGTATAAATATGCTAGCAAGAATCAGGCTAGGGATAACGAGGCTAGTGCAATCAGGGAGGATGAGGCCCTCTTCTAGCAGTGGAGGTGTGAACACCAAGGGAGGAGAAACTGCTTTTGTAGCTGGCGAGCCAGTCCCAGTCTGTGTTTAACCCTCAGCTGATGGTGTCCAATTTGCAAGTGAACTGAAGCTCAGCAGTTTCTTGTTGAAGTCTGGTCCTGAAGTTCTTTTGCTGCAGGATGGCTGCCTTGAAATCTGCTACTGTGTGTCTAGGGAGGTTGCAGTGTTCTCCTACAGGGTTTTGTATATTGCCATTCCTAATATCTGATTTGTGTCCATTTATCCTTTTACGTAGGGACTGTCCAGTCTGGCCAACGAACATTGCAGAGGGGCATTGCTGGCACATGATGGCGTAGATGACATTGGTGGACGTGCAGGTGAATGAACCGCTGTCGGCAGAAGCATTCTATGTATAGGTCCAGACTGTCATTTCGACCCTCAGGAGGAGTCCATGTGGAGTCCATGTCTGGACCTATACATAGAGTGCTTCCGCTGACGTGCACAGGCAGAAATTGTGGAAAAAAACCATCACTTGCCTCATAACCCAAGTCGTGCAGAACGCAACGCCATCCACAGCCTCAGAAACAACCCGGACATTATAATCAATGAGGCTGATAAAGGCGGTGCTGTTGTCATCATGAACAGGTCTGACTACCAAAAGGAGGCTGCCAGACAACTCTCCAATACCAAATTCTACAGGCCACTTTCCTCAGATCCCACGGAGGAATACACTAAGAAACTGCACCATCTACTCAGGACACTTCCTACACTAACCCAGGAACAAATCAACATACCCTTAGAGCCCCGACCAGGGTTATTCTATCTACTACCCAAGATCCACAAACTCAGAAACCCTGGACGCCCCATTATCTCAGGCATTGGCACTCTCACTGAAGGACTGCCCAGATATGTGGACCCTCTACTCAGACCCTACGCCACCAGCACTCCCAGCTATCTCTGTGACAACACTGATTTCCTGAGAAAACTACAATGCACTGGTGATCTTTCAGAAAACACCATCCTAGCCACCATGGATGTAGAGGCCCTCTACACAAACATACCACACACAGATGGAATACAAGCTGTCAGGAACAGTATCCCTGATGACGCCACAGCACAACTGGTTGCTGAGCTCTGTGACTTTATCTTCACGCACAATTATTTCAGATTTGGTGACAATATATACCTCCAGACGAGTGGTCCCGCTATGGGCACCCGCATGGCCCCACAATATGCCAACATTTTTATGGCTGACCTGGAACAATGCTTCCTCAGCTCTTGTCCACTCACGCCCCTTCTCTACTTACATTACATTGATGACCTATTCATCATCTAGACCCATGGGAAGGAAACCCTGGAAGAATTCCACCACAATTTCAACAGCTTCCACCCCACCATCAACCTCAGCCTGGACCAATCTACACGGGAGGTCCACTTCCTAGACACCATGGTGCAAATTAATGATGGTCACGTTAACAGCACCCTATTGTTAAGGAAAAGTTAGCATATGTGACTCCATTTTGGTTTGGGGCCCACCATTGTCTAAGAGCAAGCACATCATGTACCAGGAGGAGTGTTCCTTAGATACTGCATTCCTGGGAAACTCCCCCCCTTGTCTCCAGCCTGTCTCGACTCCCAGTTTCTGTTCTTTGTCTGTTCCTAACTCCCTGCCTCCTGGCCTTTTGCTGTGGGCCTCCCATCCTGATAAGAAAAGTTACTGATGCCATTGCTTTAGAGCCATGCTGTGTAGTTGAAGTAATGGTTTAGCATGGGGAATGTACCTTGCAAGAATAGGTGGTAGATAAGGAAAGGGTTTGTCTATTGGCTAAGGTTTCCGATGCACGAGGGCAACATGGTTTGCTAAAAGGTATATAACCTTTGTATAACCTGCATTCGGGGTCCCCTTCTGACTAGCAGGGGGGCACCACGCTCGAGTGTAATAAACTTAATGTCTTTGGGAACTCTGCAGACTTTGTTCGTGTGCCTCAGCCTAGACTCGAACTGCGCGTGACCTATCAGGTATAATTCGCAACAGTTCGTGGCGACCCAGATGGGACTCTAGGCTCGCCCCGACGGGCGAGACCGCGCTCCTCCTCTCGGACAGCCCCAGCCGGCACAGGGTGAGTTCACCTTTGAGAACTCCGAGGAACGGGAGTGTGAGCCGTCACTTAGGTGATAAGGTGGCACATTTGGTGTCCTTTTTCGTAGCCCATTATGGGTTCTGGGCAGAGTGTAAGTAAAGGGACCCCTTTGGCTGAAATTCTCGAGAATTGGAGGAATATTTTTGGTACCCATGGTTTAGGTTAAAAGAAAGCTGTAATCTTGTGCAAGGTTGAGTGCCCAGCACTAACAACTCAAACACTTCTCGAATGGCCACCGGATGGGTCCTTTGCTGGGGAAAAATTAACAGCACTTAGGAAAAGGCTGGAAGACAAAGCTTCAGCCCAGATGGATTATTGGTATGTATGGGACAACTGGGCTTATGCGCGTGCCGAAGGATGTCCTCTTTCTTCCTCCTTCTCTTATTTGTCTCAGGGGTCTCCAGCCCTGCTCTGTGCTATGCCTGCTTCTGCCCCTCCTCCTGCTTATGCTCGGCTTTCTGATTTGTGTCTGTTGCCTCCTTGTTTGCCACCCCCCGACCTGTATAGGCCTGCTATTGACCCACCCGTTGCTCTGCAGGCTCCCCTTGTCAAGCAACCCCTTGTGAGCCATGATCAGGCTGGCAATGAGCAGATAATTTTCCCCCGTGTCCACCGGCCTTTCGGCCCGAATGATTTGGTTACTTGGCAACAGCAGATGCCCCGGCTTCGTGACGATCCGGAAAAGGTTCTGCAAACTATTCGGTCTGTATTTACCGCGTTCAATCCTACATGGGGAGATGTTCAGGTAATTCTGGACACTCTCTTTAACCCCGATGAAAAATATTCCATCCTGGATGCCAATCGGCGTTGGGACGGAGAAGATAATACCCGAACTCCGTGGCCCCTGACGGATCCCGATTAGAATCCCAATAGCAATAAAGGGATGGCCAGTTAAAGTGGCGGTAAAAATGGCCTTTTAGAGGCTATACGCAAAGTTGGCAGTAAAACAGCTAATTGGTCTAAAATTCGCGAATGCCAGCAGGAGCTCAATGAGCACCTCTCTGCCTTTTTGGCCCCGTTGTCCAAACAGGTTCGTGTCTATGGGGGTGGTATAAACCCTGAGGCAGAGGAAAACCGGCCTATGATGGTCTCCTTTTATGTTGATCAGGCAACCTCAGACATAAAAAAATATTTTTCTAAGCATGTTCCCGACTGGCCAGGAAAACCCCTGCATGAGGTGGTTTGGCTGGCCACTTTTGTGTTTAATGGCAGGGACGAGGAGAAACCTAGAGAGAAACAAAAGCAAAAGAAGGAGGAAGTAAGTATGTTGGTTCGGAAACCAACCTTGGCAGGGGCGCGGCAGTATGAGAGGAAGGGGGCGGGGACGCGGGACAGGAAGAGGTGAAGGCTGGGGGAGGAAATGAAAAATGGGAACTGTAATTATTGCAAACAACCAGGACACTGGAAGAGGGAGTGCCCCCTGCTTCCAAGAGGGGCTCCTTGGCAGGGTCAACCAAGAAGTGACTCTTCCCTCTCCCCTCAGGCCCCTCAGTGGTATCCCCCTAACGCTCCCCAGGACCTTGTTGACCCCCAGTGACTAGGGGCGGAGATTTTGGGAACCTTGGGAGAGTTGGAATGGGATTTGGGGTTACAGTTGCAAATTTATCTAAAAGTTGGGGAACAGCTTGTGCCTTTTTTAGTAGATACCGGGGCCACCCTCTCCACTTTAACTTTTGTTCCGGGCTCTCTTTCCGATACCAAAGTTTGGGTACAGGGTATAGAGGACAAATCTCTGCCCGGCTCCCCTATCCTACCCTATCCCTGTTGAGCTTGGTTCTTTAAAGTTGTCACATAGATTTGTTGTAATGCCAGAGGGCCCCGTGAACCTTCTCGGGCGGGATGTGCTGAGCAAACTGGGGGCGCACATATATTGCCCCCCCGAGGGGCTCCGCGTGTCTGTCCCGGACTCGGCTGTTGCTTCTCTTATGGCATCGGTTACCCCTGTTCCTGATGTCCCCTCTGAATTGTCCAGTGTTCCACACAGTTTGTGGAGCATGAATTCAACCGAGGTAGGCCTTCTTAAATCAGCTGTTCCAGTTAGTCTGGAAACAAGGGACGGACTGCCTCCCTCCATAAAAAAAATACCCCTTGCCGAGGGAGGCAGAAGAGGACATTTCACTTCTTATTGACAGCTATTTGACTCAGGGGGTTCTAGTCCCCTGCAGTTCGCCCTGTAATACTCCCATTCTTCCTGTAAGGAAGCCTAAACAGGGACCGGACGGGCGTCCAGTATATCGGTTTGTTCAGGATCTACGGCTATAAATGGTTATGTTATAGCCCCCCATCCAGTTGTCCCTGATCCAAGCACCATTCTAACACTGATTCCTCAGTCGGCCACTTGTTTTACTGTCGTGGATTTACGTGCAGCATTTTTCAGTTCCCCTTGGCACCCCGATTCTCAATATTTGTTTGCATTCACCTGGAAGGGCCAGCAGCTAACGTGGACACGTCTTCCCCAAGGGTTTTCAGGATCCCCCACTATTTTTTCCCAGATTCTCACAGAGGATTTAAAAGATATTGTCTTGCCTAGTTCATCTGTCCTAGTTCAATATGTGGATTATTTGAGAATTGCTAACATAGTTCCTATTTTTAAGAAAGGGAAAAAAAGTGATCCAGGTAACTATAGGCCTGTTAGTTTGACATCTGTAGTATGCAAGGTCTTGGAAAAAATTTTGAAGGAGAAGGTAGTTAAGGACATTGAAGTCAATAGTAAATGGGACAAAATACAACATGGTTTTACAAAAGGTAGATCGTGCCAAACCAACCTGATCTCCTTCTTTGAGAAAGTAACAGATTTTTTAGACAAAGGAAATGCAGTGGATCTAATTTACATAGATTTCAGTAAGGGGTTTGATACCGTGCCACATGGGGAATTATTAGTTAAATTGGATAAGATGGGGATCAACAGGAAAATTGAAAGGTGGATAAGAAATTGGTAAAAGGGGAGACTACAGCAGGTCCTACTGAAAGGTGAACTGTCAGGCTGGAGGGAGGTTACCAGTGGAGTTCCTCAGGGATCGGTTTTGGGACCAATCTTATTTAATCTTTTTATTACTGATCTCGGCACAAAAAGTGGGAGTGTGCTAGTAAAGTTTGCGGATGCTACAAAGCTGGGAGGTATTGCCAATTTAGAGAAGGACCAGGAGGATCTGGATGACCTTGTAAACTGGAGTAATAGTAATAGGATGAAATTTAATAGTGAGAAGTGTAAGATCATGCATTTTAATATTAATAATTAATAACAATTAACATGCAATTAATAACAAGAATTTTAGTTATAAGCTGGGGACGCATCAATTAGAAGTAACAGAGGAGGAGAAGGACCTTGGAGTATTGTTTGATCATAGGATGATTATGAGCTGCCAATGTGATATGGCCATGAAAAAATCTAATGTGGTCTTGGGATGCATCAGGCGAGGTATTTCCAGTAGGGATAAGGAGGTTTTAATACTGTTATACAAGGCACTGGTGAGACCTCATCTGGAATATTGTGTGCAGTTCTGGCCTCCCATGTTTAAGAAGGATGAATTCAAACTGGAACAGGTACAGAGAAGGGCTACTAGGATGATCCGAGGAATGGAAAACTTGTCTTATGAAAGGAGACTCAAGGAGCTTGGCTTGTTTAGCCTAACTAAAAGAAGGTTGAGGGGAGATATGATTGCTCTCTATAAATATATCAGAGGGATAAATACCAGAGAGGGAGAGGAATTATTTAAGCTCAGTACCAATGTGGACACAAGAACAAATGGATATAAACTGGCCACCAGGAAGTTTAGACTTGAAATTAGATGAAGGTTTCTAACCATTAGAGGAGTGAAGTTTTGGAATAGCCTTCAAAGGGAAGCAGTGGGGGCAAAAGATCTATCTGGTTTTAAGATTAAACTTGATAAGTTTATGGAGGAGATGGTATGATGGGATAACATGGTTTTGGTAATTAAATATTCATGGTAAATAGGCCCAATGGACTGTGATAGGATATTAGATGTGGTAGGATCTGAGTTACCCAGGAAAGAATTTTCTGTAGTATCTGGCTGGTGAATCTTGCCCATATGCTCAGGGTTTAGCTGATCGCCATATTTGGGGTCGGGAAGGAATTTTCCTCCAGGGTAGATTGGAAGAGGCCCTGGAGGTTTTTCGCCTTCCTCTGTAACATGGGGCATGGGTCTCTTGCTGGAAGATTCTCTGCTCCTTGAAGTCTTTAAACCACGATTTGAGCTCAGACATAGGTGAGAGGTTTTTCACAGAAGTGGTGGGTGAAATTCTGTGGCCTGCGTTGTGCAGGACATCAGACTAGATGATCATAATGGTCCCTTCTGACCTAAATATCTATGAATTGCTGCCTCTGATTATAATGCATGTTTAATTGACTCTGTTGTTTTGCTTACTGCCCTAGCCAATAAGGGTCATCGTGCATCTCCATCCAAATTGCAGCTGTGCAAAGATCAGGTAATTTATTTAGGCTTTGTGATTCGGCCCGGAGAGCATTTACTCTCTCCTGACAGGGTGCAGGCAATCCGGGATTGCCCACGCCCGGTTACAAAAAAGCAGTTACGGGCTTTCCTGGGGGCTGCTGGGTTCTGTCAATCCTGGATAGTGGCCTTTGGGGAACTGGTCAAACCCCTAGTCCAGGCCACCACAACATTGACCCCCGATCCTGTCTCCTGGACCCTGGAAATGGAAGCCACTTTTGAATCTACCAAGAAGGCTCTGATCTCTGCGCCCGCCTTGGGATTCCCGGATTACGGTAAACCATTTTCTCTTCTCACTCATGAACACCAGGGGGTGGCCAGTTGCATCCTTTTGCAATATCTGGGGGATCGCCCACGCCCCATAGCCTATTACTCAGTGCAGCTGGACCCTGTCATTCGGGGCCCTGTCTCCTGTGTGCGATCGATTGCCGCTGCCATGGTTGAATGGTCGCGACCGATTGTTTTGGGGCACCCTCTGACTGTCTGGGTCCCTCACGAGGTTGAGGTTCTCTTAAAACAACATTCTACGCAGGCATTATCTCCACAGCGGGCTCATAAATATGAACTAATCCTGCTGGCTGCTGACAACGTTACTTTACGCCGCTGCAACGTCCTCAATCCAGCTACGACGCTACCCCTCCCAGAGGACGGTACCCCTCACCTCGTATGTCTGGATGTCGTCGTGCAGGAGGGTACGCCTCGCCCGGATTTAGCTGACTCCCCTTTAACCAAGCTCGATTTACTCCTTTTCACCGATGGGTCCTCGTACTATTTAGATGGCCACCGGGTCTCGGGCTATTCGGTTACCTCTCAGGCAGACGTTATCGAGGCTGCCCCCCTACCACCTTCCTTCATCTTCCAGGGTGCAGAGTTATACGTGCTGACCCGGGCTTGTTTGTTGTCTTCGGGAAGGACTGTTACTATCTACACAGACTCTAAGTACGCTTTTGGCGTTTGTCATGCTACGGGCCAGCTCTGGAAGCAACGAGGATTTTTAACCTCCTCAGGCACAAAAATCGCGAATGGCCCTCTCATTTCTGCCCTTTTGGAAGCCATTCAGGCCCCTCACCAGGTGGCAGCGGTTCACGGTTATGCGCAAAGGCAGCCTAACTCTGTTGTAACCCAGGACAAGCATTAGCTGACTCAGCCGTGAAGGCTGCAGCTCTACAGCCCCTCCTGGTTTCGGCTTCCCTCCCCCTGGATCCGCCCTTCCCGCCTGCTGACTGGACGCTGTTGTCTGCTGACGTATCCCCGGAGGAGCTTCGAGACTGGAAACACTGGGAGGGATCTGAGGGCCCCGACAAGGTTTGGCGAATCAGGAACAAACCTATTCTCCCCCGTCGTTATCTACTCCCAGCTGCTCATTATTTTCATTCCTTGGGTCACGCTGGTATCCAGGGTATGACGGCTGCTGTACTAAAATCTTGGGCGGCGCCCCATGTTTATCCAGCGGTGAAGCGGGCTCTCGGCTCCTGCCCTACTTGCCTGGCCTTCTCTGCTAAGACTCGGCTCGATGCCGATTCAATGGGGGGGAGACCCTGGGCAAACTTCCTGTTTCAACACTTGCAGATGGACTGTGCAGAAATACCTAAAAGCTCAGGGTTTCACCACCTCCTTGTTATAATGGACCAACTTTCCGGATGGCCTGAAGCAATACCAACCAGAAGGGCAGACGCAAGATCTGTGGTAAAGTTTCTAATGAAAGACATTGTACCCAGGTTTGGTGTCCCTGAAGTCATCAATTCAGATCGGGGCTCACACTTTATTGCAAAGATTTTGGAGGAACTGTACCGGTGCTTGGGGATTATCCGACAGTTACATACTCCGTACCACCCCCAGTCTGCAGGTCAGGTGGAGCGCATGAACTGAACAATAAAGACAATGGTAGCAAAGTTTGTAGGGAGACCCGACTTAAGTGGCCAGATGCCTTGCCTATAGTCTTGTGGCACATAAGACAAACCCCACGCATGCCCCTAGGCCTGTCCCTGTTTGAGGTGTTGTTTGGGAGACCAGCTTTAGTCCCGGGAACTTATGTTCCTGTACATGCTAGCCTCTTGGATGGAGATGAAACTTTGGCCAGATACGTTGCCAGACTGCAAAAGGAGCTGACTGACAACCAGTCTGAAGCTCAATTGTTTCAAACTGCACCCTTAGGGTTGAAGGTAAAGGGTCCTGGATCCATCATAGCTACGTTAAGTTGGCGCTGGGACCCCCACCTGACCCTGACAAGCCATCGGACGAGCCACTTCACGAATGAACGCCACGACCAACCCATGGACTGAACTTTCCAGCTATTGGGACCTTTACAGCCCACCAGGACTTCTTGTGTTCCTGTTTATTAGACTTACATTGGTGCTGTTGTTTTTTGTATGGTACAGAGGAGGATGCCGACATTGGTATGGTTTACCTGGGGGTTCCTCTCCCTATTCCCAAGTCCAGAACAAGAATAAGAGGGCAATAGCTTTTTGAATTTAACCCGCGCCATAAAACAGGGTGTAAATCGAACACAGTGTTGGATTTGTATTCATATCCCCACAGATTTGGGTCAGGGGGTCCCGTTGGTAGGGGTACCTATCCCTCTTAATCGAACACTCCAAGCTAAGCTATGGGCAAACACTACATTTAACTGGAATGTTACGATCCAAAGATGGTCGATTGATATGGTGGCCCAAGGTAATTATGCTTTATGTGTGTCACGACGTAAGGGCAGGGAAAATACAGTTTTTGTGGGGAATTTTGTGGGGTGCAAGGACACCACCCACATGAGCTCTGGTGTGGTACGCCCTTCCACCTACTCTGGGGCCCCGTGGCCAGTCCCTGAGGGGGCTGGCTGGTATTGGTTATGCAATCACACAGCCTATAAGGTTCTCCTGGCAGGATGGTGTGATACATGTACCTTAGGGGCTATAGTACCCGCCGTGACAGTACACCAGACCCTGACCCGGGGAGAGATCCGCAATCTAGTATGCAGAAACCGACGAAGTATTCCTTTAAACCCTCTTTCTCAACGGCCCACAGGCTTTCACTCCTTTGTGCGATGGTTTCTGCCATGGTTGGGAGTAAGCGAGCTAGAAAAAGCCATCGTTAACATTCCAGCTGCTTTGGAATTAATGGCAAATGCCACTGCAGATGCCTTAGCTGCCCTTCAAATTGAAGTCACTCAGCTATCCCAAACTACACTGCAAAACCACCTAGCCCTGGACTATCTCCTTGCAAACCAGGGCGGGGTTTGTGCTCTGGTTAACTCAAGCTGTTGTGTATTTGTAAATCAGCACCACAGGGTGGAAACTGACATCCACATCCTCATGCAGCAGGCAGCCCTATTCCACCACGCCAGCCTCGACAATACCAGCGCTGGGTTCCAGGAGGCCTGTAACTGGCTCACCTCACGGCTACCGGATGTGGGGGCTTGGGGACGGCGTATTTTGTATTTCATCCTTTTGGCTGTTATTGCTTTTGTGTTATTGTTTGTATGCCTACAATGTTATAGTCTATGCTGTCGGCAACTGCTAACCCTGCATCGCGTTACTCAGCCCCAATATAGCTGACTGACGTAGAAAAGAAAAGGGGGGACTATTAAGGAAAAGTTAGCATATGTGACTCCATTTTGGTTTGGGGCCCACCATTGTCTAAGAGCAAGCACATCATGCACCAGGAGGAGTGTTCCTTAGATACTGCATTCCTGTGAACCCCCCCTTGTTTCCAGCCTGTCTCGACTCCCGGTTTCTGTTCTTTGTCTGTTCCTAACTCCCTGCCTCCTGGCCTTTTGCTGTGGGCCTCCCATCCTGATAAGAAAAGTTACTGATGCATGGCTTTAGGGCCACGTTGTGTAGCTGAAGTAATGGTTTAGCATGGGGAATTACCTAGCAGGAATAGGAGGTAGATAAGGGAAGTGTTTGTCTATTGGCTAAGGTTTCCAATGCACGAGGGCAACGTGCTTTGCTAAAAGGTAAAAAATCTTTGTATAACCTGCATTCGGGGTCCCCTTCTGACTAGCAGGGGGGCACCACGCTCGAGCGTAATAAACTTAATGTTTTTGGGAACTCTGCAGTTGTGGACTTTGGTTCGTGTGCCTCAGCCTAGACTCGAACTGCACGTGACCTATCAGGTGTAACACTATGCCAAAAACCCACCGACCGCTACACGTACCTTCATGCCTCCAGCTTCCATCCCAGACACACCACACGATCCATTGTCTACAGCTAAGCGCTGAGGTACAACCGTATTTGCTCCAGCCCCTCAGACAGAGACCATCACCTTCAAGATCTTCACCAAGCATTCTCAAAACTATGATACCTGCACGAGGAAATAAGGAAACAGATCAACAGAGCCAGATGCGTACCCACAAGCCTCCTGCTGCAAGACAAGCCCAGGAAAGAAACCAACAGAACTCTACTGGCCATCACATACAGTCCTCAGCTAAAACCTCTCCAACGCATCATCAGTGATCTACAACCCATCCTGGACAACGATCCCTCACTTTCACAGGCCTTGGGAGGCAGGCCAGTCCTCCCCCACAGACAACCCACCAACCTGAAGCATATTCTCGCCAGCAACTACACACCGCACCATAGTAACTCTAACTCAGGAACCAATCCATGCAACAAACCTTGATGCCAACTCTGCCCACATATCTACACCAGCAACACCATCACAGGACCTAACCCCATCAGCCACACCATCCCCGGTGCATTCACCTGCACGTCCACCAATGTCATCTACGCCATCATGTGCCAGCAATGCCCCTCTGCCATGTTCGTTGGCCAGACTGGACAGTCCCTCCGTAAAAGGATAAATGGACACAAATCAGATATTAGGAATGGCAATATACAAAACCCTGTAAGAGAACACTTCAACCTCCCTGGGCACACAGTAGCAGATTTCAAGGCAGCCATTCTGCAGCAAAAAAACTTCAGGACCAGACTTCAACGAGAAACTGCTGAACTTCAGTTCACTTGCAAATTGGACACCATCAGCTCAGGGTTAAACACAGACTGGGACTGGCTCGCCAGCTACAAAAGCAGTTTCTCCTCCCTTGGTGTTCACACCTCCACTGCTAGAAGAGGGCCTCATCCTCCCTGATTGCACTAGCCTCGTTATCCCTAGCCTGATTCTTGCTGGCATATTTATACCTGCCTCTGGAAATTTCCACTACATGAATCTGATGACGTGGGGATTCACACACGAAAGCTTCTGCTCCAACACATCTGTTAGTCTATAAGGTGCCACAGGACTCTGCCGCTTTTACAGATCCAGACTAACACAGCTACCCCTCTGATCATTGCTGTATGTGTTACTGAAATATGTTGTGGGGTTCAGAACACCCACAACCAGACTTTCAGTTGCAACAAAAGAGTAGCCATCAATAGCCAAACGGGCATTAACAGCTAATCAACACCCAATCCACTATGCCAGAGACTTCTCAGAGAAGGCAGTGCCCTGGGTGCTGACTAACACACATCAAAGCAAGGATCTTTCTAACACCTGGAAGAAAGTCTAAAAAGAGGGAGAGTGACATAATCACTTGGCCTCTCCCCCTTCCCCATCCCCTCAACACCTGGAAGCACCCTGGAAGACAAACACCTGGAAGCACATCTGGAAGACAAACACTTTGAACTAGGGATGTAAAAACCGTGTAAAAACAGTAACCGTGTTACCCATCAGAATTCTGTTGGTTACATGGTTAAACTTGGGGACATAGGAGTGCAGGAGGGTACGGGGGGGGGTGCCCCCATGTCCGGGGTCCCCGCTGTCAGCCCCATGGCAGAGGCTCTGCTGCCGGCAGGCATCCTGGTGCACCTGGGGTTCTGGCTACTGCTGCACCTGGTGCTCTGCTGCCATCCAGCATCCCAGGGGTCCTGGCTGCCAGCCTGTGAGCGAGGTTCTGGTTACCACCACGCCTGGGGCTCTACTACCACCTGGCATCCTGGCGTGCCTGGGATCCCGGCTGCTGGCCCCGTGCTCGGGGATCCCGGCTGCCGGCCTATCCCTGGGGTTCCAGCTGCCACGGCACCTGGGACTGTCCTGCCACCCGGCATCGCGGTGCACACAGGATCCCGGCTGCCGGCCTCTCGCCCAGGGGCTCTGCTCAGGGGTGGCAGGTTTATATAATTTTTGGTGGTGTCCAGAATGGGTCCAAGTCCTGCCCCCAGCAATGCTCTGGGAGGGAGTTTGGGTGCAGGAGGGGTGTGGGCTCTGGGGCAGAGTTTGGGTGCTGGGTGCAGGCTCTGGGCTGGGGCAGGGGCTTGGGGTGCAGCAGGGGGTGCGGAGCTGGGCCAGGGATGGGGAGTTTGGGGTGCAGCAGGCAGGATGCCCCGGGGCTGGGGCAGGGGGCCAGAGAGGAGGCCTCCCCCCAGCCCTCTGGCCGCCGGCAGCAGCGAGTTCCAGGGGAGGGGGCTCCGCCCCGGCCCCCCCCCCGACACTCACCCAAGCCCCCCCCGACTGCTGCTCAGGGAGGTCCAGCCAGGTCCAGGTGTGTGCGGGGGGCGGGGGGCTGCCATGCGCCTCCTCCCCCTCTCCCCCGCAGGCGCAGCCCCAGCCCCCGCCTCCGCCTGCCCCGGCGGCCGGGCAGGGAGCGCAGCGCGGAGCTGCAGGGGGCGGCAGGCGGGGCCGCGGGGGGGACCCGGCCCGGCCCGGCCCGTACGTCGGTATAGCCGGGCCCCCAGGTCCTGGTTTTGCTGGAGCTCGGGCACCGCCGGTCCGCGCCTGTGACGCCCCTGGCGGCGGGGAAGGGAGTTGTCGCTGCTGAACTTCGCTGGGTTTCCCCGCGGGTGTTTCCAGCAGAGCAGCCGGGAGCTCCGCGCAGGGCGCGGCCGTGCCCGCTCCAGGTCTCTGGGTCCTGGCTCCCGGCCTCGCCCTGCGGAGCTGCCGGCCCGTCCCCTCCCCTCCAGGACGATGGCTCCTTGGGCCAGGCTTGCCTTGGTCTCCTGCTGGATCCTGTCTCTCTGCTCTGCCACCTTGGCTGGTAGGTGACTCCTGCTCTGCCAGATGCGGGGTCCCATCCCCATCCCAGTCTCTTTCCCCAGGGCTGGGGGCTGCAGGGGCCCCTTGGGTTGCTGTCCCAGACGCCAGGGTCCCATCCCCATCCGGGTCTCTTTCCCCAGGGCTGGGGGCTGCAGGGGCCCCTTGGGTTGCTGTCCCAGACGCCAGGGTCCCATCCCCATCCAGGTCTCTTTCCCCAGGGCTGGGGGCTGCAGGGTCCCCTTGGGTCGCTGTCCCAGATGTCGGGGTCCCATCCCCATCCCAGTCTCTTTCCCCAGGGCTGGGGGCTGCAGGGCCCCCTTGGGTCGCTGTCCCAGATGTCTGGGTCCCATTCCCATTGAAGTCTCTCTCCTTCCTACAGGGGTTCACCATCTCTCCCACCTCCAGCTCATCTCCCCCTGGGCGGCCCCTGGTCTGCCCAAGCGGCTGCATGTGATGAGGGTGAATGACCTGGTGCGCTCAGCCTATGACAGCAACACCGGCAGGCTGGCTCCCCGCAATGGCTACAACCCGGCCAACCAGGAGTTCTGGAGTGCAGGCAATGCTGCATGCATGGCCTGGGACTCCTGGGTAGAGACCAAGTACCAGGCCCTGGTGCAGGAGGTGAACGCCAGTTCCCCACAGGCAGGTGAGTCCTTGAGCCCCAGCACTTGGCTTGGCTTTGGAAAGGGATGGGCGGGCAGCTCAAAGGAGGTAGGAGGGAGCTGGGGGAAGGGTACACCAGAGAGGAGTGACTTCCCTGATACCTAGTGTTTAGAGTGGGGGAGGGGGCTTGGATTCTGGACTCCTGGGTTCTCTCCCTGAGTGTAGGAGGCAGCAGAGTTTAGTGGGTTAGAGCAGGGCATGCTGGGAGTCAGGACTCCTGGGTTCTAGGCATGAGAACTTCTCCCCCACTCTGGCCCCAGGTGTCAGCTCTGTGCTCAGTTGCTCACGCAGCCATTCTGCCCCCAGAACCCTACCACATGCAGATCCTGAAGACTTGTGAGCTGGACGATGCCACCGGTGCTGTCCGAGCCGTCACGAGATATTCCCTCAACGGGGAGGACGTGCTGCGGTACCAGTCCGACCACAACCGCTGGTTCTCGGAGCACCCGGCAGCCTGGCGAGTGGCGGAGCGCTGGAACCGTGAAGGGGAGACTTTCACCGTGTGGAACCTCATCCAGCCCCAGCATTGCAGGTTCTTTATCGAACTCACTCTGCCTTTCATCGCTCAGAAGACAGGTGACAGCTTTGCCAGTGCTCCTCACTCCCAATCCGCAGTCCCCTGCTATCCTATTCCCTGTGAATAATAACCCTTTCTCACTCTCCCCCCAGCCCAGCCCACAGTGCGTGTGGCCCTTGTCCCAGGGACCCAGGACCGGCCGTGCCGCCTCGTCTGCCACGTGACGGGGTTCTATCCCCGCAACATCGAGGTGATCTGGGAGCGGGGGGGCCAGGTGGTCCATGGGGAGCAGCTGACCAGTGGCATCCTGCCCAACGGGGACCTAACCTTCCAGATCCAGGTGTCCATCGAGCTGGGGCAGGAGGGGGTTGGCCCTGCAGAACATGTGTGTGTGGTGAGACACAGCAGCCTGGGGCGCGACCCGCTAAGGGTGACCTGGGGTGAGTATGGGGGGGGGGAGAGCATGGGGAACAGTGGGGAGAAGCTGGAAATGGGGCACCTCCTACTGAGGGAAGGGGAATGGGGGAGGTGGACACAACGGGTAGGGGGGAGGGGTGGGTGGGAAATGCAAAGAGGGAGTTTTGGGCGGCACCAGGGGATGGGTAGACAGAGAGAGGTACTAAGGGGGAGGTGGAGAGAAGTCTTTTGAGGAGCTCAGAGGGGAGGGGAAGAAGAGAAGGGATACTGGGGGCCTCACAGACTGGGAGGGGGAGGCAGAAAGAAGGATATCTAGTTGCAGGGCAGACACAAGGAGGGTGGTGACTGGTGGAGCAAACTGGCTGTGGGAGGGGTGATGCTAGCCCAGGGTTATTGGGCAGGGAGCGGGTGGGGAGCAGGGGTGCAGGGGCTTCGGTGGGCCCATGGCTCAGTCTGTCTCGGGGAATTTCCAGATCCCCAGGTCACAGGGCAGGCTGGTGTGCCGGCGATCATTGCTGGGTGCATCCTCGCTGCCTTGGGAGTCGTGGCCCTGGGCTGGTACCTGAGGAGGAGGCCAGGTGAGTGATGCCCCCTGCACAGTGCTCCCTTCTAAGCTCCTGTCCCTCTCCCTGCAGCAAGGCTCCCCCTAGCACTGCCCTGGGGCCAGCATGAACCAGGAGGGGATGGTGCCCCCTGCTGAGTCCCCATCCTGCACTATGAGCCTGGCCCTGCTTAGCATGAGATTGCAGGGGCTCTGTGCTGAGCCCTGGATGGACATAGGGGTAATGGCTGTGGGAAGTTGCCCCAGCTGTGATCCCCATTGCCCCCCTCACACACCTTCGCTGCAGGGGGTCAGGACCAAGCCCCAGATGGCAGAGTCTCAAGATGAGTGAATTCCTGCTTTGGCTCCCCCTGCAGGGGCCCAGAAGGGGCCATATCGCCCGGCACAGACACAGCCAGGGACTCTCGACTCTGCTCCAGCCACAGCTAAGCCAGCAGGAAACTCCTTGTTCACAGCATCTTCTTGCCCAGATGCCACCGAGTGACCAGACTCAGAGCCGGCTGTGCCAGGGCCATCGGATTTGACTGGAGCTACATGGAGCATCCCTGGTGAAGGATCACATATCGCTCATTTAATGGATCAAGTACTTCTACTGCTCGCTTCTGTTCAAATGCTTAGTCATGTTCCCACAGCATCTCTCTGTCAGCTTGCTTCCTGAGCGACACACCAGTTCCAGCCATCTTGGCTCCCCTGCCGGTTCCACCAAGCTGCCTTCAGTTTCACTGCTACTCCACCTTGGCAGGCTCATGCATTTTAAAAGTTTCCTTCTTTATCCACCATAAAACCTTTGAGTAATTTGTAACCATTTTTGACCAAACCGCACTGACTGCATGTGACGATGTGACGCAGCAGAGAGGGGGGAGTGTTGACCTGGGAATGTGCCCTGGCGATGGGAGACCTGAGAGCCTGTAACCTGAGCCAGGAGGGGGATGGGGAGGTAACACCTCTGCCCAGGAATGTGAACAGAGGCTGCAGAAGGGAGCCTGCTGGGTGGGAGTTAGTTTCTGTTGGTGCTGGGTGGAGGAACGCAGGGAACCCCAGGGCTTGGGTCTAAGCTCCCTGCTCCCCCAGAAGGACTTGACTGAGGGGTCCTGGTTGTACCCACAACCTCTGTTTTGGACTGTGTTCCTGTTGTCCAATAAACCTTCTGTTTTACTGGCTGGCCGAGAGTCTCAGTGAATCCCAGGAAGAGGGGTGCCGGGCCTGGACTCCCGCACACTCCGTGACACTGCAGACTGGTGAAATTTTACACTTGGCATGTTAATCAACTAAATATTGTGAAACAATATTTTCAATAGCTGTAACCCTAAGCTACTTGTTGGATTTGTTTTTAATCAAGGGCATTTCAATCTTTTATACAATTGCTTAGTTTTAATACAATTATTCTTTTTCCATTTTCATATCACTACCTGTCATAAATATAAAGGGAAGGGTAAACACCTTTAAAATCCCTCCTGGCCAGAGGAAAAACCCTTTCACCTGAAAAGGGTTAAGAAGCTAGGATAACCTCGCTGGCACCTGACCACAATGACCAATGAGGAGACAAGATACTTTCAAAGCTGGAGGCAGGGGGGAGAAACAAAGGGGCTCTCTGTCTGTGTGATGCTTTTGCCGGGGACAGAACAGGAATGGAGTCTGAGAACTTAGTAAGTAATCTAGCTAGATATGCGTTAGATTCTGATTTCTTTAAATGGCTGAGAAAATAAGCTGTGCTGAATGGAATGTAGATTCCTGTTTTTGTGTCTTTTTGTAACTTAAGGGTTTGCCTAGAGGGATTCTCTATGTTTTGAATCTAATTACCCTGTAAGGTATTTACCATCCTGATTTTACAGAGGTGATTCTTTTTACTTTTTCTTCTATTAAAATCCTTCTTTTAAGAACCTGATTGCTTTTTCATTGTTCTTAAGATCCAAGGGTTTGGGTCTGTGGTCACCTATGCAAATCGGTGAGGATTTTTATCAAACTTTCCCCAGGAAAGGGGGTGTAAGGTTTGGGAGGATTTTGGGGGGAAAGACATTTCCAAACGGGCTCTTTCCGAATTATATACCTGTTAGACGTTTGGTGGTGGCAGCGATAAAGTCCAAGGGCAAAAGGTAAAATAGTTTGTACCTTGGGGAAGTTTTAACCTAAGCTGGTAAAAGTAAGCTTAGGAGGTTTTCATGCAGGTCCCCACATCTGTACCCTAGAGTTCAGAGTGGGGAAGGAACCTTGACACTACCATATAGGTTTTTACTTGCTAATGACATTTACTTGACACAACGGCTAAACAGAACTTTTGGATAAGAATGTTAATGGCGAAGCTCTATTTCTTATATTCACTGATCTGTCTTGGTGCCGGGTTGGATTTTGCATCCAAAGCACACAGCCATGTGAAAAAGAAAACACAAGCTATTGTGGCTCCTTTTTGGAGCCTCTTTGGGTTTTTAATTAAATAGTATGTCTTATTGACAGTTGTTTTGACCACTGCGATACACACTCCATGTTTCATGGGAATGCACCTTCCTTCCGTAAAGCAACCCTTACCCTTTATGTGCCATAAAATCACGTTAGCCGATGTAAGGTCTGAATGAGCTGTCCCCTGACATCTAGAGATGAGCTGGCGAAGAGGACTTCAGGAACCAACCTTGTTTGGATGGGCACACCCCCCCCTGCCTAGGTGCTCAGCATGATGGGGATGCTTTTGGTATATGAGGACTTTTGGCTGGTGTTGGATCACAATTCACTTTGTTATTGGCGCAGGGGTACTAAAGGGTTGTTATCCTTGTTGTGTGAATCAAGGGCAGCAGAACTGTGCGTGGCGTTCCCTGTGTGACACTCTGTACCTCAAAGTACTATGGAACCCCCATATTCACACTGTCATATAATTATGATATGTGTCATACAAAGTATTCCTTGTGAGGTATCATTTCCAAAGTCTTGATCTGTTGAACATTAACATCTTGTTGGATTGTGTGTGCTATCATTGTATGTGGAGTTATGAAGCATTGCTGTCACTGAAATATGTTGGAGGTTGGGAACACCCACAGCCAGCCTTTCAGTTACAACAAAGGAGTAGCCATCACCGGCCAGATGGGTGTTAATGGCTCATCAACACCCAATTCACTCTCCCAGAGTCTTCTCAGAGAAGGCATGTATGCCATGGAGGTGAACTAACCCAAATCACAGAAAAGATCTTTCCAGCAAGCTGGAAGAAGGTATAAAAGAGGGAGAATGACATCATCACTTGGCCTCTCTCTCTCCCTCCACTCCCATCTCAGCACCTGGAAGCATGTCTGGAAGACAAAGACTTTGAACTGGGGAAGTTTGGTCCCAGGTTGGAAGGATGTCCTAGCCTGTGTATTGAGGGAATGTAACCTGCTTGTACCATCTGTTAGGGTGCTTGGTTCAAATCTTGATTAGGGCATGGCTACACTGGAAACTTCAAAGCGCTGTCGCGGGAGCACTCCCGCAGCAGCGCTTTGAAGTGTAAGTGTGGTTGCGTGTGATGCATCTGAAGAAGGGGGTTTTTTACCCACGAAAGCTTATGCCCAAATAAATCTGTTAGTCTTTAAGGTGCCACCGGACTCCTTGTTGTTTTTGTGGATACAGGCTAACACGGCTACCCCCTGATACTAAAAGAGTGTGTTTTCATTAAAGTGCCTGGGGAAATCTCAGCTCAGGTTACAAAAGCTGGTGCATGTCCACTTCCTTTGACGAAGTAGTGAACTAGGTAATGAACTTACCCTGGCCAGGCCTCTGACCAATGCAAGATGGGACAGTTCTGGGGTGCAAGAAAGGTGAGCTGGGGGAAACTGGCTGAAGCCTCTTTATTAATGGTTCATGAATGGCTGGGGATCATTCACGTACCTCAGCTGGGTGTGTCCCTGCCTGTGGATGGCTGTGTAAGTGCAGGGCCTGCCAGAGGCTTGTAGCCTGAAATCAGCATCACAGTGTGAGAGGCAGCCCAGGCTGGTGGGTTTGGAGGGCTCAGCAGTCCCACAGTCCAGGCTGCACCCCGGGGACCCAGTCACACCCTGACTAAGGACTCAATCTCAGCAAAACTGCACTCGGTAGGCAGGGGACATGGGTGCCAAAGCTCAGTGGAGTTGAGAGAGGGTGTGGACAAGTACTTGTACCTGGTGGTGTGGGTCCTCCCTAAGGGTCCTAGACGTCATTTGACCCTTCCTGTTTCCACTGTGTAATAACAGAGCTGATTGAGACTCAAGGGAGAGTCTTGTTGCAGACCAATAGAGCTGAAATCACTGATAACCAGGCCTAAGCATTAGACCTGCTTTGGGACAGTGTCTCTGATGCAAGAGACTTCTCAGCCTGCACTAGCCATGAGACTTCCCCACTAACAGCTGAAATCACTGAGAGCTGTGTTACGTGGTGGGACATCAATACATCCCAGAGGGTGCAGAGCAAAGCAGAGTGGTGAGTAGCTGTCAGGACAACTGAGGGAGGGACCAGCACAGCAGCTGGTGAAGTGGTGAGTGGCCGGCAGGGCGGACGGCGGAGCGGAGTGCAGTGGCGATCGACCAGCAGGCTGGCTGGTGGAGCACAGAGGTGAGTGGACGGCAGGGGAGCCGGCGGAGCAGAGCAGTGAGCAGCCAGCAGGGTGGCTAATACTGGAGCGAGCCCCTGGACAGCTGAGGAAGCAAGGTCCCCCCACCGCGAGGGTAGGAGGAGGACTCTGCAGAGGCACCTCTGAACTCTGGGTCTTCACTGTCCGAGGACAACAACTGTGAGTGGGGTGCAGTGGAGGAAGAAGAGAGGGACACGTTAAAGGAACTTTTGGTTGCTGGACTTATGAACTGGAGGCAAAAGGACACTGCCCAACATACTCTAGGGTGGGTGATTTGCTCATGGTTTTATGCTTACAACTCCTGCTTGCAGCATTTTCCCAAGTTAATCCTGAGTTATCTTCCCCCTTTTTATTAAAAGTTTCTTTTCTACACTCAGACTCTGTTCTTGCAAAAGGGGAAATATTGCCTCTATAGGCAACCAATGGGTGGTGTGTAATTGTACATCCCAGTTGTTTGTCTCACTCTATAAATTTCAGGGTATCTTGCCTTATCCTTTTGTGTGGCCTAGGGGACAGAAGAGACTCCTGCTGCTGACTGAGCTGCTCCTTGCCACTGGACACTCATATGTAAATGTACCTGTCGCCAGGACGCTAGGACTGTGCCTTGAAGGCAATACACTGGCCGAGTGCCTTTGTCACCAAACCATGCTTGTGGTCCTTCTGTATGAGCAGCAGCGAAGTCTGCTGAATGATCAGGCTGCACTATCTGCTATTAGGGTTGCCAACATTGTCTTTCAAAAATAAGGGACTGTTTTCTTGGCACCCCCCGTCCCACCCCTCCTCCTGATATCATTATTAATAATAATACTAAGCAGGACTCACCTACATTTGCCAGGAGTGTTTCTTGCTGCTTTTTGCAGCACTGACGGTGGTCTTGGTTGACAGGACCAGGCTCCGTACCTGTCTGGCTCCCCCTGGTGCAGCTGCAGCAGCCACCAACCAGCAGTGATGCTCCTGTGCTGGGGTCGTAGGCAGAGCCTCTGTGAGCGGGGAGGCTGGGTCTTGGGAGTACCCACCCCCCTGCCAGACAGATCCCCTTCCTGACTCTGGCCCTTCAGGGCAGCTCCAGGGCACACAGACCCGTTCACTTTTCCTGCCAGAAAGAACCTGGGCCGGGAAAGCACATGGGGCTGCACTCAAAAGCTTGCACATGGCCCCATCTGCTTTCCCTGCACAGCCCTGAAGGGCCAGGGTCCAGAGGGGAGTGGGAAGATGCACCCATGGGTACTGGCTCTCTGCTGCTGAAATGCGGGATAAGGGCTGTACCAGCCGGGGCGGGCCAATCACTGTGGGCACAGGAGGCCACGCCCCCTCTCCCTTGCTGCACGTGTTCCAAGCGGAGAACGCCTATAAAAGGAGGCAGCCCAGGCCAGGGGAGAGCGGGAGTGCGCTGTTGGCCCCTGCAGAGCCCCTGGTGGTAAAGCCCGGGGACCTGGACTGCCTGGCAGGCGACCCGCCAACTGCGGAGACCACCGTGGAAGCCGAGCCGCTGGCGATGAGGAAGCTGCCGAAACTACACCCCGGCCCCTAGAGTCGTTAGGTCTATAGACTGATTGTTCGCTTGCCTCAACCCGCCCCGGGGCTGCAGCCTGCTTGTTGCTTCGCCCTGACCTGGGGGCTAACTTCCCAGACTGACTGCTTTGCCGCCCCCGCCAGGAGGCTGCGGGGCCCCAGACTCTTTGATTGTTTTGCCTCTCAGAATCCAGGGGTTATCTGTTTAGGTGCCCCCGGCTGGGGGCCGGGCCACACTTGGCAGAAATCACCCACTTAACGGGGAAGCCTGACGACCGAGTGGCGGAGTGGGCCGCTCCCATACTGGTGTCACAGAGCGTGGGGGAGTCAGGGCCCTGCACCCCCACTTCCTGCGATTCCCCGTGACTCTCAGCAAACCAGTAAAACGGAAGGTTTATTGGACGACAGGAACACAGTCCCAAACAGAGCTTGTAGGAACAACCGGGACCCCTCAGTCGAGTCCTTCTGGGGGGCAGGGAGCTTAGATCCCAGTTCTGGCACTCCCTCCATTTCCCCAGCCAGCTCCAAACTGAAACCCCCTCCAGCCCTCTCACCCCGCCTTGTTCCTCCTCCAGCCTTTGTCCAGTTTCCTGGGCAGAAGGTGTCACCTGGTCCCAATCCGCATCCTGGGCTTTCATGTTACATGCTCAGGTATCTTCCCTCCAGGAAAGTCTCCCATCCCCCATGCAGACAGTTCCAGTAAAACTCCCCTGCAACATTCCCAGGTCAATACTCCCCACTCCCTGCTGCGTCACAGCTGGGCTGACAGGGGCGCCCCAACTCGAGCATCAAGGCCCCGCCTGTCACAGCATCCAGGACTAATCGAGTATGGGACAGGCTATTTTCTATTTCAATAAGGGACGTCCCTTGTAATATGGGACAGCTGATAACCCTAGGCAGTGTTGATAACACCGGCGCTTCTGAGGTAAAACCACCGAGCAGCTGGCAGAGCTCCAGCAGCCCGAACAACATTAGTGAGGCAACAACAGGCCAGCCTTCTACACTGGACACCACCCACAAAGTCATGTGTCCCGGCATAGTCCTGACCGATTGCAACAGTTGTGTGTTGGGTCACCTCTGACGACTAGCCTGCTGTGCTCACAGAGAGCCACCCCACCCCCGACACACACACACAAAGGACCCCACGTTATAATAGAGACAACTTGGAAACATCAACAGGAGTTATTCAGTCTTAATTGTGCTGGTGGGGAAGGAGACTTCCTGTGGCGCAGTGAGCGGGGGGAAGGGACAGTTGATCTGTGCTTATTGAAGTTTGCTCAGCTTGTGGGTCTGGGTTCGCCCTCTGATGTTTCCTGTCAGAGCAGCAGAGAGCTCAGCAGTCAGCACAGGGACACCTGTGCTCTCTGCTGCTCTGAGAGGACACACCAGAGGGCCTCTCCAGCTCTCTGGGTCCTGGCTTCCGGTCTCACCCTGTAAAGCTGCCGTCCTGTCCCCTCCAGGACGATGCCTCCTTGGGTCGCTGTTCCAGATGCTGGGGTCCCATTCCCATCCCAGTCTCTCTTCCCCAGGGCTGGGTGCTGCAGGGGCCCCTTGGGTTGTTGTCCTGTCTGGGTCCTATTCCCATCCCGGTGTCTCTCCTTCCTGCAGGGGTTCACCATGTCTCCCGCTTCCAGCTCATCTCCCCCTGGGCGGCCCCTGGTCTGCCCAAGCGGCTGCATGTGATGAGGGTGAATGACTTGGTGCTCTCAGCCTATGACAGCAACACCAGCAGGCTGGCTCCCTGCAACGGGTACAGCCTGGGAGACCAGTTCTGGAGCGAGAGCAAAGCTTGGTACCAGGCCTGGGACTCCTGGGTGGAGACCGAGTACCAGAGCCTGGTGAGGAAGATGAACACCAGCTCCCCAAGGGCAGGTGAGTCCCTGAGCCCCAACACTCAGGTATCTGATGAAGTGAGCTGTAGCTCACGAAAGCTCATGCTCAAATAAACTGGTTAGTCTCTAAGGTGCCACAAGTACTCCTTTTCTTTTTGCGAATACAGACTAACACGGCTGTTACTCTGAAACACTCAGCTTGGCTCAGAAAGGGAATAGTGGGCACTTGAATTTAGGTTGGAGGGAGGTGGGGGAGAGGACACCAGAGGGGAGTGATTTCCCTAATACTTAGTGTGGGGGAGAGGGGATGGAATCCAGGACTCCTGGTTTCTATACATGGGAGAACTTCGCCCTGCCTCTCCTCCTCGTGGCAGCTCTGTGCTCAGCTGCTCAGTTCCTCACGCAGCCATTCTGCCCCCAGAGTCGTACTACATGCAGATCCTGAAGACCTGTGAGCAGGACGATGCCATCACCTCAACGGGGAGGACGTGCTGCGGTACCAGGCCGACCAGAGCTGCTGGTTCTCATGGCACCCGGCGGCCTGGCGAGCAGCAGAGCTCTGGAGCCGCGAAGGGGAGACGTTCGCTGTGTTGGAAGTCCACACACAGGAGCACTGCAGGTTCTTGATGAAGATCAAAATGCCTTTAATCGCTCAGAAGACAGGTGACAGCTCTGCCAGTGTCCCACATTCCTGACCTGCAGTCGCCTGCTAGCCCAGCCCTATGATTAATAACCCTTTCTCACCCTCCCACCAGCCCAGCCTCATCTGCCACATGTTGGGGTTCTCTCCCCGTGACATCGAGGTGGCCTGGGAGTGGGGAGGTCAGGTGGCCCAGGGGGAGCAGCTGACCAGGGGAATCCGGCCAAATGGAGACCCCACTTTCCAGATCCAGGAATCCACTGAGCTGGGGCAGGAGGGGCTCGGCCCCACAGAGCACGTGTGTGTGGTGAGACACATCAGCCTGGGGGGTGCCCCCCTGAGGGTGACCTGGGGTGAGTACTGGAGGGAAATCCATGGGGAGCAGTGGGGACAGATTGGGAATGTGGTACCTCCTACTGAGGGAAGTGGAATGGGGAAGGTGGACACAAGGGGTGGGGGAAAGAGAAGTGCAGAGTGGCAGTTTTAGGGTGCACCAGGGGATGGGGAGACAGAGAGAGTTACTCGGAAAGGGGGAGGTAGAGAGGGATTATAGGGGGCACAGAGGGTAAGGGAAGGCAGAGGGAGGGTCAGAGGGAAGGGGAAACGAGAGGGGGTTCTGGGGGGTCTCAGAGGGGAGGGGAAAGTAGGGGGCTCTAGGGGCTCACAGACAGGGAGGGGAAGACAGAGAAGGGGGGTGTCTAGCAGTAGGGAAGACACATGGGGGATGGGTGGCTAGGAGGGGCAGTCCAACTGGGGGATGGAGGCACTAGCCCAGAGCTATCGGACAGGTAGTGGTGGGGGCAGGCCCCAGGGGACGTGAGAGGTAAAAAGTTTTGGGGGCCTCATGGCTCAGTTTGTCTCAGGGCTTTTCCAGATTCCCAGCCCACAAGCCGGCCTGGTGTCCTGGTGATTGTTCCTGTCTGCATCCTCGCTGCCCTGGGAATAGGGACCCTGGGCTGGTACCTGAGGAGGAGGCAAGGTGAGTGACACCCGCGGAAGCACAGCACCCCCCGCTCCCCGAGTCCTCGCCCCGCTCCCTGCAGCACAGCACTCCCTAGAGCCACACTGGGGTACTGGGGTCAGCACTGACTAGTGGGGGAGGACACCCCCTGCCGAACCCCGACCCTGCAGCACTTGGTCTCCCAAGGCAGCCTGGCCGTGCTTAGCATGAGATCCCAGGGGCTCTGTGCTGAGCCCTGGATGGACATAGGGGTAATGGCTGTGAGAAGCTGCCCCCCATGTGATCCCCATTGTTCCCACCACACACACCCTCACTGCAGAGGGGCAGGAGCAAGGCCCAGGTGGCAGGGTCTCCAGATGAGTCAATGCCTACTTTGGCTTCCCCTGCAGGGGCCTGTAAGGGGCCGTATCGCCTGGCGCAGACACAGCCATGGACCATCGACTCTGCTCCAGCCACAGCTAGGCCAGCAGGAGGCGCATCGTCCACAGCATTGTCTCTCCCGGATGCCACCGAGTGACCAGACATGGAGCTGTCCGTGCAATGGCCATCAGCTCGGACTGGAGCCACATGGAGCATCCCTGGAAAAGGGGATGTGCTGGGGGGTCGTGGATAAGGCCAAAATCCCTGAGGTACATTGTAGGGTGTACCTTTGCTGAACCTCCATCCTATGCTCCTCCCCTCACTCCAGTCACCGCTGTACCCATAGCTCCCCCCCCCAAAACACCCCCCATTTTCCATTCTCTGTCCCCACTCAGGCATCACCTCCATTTTTCTCCATTTGGGAATTTGTGGCTGTTATATAGGTCTGTTTGTTCACCTGGGATAGAATTTTGGTCGGGGGTTGTAACCATGATTGTGAAGCTCATTCCAGCAGCCTCCTGTTGCTAACTACTGACAGTAGAAGGTCATAGTCCTGGTAATACTGTTCAGGATGCTCAGTGCTTCTGTCCTTGGAGCTCCAGTTATCACTACTAACAGCAGATCAGGCAGCCTGCAAATTCAGTGGGCTTTGATGTTACTCATAAAGAAAGACCACAGGCACCATTCGGTGACAAAGGCACTCAGCCAGGTGTATTGCCCTCAAGGCACAGTCCTAGCACCCTGGCTCTGTGGTTACAGGGACATTAACACACGAGTGCTCAGTGGCAAGGAGGGGCTCAGTCAGTAGTGGGAGTCTCTACTGTCCCCTAGGCCACACAAAGGGTAAAGGTGAGGTACCCCGACATTTATAGACTGAGACAAACAACGGGGATGTACAATTTATGTACCACCTGACGTGTTTCATGACATCTCTTTATTACCTCTTCTTGTTCCTGTTATCTTGGACACAACATCCCTATTCATTGTTCTTTCAAACCATCTTATCTTGTGCTAGATGGGGATGTATCTGGGCTAGTCTTAAAATGTAATTACATAAATATCTAATGCTTAATACGCTAGCAACAACTCTGCAAAGTTCATGTTCTGGACAGTGAACTTGTAAGCAATCTGCCTTAGTACGTGGCCTGAGTTTGGTTCACAGCCTCTGGTTCAGGCCTCAGGCCTTGCACCAGGCCCAGTACTCCACGCTCACTCTTTCTCTACTGTTCTTCTTTTTCTTCTTTAGATTTTTCTCACCAAATCTCTTTCTTGAAGGACTGTGACTGATTAAAATATGACCATATAGATCATTGTTGCAACCACTGTTATATATTTGCAGAACATATTGTACAAAGGTTGTTGAGTGAGGTGTCTATGAATAGGTTATGATTATGCTATCTGTATGCATGTATCATTTTTGTATGTGAAGTTATAAGCATTTGAATATCCACCAGCTTTATGGTAATTGTCTGACCCATTCTTTGCAGTTCACCCTAATTTAGTGACCATAGCTAGCCAGCACTGTGATCCTGGTCACAGCCAAATAGGCCATGTAAGATATCTGCAAAAATGTTAGAATTTGCCAGATATGATAATCTTGTTCATATGTTTGTATCACCTTTGTATTATGAGATATAGATAAGTAGGTATGTCTGTATTTCAAACTTATGCTATGACACCCCCAGACAGTTTGGCATCAGCACTGCCTAGCCTGCTTCATGGTCCATTGAGGACCATCAGCTACACAACTGACCCATTGAGAGAAGGCAGACACGCCTTGTGACTCAGCAAGGCCTGCAGGGAGATACCTATGGACAGAACTCTGAGGCCTCCCAGCCACGTGCGGGGCAGCTTGTGTTGGAAACAAAGGAAGCAGAGGCCGCATGGCAAGAGACTAAACAGTGCAGCTGCATCTTCTCCACTTTGTCTTCAGCCCTGCTTCGTACCGCTGGAGGAACCTTGCTACAAAATTAAGCTCTGAACAAAGGCCTGAATGACCCATCCCAGCTGTGGATGTTCTCCAGAGACTTGACTTAGGCCAGCAGTTTAGTCCATCACTGCTACACGCCTGAACCAAGAACTTTGCCATTACTGGATGTAATTTTTCCTTTAACCAATTTTAACTCTCACCTTTCTTTCTTTCTTTTTTTATAAATAAACCTTTAGATTTTAGATACTAAAGAATTGGCAACAGCGTGATTTTTTTGGGTAAGATCTAAGTTATAGATTGACCTGGGTGTATGGCTGGTACTTTGGGATCAGAAGAACCTATTATTTGATGAGTCTGGTTGTAAAGAACCACTCATCTCTGAATCCAGTGGTTTTGGTGTTGATAGAAGAACTAGAATGCCTGAGGAAACTGCCTTTATGTTTTCTTGTTAGCCAGTGTGGGGAAACAGGAGTTTACTTTTGTGGCTGGTTTGGTCTATCTTATAAAAGAATAACCACCAGTTTTGGGTTGCGTTTGCCCTATTTCTCAGCAGTTCGTCCTGAATTTGGCATCCTCCATTGTGACCCACTAAGGCACGGTTACAAGGACACCAAAAGGGCAGCGTTGGGCAGAATGGCTCATCCCCTTATTATTTTGTTCACCAATTAGGCCTAAATTTCAACACATCAGTTTTAACTTCCGGCTCCATGTCATCTGGCTTTAACAAGTATGATTTCTCAGCATGGTCCTTGGATTATATCAAAGTAACCTTTTTAGTTTAGACTGATCCAATTTTTCTGTCTGGTTTCTCTGTGCCTTGCACATCAACATTTGCTATTATTGGTCATTACAACATCTTATGAACTTTCACTCACTTCTTACAATTAAACTCAAAATTAGGGTAAATTTGCAGGCCCTGTTAGTGCAACACAGTCCCGCTCTTTTATGAACCTGTTCCACCTAGGATCAGACATTTGTTCATAAAACCACAGTTACAAAACCAAAATCTGATTTCAGTTTAAGCATTTAGAGGAAAGGAGTTCTATTTTAAGCATGGTAAATTCCTTGTCCTTAAATTGGGATTTACAAATCTTAACTTAATCCAATTGTGATGAAGTGGGGATTTTACCTTGTTACGTTGTATGTGAGTCTTACTATTGAGCCTATGTGAGGTTTATTGTTTTGCAAGAATAATGTGTGCCTCAGTTTCCCTGTGTGCTACACCAATACCTCAGTAGGAATAGGGATGTGTGACTTTGGCTAAGACCTCTGGGGCAGGTGAGGCTGTTCTAGCTGTCTGCTATGACCGGTGCCCTTCGTAACCTGAGACCTAGGAGAGGGATGCAACCAGGTGACAACCAGGTGACTCTTTGCCTGGGAAGCAAGAGAAAGACAAGGAGGAGGAACAATGGCGGTGTTGGAGGTTGGGTCTCTGTAAGCTAGCAGTCTGCCTTGGGGGTTGGAGGGGGGAGTCCAGGCCGCCTGGCTCAGGATTCCCCAAGATGGACTTGGCTGAAAGTCACTGATTTCTGTGCTAACAAGTTCTGTCCTACGCCATGTTCCTGTCGACTAATAAACCTTCTGTTTTACCGTCTGGCTGAGTATCGTCTGACTGCGGAGTTGTGGGGCAGGACCCTCTGGCTTCCCCAGGAGCCTCGCCTGGGCAGACTGGCTGTGGGAAGTGCACGGTGGGGCAGGGGAGGCTGAATGCTCCGAGGTTAGACTCAGGAAGGCCGAAGCTGTGTAAGCTTCTTGCCCTGGAGACAGGCTGCTCCGAGAGAGGAGGCTCCCCCAGAGTCCTGACTGGCTTTGTAGGGAGCAGTTCCAGAGCATTGCCCGGGGACTCCGTGACACCAATATTATTAAAAAATGACAGTAAAACCTTTCAGATATTAACACAGCTTTTGAACTTAGAACTCACTTCGTTTGTAGCTAAAGTGAAAGTGATAGCTGCTGTTTTATAGTTGTAAGATGTTTAAGGACAAGCCAGCTCTTATAATTGCCTTGGCTATAAGCCCAGAATGGCCAAAGATGGAAAAATTTCCCCCTTCTTTTACTGTTTACACAGTGAAAGCGGGACATTTACACAAAGCCTGAACATTGTATGCACCAGTGAATAAGCTTGCTCACTGGGAGAGAAAAATTAGTCTTAATGCCATTCTTCCTCAAGCGTGTTGCCACCTTTAAAAAGAAGCCACAAAATGATGTTCTTTTGAAATCACTTTTGCTTTCCTGAACCAGCTGCAACACTCAAGGATGGTCAATAATCCCAGACATTTTTAGTTCGTGACAGATCCTGACCACCTGGTTTACCACCAACATTTGTGAAGACAACATGGCCTCTTGTCACAACTTGGCCCGTCATAGGATCCAACCTGTGACCCTAGAACTGTGCTGTCCTACACGCAGAGAAGAACAACAAAAATTTTTGGACACTATCACAAAAATTTGGGTGTTGGTTCTGTTGATCTGAGATTAAATTCACAGTCAATGCTGTCACATCCCTGAATTAAAATGGTATTCTATTAAGAAGAGGGGGTTACCCAAGATGTTATTTCAATGAAAGTTGTTTTAACCACTTAATCTTCAACAATTTAAAATGCTTCATCTTTTACCTTTTTTGTTTTTACTTAAAAATACCCTGTCATTACACCTTCCACACTATTACCAAGCACAGAAACCACCTGTTATATGTTATTGTGACATCTTATGAACTTTCACTAACATTTTGGAGTTAAACTCACAATTGGGGTAAATCTGTAGACCCTATTACGACTGCCTACTGTAATTTTCATTGCATACATCTGAAGAAGTGGGTCAGAGCCCACGAAAGCTTATGCTCCAATAAATTTGTTAGTCTTTAAGGTGCCACAAGGACTCCTCATTTTATTATGACAACGAACCCTGGGAATAAGCCTAAGAGAGTTGAAAATTGCTGTAGCATGGCTCTTCGAATGTCCACCTCTGGTAGTCGTTCTGCAGAGCTGGCTCAATGTGCGAATGTAAGCCAGGCTTTCCAGCCTCCGGGATCTTCAGCTCCAAGGGACAGTAAGAACATTTATTGAGGCACTGCTTGAAGAGGATAGAGGGATGGTGTCATGGGGAAACCTTACCTGGGCCATTCCTGGTTTCTAGAAGTTTGAGTTTTGCTCATCTCATTGTTCTGCCATGGGAGGAAAATGCCACTTCAGGCTGCATGAATGGGTTTTTGAATGCGCCATGAATGGGTTTTTTTTTCCATTGAATATCCTAGTTTTTTTTACTAGGAAAAGAGATGTTGTTGGTAGGAGCTAGTGGTCAACGAGGCCATTGTATATCATGTCCTGCAACTCGCATACTGAGCCAGGCCCCCGCCCTCCCCCATCAGCTGGGCCCCACCAGCCCTGTTTCAGCCTCCCCAGCCATGCCCCTGACCCTTTCACTGCGTCCCCTCCTCCAACCTGGCCCCCTTCCTATTACTGTGAGCCAGGATCTCCTGCCCCACCCCTCCTCCTGATATTATCATTATCATTCTTATTATGAATACAGATACTAAGCAGGACTCACCTACATTCACCGGGGTCTTTCTTGCTGCTTTTTGCAACACTGACGACGGTCTCAGCTGCCAGGACCAGGCTCCCTGCCTGCCTTGCTCCCCCACGCTGCAGCAGCCACCGACCAGCAGTGATGCTCCTCTGCTGGGGATGCTGGCAGAGACTCTGTGAGCGGGGAGGCTGCACCCCTGGAGTGCTGACCACCCTGCCAGACACAGCCCCTTCCCAACCCTGGCCCTTCAGCGCAGCTCCAGGGCACATGACCCCATCCACTTGCCCTGCTAGACATAGCCTGCACAGGGAAAGCAGACAGGGCCGTGCTCAAGGGCTGGAGTAAGCAGGGGGCCCTGTCCAGCAGGAGGTCAGTACTCATGGGTGCATCTTTCCACTTTCTTCCCAACCCTGGCCCTTGAGTGTAGCCCCATTTGATTTCCCTGCACAGCACTGAAGGTCCAGGAGGGCAGTGGAAAGATGCACCCGTGAGTACTGGCCCCCTGCTTTTGAAATATGGGACAAAAGGCATTCTGTACTGACTGAGTATGGGACAGGCCTTTCTATTTGAATAAGGGACGTCCCATGTAACGCAGGAGTGTAGGCAACCCTAGCCAGTGTTGATAACACCGGAGCTTCGGGCTCAGAAGAACTGAGCAGCTGAAACAGCTCCTGCAGCCTGAATTGCATTACTGAGGAAGTGACATTCCAGCCTTAGAATCATAGAATATCAGGGTTGGAAGGGACCTCAGGAGGTCATCTAGTCCAACCCCTGCTCAAAGCAGGATGAATCCCCAATTTTTGCCCCAGATCCCTAAATGGCCCCCTCAAGGATTGAACTCACAACCCTGGGTTTAGCTGGCTAATGCTCAAACCACTGAGCTATCCCTCCCCCCTTCTACAGTATCAGAGGGGCAGCCGTGTTAGTCTGTATCCACAAAAACAAGGAGGAGTCTGGTGGCACCTTAAAGACTAAAAGATTTATTTGGTCATAAGCTTTCGTGGATAAAAAACCCACTTCAGATGCATGGAGTGAAAATTACCAGCCATCCACCCTTAACAACACCACCCACAACGCTCTGTGTCTCTTGATAGTTCCCACCCGACGTAACAGCTGCTATTTGGAGCTGCTGAGGACTATTCTGCTGCACTAACACAAACCCTCCCCATAAAGGAAACACACATTATAACAGAGACGACTGGGAACAAGCTACAGGAGTTATTCAATATTTATTGTGCCAGTGGGGATCGAGGCTTCCTGTGACACAGTGAGCAAGGCGGGGAAGGTACGTTTGATTTGTCTTTATTGAATTTTGCTCAGACTGGGAGTCTGGGTTTCCCCTCTCATGTTTCCTGTCAGAGCAACAGAGAGCTCAGCACAGGGAGGGGTGGCCGTGCCCTCTCCAGCTCTCTGGGTCTTGGCCCCAGGCCTCACCCTGTAGAGCTGCCATCCTGTCCTACCCAGGGCGATGGCTCCTTGGGCTAAACCTTCTGGCTCCTGTATCTCTTCTTTGTCACCTTGGCTGGTAAGTGACCTGTGTTCTCCTGGACAGCCTGCGTCCCATTCCCTATCCCAGTCTTTCCCCCACGAGGCTGAGTGCTACAGGGCCCCATCGGGTCGTTGTTCCAGATGCCTGGGTCCCATTCCCATCCTGGTCTCTCTTCTTCCTCCAGGGGTTCACCAGGCCTCCTATTTCCAGCTCATCTCCCCGCAGAAGGCCCCCGGTCTGCCCAAGCACCTGCATGTGATGAGGGTGAATGACTTGGTGCTCTCAACCTATGACAACAACACCGGCAGGCTGGCTCCCCGTAATGGCTACACCCTGGGCAACCAGGACAGCCAGCAGTTCTGGAGAGCATGCAGCGCTCTCTGCCTGGTCAGTGACTCCTGGGTGGAGACCAAGTACCAGGCCCTGATGTGGGAGGTGAATTCCAGCTCCCCAAGACAGTGAGTCCATGGGCCCCAGCACTCAGCTTGGCTCGGAAAAGGGATGGGAGGGTGGCTCAAAGGAGGTAGGAGGGAGCTGGGGGAGGGGACACCAGAAGGGAGCGACTTCCCTGATATGTAGTGGTTAGGCTTGGTGGGGGAGAGGGCTGGGAGCCTGGATTCCTGGGTTCTGTCTCTGGGTATGAGATGGGCTACGGAAACTGGCAAAGTTAAAAGTATGCACAGAGCTATAAAAATGTTTGGAAAACTGTCTGTGAGTTTATTTTCACAAACAAACTTCAGTACTTCTTCAGGACTGGAAGGTTTCTTAAGTCGTCTTGAAAAAGCCTGAAGCTCACTCCACAAATCTGTAGCATCAATATCTTTTGAATTTTCATGAGTCAATGCTGACTCCAGTTTTATACACAAGTTTCTTATCTGTTTTGCTGTTTCCTTTTGCAAACTGTGGATATCATATAGAAAGCCAAATACTGACTCTAGCTGCTGCATCTGTTGAAATCTTTCGTCAACTGAGTGAATAGCAGTATCAAGGACTGCGAAGTAGAAATTCACTTTGAACCTTTGTTTTGAGTTCTGAATGGGTGTGTCTCATCCTTCATACAAAACCTGCTGTTTCTTTTGCCGAATGTGAACTGGCTCTGGTTCAAATTCTGTTGGAAAGTCTATTTCTTCAGCAAGCTCAATCTACCAGTGTTCTTTTGAACCCTTCATCTCTTCTGAATTCCTCCAGAATATTTTTAGTTTGCTGCAGTTTTTGAATAGCAGAATGTATGTTCAAGTTCTTTTCCTGAAGCTGCTTACTAGTGAGGTTAATCTCGAAAAGGATATTATATCACAAAATGAGTGAAGTCACAAATTTGAACTTGGAAAGGCCATTTGCAAGAGCTTCTGCATCTGAGTGTGCTGTATTGCCAGATGATCCAGTAAAGGTAGTAACATCAGAAATTTTAATTAGGGCATCATAAATGTTTCCCAAGTTCATAGTGAAGAGGCTTCAAAGCATCAATGTGACTCTCTCATCTTGTCTGACTAAGTGGTTTTACAGTTAGAGGATTCACATGGTGAGACAGAATCTCCCAACGGCGTGTTGAGCCTGAGAAAAAGACATAAACATGTTGCACCGGGTCAAAGAAACTGCTTGCCTCCAAACAGCATCTAGCAGCATCATTGACAACCAAATTCAGAGAATGTGCACTGCAAGGAATGAAAAAGGCCCTAGGATGGATTTCCGTCATTCTCCTTTGCACACCATTGTCTTTACCCTTCAGATTACTCCCATTATCATAGCCTTGGCCACGTAAGTTTTCAACAGATAATGACATTGTTTCAGTCATAAATGCTCCAGTCATCTCCTTCAGCGGTACAAAACCCAAAAAATGTTCTTTTATGAGCACTTCTACATTATCTTCATCTGCAGACTTTTCCATATCCACAAAACGAATGATCATCTTCCTTTGTTCAATGCGACTCACACCTGTTGTACAGCCCAGTGTTATTGAAAAGCATTTTGCAGAATGGGCAGCGTCTACAATTTTCTTTTTAATGGCATTTGCTAGGATTTGAATCACTTCATTCTGCATATTTTTTCCTAAGTAATGAACCTGTGTTTCACAATCAGTTATTTTACCCAGATGCTCCTCCATGACTGGATCAAACAAAGCGAGGTATTCAACGAATTTTAAAAAGTTTCCATTACCTGGAGTGTGTCATTTTTCATTTCTACCGCGGCTGTGGAATGCTAAATTTTGCCCACTGAGAACTCTCAGTAAAGCAATCAGAAGCTCTAATATTTGTTTCCAATATTCTTCTTTTTCCTTGATCACTCGTAAATTTTTTTCATTGATAGTTTTTCCTCTTTTCAATTGTAATTCAAGTTCTTTCCAATTTTGAAAACATTCCAAATGTTCTGTACTTTGTTCATGTGAAGAGAGAACTGAAAATATGTTTTTCCAGTCCTTTGAACCATTTTCAGTAAGTGATGTACCAATTGCTTGATTTCTAAACAACTTGCAGCAAAAGCAAAACACAGAGTCCTTCCACACTGAATATTGTAACCAGTTTTGATTAATTTCTTCCCCATTAATGAGTTTCCTCTGGTAATGCTGAGCAGAGAATTTCATTTTATTTCCATCCTTAGGGAAGGGAAATTCATGAACTTGTTCGGGTCCAAGTTCCATGAGAATTTGCCGCACACTGTCATCACATCTGGGCCAGGAAGCTGGGTCCCCATACTGTAACTTCAGGAAGGATCCCTGCTGTTTTGCTTGGTCCTTTTCCTTCTCAGCCTTTCATTTATGATACTCAGCTCCTGAGGGTTTTCTTTTTCCTCTTTCTGCCATGGGGCATTTGAATATTGTTATGTACTGTGCTCCCGACTGCAAGCATGATCGCGTTGAGGATGGCTGATGCACCCATCACATGGTGGCGATTTACACCACATTGCAGCCATCCCAACACTTCTTTTCACTGCTTAAAGGTTCACTGATTAGTAACATACACTCACTCACCTATTAAAACAGTTAGTTACAGCGCTTACGTGGAAACAAAATGACCTTTTTCGATGTTATAACCCGACACTAGTTGTTTGGAAAGTAATCCCCTTCCTCACAGTTACCTGCTTGGAGTGCGACATCATCACTTTCATAGCCTATTATGTGTTAATGCGGTTACTTTTCTTTTATGGACCTTATTTATTACTTGTGAACCAGTTATAACAAAGAAAAGTTCATAATTATACAGCCCGATAATAACACTAAGGTTTAATAATGCTTAAAGATACTCACATTTTGGATTTATAATGCTGAAAGACATTATTCTTTATTCTTTGGCACCAAGAAACACAATGTCCACAGTATTCGCTTGATTCTTAACCATCTACCTGCGTCGTGTATTAAAATGACCATTTGACATGTATCAACTCGTGATATCGCCGCTCTGCAGGAATTTCCAGCTATGCGACCTTGAGGTATAGTCGAGTTAGGTGTCACTAGCATTGCAGTTCTTGCCGCTGGCGGATGTGTTTCATTATGGCTGAGTTATTGCTTGTCAAAATTGCGGAGAGGGTCATCTTGGCCCTATGTCTCAAACTGAAAAAAAAAATCAATAAAACATTATTTATTTTGGCAGTAAATAAAAGATTTGACATATTAATAAATTCTCAGAAATGTAGAGAAATGAATTATAATTCATATTCCCTCCATATGTGCAAGGCAATTGAAATAATGATATCTTTGTTATTTTATTTGTATTTTTTTCATCCTTTTCTTTTTTTTTTCCATTTGACTTTTTTCCTCGAATTTGGCGCCCCATTTAACTTGGCACCCTAGGCGACCGCCTAGTTCACCTATATGGACGGGCCGCCCCTGACAAGATCACCCACAAGGTGCCTAGCAGCAGATGTGCAGCATCAAGCACAACGGGAGCATCTCCACTGAGATGTCCCTCAGGGCCAGAGAGTTCACCAAGCTCATCACCCAGTTCCAGATCTCCGTCCAGGCTGAGTTTGGCAGGAAAAGCGTCTACCCGGAGCAGGAGGACTGGATGACACGTGGGAGGAAGAGGTGTTTGTGATGGTTCCTTCTCCCCTCCCCGACCCGGGGTGCCACTTGGATCTGGAGTACCACTGAGCCCGCCTGACCCACCAGCCTGAGATCCCTTTCACACTGGACTGCTGTGACAGGCTCTCAAGCCTCCTCCAGCCCACATACAGGTGCAGTCTCACACAGATGCTGAGATCAGCTCTGCATGGGAAGGCTCAGCTAGGGCACCTCCCAGTTGCCAAGGAACGCACTCTCCTCTGGAGTGTGAACCCAAAATTATACCATCTTGCGTTGCACAGAGAAAGCTCATGAAATTCGCCCCCTACCCTCAATGTGGAGGAAGATATGCAACGGCTTTTTGCCCCCCAGTTATGATTTCCACACACTGGTTTTTAGACAAAACACAGAGATATTGGAGGGAGTCCAAAGGAAAGCAAAAAAAATGACCAAAGGTTTAGAAAACCTGACCTATGAGGAAAGGTGAAAAAAAACTGGACAGGTTTGTCTTCAGAGCTCGGGGATCAATGGTTCTCCAAGTCCACGGAAGATAGGACAAGAAGGAATGGACTTCCTCTGTGGCAAGGGAGATTTTGGTTAGATAGCAGAAAAATCTTTCTAACTCTAAGGGAAACTAAGCTCTGGAACAGGCGACCCAGGGAGCCCGTGCAATCACCACCATTGGAGGATTTTAAAACTGGGTTGGTCAAACACCTGTCAGGGATGGTCAAGGTTTACTTGGATCTGCCTCAGTACCGGAGGCTGGACTAGGTGACCTCTCGAGGAGCAGTAGAGCCCCACATTTCTGATTCTATTCAGTGAAATCTATTCTGAGATGAAATACTCTGAGCCTCCTTCCTCTTCATACCTGTTATCTGGACCCGGCTGGGCAGGGACCCAGGGAGATATGGGACTTTGCACCCAGCAAATAAAGCCAGTTCCAAGAAGTTCCAAAGTATTAGGAGTAAAAGGAAATAATTCACCAGGTCAGGTGGGGATAGGAGAAGAGATGGGTTTGCTGACAAAGGTGTGGATTTTAAATGGCTCTTCTGGTGCCCATCAATCCCAAGCCACAGCTCTCTGCTTCCCAGCACTGGGCTCCTCCATACACAGCTCTGCTGATGCCTCAAAATCCCAGTCTACAATCCCCTGCTATCCCAGGCTTGGGCTCATCCCCTGCTCTCCAAACAGCTCCATTTGTGCACCCTTATGTCAGACTTTGGGAAAGGTTGTTTCCATTTATGATATGTCTGTGTGTATAGTGACGCACCTTTCACAGTCAGGGTGCCTGGGAGATGTCCCTGCTCAGATGCTTGGCTTGTCAATCAGGCCAGAGTGCTAACAGCCTGCTACAGATGAGAGGGTTTTATCCTCGACTCCCACCCACCAGTGTGTTAGCATGGAGATGCAAAGCCTTTGAGAGCTGAAGCCCTGGGCCCAGTGGGAAGCAAAGTCCTGAGCCCTGGTTTATAAGCTAAGCAATGAGCAGTGGATCCAGCAGCCCTGTATGGTAGACAAGAGCCAGGGCTGAGGGGCTTCTCTTGGTACCTCTGGAATGACCTGTTCCCCTCCAACCAGCCTGAAGAACTGAGCATGGACTCATCCTCCAGGTTTGCTCTGCTACCCTGTTGGATGTTTCTTTCTCTGCTCAGCTTATCATTTTCTAAGGGACTCAGAGCAGGAAGTTTCCCTGGGCAAACCCAGAGGCACAGCCTTAGAGCATAATAGGAACAAAGTGCGTTTATGCAAACCCTGCGGCGTGACCCCTGAAGAGCCAGGGATCCCTGGACAAGAGCATTTCCTTGTGGGTGCAACAGTGAAGGCGGGATCCCAGCCTAATTCCCTTTGCTGCAACCCACCATGGCTGCCTTGGCAAGCTCAGGGTCCCCCTCAAATCCCCTGAAATCAATTGGAGTCTTTCCCCTGGCTGAAGACCAGACTCTACATCCACAAAGGCAGTGTTATTTTAACCCCACTCAGAAGAGGGTGCAACAGAGGCTGAGAAGGGAGATGGGAGGTGGCTTGTCCAAGCTCACAAAGAGTGTGTCTATGCTGAAGAATGGTCCAGGCCCAATGTGTCCACCCACAAAGCCCTCTGACACATGCCTGTCCCCGCTTTGAACACAGGAGGGCTTCCTTGCTCAGAGATGTGGGTCTGAGCCAATGTGACTGTACCCGGCCCCCTGGCAGCAAGGACATGAATGAAGCTTTCTTGCCAGGCTCATGTTTGTATGGTCCACCAATGCTATCCCACAATCCCCTGGGCCTGTGCATCCTGGGCCTTCTGTTTCCTGTCTTCCCACTCACCTCCTGGTTCAAATACAGCTGATGATGTTTAACCCTTCTTTTCCATGTGGGTTGCTCAACTTCAAACATACCTTGGCCCAGCCTGTTGGGAAACTGAGCCAGTGCCCCTCATTCATTGGCTGCCCCCTGGCCAGACACTCCAGGGTTTTGGTCAACATGGGGCGGGGGGCGGGGAGGGGCAGCAAGGTCCAGGATTTCAGCGAGACACAAGAAACCAGCATGTTTGTGAAAGCTCTGCAAGGAGCCTGGACCCACTGGACGGTTCTCAGGGCTGGGAGCAGCTGAAGCACCTCAAGACCACCTGCTGCAAAGGGGAGGATGGGAATGGTGCATCCGGGAGCACCCCGGCTACCTGACCCTAGCACCAGCAATTCCACTGCTGCTGGGAACCGCATCCAGACCAGAGTCATTCATGACTTTCTGCTGAGCCAGGCTGGACCTGGGCACCCAGAGGCAGAGGCAGTGGAGACAGGGACACCACCAGAGCAGATCATGCAGTCACCAGAGCAGACCCCTTGGCAGACCCTGGTGCTGCTGCCAGCACCAGGTTAGCCAACATGGATGGAGTATCCAGGGGCATCCTGGGCCCATATCTGAGGAACTGTCTGGGGATGAGCTTGGGAGGCAGCAGCCCAACAAGACCCAGAGCTGTAGGTGGAGCTGGAGCCATGACCCCTCTGACACCACGTGGAGTCAAAGCTGGATTCCAACACGGAAGAAAATGAAACCAGCAGCTGGTGTCAACCATTCCTAGGTGGCAGCAGGCAGCAGCTACGTCAGCTGCGTCACAGCTGCCTTGGAAACTGCAGCAGAAATGAAGCCACAAGCATGGATCCGGTGCTGGATCCAGGGCGCAGGGAGCCTGCAGGCCCGAAAAGGCTTAGTGGATGAGTTGGCAGCGTAAGGGCACTACCGACCAAGTGCTGCAGGATGGACAGAGAAGATGTCCCACAATGCACCATGACTCAAGCCCTGGAGCGGTTACAGCTAGCAAGGGGGCCCCTGGGATATGCCCCAGAAGCCACAGCATCAGAGATGTGTGAGCACATCACCAGCGTGGACACACTGCCCCAGATACAGGGTGGGTACCAGTGCAGAGTGGAGGCTTGTAGGCAAGTTTGGAAAGCATGGTCTGGCAGGCAGGGTACATGGACCTGGCACATGATGCAGTGCAGACATACCCTTAGACTAGAGAAGAAATGAGGCGAGGAAGGAAAAGGACACATGGGGCAGGGGGTTTGATAGCAAGACCCCAAATCTCCCATCCTAGGGTGGGGTCAGGACTCAGCCACAGCCGGGGGAGGTGGTAATGTTGTCTGGGTCCCTCTCTGGCCCAGGACTGCCTGGGTGCTGGTGGCTCATTAAACACTGTGTCCCTGCGCCAGAGAGACTGTCTGGGTGTCAGCTCCCTGCAGGCTGGGGGGAGGGGGAATTGCACTCCGGGAACCCAGGGAAGAAAAGGGTGTGTTGGTGACGCCCAGAGAGGAAGGTCAGGGGAAGGGGGCGGGAATGCCCAGCTCTGCCTGATATAACCTGGTCTCTTTGTGAGCATCTCATGTTGCGGAGGATCCTCAACAGAAACCCCCAGCTCTATCCACCCTAGAGGGAGACTCCCCGACAGGGACAGGGACAGTGACTGCAAACACAACTCCTACCTGTGAGTATCTTCCTCATGACCAGCCAGCCCAGGGTTGGGAAAGCAGAGGCTGCGGTTTGGGATTGAGGGGTACCGGCAGAGTTGTGGGAGGAAGGGGGAGCTCCTCCTCCCCCAGTGGTCAGCTAGTTACATGCAGAGTTGCCAATTTAGTCCTTTTCCAACTAATTGTTCTAATTGGAAAAAAAATCCATTTAGTTGTTGGTTAGAAATTCAAATTGAAATTGAACCATATATCTATAAATGTATATGTATATATATTATATGTATAAAATATATATAAAAATCATCATACATTCAAATGCTGGTGTTTATTTGTGTTTTTGATGGTTAAAATGTGGTGACAAGAGTTAGCGCCAAATCACCTTGCCAATGAAAACTTAAGGAACTTGCTTGTAGCAACCAGGCAGTCACAGGAAGCTTAACTCCTTTTCTGATTGAAATTTTGTGAAAGCTTATGCATATATAGAAGGAATTAATATAATTTCTCATTCTTTCAACAGCTAGATTAGTATGTTTTAGTGACTTTGCTCCAGAATGCTTGATTTGTGACTAGGAAACGTATAAATATATGTTTCCTAGAAGGACAAGATATTTAGAAAACCTTATTTGCCAAGGTTGTTATCTTGCACCATCACTGTCTCAAAGAGTTTCTGTACTTTAAAAAAAATATTATATTAAAATTAATTTTTCGAAAGTAAATTTAAATTAAATACACTTTAAAAATATTTTTGTTTTGCTTTTACTGTGGTGCTATACAGCCCATCTTCACCCCCATGATCTCATCCCTTGGCCCTCAGCCCACTGTAAATTCAACAGCCCCTCTAATTTTAATTCCCAGGGAAAACACTGAGCCCAATTCTGGGCTAGCAGGGGGCTGCAGGTTGGAACTGAGGGGCACTGGCAGAGCTGGCGGGGAGAGGGGAGCCAAGGACTGGGATAGCAGGGGGCTGTGGGTTGAGATTGAGGGAACTTTGGTGCACTGTTTTCTTTTGAGCTCTGTTCATGGACTCCTGGCTGGGCACAGAGTTATATGTCAGGATCTTGTTCTTGTTTCCTCATCTCTTTATCTCCACGCAGGGCAGCCCTTTGTACTTACTGGGTGAGACAGAGGAGACATGGCCCAGTCAGATAGATCAACGGTGGTAAGTGGGAACCCAGGTGAAGCAGGATTCTCCCAAGGCAGGACCCTGGGCTTTCCCCTCCCCTTCCCCTCTCAAGAAAATTCCCCGCCGCCCCCAAAGATAGTGTTGCAGGCCCAGGGCACATCTAGGAGACTTCACTGCAGATACTTCCCAGGGCTGCCCAATTCCTTTCCCAGGTGCCTGGTTGCTCTTGGAACCAGGGATGGGGGGTCTTCAAGCATCAAACATTCACAAAAGATCAGATGAGCTAAGGTCAAAGGGCCGCAGCTCCACTGGAAGCGGTGGACCAGACCCCAGCTGGCGTATATTGGCAGTAGCTCCATTGGTGTCACTGAGCCAGATCTCCAGCTGGCTTTAATGGGCCATAGTGTCACTGGTGTCAATGGGCCATACTCCCGCTGGTGTATGTTGGCCGTAGCTCCACTGGGGTGAGAGAAGAGGGGTCATTGTTGCCCTGAGGGATTCACTCCTGGTGTCACTGAAAAGTTTTTCCCTTGATAGAAACAGAGAAGTCTCCTGACGTCTCCCAGTCCAACCCCATGTGCACATGGTCTTCTCAAGCTGCCTTGATCCTTTTGCCAACTGCACCCTTCCCTTCCTTCCACTTTGTCCCCACCCCAGGGCTCCAGGCCAGTCACTGGATCATTGGTCCCTCGGAAGGACTCCCCGGGCACAGACATCTTTTGCAACCTCAGTGGAGACTGCATCGTCCGTTCTGACCTGGGATGCTACCTGCAGACGACTGAGTTCCTTGAGAAGGGGCACAACATCAAGATCCAGGGCCTACACCCTGCGTGCCTGGGTGGGGATCACTATGTGGGCAGCAGGCAGGACCCCAATATCTACATCATAAAAGGCAGTTCCTACCGGGTGGTGCAGGACCTAAGTACAGATAAGGGAGCTCAGGTCTTTCAGCTGCATCCCAGGTGCCGCGGTGGGGACCACTACGGGAGGGTTTGTTGGACCTTATTCATCATTTTCCAAAACCAGGGTGTAATCCGCAGCGTGAAAAATTTGAGGACAGCTGAAGGTGAAAATAATGTTGTCCTGCCCCCTGAATACTGCAAGGGGCTCTACTACTTCGGGATCGATCATTTCCTAACCCTGATCAAGATGGATGAGAAGTGGGGGGCTCAGTTCTTCCTGTACCCAGACATGAGATTTGACAAGCTGGACTCCTTCTACTCCATCCACCCCAAAGTGCTGAACTTCTTCCCTGGGGGCTTGACGCTCACCAAGGGCACCTCAACCGGTGGCTGGGAGTGCATCAAGACCCTGCACAATGACTCCGACTCCCCCATCATCTGATCCAACAAGGTCACCCGCAAGGTGGGCTACGCCAAGCAGAAGATGTCCAGCATTGAGCACAACTGGAGCATCTCCACTGAGATGTCTATTGGGGCTGGAGAGCTCACCAAGCTCATCACCCAGGTCCAGTTCTCCCTCAGGGCCGAGTACGGCGGGAGAAGCATCTGCACAGAGCAGGAGGACTGGAACGAAGCCCGAGAAGAAGAGGAGTCAATCCAGGTGACCCTGGAGCCCCAAAAGAACCTGTACATCTGGCAGTACCGCCTCGGCATAGGTCAGAAGCCCGTCCTGTTCTGCAGGGACCTCCAGTTCACCAAAGAAAACAACCCACCCGACCGCATCCCGCTGCCTCCAGTCCCCTAAGTGCTCATGAGGATGGAGAATACAGCACCATGATGCTAATCTGGTTGTGTGCATGTGAGTTTCTTTGTCCTGTTATTGCTCCTTCAGATCTTTCCCTGAGCTGCCCAAAATTTCTCCCATCCCATCCCAACTGTTTCTCCTCCTGGTTTTCCTCCTGTTCCCAGCTGTACCCAAATCTTGTTTGCAATGAAGATGGTTTAATTAAACTTCCTTTCCTTCCTATTATTATTATTACAGCTGGTCAGAAAATGGTGTTTGATTTTCTTGTGGAAAATTTAGACTTTCTATTGAAAAACAAAAAATTGACTAAAACCTGCTGAAACCCCAGAAAATTGGGTAGAAAAGCGCTGACAACTGAAAACATTTGCAAAAACATGCCAAAAACTGAAAAGTTATTGGCAAAAAGCTGCCAAAACAAACACAAATTTGCTGAAAACTGAATTTTTTTTTACTTGTAGCCAAGCATTTTCAGGTTTTCTGACCAAAAAATGACAGTTTTTGATGGAAACTAACACTTGCTGTGAATATATATATCTATCTATATATCTATATATCTATATCTATATATTTAATCCAATTTTCCCTCAAATCTAATGTTTCAACCAGCGTTCATTATGACAATACACAACCTGCCCAAACTTCTCTCCCCACCCCTTCTGCTTTTTCCGTTCTCTTTCATCCACCTGCTTCACAGCCTTCCCCAAACCTCCTGCCAAATCTTGTCTGTAATGTCAGTGATTGAATGGTGTGTTCTCTCTCCAATTGTTACTGCTACTCACAGCCTAGAATTTGCTTTGGGGTCCCTCAGAGTCAAGAGTCCAGTGGAAACCAGAGGAATCCCTGAAGTGTTGTAAGTGAGAATGGGGGTCAATACTTTGGATTTGCCCTGGTGCCAGAGTAGATATGAAAGCTGAAATCTAGCATATTGCATTTGCTGTCCATGTCTGAATGAAATTTTATTAGGATAACCCCGTATTATTGAGTCCAGGGAGCATTAGCATTCTCATTTTAATGCTAAGCTCTTGTCAGGTCTACTTCTACCATGGTCAGTACTGCTGCAGTCAACATAGTATATAATCATCAGTTTTATGGATCAAATGTCCTACGGATGTACGGAACTCAAAATATATTCCATGGCCATAGATAGACCAGTGTTGGGGCCCAGGACTTATACCATAGACCAGTCACTTAGTCAGCTTAATGACTTCACCTCTGGAAGAGCCGATAGCTAGGTCGGAGGAAGCTCTCACCAACATAGTAGTGTCTACACAGGGGGTTAAGGTCAGTATAACTACATTGTTTGGGGTGTGGATTTTTTTCACACCCCTGAGTGATGTAGTTACAACAAAGCAAGTATGTAGTGTAGACCAAGCCTTATTTATAATCATCAGTTCTTCAGTCTCTCCAATATATTTGTCAGGCTTTAAGTGACTCTCTGAAGCAATTGGTCTGAAGGCATCCTACTAACCTGGTCCTGGGCTTTCTAGTGTGGGGTTTGAAAGGGACAAGTATAAACTAACAAAAGCAGCTGTTTAAAGTTATTGTGGGAGGTTCTCTGGGGCCATTGACTTGGGCTGAGGAAGGAGAAACATGCTAATGGCATGGCGTAGTTAAAATCCAAGACATATTTCCTTGAGGATGTGCTACGAAGAGAGCAGACACAGCAGGGCAACTTTCAGACACTGATATGAAAGAGACAGCAAGCGATACAGCCTCCGAAAGGAAGTCTCGCCTCTTCTTCCCAGCCTGGTAAGCCTGGCCCAGGAGAATGGGGACAGATAGCTCAGTGGTTTGAGCATTGGCCTGCTAAACCCAGGGCTGTGAGTTCAATCCTTGAGGGGGCCATTTAGGGATCTGAGGCAAAAATTGGGGATTGGTCCTGCTTTGGGGGGAGGGATAGGTCAGTGGTTTGAGCATTGGCCTGCTAAACCCAGGGTTGTGAGTTCAAACCTTGAGGGGGCCATTTGGGATCTGGGGCAAAAATTGGGGATTGGTCCTGCTTTGAGCAGGGGGTTGGACTAGATGACCTCCTGAGGTCCCTTCCAACCCTGATATTCTATGATTCTATGAATGCAGGACACATGGTCTGTCCAAGTGTCTGGCAGGGTGTGATTGGTGAGTTCAGCAAAGCTCTGAGGTCCACCAAGACGACCCCAGTTTATACACCCGGCGTTGGGGTTCACTGGAGGACAATCTTCTTCTTTTCTACTGGACACTTGCTGCAGCTCTCGGATTTCTGGTCTGGTACTTTCTCTGCGGCTTCCATCGAGATGGCACAGCCATGTTTTCTCTCATTCTTTGCTTATCTGAGGCTCTTGGTTTTCTTCTTTTTAACACTGCATTCCTGAATTAAAACAGCCAATTAATTGGGTCCCCCCCTTTTAAAGCAATTTCTTTGAATGTTTCAAAGTCACACATACGTCGGGTGCGTCTGCCTTTCAATATTCATTTTCCTTCCCGTGCCAGACAATCCCTATCAATTCCAGGAGGCACCAATCAGTCTGAAAGAAAACAGGCACAAGCTTGTATAGTTCTTCTACACGTAGCAGACACTGGGCCAGCTTTTAAAAGGTGTTTAGGTGCCTGAAGGTATGGGGTGGTGCCTAGTGGGAATTTTACGAATGCCAGGTGTGTCTGTAGGGGCAAGAGCTTCCTGAGTTGAGTCTTGCATTGGCCTCCTGGAAATCAATGGGACCAAATCCGTCCCTTCAAATCTGTGCTTACACCTTTCCAGTGCCCTCCTCCCAGCTTGGAAACCTGGCTCAGCCGCTTCCCATTCCCCAGCTTCTCTCCAAATCTAGTTACCAAGGCAGATGATTTCATTATGTTTTCTCTCTGTTTTCTCTCATTATTACCTACAGCCTGAATTCTGATTTGGGATCATTTAGGGGTTAAATTTTCTGCCAAAATGCAAACAAATTGTGAAGCCTAAATAAAGAATCTATTTTTCAGCATTCACTAAGTTGTGGGGTTGAATTTCCTTTGTTTTCTCCTTGGTTTGGGGTCTATAGAAGGGTAAAAATGGAGGTGAAAGCAGCAACGCAGGAGGAAGCCAGGAAGGGACGGGGAGCTTGGGATCTCTGTGGAGATGATGGTGGGAAACCTAAAATAAACAGGGACATTGGGGGAAATGTTGATACTGTGAAAAACTGATAAATGAGTTTGGGGAGAGGAACAAAGAGGCATCACAGGCCTAAGACTCTTCATGGGCATGAGGCTCTTCACCATTGGGGAATTAAGATTAACTGGGACCCTTGTCACAAAGAACTTTTGGGCCCCCTGTGATGCTCTGTACCTTGGGGGAACACCCTACAACCCCATGTTCATCATTATAATATGATTGTGTGATCATTATAATATGATCAGTGCAAAATTTGTCATGTTGGGTGTCTTCGGAAGGCTCATGATGCACTGAGCATGGTTGTTATAGTAATGTTATAGTAATCGTTGTTATAGTGATGTTATAGGTTGTAATTTCATGTATATAGTTATGAGGCTGAAAATGTGTCCTCACGGCTTAAAACAAGCCCAGGCAAAAACTCTCCAAGAACAGAGGGACAGTTCACACCTCATCAGGGCATGTATGGGACAAACCCAACCCAGCCTCACAGGAACAAAGGATTCTGGCCTAGGCAGCAACCAAGGATCTGTTGGACTCTTGATTGAGTCACCCCCCCTTCCTTTGGTCAGTCTGGGACTGCAATGAGGTAATGCTCACCTGACTCTGAAGTTGGGGGGCAAAGCCAAGAAGGAAGAAAGGACATGATAAAAGGGAGAGACATTTGCCATGTTCTTCCCGTCTCTTCCACCTCCATCTACAGACATCACCATGCAGTGACTGAATCACTGATCAAAGGGGAGAGCCTGGCTGAAGGGCAACTAGCCAGCCTGTGGTGAGAAGCATCTAAATTTGTAAGGACACGGAAAGTGTTAAGATCATCTTAGAATGCATTTTGCTTTTATTTCATTTGACCAAATCTGACTTGTTGTGCTTTGACTTATAATCACTTAAATCTATCTTTTATAATTAATATATTTGTTTGTTTATTCTACCTGGAGCAGTGTGTTTCGTTTGAAGCATGTCAGAGGGTCCCCTTGGGATAACAAGCCTGGTACATATCGTTTTCTTTGTTAAATTCACGAACTCATAGAAGCTTGCAGCGTCCAGCGGGCATAAATGGACCCTGCAAGACGGAGGTTCCCGGGGTTGTTTCTGGGACAGGAGATATTGGCTAGTGTCTTTCGGTTGCACAATCCAAGGAGCAGCTGACATGCCAGAGGCTGTGTATGAACCGCCCTGGAGTGGGGGTTCTCACAGCAGAGCAGGGTCAGGCTGGCTCCCAGAGTCAGGGACTGGAGTGACCAAGCAGATCACCAGTCCAGATAACAAAAGGGGAATGTCACACCCTCCATGTGCCCCTTGCCATGGCACCCTGCTCCCTGCTTCTCCTCTCTCCATTCCCTTTTGCTTCCTTTTCCCCCACTCTCCCATACCCCACTGCCTCTCCCCCACTCTGCTATTCCCCTCCCCCAACTCTCCCATTCCCCACTGCCTCTCCCCCACTCTCCCATTCTCCTCCCTTAACTCTCTCATTCCCGACTGCCACTTCCCCTCCACCACAGCCCCAAGTCATCTGTTCCCCTGGCTCCTCATCCAATGTTTGCACCTTTGTCCAAGACAGACCTTTGCTGACTCCAGGCTCCCGGAAGTAGGGTCTCGTTCTGCATTGGCCTGCAACGTTGAAGTCCCCTCTGTTCTCCGAAACTCCCCCTGGAGATCGATCCACTTGGAGCTCTCTGAGATAGGCAGGGTCTTCAGAACTTTGCGGATTCTTGTAGCTCTTTCCAGTTTGTCAGTGTCCTGTAAGAGATTTGGACACCCAAGCTGGATACAGTCTCCTGTTGTGGTCTCATGAAGACTGGATCCCAAAATGACTCCACCTCTCTGCTCCTACTCAATATCCCACTGTTTTTTCACCCAGCCTGCCCCAGCTCCATCCTGGTGCTGGGAGCTGATGTATTAGTGTAGATGAACAATATGGGCCATAGGTGTTAACATAACCCAGCCACTGTCCAACATTAAATGGTGTTTGAAAGGTCCAGGATTTGGTGTACAGAGACCTCAGCCTGCTTAGTACCATGGCAGACACACCATTAAATGGACTTTTAATTTTTTATTAAAGATAAAGAAATAAGGAAAAACAGTTAAAGCCTTTGAAATGTAGAGTATTAAGTGAGGCTCTCATTATAACAACATCGCTTGTTCCCTGTCCCTTTAGCTAGAGAGAGTGTTCAGACACTTAGAAAGTATCAAAGATGGTAATAACCGTCCTTTGGGGGGAAAGAAAAGTTAGGTGAGATGAGCTGGAGCTGTTGCTGTTGTTGTTAAAGTCAGATCCTGTTTCATCCCAGATGGGGTTTGGGATTCAGCTGGAGCTGGGAGGGGTGATAATGTTGTCAGGGCCCCATTTGTGCCAGGTGATGTACATCTCTCAGGATCAGGACGGTGAAGGCCTGGAGTCCCAGGAGATGGTGGGGGTGGCAGCCATGACAGCGAAACTCACTCCAGCAGCCTCCTTTTGTTAAATGTTGAAGGCTGGAAGGTCATTACTTTGGTAACGCTGCTCAGTGCTTCTGTCCTTGGAGCTCCAGTTATCACTACTAACAGCAAATAAGGCAGCCTGCTCATTCAGCAGACTTTGATGTTGCTCATAAAGAAAGACCACAGGTGCAGTTAGGTGACAAAAGCACTCGGCCAGGTTCATTGCCCTCAAGGCACAGTCCTAGCGCCCTGGCTCTGTGGTTACAGGTACATTAACACATGAGTGTTCAGTGGCAAGGAGGGGCTCAGTCAGCAGCGGGAGTCTCTGCTGTCCCCTAGGCCACACAAAGGGTTAATGTGAGGTACCCCGACATTTATAGACTGAGACAAACAACGGGGATACACAATTGATGTACCAACTTACATGTTTCATGACATCTGTTTGTTACCTCTCCTTGTTCCTAATATCTCAGATACAACATCCCTATTCATTGTTCTTTCAAACCATCTTATCTTGTGCTAGATGGGGATGTAGAAGTGCTAGCCTTAAAATATATTTACATAAATATCTAATGCCTAATATGCTAGCAAAAACTCTGCCAAGTTCGTATCTAAGAATCTGCTTTAATACATGGCCTGACTGGTTCACGGCCTCTGGTTCAGGCCTCAGGTCTTGTACCAGGCTCAGTGCTCCAGGCTCGCTCTTTCTCTACTGTTCTTCTTAATCTTTTCTCACAAAATCTCTTTCTTGACGGACCCCAAAGGGCAGTGATGGGTGGAATGGCCCATCCCCTTATTATTTTGTCCATCAATTAGGCCTAAATTCCAACACACCAATTCTGGCTCATTAACTTCTGGCTCCATGTCATCTGGTTTTAACAAGGGGGGAGAATACTTTGTTATATTTTAAGTATGGGAAATTCCTTATCCTAAAATTGGGATTTACAAATCTTAACTTGATCCAACATTACAAAAAATGACAGTTAAACCTTTCAAATGTGAACAAAGCTTATGAACTTACAACTCACTTTCTTTGTAGCTAAAATGAAACTGAAAACTGCTGCTGTTATATGGCTGTAAGATGTTTAAGGACAAGCCAGCTTTTATCACTGCCTTGGCTGTACGTCTAGAATGGGCAAAGGTGGAAAAACTTCCCCCCTCTTTTACCATTTACACAGCTAAAGCTAGGCTTTTACAGAAAGCATGCACTAGGCCAGTGGTTCTCAAACTCCATTGTACCTTGACCCCCATCTGACAACAAAAAAACTACACGACTCCAGGAGGGGGGACCAAAGCCTGAGCCCCCCCGAACCCCACTGCCCTGGGGGGGGAGCAAAGCCTGAGCCCCACTGCTCCAGGCAGGGGGGGCCAAAGCTGAAGCACAAGGGCTTTAGCCCCAGGCAGGAGTCCTGTAAGCTGAGCTTCGGTGCTCAGGGCTGAAGCCCTCGAGCTTTGGCTTCGGCCCTGGTTGGTGGGGCTCAGGCTTTGGCCCCAGGCCCCAGCAAGTCTAAAGGCCATGTCTACACTACCCGCCAGATCGGTGGGTAGTGATCCATCTACTGGGGATCGATTTATCGCGTCTAGTGTAGACGTGATAAATTGATCCCCGATCGCTCTGCCGTCGACTCCGGAACTCCACCATGGCGAGAGGAGTCGATGGGGGAGTGGCGGCCGTTGATCCCGCGCCGCGAGGATGCGAAGAAAGTGATTCTAAGTCGATCTAAGATACGTCGACTTCAGCTATGCTATTCTCGTAGCTGAAGTTGCGTATCTTATATCGATCCCCCCCCCAGTGTAGACCAGGCCTAAGACAGCCCTGGCGACTCCATTAAAAAGTTGGAGAACCACTGCACTAGTGGATAAGCTTGCTCACTTGGAGGACTCAAGCGTGTTGCCACCTTTCAAAAGAAGCAACAAAATGATGATCTTTTGGTACCGCTTTTGCTGTCATGAACCCGTTCCAACAGCCAAAGGTTGTAAAACATCCCAGACATTTTTAGTCCGTGACAGATCCTGACCACCTGGTTTACCACCAACATTTGTGAAGACAACATGGACACTTGTCGCAACTTGGCCTGTCATGGGATCTCACCTGGGACCCTAAAACTATGCTGAACTACACGCACAGAACAACAAAAATTATTGGACACTATCACCAAAAGTTGGGTGTTGCAACAGCCTGTTGATGAGATTAAATTCACAGCCAATGCAGTCACAGCCCTGAATTAAAATAGAATTCTATTAACAAGAGAGGGTTACCGAAGACGTTATTTCAGTGAAAGTCTGTTTTAGCCACTTAACCTTCAAAACTTTAAAATGCTTCATCTTTTACCTTTTTCGTTTTTACTTAAAAATACCCTGTCATTACACCTTCCACACTATTACCAATCATAGAAACCATCTGTTATATGTTATTGTGATGTCTTACGAACTTTCACTCACATTTTAGAGTTAAACTTGCAATTGGGGTAAATCTGCAGACCCTATTATGACAAGATATTCTGTGAATAAACCTAAGGGAGTTGTAAATTGCTGTAGCATGGTTCTTCCATTGTCCACCTCTGGTACTCATTCTGCAGAGCTGGCTAAATGTTCGAATGTAAGCCAGGCTCTCCAGCCTCCTGGATCTTCTAGCTCCAAAGGACAGTGGGAATATGTATTTAGGCAGTACTTGAAGATGGTAGAGGGACAGCAGGATAGGGAAACCTTACCTGGACCATTCCTGGTTTCTAGAAGTTTGAGTTTTGCTCATCTCATTGTTCTGCCATGGGACGAAAATGCCACTTCATGCTGCATGAACATGGTGTTTTTTTTTTTTGTCATTGAATATCCTAGTTTTTTTACTAGGAAAAGAGATGTTTTTGGTAGGAGCTAGTGGTCAACGAGGCCATTGTATATCGTGTCCTGCAATTTGCATACTGAGCCAGCCCCCCCCCCCACATCAGCTGGGCCCTACCAGCCCTGTTTCAGCCTCCCCAGCCATGCCCCTGATCCTTTCCCTGCATCCCCTCCTCCAACCTGGCTCCCTTCCTATTAATGTGAGCCAGGATCTCCTGCCCCACCCCTCCTCCTGATATTATCATTATCATTCTTATTACTAATACAAATACCAAGCAGGACTCACCTACATTCACCAGGGGTGCAGCCTCCCCGTTCGCAGAGTCTCTGCCAGCGCCCCCAGCAGAGGAGCATCACAGCTGGTCGGTGGCTGCTGCAGAGTGGGAGAGCGAGGCAGGCAGGGAGCCTGGTCCTGGCAGCTGAGACCGTTAGTGCTGGTCTGTGCTCACATTGTAACCAATTAGTTAGTATATTATTCTCAAGCCTCCCCAAGAACGAGGGTGAAGAAATGAACGCCAGCTCACCAAAGGCGTGTGAGTCCCTGAGCCCCTGCATGTGGCCCAGCTCAGAAAGGGGATGGATGGGCAGCTCAAAGGAGGTAGAGGGAGCTGGGAAAGGGGACACCAGAGGGGAGTGACTTCCCTGATACCTAGTGGTTAGGGCCAGTGGGGAAAGAGGCTGGGAGCCAGGACTCCTAGGTTCTGTCCCCCTCTCTGGAAAAGGAATGGGGTCTGGAGGGTCTGTCCCGCTCTGCCTCCTGGTGGCAACTCCATGCTCACTCAGCCATTCTGCCCCCAGAACCCTACTACATGCAGGTCCTGAAGACCTGTGAGCTGGACGATGCCACCAGTGCTGTCCGAGCCATCACCAGATATTCTCTCAACGGGGAGGATGTGCTGTGGTACCAGTCCGACCAGAACCACTGATTCTTGGTGCACCCAGCGGCCTGGCGAGTGGGTGAAGCACTGGAACCGTGACGGGGAGACTTTAGCTTTTATGAACCTCCTCATACCGCAACAATGCAGGTTCTGAATCGAGAGCTCTGTGCCATTCACCACTCAGAAGACAGGTGACAACTCTGCTGGTGCCCCTCATTCCTGACCTGCAGCCCCCTGCTATTCCATTCCCTGTGACTAATAACCCTTTCTCGCCCTCCCCCCAGCCGAGCCCACAGTCTGTGTGGCCCTTGTCCCAGGGACCCAGGACTGGCCGCACCACCTCGTCTGCCATGTGACAGGGTTCTATCCCTGCGATATCGAGTTGACCTGGGAGCTGTCTCTCTGCTCCATCACTTTGGCCGGTAAGTGACCCTTGTTCTCCCGGATACTTGCATCTCATTCCCCATCCCAGTCTCTTTCTTCCAGGGCTTTGTGCTGCAGGGCCCCCTTGGGTTGCTGTCCCAGATGTCTGGGTCCCATTCCCATTGAAGTCTCTCTCCTTCCTACAGGGGTTCACCATCTCTCCTATCTCCAGCTCATCTCCCCCGATGCAGCTCCTGGTTTGCCCAAGCGGCTGCATGTGGAGAGGGTGAATGGCCTGGTGCTCTCAGCCTGTGTCAGCAACACCGGCAGGCTAGATCCCTGAACTGGTTACACCCTGGATGACTGAGAGACCCACCAGTTTTGGAGAGCAGGTAGCTCTAAGTGCCTGGCCTGGGACTCCTGGGTGGAGATCAAATACCAGGGCCTGGTGCGAGAGATGAACGCCAGCTCCCCAAAGGCAGGTGAGTCCCCAGACCCAGCACTTGACTCAGCTTGGGAAGGGGTTGTCAAAGGAGGTAGGTGGGAGCTGGGGGAGGGCACACAAGAGAGAAGTGGTTTCCCTGATACCTAGTGGCTAGGACTGGTGTGGGAGGGGACTGGGAGTCAGGACTCCTGGATTTTATCCCCATCTCTGGGAGGAGTGTGGGGTCTAGTAGCTTAGAGGAGAAGGCTCACCCCCTTCTCTGCCTCTTGGTGGCAATTCCCTGCTCAGTTTCGTATGCACCCACTTTGCCCCCAGAGCCCAACTACATGCAGGTCCTGCACAGCTGCGAATTGGATGATGACGTCGGTGACATCTGAGCGTCACCTGATGTTCCCTGAATGGGGAGGACGTGCTGCAGCACTAGACGGATCAGAACGGCTGGTTCTCAGTTCACCTGACAGCCTGGCATGTGGCAGAGCGCTAGAACCGTGAAGGGGAGACATTCGGTTTGATACACCTCCTCGCTCCTCAGCAGTGCAGGTTCTGGATTGAGAGCTCTGCGTCATTCATCACTGTCCCTCAACCAGTGATGAGCTGCCAAAATCTTAACAACGGGTTCCCTCCTCACCCCACGAGGAGGTCGTTGCCAACTCCCGCCCCCCGGGACTCCTACCCCATCCAACCTCCCCATGTTCCTTGACGCCCCGCCAGGACCTCTGCCCCATCCACCCCCCTCCCCGGTCCCCTGACTGCCCCCAGAACCAGGCAGGAGGGTCTCGTGGGCCACCGTAGTGCGTGCCCACCCCACCCCTAAGAGCCAGAGGGACCTGCCGGGGGGCGAAGTGGGGAGTCCCGGGGATGCTTACCTGGGGCAGCTCCCAGGAAGAATCCGGCAGGTCCCTCTGGCTCCTATGGGCAGGGGACCGTAGCTAGGGGGGGAGCAGGGGGAGCGGCCGCTCCCCCACTGATCACATCAAAAGTGGCACCTTAGGCGCCGACTCCCTGGGTGCTCCAGGACTGGAGCACCCACAGGGGAAATTTGGTGGGTGCAGAGCCCCCACCGGCAGCTCCCTGCCCTGTCCCGCACCCGGCCCCAGCCCCAGCTCATCTCCGCTCTGCCTCCTCCCCGAACGCACCACCCCGCTCTGCTTCTCCGCCCCCATCCCACCGGCTTCTCGCGAATCAGCTGTTTGGCGGGAAGCCGGGGAGGGCTGAGAAGCAGGTGGCGGCTTCCCGCTCAGGCCGAGGGTGGCGGAGGTGAGCTGGGGCAGGGAGCGGTTCCCCTGCGCGCCCCCCCCCACGGGTTACCTGCTGCAGCGCGGGCAGCCCTCCTCGCGCCCCCCGCCCCAGCTCACCTCCGCCTCCCTGGGCCTGAGTGCGAAGCCACCACCTGCTTCTCAGCCTGCCCCGGCTTCCCGCGCTAACGGTTGATTCGCGGGAAGCCTGGGGTGGGGGGGTGGAGAAGCAGAGCGGGGCAGCGCGTTCAGGGGAGGAGGCGGAGCGGAGGTGAGCTGGGGTGGGGGATCGCAGAGAAGCCGGGGGGGGGGCAGCGCGTTCAGGGGAGGAGGCGGAGCGGAGGTGAGCTGGGGTGGGGGGTCGCAGAGAAGCCGGGGGGGGGGCAGCGCGTTCAGGGGAGGAGGCGGAGCGGAGGTGAACTGGGGTGGGGGGTCGCAGAGAAGCCGGGGGGGGGGGGGGCGGCGCGTTCAGGGGAGGAGGTGGAACGGAGGTGAGCTGGGGTGGGGGGTCGCAGAGAAGCCGGGGGGGGCAGCGCGTTCAGGGGAGGAGGCGGAGCGGAGGTGAGCTGGGGTGGGGGGTCGCAGAGAAGCCGGGGGGGGGGGCAGCGCGTTCAGGGGAGGAGGCGGAGCGGAGGTGAGCTGGGGTGGGGGGTCGCAGAGAAGCCGGGGGGGGGGGGCAGCACGTTCAGGGGAGGAGGTGGAACGGAGGTGAGCTGGGGTGGGGGGTCGCAGAGAAGCCGGGGGGGGCAGCGCGTTCAGGGGAGGAGGCGGAGCGGAGGTGAGCTGGGGTGGGGGGTCGCAGAGAAGCCGGGGGGGGGCGGCGCGTTCAGGGGAGGAGGCGGAGCGGAGGTGAGCTGGGGTGGGGGGGTCGCAGAGAAGCCGGGGGGGGGCGGCGCGTTCAGGGGAGGAGGCGGAGCGGAGGTGAGCTGGGGTGGGGGGTCGCAGAGAAGCCGGGGGGGGGGGGCAGCGCGTTCAGGGGAGGAGGCGGAGCGGAGGTGAGCTGGGGTGGGGGGTCGCAGAGAAGCCGGGGGGGGGGGGCGGCGCGTTCAGGGGAGGAGGTGGAACGGAGGTGAGCTGGGGCCAGGGGTGGGGCGGGGAGCTGCCGGTGGGTGCTCTGCGCCCACCAAATTTTCCCCTTGGGTGCTCCAGGGTTGGAGCACCCATGGAGTCAGCGCCTAAGGCGCCACTTTTGGCCAGTTAAATTTCGAAGCCCTTTTAGAACCGGTTCTCCCTCGCGGAACAACCGGTTCTAAAAGGGCTTCTAAATTGTACAACCGGTTCTAGTGAAGCGGCTCCAGCTCACCACTGCCCTCAACCCAACCCGCAGCCCCCTGCTATGCCATTCCCTGTGAGTAAAAAACGTTCCTCGCACTCCCAACAGCCCAGCCCACAGTGCCTGAGGGAGCAGTTGATCAGCGGCATCCTGCCAAATGGAGACCCCACCTTCCAGATCTAGGTGGCCACTGAACTGGGGCCAGAGGGGTTCGGCCCCACAGAGCACGTGTGTGTAGTCAGACACAGCAGCCGAGGGGGCAACCCTCTGAGGGTGACCTGGGGTGAGACCTGGGGCGGGCAGAGCAGGGGGAGCACTGGGAAGAGGCTGGGAATGGGGCACCTCCGATTGAGGGGAGGAAGATGGGGGAAGTGGACATGGGGGGGAGGATGAGGGAGGTGGGAAATGCAGAGGGGCAGTTTTGAGGGGTACCAGGGGATGGGTAGACAGAGAGAGGTACTAGGGGGCAGGTGGAGGTGGAGATGGGTTTTGGTTGGCTCTGAGGAGGGGGGAGGGAGAGGGGCATTCTGGGGGGCTCAGAGAGGAGGCAAAACCAGAAAGTGGGGTTCTGGGGGCTTAGAGGGCAGAGAAAAACAGAGTGGGACACTGGGGGGCTCAGAGGGGAGGGAAAGCAGAGATGAGATTTTGTGGGGCTCACAGACAGGGAGGGGGAGGCAGAGAAGGGGGTGTCTAGCTGCAGGGCAGACACATGGGTGTGGCTGTAAGGGGCAGACGGGCTGGGGGAGGGGGATGCTATCCCAGGCCTATTGGGCAGAAAACAGGGTGGGGGCAGTCCCCAGGGGAGGGGCGGGGCGCAGGGACTGTGAGGGGCCCAGGGTTCAGTCTGTCTCCGGACATTTCCAGATTCTGAAATCCCAGCCCAGGCTGGTTTCCCAATGATCGTTGCTGGCTGCATCCTGGCTGTGCTGGGAGTTGGGGCCCTGGGCTGGTTCCTGAGGAGGAGGCAAGCTGAGTGATGCCCCCTGCAGTACAGCGCCCCCCTCCTGAGCCCCTGCCCCCTCCCTGCAGCACAGCGCCACCTAGTGCCCCTCCTGAGCCCCACCCTGCTCCCTGCAGCACAGCGCCACCTAGTGCCCCTCCTGAGCCCCTGCCCCCTCCCTGCAGCACAGCGCCACCTAGTGCCCCTCCTGAGCCCCACCCTGCTCCCTGCAGCACAGCGCCACCTAGTGCCCCTCCTGAGCCCCACCCTGCTCCCTGCAGCACAGCGCCACCTAGTGCCCCTCCTGAGCCCCACCCTGCTCCCTGCAGCACAGCGCCACCTAGTGCCCCTCCTGAGCCCCTGCCCCCTCCCTGCAGCACAGCGCCACCTAGTGCCCCTCCTGAGCCCCCACCCTGCTCCCTGCAGCACAGCGCCACCTAGTGCCCCTCCTGAGCCCCTGCCCTCTCCCTGCAGCACAGCGCCACCTAGTGCCCCTCCTGAGCCCCCACCCTGCTCCCTGCAGCACAGCGCCACCTAGTGCCCCTCCTGAGCCCCTGCCCCCTCCCTGCAGCACAGCGCCACCTAGTGCCCCTCCTGAGCCCCCACCCTGCTCCCTGCAGCACAGCGCCACCTAGTGCCCCTCCTGAGCCCCCACCCTGCTCCCTGCAGCAGAGCACCACCTAGTGCCCCTCCTGAGCCCCCACCCTGCTTCCTGCAGCACAACGCCACCTAGTGCCCCTCCTGAGCCCCTGCCCCCTCCCTGCAGCACAGCGCCACCTAGTGCCCCTCCTGAGCCCCCCCCTGCTCCCTGCAGCACAGCGCCACCTAGTGCCCCTCCTGAGCCCCACCCTGCTCCCTGCAGCACAGCGCCACCTAGTGCCCCTCCTGAGCCCCTGCCCCCTCCCTGCAGCACAGTGCCACTTAGTGCCCCTCCTGAGCCCCTGCCCCCTCCCTGCAGCACAGCGCCACCTAGTGCCCCTCCTGAGCCCCCACCCTGCTCCCTGCAGCACAGCACCACCTAGTGCCCCTCCTGAGCCCCTGCCCCCTCCCTGCAGCACAGCGCCACCTAGTGCCCCTCCTGAGCCCCCACCCTGCTCCCTGCAGCACAGCGCCACCTAGTGCCCCTCCTGAGCCCCTGCCCCCTCCCTGCAGCACAGCGCCACCTAGTGCCCCTCCTGAGCCCCCACCCTGCTCCCTGCAGCACAGCGCCACCTAGTGCCCCTCCTGAGCCCCTGCCCCCTCCCTGCAGCAGAGCACCACCTAGTGCCCCTCCTGAGCCCCACCCTGCTCCCTGCAGCACAGCGCCACCTAGTGCCCCTCCTGAGCCCCTGCCCCCTCCCTGCAGCACAGCGCCCCCCTCCTGAGCCCATGCCCCCTCCCTGCAGCACAGCGCCGCCTAGTGCCCCTCCTGAGCCCCCACCCTGCTCCCTGCAGCACAGCGCCACCTAGTGCCCCTCCTGAGCCCCTGCCCCCTCCCTGCAGCACAGCGCCACCTAGTGCCCCTCCTGAGCCCCACCCTGCTCCCTGCAGCACAGCGCCACCTAGTGCCCCTCCTGAGCCCCTGCCCCCTCCCTGCAGCACAGTGCCACCTAGTGCCCCTCCTGAGCCCCTGCCCCCTCCCTGCAGCACAGCGCCACCTAGTGCCCCTCCTGAGCCCCCACCCTGCTCCCTGCAGCACAGCACCACCTAGTGCCCCTCCTGAGCCCCTGCCCCCTCCCTGCAGCAGAGCACCACCTAGTGCCCCTCCTGAGCCCCCACCCTGCTCCCTGCAACACAGCGCCACCTAGTGCCCCTCCTGAGCCCCTGCCCCCTCCCTGCAGCAGAGCACCACCTAGTGCCCCTCCTGAGCCCCCACCCTGCTCCCTGCAGCACAGCGCCACCTAGTGCCCCTCCTGAGCCCCTGCCCCCTCCCTGCAGCAGAGCACCACCTAGTGCCCCTCCTGAGCCCCCACCCTGCTCCCTGCAGCACAGCGCCACCTAGTGCCCCTCCTGAGCCCCCACCCTGCTCCCTGCAGCACAGCGCCACCTAGTGCCCCTCCTGAGCCCCTGCCCCCTCCCTGCAGCACAGCGCCACCTAGTGCCCCTCCTGAGCCCCCACCCTGCTCCCTGCAGCACAGCGCCACCTAGTGCCCCTCCTGAGCCCCTGCCCCCTCCCTGCAGCACAAGGCCACCTAGTGCCCCTCCTGAGCCCCCACCCTGCTCCCTGCAGCACAGCGCCACCTAGTGCCCCTCCTGCGCCCCACCCTGCTCCCTGCAGCACAGCGCCACCTAGTGCCCCTCCTGAGCCCCCACCCTGCTCCCTGCAGCACAGCGCCACCTAGTGCCCCTCCTGAGCCCCTGCCCCCTCCCTGCAGCACAGCGCCACCTAGTGCCCCTCCTGAGCCCCCACCCTGCTCCCTGCAGCACAGCGCCACCTAGTGCCCCTCCTGAGCCCCTGCCCCCTCCCTGCAGCACAGCGCCACCTAGTGCCCCTCCTGAGCCCCCACCCTGCTCCCTGCAGCACAGCGCCACCTAGTGCCCCTCCTGAGCCCCTGCCCCCTCCCTGCAGCAGAGCACCACCTAGTGCCCCTCCTGAGCCCCTGCCCCCTCCCTGCAGCACAGCGCCACCTAGTGCCCCTCCTGAGCCCCACCCTGCTCCCTGCAGCACAGCGCCACCTAGTGCCCCTCCTGAGCCCCTGCCCCCTCCCTGCAGCACAGCGCCCCCCTCCTGAGCCCATGCCCCCTCCCTGCAGCACAGCGCCGCCTAGTGCCCCTCCTGAGCCCCCACCCTGCTCCCTGCAGCGCAGCGCCACCTAGTGCCCCTCCTGAGCCCCACCCTGCTCCCTGCAGCAGAGCACCACCTAGTGCCCCTCCTGAGCCCCCACCCTGCTTCCTGCAGCACAGCGCCACCTAGTGCCCCTCCTGAGCCCCCACCCTGCTTCCTGCAGCACAACGCCACCTAGTGCCCCTCCTGAGCCCCTGCCCCCTCCCTGCAGCACAGCGCCACCTAGTGCCCCTCCTGAGCCCCACCCTGCTCCCTGCAGCACAGCGCCACCTAGTGCCCCTCCTGAGCCCCTGCCCCCTCCCTGCAGCACAGTGCCACCTAGTGCCCCTCCTGAGCCCCTGCCCCCTCCCTGCAGCACAGCGCCACCTAGTGCCCCTCCTGAGCTCCCACCCTGCTCCCTGCAGCACAGCGCCACCTAGTGCCCCTCCTGAGCCCCTGCCCCCTCCCTGCAGCACAGCGCCACCTAGTGCCCCTCCTGAGCCCCCACCCTGCTCCCTGCAGCACAGCGCCACCTAGTGCCCCTCCTGAGCCCCTGCCCCCTCCCTGCAGCACAGCGCCACCTAGTGCCCCTCCTGAGCCCCCACCCTGCTCCCTGCAGCACAGCGCCACCTAGTGCCCCTCCTGAGCCCCTGCCCCCTCCCTGCAGCAGAGCACCACCTAGTGCCCCTCCTGAGCCCCACCCTGCTCCCTGCAGCACAGCGCCACCTAGTGCCCCTCCTGAGCCCCTGCGCCCTCCCTGCAGCACAGCGCCCCCCTCCTGAGCCCATGCCCCCTCCCTGCAGCACAGCGCCGCCTAGTGCCCCTCCTGAGCCCCCACCCTGCTCCCTGCAGCACAGCGCCACCTAGTGCCCCTCCTGAGCCCCTGCCCCCTCCCTGCAGCAGAGCACCACCTAGTGCCCCTCCTGAGCCCCCACCCTGCTCCCTGCAGCACAGCGCCACCTAGTGCCCCTCCTGAGCCCCTGCCCCCTCCCTGCAGCAGAGCACCACCTAGTGCCCCTCCTGAGCCCCCACCCTGCTCCCTGCAGCACAGCGCCACCTAGTGTCCCTCCTGAGCCCCCACCCTGCTCCCTGCAGCACAGCGCCACCTAGTGCCCCTCCTGAGCCCCTGCCCCCTCCCTGCAGCACAGCGCCACCTAGTGCCCCTCCTGAGCCCCCACCCTGCTCCCTGCAGCACAGCGCCACCTAGTGCCCCTCCTGAGCCCCTGCCCCCTCCCTGCAGCACAACGCCACCTAGTGCCCCTCCTGAGCCCCCACCCTGCTCCCTGCAGCACAGCGCCACCTAGTGCCCCTCCTGAGCCCCACCCTGCTCCCTGCAGCACAGCGCCACCTAGTGCCCCTCCTGAGCCCCCACCCTGCTCCCTGCAGCACAGCGCCACCTAGTGCCCCTCCTGAGCCCCACCCTGCTCCCTGCAGCACAGCGCCACCTAGTGCCCCTCCTGAGCCCCTGCCCCCTCCCTGCAGCACAGCGCCACCTAGTGCCCCTCCTGAGCCCCACCCTGCTCCCTGCAGCACAGCGCCACCTAGTGCCCCTCCTGAGCCCCACCCTGCTCCCTGCAGCACAGCGCCACCTAGTGCCCCTCCTGAGCCCCCACCCTGCTCCCTGCAGCACAGCGCCACCTAGTGCCCCTCCTGAGCCCCTGCCCCCTCCCTGCAGCACAGCGCCACCTAGTGCCCCTCCTGAGCCCCTGCCCCCTCCCTGCAGCAGAGCACCACCTAGCACTGCACTGGGAAAGCACTCCCTGCTGAGCTCCTACCCTGCAGCACTTGGTCCCCCAGCCAAGTACCAAGCCAGCCTGACCCTGCTTAGTATGAGATCCCAGGGGCTCTGTGCTGAGGCCTGGCACAGGATTCGTGGGTAGTGGGTATGGGAAGCAACCCACCAATCCGATCCCCATTGCCCTGTAGTAGGCAGCTGGGTGGCCTGGTGGTTAGCAGTGTCTCAGCTGTGGGTGCTAGTGGCAGGGGTTGGGGAGCTCAGGCCTGCTCACTCCTCCAGGATCCAAACCAGGGCCCTAGGAAGGTCAGCAGCAGTGACCATTGGGGAGCATTGTGGACCCTCTGCGTTACTCTCCCTGGGTCATTTCCTACCACGTGTCTCTCCGCTTCCCGCTCCAGATAAGAAGAAAGAAAATATAAAAGGGAAACCAAACCTCAGCTTCAGCTGAGCTCAGCAGACAGACCCTGCTGCCTGAGGGAGGCGTCTCTGCCCCATGCCCCAGCCCCACCCCACCCCTTTTCCCAAGCCCCCACCCCACCTCTTTCTGCCCAGCTCCATCCCCTCCCCTGAGCACGCCCTGTACCCATTCCTCCCCTCCCCCCAGCACTTCCTGCACACTGCAGAACAGGAGGCCCTGGGGGGGAGGAGGGGAGGAGTTGATTGGCTGGGCTGCCGGCAGGCAGGAGGCTCTGGCTGGAGACTGGGGAGCTCACTGCCGGTGGGTGCTGAGCACCCATTAATTGTTTTCTGGGGGTGTTCCAGTCCTGTACTAATTGGTTTGTGCATATGTTGTTTAATTAACTAGTGGCAACAGCTGATTTCCTTTGTTTTCTTTCTCAGCTCTTCCCTGGAGGGGGGGTGAAAGGGCTTCAGGGTAGCCCCAAAGGGAGCCCCAAAGGCCTCATCTGGAGTACTGTGTCCAGTTTTGGGCCCCACACTACAAGAAGGATGTGGATAAATTGGAGAGAGTCCAGCGAAGGGCAACAAAAATGATTAGGGGTCTAGAACACATGACTTATGAGGAGAGGCTGAGGGAGCTGGGATTGTTTAGTCTGCAGAAGAGAAGAATGAGGGGGGATTTGATAGCTGCTTTCAACTACCTGAAAGGGGGTTCCAAAGAGGATGGCTCTAGACTGTTCTCAATGGTAGCAGATGACAGAACGAGGAGTAATGGTCTCAAGTTGCAGTGGGGGAGGTTTAGATTGGATATTAGGAAAAACTTTTTCACTAAGAGGGTGGTGAAACACTGGAATGCGTTACCTAGGGAGGTGGTAGAATCTCCTTCCTTAGAGGTTTTTAAGGTCAGGCTTGACAAAGCCCTGGCTGGGATGATTTAACTGGGAATTGGTCCTGCTTCGAGCAGGAGGTTGGACTAGATGACCTTCTGGGGTCCCTTCCAACCCTGATATTCTATGATTCTATGATTCTATGAATTCCCATGTGCGCCTTCCTGGGTCCAAAGGGGTTTTTTTGCACTTGGGTGGTGACAGCATCTACCCATCCAAGGTCAGAGAGAAGCTGTTACCCTGGGAGTTTAATAGCAGCCTGGAGTGGCCAGTATTAATTTTTAGAATCTTTGCAGGCCCCCACCTTCTGCATTCGAAGTGCCAGAGTGGGGAATCAGCCTTGACAGCAGGGCAGCCCTTCATACTTACAGGGTGAGACGGAGGAGACGTGGCCCATTCAGATAGATCAACAAGGTTAAGTGGGATCCCGTGTGAGGCAGGATCCTCCCAAGGCAGGACCCTGGTCTTTGCCTTCCTCTCCTTCCCTCAGGACAATGCCACACTCTGGAGATAGGGCTGCAGGGCACATCTAGGAGATTTCAATGCAGACACCTCCAAGGGCTGCCCCATTTCTGTACCAGGTGCCTGGTCACTGTTGGAACTGAGGAGTCTTCAAGCATCAAAAATTCACGTAAGATCAGATGAGCTAGGGTGAAATGTCTCTAGCTCCATTGGTGTCAAAGGGCCAGATCCCCAGCTGGTGTATATTGGTCATAGCTCCACTGGGGTGAGTGAAGAGGGGTTGTGGTTGCCCTTAGGGATTCACTCCTGGTATTATTGAAAATGTTTTCCTTGATAGAAACAGAGAAGTCCCCTGATGTCTCCCAGTCCAGCCCCATGTTCACATGATCTTCTCAAACTGCCTTGATCCTTTTGCCAACTGCTCCACTCCCCCTGTCTCCTCTGTGTCCCCATACCAGGCCTACAGGCCAGTCCATGGATCACTGGTCCCTCAGAAGGACTCCCTAGGCACAGACATCTTCCGCAACGACAATGGAGACTACATCGTCCACTCTGACCTGGGCTGCTACCTGCAGACGGAGCTCCTTGAGAACATCAAGATCCAGAGATTGCATCCCTTGTGCCAGGGAGGGGACCACTACCTGGGCTGTGTAGAGGACCCCAATGTCTACATCATCAAGGGCAGCCCCTACCGGGTGGTGAAGGACCTGAGCATGGATGAGGAAGCCAAGGTCTATGAGCTGCATCCCAGCTGCTGTGGTGGAGACACTACTTGAAGTGTGGTGGGAAATTCATCATCATCTTCCAGAATTGGGGCATAGACCGCAGTGTGGAGGATTTGGGCACAGATGAAGGTGGGTTTGACTCCTGCTTGGCCCCCGAATGCTGCGAGGGGCTCTACTACTTTGGGATCCAGGAATTCCTAACCCTGATCAAGGTGGATGAGAAGTAGGGGGGCTCAGTTCTTCCTGGACCAGGACATGAGCTCCGCTGCCAGCCTGATCTCCTTCTATTCCATCTACCCAGATGTGCTCAGCTTCTTCCCCGCGGGGGGCTGACCTTCACCAAAGGAATCGCCTGTGGGGCTGGGAGTGCATCAAGACCCTGCAGAATGACACCGACTCCCCTATCGCCTGGTCTGGCATGGTCACCCGCAAGGTGGCTTCGCCCTGCAGTACATGTCCAGCATCGAGCACAATTGGAGTGTTTCTGCTGAGATGTCCTGTGGGCTGGAGAGATCACCAAGCTCACCACCCAGTTCCAGTTCTCTCTCAAGGATAATTATGGCAGGAAAAGCATCTACACATAGCAGGAGGACTGGACTGAAGCCCGAGGAGAAGAGGAGTCAGTCCAGGTGAATATGGAGAACAAGCAGAACCTCTACATCTGGCAGTACCACCTTGGCATAGGCCAGGAGACTGTCTTGGTCTGTAGGAACATCCAGTTCACCAAAGAAAACAACCCACCCAACCGCATCCCTCTGTCTCTGGTCGCCTGAGCATCTGTGAGGATGGAGGATGCCAGCACCATGATGATATTCTGGATGTGTGCATGTGAGCTTCTTTGCCCTGGTACTGCCCCTTCAGATCTTTTCCCGAGTTGCCCAAAGTTTCTCCCAAAATCACCAACATTCCTCCTCCTGTTTTTACTCCCGTTCCCAGCTTTACCCAAATCTTGTTTGCAATGTAGACGGTTTCATTAAATGTCCTTTCCTTCCTATTATTATTATTACAGCTGGCCTGCAAATGAGGTTTGATTTTCCTGTGCAAAATTTGGATTCTCTATTGAAAAACCAAAACAACAACAAAATTGACTAAAAGCTGCTGAAACCTGAAAAATTTGGCAAAAATGTGCCAAGAACTGAAAAAAATATTGGCAAAATGGTTTCAAAACAATATATATATGCATATATTTCATGAAAACTGAAATATGTTTTATTTGCAGCCAAGCGTTTTCAGGTTTTCTGACCCAAAAAATGACCCTGTTTTCAAGGGAAGTCAACGCTTGCTGGGAATATTTTTTTTGTGTAAAACAATCCGATTTTCCCTCGTAATCAATATTTCAGCCAGCTTTAATGATGAGGACACACAGCTAGCCCAAACTTCTCCCCACTCCACTTCTGCTTTTTCCATTCTCCTTCATCCACCTCCTTCTCAGTGCCTACCTCCCAGCCCGCACACCCAGCTCATCCACGTCCTAATTCCCAGCTTGTCTCCAAACCACGTTACCAAGGCAGATGACTTCATTGCATTTCCCTGTCTTCTCTCATTATAACCTGCTGCCTGAATTCTGCTTTGGGATCATTTGGGGATCAAATCTGCTGCCAAAATGCAAAATATTTGTCAAGCCTGAATAAAGAATCGATTTTGTAGCATTCACCAAGTTGTTTGCATTGAATTTCTTGGTTTTCTCCTTGGTTTGGGGTCTATAGAAGGGTAAAAAATGGAGGCAAAAGAAGGAAGGCAGGAAGGAGGTGGGATGTGCCTAGGAGTTGGAGTCTCTGTGGAGATGATGGTGGGAAACTAGAAAAGAACCATGAAAACTGGGGGGAAAGTTGATACTGTAAAAAAATGAGAAATGAGCTCTGGGAGAGGAACAAATGAAAGAGGCTTTACAAGCCTCTTGGTCTTCAGAGGCCTCCTGGGTCCCATAGGCCTCTCGCTCCTCACAGGCCTTCCAGCGCTGAGGGACCTCAGAGTCTTCCAGTCTCAGCATCCTCTCGGGCCTGCTGGGGTCCACGGGGCCAGCCACACTCAACACCAGGCCTGAGGCCTCACAACCCATGATGAACCATGGCACAAGAGGCGACATCAGGGCAGGGCTCAGAGGCCATATTTCTCCTCCCATGGGCCACACAATCAGCTTACAGCAGTGGGTCCCCCGGAAAGGAGCATTTCCTTGTGGGTGCAGCAGTGAAGGCGGGATCCCAGCCCAGTTCCCTTTGCTCTAGCCCACACTGCCTGCCTTGGCAAGCCAAGGGGGCCCTCCCACCCCCATGAAATCAACTGGCCTCTTTCCCCTGGCTGCACATCAGGCCCGACAGTGACAAGGGCAGTATTATTTTAACCCCCTTCTGGACACGGGGCAGCTGCCTCACCCAAGGGGTGGGTCTGAGCCCACATCCTTCTGTAGCACGTGATGCAACCCACACACCTGGCAGAGGCTGTGGCTGAAGCTTTCTTGCCAGGCTCATATTTGAGTAGTCCACCAATGCTATCCCACAATCCTCTGGGCTTGCATCCCCCAGACCTTCTCTCTCCCATCTTCCCACTCACCTCCCAAGAGCCAGAAATGACCTCCTGGTTCACACACAGCCACTCATTGTTTAGCCCTTTATTTCCATGGGGACTGCTAGACTTCAAACACAGCTCAGCCCAGCGGGCTGGAAAACTAAACCTCTGCCCCTCCCACTCCAGCCACCCGCTGGCCAGGCACATCAGGATTCTGTTCTGCATGTGGGGTAAAATCAGCAAGGTCCATGACTTTGGCAGGAGCACAAATAACCAGCATGTCCATGACAGCTCAGCAAGTTGTATTGTTTGGGTGGAAAGGGCAGAGCTCAGGGGTGAAGCCAGAGAACATATCCACTTCGTCTGCGGTGCAAAAGGAGGTGAGAGGCAGACCAGATGAAAGTCCCTGGGTAAAGATAAAAGGGACACAAACAGGGACAATGTCATGGTAGGGGGCCTACAATAGATCAAATGAAGGAGAGAAAGTAGAGGAGGCATTTCTGAAAAAAGGAACAGCAAGCTGCAAAATGCAAGAACTGGTAGTAATGGGGGATTGTATCTACCCAGATATCTGTTGGAAAAGTCATACGGCAAAAAACAAACATAAGAACATAAGAAAAGCCATATTGCATCAGACCAAAGGTCCATCTAGCCCAGTATCCTGTCTTCCGACAGTGGCCAATGCCAGGTGCCCCAGAGGGAATGAACAGAACAGGTAATCATCATGTGATCCATCCCTTGTCGCCCATTCCCAGCTTCTGGCAAGCAGAGACTAGGGACACCATCCCTGCCCATCCTGGCTAATGGCCATTGATGGATCTATCCTCCATGAATTTATCTAGTTTTTTTTGAACTCTGTTATAGTCTTGGCCTTCACAACATCCTCTGGGAAAGAGTTTCACAGGTTGACTGTGCGTTGTGTGAAGAAATACTTCCTTTTGTTTGTTTTAAATCATCTGCCTATTAATTTCATTTGGTGACCCCTAGTTCTTGTGTTATGAGAAGGAGTAAATAACACTTCTTTATTCACTTTCTCCGCACCAGTTATGATTTTATAGACCTCTATCATATCCCCCCCTTAGTCATTTCTTTTCCAAGCTGAAGAGTCCCAATCTTGTTACTCTCTCCTCATACAGAAGCTGTTCCTTACCCCTCATCATTTTTGTTGCCCTTCTCTGAACCTTTTCCAATTCCAGTACATCTTTTCCGAGATGGGGCGAACACATCTGCACACAGGATTCAAGATGTGGGCGTACCATGGATTTAGATAGAGGCAATATGGTATTTTCTGTCTTATCATCTGTCCCTTTCCTAATGATTCCCAACATTCTGTTTGCTTTTTTTTGGCTGCCACTGCATATTGAGTGGCTGTTTTCACACTATTCAATATGTTCTTGGAATGTACTGGGGCAACTTTTGGTTTGAGAAAGTGGAGGAAGCACTGAGGAGACAGCCATTTTAGACCTGATTCTGACTTACAGGGAGGAACTGGTTGCGAATCTGAAAGTGGAAAGCAATTTGGGTGAAAGTGACCATGAAATGTTGAGGTTTTGTGAGTCTAAGGAATGGAAGGAGTGAGAGCAACAGAATAAGGAAAGTGGACTTCCACAGAGCAGAGATGAACAAACTCAGAGAACTGGTAGGTGAGGTCTGATGGTAAGAAAGCATACAGGCAAATGTAGTGCAGGAGAGCTGGCAGATTCTCAAGGAGACAATATTAAAGGCATAAAATCATAGAATCATAGAAGATTGGGGTTGGAAGAGGCCTCAGCAGACTCAAAGCAGGACCAACCCCAAATCTTCCCAGCCAGGACTTTGTCATGCTGGGCCTTAAAAACCTCTAAGGATGGTGATTCCACCACCTCCCTTGGTAACCCATCCCAGTGCTTCACCACACTTCTAGTGAAATAGTTTTGCATAACTGCAAAGTAATCCATTGTGAAGGAAAGATAGGAAGAACAGTATAAGGCCAACGTGGCTCCATCTGGAGCTCTTTAATAACCTGAAAGTTAAAAAGGAATCCTGCAAAAGTTATAAATGGGGCCAAATTGCCAAGCAGGAGTAGAAAAGAAGCAGAAACACATGGGGACAAAATCAGAAAGGGTATTGCACAAAACGACACACCTAGCATGGGACAGAAAAGGTAATCAAAAAAGGTTCTTGACATTCATTAGGAGGAAGAGAAAGAAGAAGAAAAGTGTAGGTCCTCTGCTTAGCAAGGAAGGAGAGCTAATAACTAGTCACATCAAGAAAGCTGAGGTGTTTAATGATTATTTTGCTTCAATCTTCACTAAAATGGCCAATGGTGATCAACTGCTGAACACAGTTAATATTAACAACCAGGGGGAAGGAACACAGGCAAAACTAGGGAAAGAGGAGATTAAAGAACATTTAGATAAGTTATATGTACTGAAGTCAGCAGGGCCTGATGAAATTTACACAGTACATCTAAAGGGGGGAGGGATAGCTCTGTGGTTTGAGCATTGGCCTGCTAAACCCAGGGTTGTGAGTTCAATCCTCAAGGGGGCCATTTGGGATCTGGGGCAAAAAAACATTTTATTTGTAGCCAAGTTTTTGAGGAAAGCCGACTCTTGTTATGAATATTTTCCTTTTGCAAAACTATGCAGTTTTCCCTCAAAATCAATATCTCAACCAGGTTTAATGATGAGAAAACATGGCCGGCCCAAGCTTCTCCCTGCACCACTTCTGCTTTTTTCCATTCTCCTTCATTCACCTCCTTCACAGCCTTTCCCAAACCTCCCTCCAAATCTCACCTGTAATGTCAGTAATTGAATGGCTTGTTCTTTCTCCAATTGTTACTGTTAGTTACAGCCTAGAATTTGCTTTGGGCTCCCTTGCCAAGGTGCCAGAGTAGATTTGAAAGCTGAAATCTAGCAAACTGGATTTGCAGTCCACGTTTGAATGAAATTTAATGAGGATAACCCCATATTATTGAGTCCAAGGAGCATTAGTGTTCTCATTTTAATGCTAAACTCTTCTCTGGTCTAATTCTACTCTGGACAGTACTTCTACAATTAACAAGGTATATAATCATCAGCTTTACAGATCAAAGATTAGATAAACCAACTATCCTAGGGATGTACCAAACTCAGAAAAATCACAGTCTTGCATTCAATGGCCATAGAGAGGCCAGTGTTAGGGACCAGCATTTATGCCATGGACCAAACAACCAGTCACATTTCTTACTTCGTTTATTTATAGTCATCAGTTCTTCCGTATCTTGGATATATATCCCACCATTGAAGTAGTTCTCTACTGCACTTTGTCTGAAGGCACTCTAGTAATGTGGTCCTTACTGTTTTAGTGTTTGGTTTAAACGGGACTAGTTTAACTAACAAAAGCAATTGCTTAAAGTTCTTGTAGGAGATTCTCTTAGGCCATTGACATGGATGGACAAAGCAGAAATATGCAAATGGCCTTGCTTGGTTAAAATCCAAGATGTGGTTCCTTGGGGTCATGCTAGAAAGTGCAGATGCAGCAGGGGATCTTTCAGACACTGCAATTAAAGAAACACCAAGAGATGCAATCTCTGAAAGGAAGTTTCACCACTTCTTCTCAGCCTGGGAATCCTGAGACAGGAGAGAGCAGGACACATGGCTTATCTGGTGTCTGGTAGAACTTCTCGGTTCCCTAGCTTCACTGATGGCTTCAAGAAAACTCTGAAGTTCATCATGCTGATGCTGTTTTTGGAGTCATTGGAGGATGGCAATCCTCTTATTTTCTATTGGACACTTATCAAGACTCACAGATTTCTGGTCTTACTTTCTCTGCTGCTTCCATCACTAGCCAGTAGATGGCAATGGAGCATCATTCTCTGTCATTCTTCATTTATCAGAGGCTCAAATAAATTTGTTAGTCTCTAAGGTGCCACAAGTCCTCCTTTTCTTTTTGCGGATACAGACTAACACAGCCGCTACTCTGAAACCTGTCTTTATAGTTTAGTCATTTCTAACATTGCATTTCTATATTAAACCAGCCTATTAATTGGGTCCCCCCCACCCTTTTTAAGCAATTTCTTTTAATGTTTCAAAGTCACACGCACATTTGGTGCCTCTGCCTTTCAATATTCGTTTTTCTTCTTGGGGCAGACAATTCCTATCACTTCCAAGGGGGCAACAATCAGTTTGAAAGAAAACAAACACAATCTTGTATAGTTCCTCTAAATGTAGTGGACGCGAGGCCAGATTTTAAAAGGTATTTAGGTGTCTGAAGGAGTGTGATTCCTAGCTTGGTGCTGCTGTGGTGGGAGCCATGGTTTGACTAAGACTCAGATCAGCTTGTGGTGGGACCTCGGCCCCTTGATCCTTCTCAACTGCCCCCCTCCCCTGCTGTGTGGCCTGGGGAGAGGGACGTGGGTCATGGTGACCAGATTTCCCCTCCCCCCCATCTGTGACAGCACCGCTTCCCACAGACATCCGAATTGAGAGCAGGGGCATAAAGAGATATTAGGAAACTATACCAAATGATCATTATAAATAGCTGACAACGCTGTGTTAGATAGACGAGAGCTTTGAAATGCAAACCTGTATTGTTAGAGAATTAGTGGTAAATACTAATTGTGTTTATGTGTTTACCTATATCTTGTTAGAGGTTAACAATATTACCAGAAGGTTCCTGTCCGTTGGTATATTCTATTGAGTCAGAGATCAAAAGGGAATATTAACATTTAGATGAAACTTGGGTGTCAGAATATCATTGTCTATATTTCTCTTTGAAGTTTGTAGTAAACTGTCTATGAACTGCTTAATGGAGAATTACCTTATGCTGATGTATGCAACTAATTGCGTGTACACTTAGGAAATAGGAGGTTTTACTTCAAAGCCACAATGATCACCTAGTATCACCCAGCTGTCAAGAGGCTGTCAATAGCCTTCCAGAGATCTATGAAAAGACCTCTAGGACCTGATTCTCTTATCTCAGACCTTCTCAAGCTTTGTCAGGGGACATTTGAGTTGCAAGACTGAGGTCTCCAGCTCCTGCCTGGATCATCCTGATATTGGACATGAACTGCCTACGTGGACTATAACCTATAACCTATATAATTCTGTTTGCAACTCTAAAGCTCAACATCTCTACTATGATATTGACCTAAGGACTCTATTCATATCTATATGAGTAACGATCTTTTAACCAATGCACTCTCTCTTTTCTTTTTTAATAAATGTTAGTGTAGTTAATATGAACTGGATGTAAGCGTGTATATGGGTAAGATCTGAAATATTCATTGATGTGGTGGGATGATGTGTCCAATCCTTTGGGATTGGTAGACCTTTATATCAGTCTTTAATGAGGCTATTGAGGATCTTGAGGGATAATGGTAGCATGACAAATGGGAATGAGGATATGGAGATAGATATTACCATATCTGAGGTAGAAGTGAAACTCGAACAGCTTAATGGGACTAAATCGGGGGGCCCAGATAATCTTCATCCAAGAATATAAAAGGAACTGGCACATGAAATTGCAAGCCCATTAGCAAGGATTTTTAATGAATCTGTAAACTCAGGGGTTGTACTGTATGACTGGAGAATTGCTAACATAGTTCCTATTTTTAAGAAAGGAAAAAAAAGTGATCCGGGTAACTACAGGCCTGTTAGTTTGACATCTGTAGTATGCAAGGTCTTGGAAAAACTTTTGAAGGAGAAAGTAGTTAAGGATATTGAGGTCAATGGTAATTGGGACAAAATGCAACAAGGTTTTACAAAAGGTAGATCGTGCCAAACCAGCCTGATCTCCTTCTTTGAGAAAGTAACAGATTTTTTAGACAAAGGAAACGCAGTGGATCTAATTTACTTTGATTTCAGTAAGGCGTTTGATACCGTGCCACATGGGGAATTATTAGTTAAATTGGAAAAGATGGGGATCAATATGAAAATTGAAAGGTGGATAAGGAATTGGTTAAAGGGGAGACTACAGCAGGTTCTACTGAAAGGTGAACTGTCAGGCTGGAGGGAGGTTACCAGTGGAGTTCCTCAGGGATCGGTTTTGCGACCAATCTTATTTAATCTTTTTATTACTGACCTTGGCACAAAAAGTGGGAGTGTGCTAATAAAGTCTGCGGATGACAGAAAGCTGGGAGGTATTGCCAATTTAGAGAAGGACAGGGATATCCTACAGGAGGATCTGGGTGACCTTGTAAACTGGAGTAATAGTAATAGGATGAAATTTAATAATGAGAAGTGTAAGGTCACGCATTTAGGGATTAATAACAAGAATTTTAGTTGTAAGCTGGGGACGCATCAATTAGAAGTAACAGAGGAGGAGAAGGATCTTGGAGTATTGGTTGATCACAGGATGACTATGAGCCGCCAATGTGATATGGCTGTGAAATGCGGTCTTGGGATGCATCAGGCGAGGTATTTCCAGTGGAGATAAGGAGGTGTTAGTACCGTTATACAAGGCACTGGTGAGACCTCATCTGGAATATTGTGTGCAGTTCTGGTCTCCCATGTTCAAGAAGGATGAATTCAAACTGGAACAGGTACAGAGAAGGGCTACTAGGATGATCCGAGGAATGGAAAACCTGTCTTATGAAAGGAGACTCAAGGAGCTTGGCTTGTTTAGCCTAACCAAAAGAAGGCTGAGGGGAGATATGATTGCTCTCTATAAATATATCAGTGGGATAAATACCAGGGAGGGAGAGGAATTATACCTGACAGGTTACGTGCAGTTCGAGTCTAGGCTGAGGTACACGAACAAAGTCCACAACTGCAGAGTTCCCAAAGATATTAAATTTATTACACTCGAGTGTGGTGCCCCCCTGCTAGTCAGAAGGGGACCCCGAATGCAGGCTATCCAAAGGTTATATACCTTTTAGCAAAGCATGTTGCCCTCGTGCATTGAAACCTTAGCCAATAGACAAACACTTCCCTTATCTACCACCTATCCTTGCTAGGTACATTCCCCGTGCTAAACTATTACTTCAACTACACAGCATGGCCCTAAAGCAATGCACCAGTAGCCTTTCTTATCAGGATGGAAGGCTCACATCAAGGCCAGGAAGCAAGGAGTTAGGAACAGACAAAGAACAGAAACTGGGAGTCGAGGCAGGCTGGAGACAAGGGTGGGGTGGTTTCACAGGAATGCAGTATCTAAGGAACACTCCTCCTGGTGCATGATGTGCTTGCTCTTAGACAATGGTGGGCCCCAAACCAAAATGGAGTCACATATGCTAACTTTTCCTTAACAGTCCCCCCTTTTCTTTTCTACGTCAGTCAGCTATATCGGGGCTGAGTAACGCGATGCAGGGTTAGCAGTTGCCGACAGCATAGACTATAACATTGTAGGCATACAAACAATAACACAAAAGCAATAACAGCCAAAAGGATGAAATACAAAATACGCT